>NC_092336.1:41972500-42622500 GCF_046630445.1 Rutidosis leptorrhynchoides
CCCATTGCGATGATCGACTCCAAGTAATGTCCTTAAAATGAGCAAATGCACAGCGGAAGACTTAATTCGTACCGGAGAATAAACATACTTAAAAGTGTCAACCAAAAGGTTGGTGAGTTCATAGGTTTATCATAACAATCTTTTCAATATATTAATAGACCACAAGATTTCATTATTTATAAACATAATACACTCGCAAGTGTATGTAAAGCATTCTAAGTGGTTGAGCACTTGGTAACCATACTTAACATTTAATCACGTCGCATATTCCCTTTATTATGAAATCTCACTACACCGTACCAAGTGTAGTCACCGAAACGAAGTACTGTGCAACCGTTGAATACTGGTCGTCCAGTCCGGTTGGGGTTGTCAGGCCCGATAGATCTATCAACAGGATTCGCGTTTACAATACCCATGTAAATAGTAGTTACCAAGCTACAGGGAAATATGCTAGTGGTACAACTCAACGTAGAATATATTTTTAAGTACTTGTGTCTATTTTGTAAACATTTATAAAAGCAGTGCATGTATTCTCAGCCCAAAAATATATATTGCAAAAGCAATTAAAAAGGGAGCAAATGAAACTCACCATACTGTATTTTGTAGTAAAAATACATATGACGTCATTTAACAAATATAGGGTTGACCTCGGATTCACGAACCTATATCATTTATATATATATTAACACGTATAATCGTAATCAAACAAGTTTATGTATTATTAGTGAATTAATTGTTATTTTAGTTATGTGTTTCATTAATAATTTAATTAATTACATTTATTAATATTTATTATAAAAGTATTAATATAGTTATATTATATGTAGTAAATATGGTCTTGTATATAACTGATAGTTATTTGATAAAATAATATTGATAATAATAATAATAATAATAATAAAAATGATATTTTTAATAAAAATGATAGTTTTTAAATAAAAATGATACTAATAATAATAATAATGATAATAATAATAAATAAATAAATAAATATTTACCTTAAAGAAGTAGCCCTTTAAAGAATGCCCAAGCCCGGGTTTAAACCCGCGACGTCCCGCTAACCCGATAACATCCTTATCCGTTACTCCGTATCAATTTTTCTATTATCATTATTAAGATTTTAATATCTTAAATAAATTTTTCAGTTTTGACTTATCATCAATCATAGTAACATATTTTTATGATCATAACTTCGTATCATCATTATCGATCCTGCCATCATACCTGTAACATCATACATAACCATATTCGAATCATCATCATTTTCCTTCTTCCTTCATCATCAATCCAACATCATTAATCATCCTTATTATTATTTTCATAATCAAACATCACGTAAATCTTCATCCTAACATAATCATGATCGTTACCATGTTTATTATTATTATTATTATCCCATCATCATTAACTTAACCTAATCGTCATCATATTATGATTGTCATCTTCATCACCGTACTCGTTCATCATCATCTTAATAATAATAATACTATGTAATAATAACACATTCAAATGGAACTAGACTTGTTCCGGTCCAAAAGGAAATTAGCGGCCCATTTGGAAATCAAACATAGTAGTCCAATATCCAAATAAGTCTCGGCCCTACAACCAAGTAAGACTCAGCCCAACACTTAACTTATTCAAGTTAAGCCCAACATAATGTCCAGATAATATGGTCCAGAATATATATTTAAACCTGCCCAATTCTTATTTAGTTTTATTATTTGGCTCGTGAAAAAGAAAGCGGCTGAGATAAAAACGGTTTGTAGCAGTTGTAAACAATCAGGAATAGGAAACATGTTGTACGGCTGCAACAGTTAATCATCGTTGTTTTAACAGGAACTGAAATAATAGAACAAACGCAGCTGCACTTTACTCGTAGCAGCAGTGACATCACAATAGACAACGGTTAGTTTATGGTTTTGATGATGATTGTGGTGGTTTGTGGTTCGATTAGAAATAGAAACAGAGATTAGAAGCTTACGGTAGGAGCTTGTTTCAAGCAACAGTAGCAGTAAAAGTTCGAAATATAACATGATTAAGATGATGGTTTTCGAAACATAAATAGATAGATGGTTTCATGTTGGTTACTTGAAGGTTTTGGGGCGATAGTTATGGTGTTCATGGGTGGTTGTTTCTGTTGTTATAGCAGGCTCGTGATGGTGGTGTTTTAGGTTGTTGATTCATGAATAGAAACAGAAATAATTTCGTAGAATCTTCAAGCAGTAAAAGGTTAACCATAGTGGTGAGGGAGAAGAAGGTGATGACGGGTTTGAAGTGGGTTTGATTCAATCTCGAACAAAACAAAAAAAATGATGATCATAAGGAACCGAAAATTAATAAATGATGTTGAAGAGGGTGGTTGTGTGAAGTGGAAGGTGGTGATGGTAGTAAAAGGTGGTTATTCTAGCTCGATGGTGGTGGCGGTTAAGGTTGAGGGTGTAGAGTGGTGGTGGCTCACGGTTGTTGGAGCTCAATGGTTCATCAAAGTCCAAATGAGGGTGATCATGGTGATGGTATATGGTGCCGGTGGTGGCTTTGGTGGCTTTGGTGGCTTGTCGAAGAGGAAGATGGAGAAATAGGGATATGGTTTTATATAAACATATATCTATCTCCTTATCTTGAATATGTAGGTATATATATTTATATGCATATGTATTAGATAAAGAATATGAAACTAAAGCAATCAGTGAACAACAGTAATATTGATGATTAATTCAAAATATCATGGATACATTACTTTTTCCTTGCCGACACTTTTGATATTTTTACTTCGCGAAGTGCTATATCGTGTCCATTGCTAAACAGTTGACGTATGAAAGTGTTTCTAAAAATCCCAAATTTTTAGATTAAATAAATTTAATTATTTCACTCATTATCTGTTTGAAACCTGATCAAAAAGGTTCGATAATTATTTATTTTCTGTTCCAATTTATATGTACGGGGTACTAATATTTAAACTTAAAAATGTAAAAATATTTTTATCAAATCTAAAATTTTCGTAATCAATTTACAGACTAACTTTTATTCTAACTTTTCATAAACTCGTATTAGATGTATTTGAATACTAACGAGATGCCAACCGAGTGTTCCTGACGATTACTAATTAGGTCCGAAATCACAAAATATATAATTAATATACTTTATTTAAATATGTAGATATTTTTTAAATAATAATTATCATAGTATTATAATTACATTTAATAAGAACAATATATAATATTTCAATTATATATATATATATATATATATATATATATATATATATATACACACACACACACACACACACATATCTATTCACAATTAAAGGTTCGTGAATCGTCAGGAATAGTCGAAGTTAAATGAATATATAAACATAGTTAAAAAAATTTTGAGACTCAATATCACGGACTTTGCTTATCATGTCAGAATTTTGAAATCGTATCGAGAGTTTGGTTTAAAATTAGTCGAAATTTTCCGGGTCGTGACAGTACCTACCCGTTAAAGAAATTTCGTCCCGAAATTTGATCGAGGTCGTCATGGCTAACACTAAAAATGTTTTCATGACGAATATGAGTTGATAAATAGAGTTTTATCATTATTGAGTAATATAGATAAAACGATTCGGTTAGGTGAAGTGTACGAGTGAAGCTGTCACAACAGATAGAGATTTAACTTTTGCTGTAGTCATGGTGGAATTTAGAAAATAAGGTGCGTCTTAACTTTTGACGTTGTCTTGGTTGAATTCCGGAATTCAAGGGATTAAAGAAAATCTTTAAAATCTAAAAGATTTGCCTCTTCGGCGAATAAGGAAATTAGGATCTCTCTAATTAAATGCGGAAATCGGTCTTGATTTCTTTGTCTAGTATTTTCAATATAAATGGACTTCTTTCGTTCCATTATTTTCACCACTTCAATTCTTTCTTCTCGATCCATACTTTCAAACAATTGTGAAAATGCTTAATCCAGTTCTGATCGTTGTCCTCATCCTTATTATCGCAACATTCATTCTCCTTTTTCAACTTCCACCAGAGGAATCTACTTTCTTCTACTTCGCCTTTGGGGTTATATTGTTTTTAATTCTCCCGTGTCTTTATGTTGCGATAAACATTGACATACACGGTTTGTAATTTATGTGTTGTTATCGGGCTTTATATTCTCCCTTATATTTCGAAGCTCTATGCTTTTGTTTTCCCTTCCCGACTTCAAGTCAAGCGAATAATGGTCCAGAATTCGTAAATATAGAAGTTAGAATGATTATAATGTTCTAGGCAAGAAGGAACGTGATAGCACGATTTGATTTTCAAATTTATCAAAATTACTGAAGATAGAATTATCAAGAATATATTCTTCTTGATAAGTTCGGAGGTTATGTAGAATGAAAGAATTAGGTAATATGACACATGATGATGGTATAATCTACTGTGAACCATCATCACATTTCATTAGAAACTCAGCATGATTTACTGTAATGTAATCACGTTGGCCAAGCGCATTATATTATACTAACTCATGCTTCAGTTCCCAACACTTATCCACAATTCATTCATAATTTATACTTGGATTTTACCGGAGTTTCCAATATAATGGGATACTGGAAACACGAAGAGGTAGATAATTTCGGATAAGAATATTTATGTAAATATCCTCAGAAATATCGAAGATATTTATGATGATATTTTGAAATTTCTAAGTTCGAAGGTGAATGAAGAAAGATTTTCCGCAAGATTTTAACATGACTTTGGAGCAAGATATTTTCTAAAGATTTCATCGGATCCAGAATCACTTGGATTCTTTGAATATAGGGTTTGGTACGTGTATTTGTTCTTTGTTTCCTTCACGGTGTGCTCAATCTGATTTTCAGTACCAAATTTTCTATCGAGCGTTCCTAACACTTCCTTCTTTATCATCAACTATTGGCCATTAAGACCATCTACAACATGCTACTTCGTCAGCATTTTCAAAGTTAACGGATCTGGGTCATCGGTTATCCAACTGAGGTGGTTTCAGGAGAATTGTATTTTTAGATGATTAAACGCTGATGGTAATATGGTGAAATATAAAAGGTTCCCCAGTAACAATAAAGAGTACGCATATATATCAAGGTTATAATAAGGTTGTTTCGGATGAAAAGTCGGAATTGACTTGCTGGAGCTGTGACAAAATTGGCTAATTTGAAGAAGAATTGCAAAGTTATTTTGGGTAATAATAACACTAAAGGAATTAACACAGCTATGTGTTAAATGTTTATTCAGGTTTCGAGAGTTTTTCAGATGCATAACTATATGCATAAATCTTTTCTTTCGTAGTTGAAGTGCGGATGGTCCATCCTTTCGATCGAGGTGTTTTCAAGAATCATGAAATGTTTAAACGCAGATTGGAATCGTCAAGATACAAATGAGGTTTAAGATGAAATCAAGTGGCAAACTTGAAGAATTGTTTAGTTTCATATGTTATAATTAATATTTTTAATTCATTTTTTAATTGTCCAATGTTGATAGTCCCAATCGATAGTCCACAGTTAACAGTACAATAATTCATATATAATTTAATTTATAATATTCGAATTAATTAATACGTATCGTGACCCGTGTACATGTCTCAGACTCGATCACAACTCAAAGTATATATATTATTTGAGAATCAACCTCAACCCTTTATAGCTAACTCCCGCATTACTGCATATAAAGTGTCTATGGTTATTCCAAATAATATATATAGATGCGTCGATATGATATGTCAAAACCTTGTATACGTGTCCCGATATTTAAAGTGCGTAAAATAAGTAAAAGAAATTAAATGACGATAAATTAAATGCGTAAAGTAAATAACAGAAATTAAATGATGATAAATAAAATTGCGATAATTAAATTGCGATAAATAAAATGTAATCAGTTAGCTAGGAACAGTTAGCTGGAACAGTTAGCGTGGATTCTTAACAAAATTTCAATTAGTTAATTCGTTTGTTTCTAACAAATTTTATTGTCCAATGTTTTCTTCATTATGCCACTTGTTGGATTCTGATAGGTCAAAATCCAAATATGAAATTTAAATGGAAATGGTTATTCTGTGGTGAATGGATACGTATATCGGTGGTTGTACATAGGATAGTAAATGACCGTTGAATCAGATTCGAAGAATGTACAGTGCAACTTATTAATGTGAAATCTAAATATTCCTCGGATATTACCTACCCGTTAAAATATTTTCACCATTAACAGTTTGTACAAAAGAATTTTAAATTACAATCTTTATGAAAATATACATACATATATATATTTTCTTCAGATGTAATCATGGATTTTATGAGTTAATATGATATTAACTCATCTGATTTACCGTTAGAACAAGAATATATAATCTCTAAAACATTAGAGATTACATAATCACTATGTCGAAATAAGATAAATGATGTAGAACGTCATGTAGAACGATGATTATACTCGAGGTGTCGAAGCTGGTGACGCGAATGTTGTTCTTGGTGGTACTAGTGCTGTTGGTGCTGAGGCTGGTGATGTTACTGGTGTTGATGATACTGCTAGTGCTTGCAAATTGTGTACCGTGCTCTCTAAAGTTAACACTCGAGCTCGGAGTTCTTTAACTTCTTCTACTAACCCTGGTTGGTTATCAGTGTGAGGTAGAGGTCGGATATCTTCTCTAGTTCCGTTAATGGTAGCCTCAAGATGAAAAATTCTTGCAAAAAGGGTATAAACGGTGTTGCGAACAGGTTCGCCGGTGAGCGGGTCGAGCACTCCGACGTTAGGTGGTAAGTTCGGCTCGTGATATGGAGTACCTTCTTCATTTCTCCATAGGGTAAGTATTTCGCGAACCCATCCCCACTTTCTAAAGAAATCACGGTAGTTGATCGGTTGGTGCGCTCCCGTCACGCTATCTTCGGAGTCAGAAGAACTTGGTCGATTCGTAGAGGCCATCGTACACGATCACAGAAAAGATTTTTGGTATGAAAAGCTTAGTGATAGCAAATGATAGTTGGATGGTATTCTCAATGCATAATATGCCTAGATATATATAGTACCAGGATCCCTTAAATTACGGAGAAATTTACGGAAGATATCAGGCAAAGTTTACCGTAATAGATACGCTAAGATATAAATTTGTCTATACACTATCTATGCAATAAAGGCAGTAAGGCATGTCTAGACTTAGGAATGATTAGCGGGAAATTTTCCACTAGGAATGATATACAATACTTATAATATGCAGCTAAGGTCGAAGTCCAGACTCGCTAATGCATCCTAACAACTATCAGTTAGACACACTAATGCAAGACCTGGTTCGCTAGGACCAACGCTCTGATACCACCTGTAACAACCCGTCCTTATCCACCTGGACGAAGTCACAACATTTGGTCCCATTGCGATGATCGACTCCAAGTAATGTCCTTAAAATGAGCAAATGCACAGCGGAAGACTTAATTCGTACCTGAGAATAAACATACTTAAAAGTGTCAACCAAAAGGTTGGTGAGTTCATAGGTTTATCATAACAATCTTTTCAATATATTAATAGACCACAAGATTTCATTATTTATAAACATAATACACTCGCAAGTGTATGTAAAGCATTCTAAGTGGTTGAGCACTTGGTAACCATACTTAACATTTAATCACGTCGCATATTCCCTTTATTATGAAATCTCACTACACCGTACCAAGTGTAGTCACCGAAACGAAGTACTGTGCAACCGTTGAATACTGGTCGTCCAGTCCGGTTGGGGTTGTCAGGCCCGATAGATCTATCAACAGGATTCGCGTTTACAATACCCATGTAAATAGTAGTTACCAAGCTACAGGGAAATATGCCAGTGGTACAACTCAACGTAGAATATATTTTTAAGTACTTGTGTCTATTTTGTAAACATTTATAAAAGCAGTGCATGTATTCTCAGCCCAAAAATATATATTGCAAAAGCAATTAAAAAGGGAGCAAATGAAACTCACCATACTGTATTTTGTAGTAAAAATACATATGACGTCATTTAACAAATATAGGGTTGACCTCGGATTCACGAACCTATATCATTTATATATATATTAACACGTATAATCGTAATCAAACAAGTTTATGTATTATTAGTGAATTAATTGTTATTTTAGTTATGTGTTTCATTAATAATTTAATTAATTACATTTATTAATATTTATTATAAAAGTATTAATATAGTTATATTATATGTAGTAAATATGGTCTTGTATATAACTGATAGTTATTTGATAAAATAATATTGATAATAATAATAATAATAATAATAAAAATGATATTTTTAATAAAAATGATAGTTTTTAAATAAAAATGATACTAATAATAATAATAATGATAATAATAATAAATAAATAAATAAATATTTACCTTAAAGAAGTAGCCCTTTAAAGAATGCCCAAGCCCGGGTTTAAACCCGCGACGTCCCGCTAACCCGATAACATCCTTATCCGTTACTCCGTATCAATTTTTCTATTATCATTATTAAGATTTTAATATCTTAAATAAATTTTTCAGTTTTGACTTATCATCAATCATAGTAACATATTTTTATGATCATAACTTCGTATCATCATTATCGATCCTGCCATCATACCTGTAACATCATACATAACCATATTCGAATCATCATCATTTTCCTTCTTCCTTCATCATCAATCCAACATCATTAATCATCCTTATTATTATTTTCATAATCAAACATCACGTAAATCTTCATCCTAACATAATCATGATCATTACCATGTTTATTATTATTATTATTATCCCATCATCATTAACTTAACCTAATCGTCATCATATTATGATTGTCATCTTCATCACTGTACTCGTTCATCATCATCTTAATAATAATAATACTATGTAATAATAACACATTCAAATGGAACTAGACTTGTTCCGGTCCAAAAGGAAATTAGCGGCCCATTTGGAAATCAAACATAGTAGTCCAATATCCAAATAAGTCTCGACCCTACAACCAAGTAAGACTCAGCCCAACACTTAACTTATTCAAGTTAAGCCCAACATAATGTCCAGATAATATGGTCCAGAATATATATTTAAACCTGCCCAATTCTTATTTAGTTTTATTATTTGGCTCGTGAAAAAGAAAGCGGCTAAGATAAAAACGGTTTGTAGCAGTTGTAAACGATCAGGAATAGGAAACATTTTGTACGGCTGCAACAGTTAATCATCGTTGTTTTAACAGGAACTGAAATAATAGAACAAACGCAGCTGCACTTTACTCGTAGCAGCAGTGACATCACAACAGACAACGGTTAGTTTATGGTTTTGATGATGATCGTGGTGGTTTGTGGTTCGATTAGAAATAGAAACAGAGATTAGAAGCTTACGGTAGGAGCTTGTTTCAAGCAACAGTAGCAGTAAAAGTTCGAAATATAACATGATTAAGATGATGGTTTTCGAAACATAAATAGATAGATGGTTTCATGGTGGTTACTTGAAGGTTTTGGGGCGATAGTTATGGTGTTCATGGGTGGTTGTTTCTGTTGTTATAGCAGGCTCGTGATGGTGGTGTTTTAGGTTGTTGATTCATGAATAGAAACAGAAATAATTTCGTAGAATCTTCAAGCAGTAAAAGGTTAACCATAGTGGTGAGGGAGAAGAAGGTGATGACGGGTTTGAAGTGGGTTTGATTCAATCTCGAACAAAACAAAAAAAATGATGATCATAAGGAACCGAAAATTAATAAATGATGTTGAAGAGGGTGGTTGTGTGAAGTGGAAGGTGGTGATGGTAGTAAAAGGTGGTTATTCTATCTCGATGGTGGTGGCGGTTAAGGTTGAGGGTGTAGAGTGGTGGTGGCTCACGGTTGTTGGAGCTCAATGGTTCATCAAAGTCCAAATGAGGGTGATCATGGTGATGGTATATGGTGCCGGTGGTGGCTTTGGTGGCTTGTCGAAGAGGAAGATGGAGAAATAGGGATATGGTTTTATATAAACATATATCTATCTCCTTATCTTGAATATGTAGGTATATATATTTATATGCATATGTATTAGATAAAGAATATGAAACTAAAGCAATCAGTGAACAACAGTAATATTGATGATTGATTCAAAATATCATGGATACATTACTTTTTCCTTGCCGACACTTTTGATATTTTTACTTCGCGGAGTGCTATATCGTGTCCATTGCTAAACAGTTGACGTATGAAAGTGTTTCTAAAAATCCCAAATTTTTAGATTAAATAAATTTAATTATTTCACTCATTATCTGTTTGAAACCTGATCAAAAAGGTTCGATAATTATTTATTTTCTGTTCCAATTTATATGTACGGGGTACTAATATTTAAACTTAAAAATGTAAAAATATTTTTATCAAATCTAAAATTTTCGTAATCAATTTACAGACTAACTTTTATTGTAACTTTTCATAAACTCGTATTAGATGTATTTGAATACTAACGAGATGCCAACCGAGTGTTCCTGACGATTACTAATTAGGTCCGAAATCACAAAATATATAATTAATATACTTTATTTAAATATGTAGATTTTTTTAAATAATAATTATCATAGTATTATAATTACATTTAATAAGAACAATATATAATATTTCAATTATATATATATATATATATATATATATATATATATATATATACACACACACACACACATATCTATTCACAATTAAAGGTTCGTGAATCGTCAGGAATAGTCGAAGTTAAATGAATATATAAACATAGTTCAAAAATTTTTGAGACTCAATATCACGGACTTTGCTTATCATGTCAGAATTTTGAAATCGTATCGAGAGTTTGGTTTAAAATTAGTCGAAATTTTCCGGGTCGTGACAAGGTGGTGGCTCGGGTAAGCGTGGGAACTACTGGACTTGCGTAGGTTGCTTTAGAAGACGTGCTTTTGGATTGATTAGGATTGGGTAGCGTATCCCCAATCACCATGCTCGGTTTTGTTGGAAATTAAAATAGTCGGGTCGTGTATGCCCGTTCGAATATTTAAACTTATGTATTAATTGTTTTAAAGTTTATTTAACTTACTATTGTATTAAAGATGTTTTTGGAAACATAATTGGGACTTAAACGTTGTTAATATTATTACATTAAAAAGAAAAAAAAAATATGGGCCGGTTTAAATACGGGTTGGGTTGTTTCAAGTTGTATCAGAGCATGGTCTAAGGGATTTATGCGACTTGAGATAGGTGCCTAGACTTAGAATTTTGTGTGTGCTTATTTGTTGCAGGACTTGTAGGTGAACGGGTTGGACGGGGACTTGGTTTGTGCCTTAGCGTGTAGATGAACTAACTAGGATTGTGGCTTGTGTTGTGATGCAATTCATGCGTGTGTTTATATCGCGTAGAATTTTAGTTGTGTTGGTTTATATCATCGAGTGAGGCGGTCGTTGTACTAACGAGTTGATACGGCGTGTGTGCGTAATAAGGACTTGCAAACCTTATTACGGGTGCAAGTCGTGTTTAACAAGCGATGTACAACGAGTGTTTAGCAAGATGGGGCGGTGTTGTGCATGTGGTTTTATTACGTTCATGGACTAATCGTTTTGCATTCTTTAGAATGACGACGAGAAACGGAATCGAGGCGAGCAACGATGAGTTTAACACTAGAGTTGCGGCCGCCGTGGCGTAGCAAATAGGTGCGTTACGGGAAGAAATGGATAGAAAGTATTCCGATTTTCGAAGTAGTAGTGAAATGGAGCGTTGTCATAAGAGCTTCATGAGGACTAAACCACCTATGTATGACGGGAAACCGGATCCTTTGGTAAGCACAACATGGATCTCGGACGTCGAAGGGTGTTTTCGCACTATTGAATGCCCTCCCGAGAAGAGGACAAGACTCGCTACTAGCTTGTTGCGGGGTAGGGTGAAGGATTGGTTGGATGGTAAAATTGATATTGTTGGTGGTGAAGCGTTTATGGGGTTATCGTGGGACGATTTTAAGAAGGAATTCTTCGAGGAGTTCCGGACGTAAGCCGATTTG
The DNA here is from genome assembly GCF_046630445.1 of Rutidosis leptorrhynchoides. Classification (NCBI taxonomy): domain Eukaryota; kingdom Viridiplantae; phylum Streptophyta; class Magnoliopsida; order Asterales; family Asteraceae; genus Rutidosis; species Rutidosis leptorrhynchoides. The sequence goes on from NC_092336.1 coordinate 41,984,460, forward strand.
GCGGAATTGCGTGATGAGTTGCGAAATTTGCGACAAGGATCTATGGACTTGAATACTCTCAAGACCACCTTTATGGCGAAGACTCGTTTTTGCCCGGAGTATATTGGGAATGATCAGGCATTGATGGGGGATTTCTATCGAACTATGAATGATGACTTGCAGAATAAAATTAGTCGGGGTTAAGCGAAGTCGTTTGCGGAGTTATTCGCGGTGGCTAGGGGTTTCAAATCGTATTCGCGATCAAAGATTGGAGAACCTTCAAGTAAGAGAAGGGTTGTTTGTATGGTGCTCCAAGTAAGAGAACTAGGGGTGCAAGTGTGAGCACGGGTAGTATACGGACGGGTATATCGGATTCTAGTGCGTCTAGATGTTACAATTGTGTCCTGAGAGGTCACAAGTCTTGGGAATGTTCGGTGCCAAAGGGCGATGGCACGGTGTTCTTCAATTGCCAAGAAGAAGGACATCGTAAGTCGTAGTGTCCCGAGTTAGCGGGGACGGGTGTGGCGAGAAGACGTTAAGGTACTTTTCATTTTTTTTAAATATGTCCTTTGATTATTTATTTATGTGCCGATGCGTTCGGGTTTGTTATTTTCATTGTGTTGTGTATATTATGGTTATGGGTGACATTCCTAATGGGATTACCCTACGGTGGCGTTTGGATTGGCAGACGAAGGGCGTAAGACTTGGTGCAATCAAGCATTCCTTAGTGTTGGGAAATGTTTCTACCAAGCCATGGGAATGGGCTTTGGTGTTCGGTTGTTAAGAGCGTGTTCGCTTTTGTGTTGGGGATGGTGAACCATGAGGTCCATCGGGTGGATGGAACCCTAGAGATCGAGTGTTTGATCTCGATACATGTTGGTAATGGAGTCTACGTGACGCGGTGTTAGGTGCCTCTTTCATACCTACTAGTGTGGTATTCGACTCCGATGGTATTGCGGTTACTTTGTACTTAGGGTGCCGGTAAGAAACCCTTAGGTGCTTGAGTGACGGTGTGGAAGTTACAAGTGATAGCAACTCGGTGATTGCTAGAGTCATACTTGTACGGTTTGGTAATTACTTCGGTTGAAGTAGCGAAGGATAATCCGAAATCCTTCGTATGCTCAAGGTTGGAGCAAGGTATTATGATGTGTGTGGTTGTGAGATGCTTTTATCTCGATGATGTGGTTACGGAACGGAGTTCTAAGTGGCGGAGTTTGTACTCTCGCACGAAGATGTTCTAGTGTGTAGAGATGGGACGATGCTCGTATAGATTCGAAGCTAGTGTTGAGACCTACGTTGGTCGATTGTGGTAGGAGTACGGTTTGGAATAAACTGTACTTATGGTTTTGGATTTAAATTACCACCGAGGTGGTAATGTGGTGAATCTCTTTGGGAGATAAATGGACGTGTTTGACGAGTAAGGTAAGATCCCTCGGTTAAGGGATGTGCGTGTCGGATTCTCTTCTAGAGAATTTTTGTTTGTGCCTATGTACGATATAGGTGGTTCTTGCTCGATTTTGATGGCGTTGTGTACGCGTACGTATGATGTGGGTGCAAAGATTTCAAGCGAATGGAATGTTTCTAAGTATGTGCATATACTTGTTGTTTGAGGTGGATGGTTAGTGTATTTCGTTAGGATTCACTATGGTGTAGTAGGGCGTGATGTTACACTACTCGTTGTGATCGAGGCCAAAAGAGCGTGTGTTGATGGTTAGTGTATTCCGTTAGGATTCACTATGGTGTAGCAGGGCGCGATGTTGCACTACTCGTTGATTGAGGCCAAAAGAGCGTGTATGATGGGTAGGCTAGTCGCGGTGATAAGACACCACCTAGGGATTAGTGTTACGCGGTGTTAAGTACACTAATGGATATTTGTGTTGCGAGTAGTGTTATATTGGTATGGTATAACGTTATCGGGAAATGCGAGTACCGGTAGGGAATGGGAGTACCATTCATGTGTTGAGATTTGGGAAGTGAGTCTCGTGTAGTTCGGATTCACTAGGGCGGATGTAGTTCGGCCAATCCCGATTGTTGTTGCGGTGAAGGTAGTGAGTAGCGTGTGGTGCGGATTCACTAAGGCGCGTGTAGTTCGGCCAGCCTTCATGTTGATTTGGGAACCATTAGTTGATGGTACAGTCGTGAGGACCATGTTGTGAGATTAGTGATGCAATAGTCATATTTTGCTCACGTGTTGCGGTAGTTGCGTATTAGTCGTGTTGCGCACTACAGGAGATGTTAAGTGGTAAGTGTTATCCTTAAGGATTCGCTTTTATTCGGTCTTCATCGGTTAGATGGTTGACCTTATTTTGGTATGTGGTTGTTACTAGGGATGTACTTGGTATGAGTACGCTAGGGGTCGATATCTCGGTACGAGATTGGTTTAGTTTTTTGATGTGAGGAATTGAGCAAACGTATTGCTCGGAATTGTGGATTCGATAGGTCGCGGGTGACGATTAAGTTGTTAAGGGTGACTCTTTGAGAAGAATTGCCTAGAGGAGTTAGAAGAATACATGGTGATTCCGCGTATTCTAAGTGAGGGTTATAGACTTCGGATGTTGATTGTATTGCACGCTTCGGAATGAGTGCAAATATGTATTTAGTCAATGGATTAATCTTCGGGTTATGAGTAATGTGGTGGAAGTCGGATAGGAACGTTTGTTCGAGGACCATAGAGTGTGGGTCCGGACGGTTAAGTGACGAGGATCACGAGGACGTGATCGAATTTAAGTGGGGGAGAGTTGTAACACCCCGTTTTTCTAAACATGACGCTCGGGGCGTTATAAGGAGTCCGGGAATAGGTATTTGATCATTCGGACGTAATCATTTTACCGCGTATGACTTTGGATATTCTTAAAAAGTGAAATAGGTGTTAATCTGGTCACTAGTCGCGTTTAAGCATGGTCTATCGCGTTTTGGCATGTCGCGAACCGCGACAAAATGGATTGATACGCGACTGGGTGAAAACCATGCCTCATGATCACCTTGTCGCGAGTTGTGTGGGTTTGTCGCGTGTCAGTCATCGCGAAACGCGACAGAAGGTCGCGAAACGCGATAGTTACGCAGAACTGACATTTTTAACCCATTTTAATGGGATCTTTTGGGGATGTTTTGGTAATTTCACTTATAGAGGGTTTAAGAGCCATAAGACTGATTCAAGGATTAATATTATCCTCATTCACACACCAAACACTCTCATCTTCAACCTTAGAGAGAGAGGAGAGAGTTTAGAGAGAGAAAGCTCCATTTAGAGAAGAAGAAGGGTGTTTCGGGTCAAACCTCGAGTGTTATAGTTGTTCTACTCGTCAACGACATCATTTTGGTGGTATTGGTAAGCCTCAACTCCGAATTTTATCTTTGTGCTTTGATATTAAAGTTAGGGTTTTGAGATTGTTAGTTGTAAAACTCATTTAGATGATGAAGATGGTTTATGAAAACTAGTTATTTTTGATACTTGGCGGGTTTTGGGTTGCTTGATGATTTAAAAATGTTTAAGACTTGCAAATGGTGTATAATCATTAGTGTTAGTGATTATGGAAGTGTTGGAACCCATTTGGGTGTATTTGGGTTGACTAATTTTGAAATGGGTCAAAATTAGGGTTTATATGTCAATTTGAGCGAGATAAGTGCTTAACACTTATAACTGGATTTAATTGGAATACTAGGACCATTCTCACTTGTGTTAGTGATTATTGGTTAGTTTGGACGCGGTTTGTGCTTGGAAGTGCTTTTGGGTCGAATTTGCACTAGTTGTCAAAATGGGTTGGTTGTAATCCACCCTAATTGTGTTGTTTGTTATGTGATAATGGAATAGGTACATTCCATTGGCGATTGCGGATTTTGGTTTGCTCATCCATCAAGATTTCAAGGTGAGTGTAAATATATTATATGCGTATGTATGCATAGGATGGGTACGGGTGGGTAGAGTGATCTATGCTCGGATTCACTCTACATGTGATGGGAAAATGGATTCTTGGAGTTTGAGTCCAAGATGGTACGTTTGTACGTTTTGGGTTACCACCCTTGGGGTAGTGAATCTTTGGCGTATATGGATTCACGTTGGCATGTCGGGCCAATCCCGTCGTTGTTGATGATGTTGAGGAGATGAATCTCGGGTAGTGCGTATTCATGATGACTCGGGTTGTTCGGTCATCTAGTTGATGAGGTAGTGAATCTCGAGTAGTGCGAATTCACTAAGGCACGGGTAGTTCGGCCAACCTCGGTTGTTGGAGTGGTGAAGGAAGTGAATCTCGGGTAGTGCGAATTCGCTAAGGCTCGGGTTGTTCGGCCAACCTTCATGTGTTTAGGGTTAAGGGGTTAACCTTGTTGTATTATCAGATGTATTATTGTATATGTGTATGTATACTTATTGTGTATTGTAGCTAATCATGACGATTTGGCTTGGTGGTACGTTAGGTATAGCTTGCTTAGTTATACTCGGTATGCGGTATGTGTTAACTTATTGTGTTTGGTTGTACGTATTTATTTTATGCATATGTATGTATATAGTATGTTTATACTCACTAAGCTTTCATAGCTTACCCTCTCGTTGTTTACCTTTTTTATAGATTTGCGTGGAGATGGTGGCTCGGGTAAGCGTGGGAAGTAGTGGACTTGCGTATGTTGCTTTAGAAGACGTGCTTTTGATTGATTAGGATTGGGTAGCGTATCCCCAATCACCATGCTCGGTTTTGTTGAAAATTAAAATAGTCGGGTCGTGTATGCCCGTTCGAATATTTAAACTTATGTATTAAATGTTTTAAAGTTTATTAAACTTAGTATTGTATTAAAGATGTTTTTGGAAACATAATTGGGACCTAAACGTTGTTAATATTATTACATTAAAAAGAAGAAAAAAAATATGGGCCGGTTTAAATACGGGTTGTGTTGTTACAAGAAAATGATGCTCGGAAAATTAAGGATTATGTTGAGTCGATGAATTTTTCTCCAATCAAACAAAACAAGCCTTGAATTCCAAAAACAATAACATAAATAAATATAAATATATGTACGCAAATGTTCAGCCATATATTTGTGTATATGTGTATTGAGATGATGTTCAGCCATATGATTTTGAGCATTCAAAAATAAAATATATGGGTTTGTTTGATGATTAATAAATATATGGGTTTGTTAGTCATATCTGTTTACCCATATCAACACTTCAGTTAAAAAAAAAAAAAAAAGATAAATAGATAAAAAAAAATACGCTATTCGTGGGTTTGATTATTAGTAGATATAATTTGGGAAAAGAGATGGGTTTGTTTAAGTGATTTATATGGCGATGATGATGAACTCGATATAGCCATTTTATGATGATGTTGGTGGGAGTGAAGATGTTAATGATGATTGTGGTGGTGGGAGTGAAGATACTAAATATGATGAAAAAGACTAGTGGCGCAATCTTTTAATAAACTTCAAGGACCAAACGTGTATTTTTAACTAACGATCATTAATGAATTTGACGAAGATTACCCCAATTTTAAAAATTTTGAACACGTAACCCTTTTCTTGCGCAAAACTAAAATTGGAATCCTTTTCGGGCTTTTACGAATTGGGAGTTACCTTTATTGTCAAATTGGGTAACTTATGTTATCTTTTCGAACCATTTGCCCTTTAAAAAATGAGAGATCTTAGCGTCCAAGGAACCATTGCACGTACCTGTAATCACTCTATTAGACACAACCGATTTCAAGTTATGAAATCCCTCCATTACCATTAAGAATAAAAATGGACTCAAAAGATCCCATTAACGGAGCCCACTTTCTAAGTTAAACTCTTTCGTAGGGCTAATGTTAACAAGAATGGAGGTACGTGCTATTTTTGAACACATACTAATCCACCATCTCCATTTATCGCCAAAACCTAACTTCAAAAGCATATGATCAAGATAACCCCACTGACCGAGTCATAAGCTTTCTCAGTCCACCTTCAAAAGCATACACTTTCTATTTTTAAGCTTATACCAAACCATCACTTCGCTAAGAATCAATGGACCATTGTGTATTTGACGATCGGAATTAAACATCGACTGCTGCTTGCTTATGATCTTGTCAATAACTTTGGCCAATCGAATAGAAAGGATTTTAGCGGTAACTTTGTACAACGCGCCAATTAAAGGGATGGGTCCAAAATCTTTGATAATAGCTAATTTGGGCACTGTAGGTACAAGCGTGATAAAAGCATAAGCATAGCACATCCTTTTGGCATAGAATAATTCAAAAACGAATGCAGTATACAGTGACATAAATCATTTTTTACAATCTACCAAAAAGTTTTTATAAGGAGAAATATAAAGCCGTCAGGTCCAGGTGCCTTATTACTACCACTTCATGAGATTTAGTATTATCAACAGGGGTATCGTTGAACAAATTATCAGCACGGCTATAATTGAACATAGATTAGAAGGCTCAACTTCAAGTTTTGATTTATAAAAATCAGAAAGGCATTCTTTATATTATCATTAGTCACAAACACATATCACACCACATCCTCCAAATCACCATAATCAAATAAAAAATGAGAGAATTTAAAAAGAAATATGACCAAAATCAACCTTTAAAGAGTGAAGAAGAAATGGAGTGTGATCGGAGGACTCACGATTAGGGCTGTCAATCTCAAATACTGATGTTGTGCAGGCAATCATGACAGACTGTAAATCAAGGCTTGCGTAACCACCAGCCAATGCTAACCTGCACTACACCGTAGCTAAACCATCTAATATCGGGCAAAAAGTCACGTTTTCACCCCCAATATTGAGCCCTAAAAGCCATAAAGTTCCAAACTTTATCGTAAAAATAATCGTTTTGTCGGTTAATGAAAGGACCCGTCCTAATCCACCTGGACGAAGTCATTAACATTTGGTCCCATTGCGATAATCGGCTCCAAGTAATGTCCTTATATTGAGCAAATGCACAGCGGAAGACTTAATTCGTACCTGAGAATAAACATGCTTTAAAGTGTCAACCAAAAGGTTGGTGAGTTCATAGGTTTATCATAACAATCATTTCAATATGTTAATAAACCACAAGATTTCATAATCATAAACATAATACACTCGCAAGTGTATGTAAAGCATTCTAAGTGGTTGAGCACTTGGTAACCATACTTAACATTTAATCAACGTCGCATATTCCCTTTATTATGAAATCTCACTACACCGTACCAAGTGTAGTCACCAAAACGAAGTACTGTGCAACCGTTGAATACTGGTCGTCCAGTCCGGTTGGGGTTGTCAGGCCCGATAGATCTATCAACAGGATTCGCGTTTACAATACCCATGTAAATAGTAGTTACCAAGCTACAGGGAAATATGCCAGTGGTACAACTCAACGTAGAATATATTTTTAAGTACTTGTGTCTATTTTGTAAACATTTATAAAAGCAGCGCATGTATTCTCAGCCCAAAAATATATATTGCAAAAGCAATTAAAAAGGGAGCAAATGAAACTCACTTTTGCCTTGAAGGTATTTAATTCGACTTGGTCTCCGATAGATATCACGAACCTAACCATATATATAATATATCAACACATTTTCTTTTTAAGTAATCGTTACATATATATATACTTTTAATACTTTTAATATTTTCTTAGTCCGTAGTTAGCAGTCCGATGTTAGTGGTCCACAATTAGTTGCTTAAATAAAATAAATAAAGACCACATCGTATTCGTATTAATCAGAATTAATCTTGACCCATGGTACCATGTTGTCAAATGACGTGTTGCGTACATAAAGTACCGTGTTGTCAAATGACGTGTTGCGTACAATCATGAGGTCTTATGATTAATCTTCTCGTGTTGTTTACGGGTGATCCTGAAATATATAAAATCAAATCATAAGTAATTATATATAAAATATCATATTAATTAGAAAAGATATGATTAATTTACTTTTTCTCCAAATATTTTCGTAGCTAAACTAGCTTCGGATACCCAATCTTGTTTTAGTCGTAGTTTCTTCATTACAACTCCGTTTTTGTTGGTTCAACTTGACATTTCCTTAGATCGAGTCAAATTTTAAGAATATGAAATGAAAATACCTTAGTTTGTATTCGAAATCATAGGTTATAGGTCAAACTTTGGTGAAACTTATGAAAGTGATCATTTTCCATCATAAAAACAACATTTAATGATCATTTTTCTAAAAATACTTACACTTTGAGTTAAACCATGAAATTTTTATGTGTTAACATATTCATAAGAAATATCATTTTTCCAGAACATGAACTTCCAATTCAAAGTTCAAGATGGTTTTTAATTATCCAACTCAAAACAGCCCCCGGTTGCACTCTGACGACGTAGATTCAGTTTTTAAGATGTTCTTTGTAAAACCAAGTTATATTTTGTTAGGTTTGCATATCATTATGATATATTATAAGCCTTGAAGTGTTTTAAAAGTCAAGTTAGAAGGATCTATTTAGTTTGCGAACAAGTTTGAAATCATTCAAACCATGTTCTTATTGTTAAAATTTTATACCACAAAATAAGATAGCTATATGAATATGAATTGAATAAGATTATGAACAAGGTTACTACCTCAAGTTACTTGGAAAAAGTTACTGCAAAAGATAAGAAATAATCTTGGAATCAAAGAGTGGTGGAGTTAGATCAAAAGGTTGGAAGTAAACTTCTTCAAATGGGTGGTTATTTTGATATGTTCTTGATAGAGTTTTCTTATGGTGTTTAAGGCTTGTAATTGAAGCTAAATGATGGGGAAAATGCTTGGAGATGATCAAGTATGAAGTTAGGAGTATTTTAAGAGATAAATGTGGGTGTAGATATGAGAAAATGGAGTGAAGAAATGGTGTTCATTTATAAAAACGTTTTTAGTTTATAAAGAAAGAAAAGGATTCCTAATTTTGTTTTCTTACTAATAATTCATACTACTTGACAAATCCTAGTTACCTCATATCTAGGGCAGTAATAATGTTGATTAGGATGTTGATTTGATGTGTATATACCAATAGTAAATACGTATAGAAGCTGGGTATGATACGGGTACATATACCCTAGATATACGTATAGAAATCTTGAGGAAACGGAACGAGAATTCAAATATAGCTATCTTTTGTGAATATACTTATATTGTTTTATGTATTTAAGTCCTTAAAAAGTGATTAAATACATTATATATACGATACATGTATAAGCATTATAGATTATAAGTATATATATCAAAGAATGTTACGTATAGTTATCGTTTTGAAAACTTAAGTTAGTAGTTTCAAAATATACTTATAACTCATTGTCATTAGTACACAATGAGATGTTAAACCATCCTTAAATAATTTTAAATATATATAAATACATATATATACACAAACGTATAATTATCGTATGTTATATAGTTCGTGATATCATCGGTCATATTGGACGGTCAAAAGTTGTGTAAAAATCTTTTCAAAAACACAAGTCTCAACAATTTGGATTGCTTATCATGTTGGTATGGTTTAATTTATGTAAATATTAATCTCATAAGTATAATTTGGTCGGAAAATTCCGGGTCATTACAGTACCTACCCGTTAAAGAAATTTCGTCCCCGAAATTTGATAGAGGTTGTTATGGATAACAATAAGAAGGTTTTCATGACAAATATAAGGTGATAATGGAGTTTTATCATCATTGAGTAATGTAGATAAAACGATTCGATTATGCGAAGAATATAAATGAGACTATCGTAAAAGAGTGAGATGAGTAAAATATATTCGTCTTAACCGACGACGTAGTTATGATTGATTTCTGGGATTTAAGGGATTTAAAGAGAATCTTACGTAATAAGATTTGGTTCTTTGGTGATTAAGGAAATCAGGATCTTCTTTGATTATATGCAATAATCTGTTTCGATTGCTCTGTCGGATATTTCACTATAAATTCACCCCTTCGTTTCCTTATTTTCCACCACTCACACCTTTTATTCTTTCTCCCTTGATTCTTACTTTAAAGCATTCATCAATATGCTCCATCCAGTCCTGATTCTTGATATACTCCTAACTTTTATATCTGTCATTCTTCTTTTTCATCTACCACCAGAAGAATTTATTTACTTCTACTATACTCTTGTGTTTATAGTGTTTCTAATTCTCCCGTGTCTCTATATTGCTATCTGCATCGATATACACGGTTTGTAATTTTGGGGTTATTATCGGAGTTTATATTCTTCCTTATTTTTCGGAGCTTTATGCTTTCGTTTTCTCTTCCCGACTTCGAGTCAAGCGAGTAATGGTCCGAAATTCGTAGATATGAAATTCAGAATGAACATAGCTAATGCTCTAAGAAGAAAATGGTAATAGAACGATTTTGATTTGTTAAATTACCAGAATACCCTGGAGATGACCGAGTCATCCAGAAAAATATTCTCTTGATATGTTTAGAGATTAGATAGAATGTAAGAGTCGTGTAAATGGCACATGATGACGGTACTGTGAATCATCATGCTTTATTAGAAACTCAGCATGACTTACTGTAATATAATAACGTTGATCAAGTGTCATTATATTATACTAATCCATGCTTCAGTTCCCAACACTACTTCAAAACATTCATATTTTAAACTCGAAGGTTTCAGAATTTAGAAACTAACACAGTTTCTTTTATGTTGCAGATATTACGGAGAGATAAATGATCTCAGATAAGAATAGTTGTGAAAATATCGCCAGAAATATGGAGGATATTTATAATAGAACATATGAGAATATCTTAGAATTTCTAATATCAATGGATGATGAAGAAGATTTGTCTGTGAAGGTTTAGAATGAGAAATAAGATGTTTGCTAACGATTTCAGCAGGCACAAAATCATTTGGATTCTTTGAAGGCAAACTTATTCTTTGTGATTTGTCCACGGCTTTCTTCATAGTTTCGCATAATCTGCTTTTCGGTACTAAATTTTCTATCGAGCATTCCTAACACTCCTTTCTTTATCATCAAACTTTTGGCCATTAAGATCATCTACAACATGCTGGTTCGTCAGCATTTTCAAAGTTAACTGATCTGGGTCATCGGTTATCAAACCGAGGTAGTTTCAGGAGAATTGTGTTTTTAGAATGATTAATCGCTGATGGTAATATTGTGGAATACAAAAGGTTCCTCAGTAACAATAAAGAGTACGCATATATATCGCGGTTATAATAAAGTTGTTTCGGATGAAAATTCGGAGTTGACTTGCTGGAGCTGTGACAAAATTAGCTACTTTGGAAAGGGAATGCAAAACGATCTTCGGTAATAACAATGTCAAAGGAACTAGAACAGATACGTGTCAAACGTTTACTCAGTTTCTGAGGGTTTTTCAGGTGCATAACTATATGCATCAATCTTTTCTTCCGTAGATGAAGTGCGGTTGGTTTATCCTCTCGATTGAGGTGTTTTTAAGAATCATGATAGATTTGAACGCTGATTGTAATCGTCGAGATACAATGAGGTTTAAGATGAAATCAAGTGGCAATCTTGAAGAAATGTTTAGTTTCATATGTTATAATCAATATTTTAATTCATTTTAATTGTCCAATGTCATTAGTCCACAGTCAATAGTCCACAGTAACAGTCCAATAATTCATATATAGTTTAATATATAATATACGAATTAATTAATACGTGTCGTGACCCGTATACGTCTCAGACTCAATCACAACTCAAAATATATATATTATTGTAGAATCAACTTCAACCCTGTATAGAGAACTCGATCATTACCGCATATAGAGTGTCTATGGTGATTTCAAATAATATATATAGATGCGTCGATATGATATGTCAAAACATTGTATACGTGTCTAGATATTTAAAGTGCTTAAAATAATTACAGAAATTAAATGACGATAAATAAAAGTGCGATAATTAAACTGCGATAAATAAACTGCGATAAATAAAATGTAATCAGTTAGCTAGGAATAGTTAGCTGGAACAGTTAGCGTGGATTCTTAACAAAATTTTTCATAGTTAATTTGTTTGTTTCTAACAGATTTTATTTTATCATATGTTTTCTTCATATGTCACTTGTTGGATTCTGGGAAGTCAAAATCCAAATATTAAATTGAATGAAAATGGTTATTCTGCGGTGAACGGATACGTATATCGGTGGTTGTAAGTAGGATAGTAAATGACTGTTGAATCAGCTTTGACGAATGTACAATGTAACTTATTAAGATGAAATCTAATTATTCCTCGGGTATTACCTACCCGTTAAAATTTTTTTTTCACCATTAATATTTTGTACAAAAGAACTTTTAATTACAATCTTTATGAAAACATATATACATATATATTTTCTTCAGATGAAATCATAAATTTAATGAGTTAATATGATATTAATCTCATTTGCTTTTCGGTTTGAGCTAGAATAAGAAATCTCTAAAACTTTTTGAAACTACATATTCTTCGCAGAATATCAATGATGTTATGTATCAATACTTCATCGTTCATTATTGTTGGTACTCCTTGATATCTATGGTGCGTATGATGTTGATGTTTGTGGGACAGATTATGATGTCGAGACGTGTGATGCGGATGTTGTTTGTTAGTGGTGATGATGGTATTGTTGATGTTATTGATGGTGGTGCTGATTATGCTACTGGTGCTGCTGCCGGTGTTTGCAACCTTCGCACCATGTTCTCCAAAGCCGTCATGCGAGCGCGAAGTTCGTTAACTTCTGCTAGTACACCGGGATGATTGGTGGTTGGAGCGAGCGAATGAACAAGATTTGTAATATGGGATAGTATATAATCGTGACGAGATACTCTAGAAATGAGAGAGAAAATGGAGTTTCGAATTGGTTCGCCGGTAAGTGCTTCAGGTTCATCGCCAAGAGGGCAATTTGGTGGATGGAATGGATCACCTTCTTCTTGTCTCCAGTGATTTAGTATATTACGAACCCATCCCCAATTCATCCAGAATAGATGATGGGAAATTAGTTGATCCATTCCGGTGACGCTGCTTTCGGAGCCCGAATGGAAATTCATATCGGCATAACTGTCGGAATCTGAAGAATTCGAACTAGTTGCGGAATCCATCTTGTATAATGGGGAAAATGAATTTTTGGTATGGAATAGATTATAGGAGTTAGATTTGGTACTCTTCAATACATAATTTTCATATGTATATATAATACCAAAATCCCGTAAATTACAGAGAATCTTTGAAAAGATATCAGTCAAAGTTCGCAATAACAGATATGCTAAGACAAGAATTCGTCTATACACTATCAATGCAGTAAATGCATTAAAACGTGTCTAGACTTATGAATGACAAGCAGGTAATTTCCTAAGGATGATAAGCAGATGATTTTCGACTAGAAATGATAAGTAAAACTTTTGACATGTAGACACGGTCGAAGTCCTGACTCATTAATGCATCCTAACAACTACTAGTTAGACACACTAATGCAAGACCTGGTTCGCTATGACCACCGCTCTGATACCAACTGAAAGGACCCGTCCTAATCCACCTGGACGAAGTCATCAACATTTGGTCCCATTGCGATGATCGGCTCCAAGTAATGTCCTTATATTGAGCAAATGCACAGCGGAAGACTTAATTCGTACCTGAGAATAAACATGCTTTAAAGTATCAACCAAAAGGTTGGTGAGTTCGTAGGTTTATCATAACAATCATTTCAATATGTTAATAGACCACAAGATTTCATAATCATAAACATAATACACTTGCAAGTGTATGTAAAGCATTCTAAGTGATTGAGCACTTGGCAACCATACTTAACATTTAATCAACGTCGCATATTCCCTTTATTATGAAATCTTACTACACCGTACCAAGTGTAGTCACTAAAACGAAGTACTGTGCAACCGTTGAATACTGGTCGTCCAGTCCGGTTGGGGTTGTCAGGCCCGATAGATCTATCAACAGAATTCGCGTTTACAATACCCATGTAAATAGTAGTTACCAAGCTACAGGGAAATATGCCAGTGGTACAACTCAACGTAGAATATATTTTTAAGTACTTGTGTCTATTTTGTAAACATTTATAAAAGCAGCGCATGTATTCTCAGCCCAAAAATATATATTGCAAAAGCAATTAAAAAGGGAGCAAATGAAACTCACTTTTGCCTTGAAGGTATTTAATTCAACTTGGTCTCCGATAGATATCACGAACCTAACCATATATATAATATATCAACATATTTTCTTTTTAAGTAATCGTTACATATATATATATATATATACTTTTAATACTTTTAATATTTTCTTAGTCCATAGTTAGCAGTCCGATGTTAGTGGTCCACAATTAGTTGCTTAAATAAAATAAATAAAGACAACATCGTATTCGTATTAATTAGAATTAATCTTGACCCATGGTACCATGTTGTCAAATGACGTGTTGCGTACATAAAGTACCGTGTTGTCAAATGACGTATTGCGTACAATCATGAGGTCTTATGATTAATCTTCTCGTGTTGTTTACGGGTGGTCCTGAAATATATAAAATCAAATCATAAGTAATTATATATAAAATATCATATTAATTAGAAAAGATATGATTAATTTACTTTTTCTCCAAATATTTTCGTAGCGAAACTATCTTCGGATACCCAATCTTGTTTTAGTCGTAGTTTCTTCATTACAACTCCGTTTTTGTTGGTTCAACTTGCCACTTCCTTAGATCGAGTCAAATTTTAAGAATATGAACTGAAAATACCTTAGTTTGTATTCGAAATCATAGGTTATAGGTCAAACTTTGGTGAAACTTATGAAAGTGATCATTTTCCATCATAAAAACAACATTTAATGATCATTTTTCTAAAAATACTTACACTTTGAGTTAAACCATGAAATTTTTATGTGTTAACATATTCATAAGAAATATCATTTTTCCAGAACATGAACTTCCAATTCAAAGTTCAAGATGGTTTTTAATTATCCAACCCAAAACAACCCCCGGTTGCACTCTGACGACGTAGATTCAGTTTTTAAGATGTTCTTTGTAAAACCAAGTTATATTTTGTTAGGTTAGCATATCATTATGATATATTACAGGTCTTGAAGTGTTTTAAAATTCAAGTTAAAAGGATCTATTTAGTTTGCGAACAAGTTTGAAATCATTCAAACCATGTTCTTGTTGTTAAAATTTTATACCACAAAATAAGATAGATATATGAATATGAATTGAATAAGATTATGAACAAGGTTACTACCTCAAGTTACTTGGAAAAAGTTACTGAAAAAGATAAGAAATAATTTTGGAATCAAAGAGTGGTGGAGTTAGATCAAAAGGTTGGAAGTAAACTTCTTCAAATGGGTGGTTATTTTGATATGTTCTTGAAAGAGTTTTCTTATGGTGTTTAAGGCTTGTAATTGAAGCTAAATGATGGGAAAAATGCTTGGAGATGATCAAGTATGAAGTTAGGAGTATTTTAAGAGATAAATGAGGGTGTAGATATGAGAAAATGGAGTGAAGAAATGGTGTTCATTTATAAAAATGTTTTTAGTTTATAAAGAAAGAAAAGGATTCCTAATTTTGTTTTCTTACTAATAATTCATACTACTTGACAAATCCTAGTTACCTCATATCTAGGGCAGTAATAATGTTGATTAGGATGTTGATTTGATGTGTATATACCAATAGTAAATACGTATAGAAGCTGGGTATGATTCGGGTACATATACCCTAGATATACGTATAGAAATCTTGAGGAAACGGAACGAGAATTTAAAAGTAGCTATATTTTGTGAATATACTTATATTGTTTTATGTATTTAAGTCCTTAAAAAGTGATTAAATACATTATATATACGATACATGTATAAGCATTATAGATTATAAGTATATATATCAAAGAATGTTACGTATAGTTATCGTTTTGAAAACTTAAGTTAGTAGTTTCAAAATATACTTATAACTCATTGTCATTAGTACACAATGAGATGTTAAATGTAACGACCCGGAAATTTCCGACCAAATTTAAACCCTAATCTCTATATGTTTCCGACACGATGAGCAAAAGCCCTAACGATGAGTCTAGAAAGTCTGAAATCTATATCTGGACGATTAGTTACCCTCTTGACCAAGCCTGACGATTCACGAACAATTGTATGTAATAAATGTGTACATATAATATAACATAACAAAAGTATATATATATATATATATATATAATAATTAGGAATAATAAGATATAACTGAAACATTAGAATCAGGTATGTAAAGTAAAGTGTAAGATTGAATTATTAATATTATTGGTATTAATATTTGTATTAGTAATATATATATATATATATATATATATATATATATATATATATATATATATATATATATATATATATATATATATATATATATATATATATAATTTGATATGTATAAACTATTATATTATTATCATTAAAAATATTAATATTATTATAACTAATAAGATTATTGCTATTATATAGTAATTAAATGTATCAAAATTATCATTATTGTTAATAATATTATTATTTATTATTATTTTTTTTCACTTCATTAATAATATTATCAAATTTGTAATAAAACTAATATGTTCATACTTGTTAAATATCAAAATATAAGAAATTTAGATATACATATATATAAATATAAACAAGTTATATAAATACTGGAACAAATGCAATTATATTAGGAAATCGGTATTATTTTATTTGGATAATTATAATAATTATTATTTTTTTTATAAAATTCTTTTTATTAATTTATGATTAATTCATATTTATTTTATTTATCTTATCCTTCTCCTAAAATATTCGGTATGTCGATTAACAAACACAAAAAGCCAAGCTCAATCAAATCATATTCCTATTCCAATTAATCGATTACAGCTGTCAATTTCTGTTATATATACTGGCTATATCTGCACGAGATAGGAATTAAAAAGAGAAAATTTAGAAAACTAACATCGTCATCTCTGTTACTCGACTTCATTGCCAAAAACTCGAAATTCAATGCTATTTCAAAATCCACAAATACAGTTTTGTTAGGAATCATATGTGTAATCTTTCTGCAAACTTTCAAATTTCAATTTCTCAAATTGAGTCTTAATTCAATAGTCAAAGTTATTGAGTTAAAAAGTCAACCGATGTTCTACAATCAAATTTAAGTTGTGGGTGTTATTTCTGTTAAATTTATTGAATCCTAGAGTTTCTAAAGATGATTTAAAGCGTATTCTATTTTGTAACTGTAAGCTAAAAACAACTGGAAATTGAAAACAATGTTTGAGTTTATTTGGGTTCTTCGTGACCTGATGTGGTTATTTTGAACATTTCCTGTTAATCCCAAACACCCCAAATCGTTTCAGTTTCAAATGAGAGTTTCAATCAAATTTAAATCGTTACTTTAATTATCAAATGTTTTCAGTCGCGTATTAAGAATATGAATTTGAATCAGAAAAGGGGAAAACGGGTTCTGTAAGGGAAGTATTTTTATTCTTTATCTGTTTTAATCGATTACAGAACCTAATATATTTCGTTATATATCAGTTAAAAGTTTTAAAAATAATCTCAATGACTTATCTGTCGAATTGAAATTGAGAAGAAAAGGATTTAAAAAAAAAACGGGTTTAAAACATATAAGTTGAGATGTATAACAGAAAAACGAGGATAGCAGGAGGGTTAGGCACATGTCGGGTGTTCGAGAGGTCGGGGGTTCGATCCCGGTTCTGGGCATTTCTTTTTAGACAAAGCTTCAAAGGGTATATACAATATTTATTATTTATCATTTATCATTTATTATTATTATTATTATTATTATTATTATTATTATTATTATTATTATTATTATTATTATTATTATTATTATTATTATGGTTACAAAAGTCATTATTTTTAATATTAACATATAACTATTATCATTATTATTATTATTATTAGATAGTATTAGTATTATTTTTATAACAAATTATTGATTTTTGATTTAAAACTAATTACATATAGATATATATATATATATATATATATACATATATATATATATATATATTTTTATATAACTATATATATGAATAATGATTATTTTACAAAATAACCATATATAAATATAACTAAGGATATAAAACATAAATAAAGAATATACATAATTACAACATTCAATATACATAAATATTATATAGAAAGAATTATGTGATTATATGTGTTAATATATATATTTGATATAGGTTCGTGAATCCGAGGCCAACCTTATATTTGTTCAATGATGTTATATGTATTTTTACTACAAAATACATTAGGTGAGTATATAGATCCCTTTTAAACTCTAAATATTTTTGGGCTGAGAATACATGCGCTGTTTTATAAAAGTTTTACGTTATGGACACAAGTAACTGAAAAATATATTCTACGTTGAGTTGTACCACTGGCATACTTCCCTGTAGCTTGGTAACTAATATTTACAGCGGTATTGTAAACGCGAATCCTGTTGATAGACCTATCGGGCCTGACAACCCCAACCGGACTGGACGACCAGTATTCAACGGTTGCACAGTACTTCGTTTCATGACTACACTTGGTACGGTGTAGTAAGATTTCATAATAAAGGGAATATGCGACGTGATTAAATGTTAAGTATGGTTACCAAGTGCTCAACCACTTAGAATATTTTTATTAAAATGTTTACATATGAAATCTTGTGGTCCATAGTTATAACACTGCTAGCATCAAACCTATATAACTCACCAACATTATGTTGACTTTTTAAAACATGTTATTCTCAGGTACAAATTAAGTCTTCCGCTGTGCATTTGCTCATGTTAAGGTCATTACTTGGAGTCGATCATCGCAATGGAACCAAATGTTGATGACTCCGTCCGAGAGGAATAGGACCGGTCATTTCAGTTGGTATCAGAGCGTTGGTCTTAGCGAACCAGGTCTTGCATTAGTGTGTCTAACTGTTAGTTGTTTAGATGCATTAGTGGGTCTGGACTTTGACCGTGTCTGCCTGTCAAAAGTTTTGCTTATCATTCCTAGTCGGAAATCACCTGCTTATCATCCTTAGGAATTGCTTGCCTAGTATTCTTAAGTCTAGACACGTCTTACTGCATTTAGTGCATCGATAGTGTATAGACAAAATTTATATCTTAGCGCATATGTAGACTTGCTTGTCATATGCCGTAAATTCCTCTGTAGGCTACGAAATCTTTATTCATTCTATGAAGGTAGAATATCATCCTATATTCAAAAATCATTTCACGTCAAAGATTCTTCTCAAATTGCCCTTTTGGCGATGAACCTGAAAGCACTTACCAGCGAACCTGTTCGGGAAACCATTTACCCTCTCATTTCTAGAGTATCTCGTCACGATTATATATTATCCTATATTTCAAATCTTATTCATCCACTTGCTTCAACCGTCAATCATCCTGATGTACTAGCAGAAGCTAACGAACTTCGCGCTAGTGTAACGGCTTTGAAGAACACGGTGCAAAGGTTACAAACACCAGCAGCAGCACCGACAGCATAACCAGTACCGCCAGTAACATCGACTTCGCAATCTTCGGTACCAGTATCATCATCAGCATCAACAGCATCACCATCATCAACGTCAACGGTATCCTTATCACCCCCAAACCACAACCACGTCGTAAACCTCAACATCACAATCTGAACCTCGGATATCAACCTCACACTCCTCAATAACCTCATCTGTACTTCGAGTATGATCTTCGCTCTACATATCGTTCTACATCGATTATCTTCGCTTTACGTATCATTCCACCTCATTTTACCTTCGTCTGACATGGCAATTATGTAATCTCTAAAGTTTTAGAGATCATGTAATCAAGTGTTAACGATAAATCAAATGAGTTTAATATTTTATTGACTCATTAAATTCATAATTACATCCGAAGAAAATATATATGCAAGTATATTTTCATAAAGATTGTAATTAAAAATTCTCTCGTACAAACTGTTAATGATGAAAATATTTTAACGGGTGGGTAGTACCCGAGGAATATTTGGATTTCACATTAATAAGTTACACTGTACATTCTTCGAATCTGATTCAACGGTCATTTACTATCCTACCTACGACTACCGATATACGTATCCGTTCACCACAGAATAATCATTTATATTCAAATTTCATAATTGGATTTTGACCTATCGGAATCCAACAAGTGGCATAACGAAGAAAACATTGGACAAAAATAAAAAGTGTTAGAAACAAACGAATTAATTAATTGGAATTGTGATAGGATTTCACGCTAACTGTTCCGGCTAACTGTTCCCAGCTAACTGATTAACATTTAATTTATCGCAATTTACATTCTCGCAATTTTATTTATCGTCATTTAATTTCTGTTATTTACTTTTACGCATTATAAATAAAGGGACACGTATGCAAGGTTTCGACTTATCATATTGACCCATCTATATATATTTTGGAACAACCGTAGACACTCTATATGTGAAGGAGGGAGTTGGCTATACAGGGTCGGAGTTGATTCCGAAATATATATATACTTTGAGTTGTGATCGACACCGAGACCGGTACACGGGTCACGATACGTATTATTTAATTCGAATATTATATATTAAATTATATATGAATCATTGAACCATCGGACTATTGGACTGCTAACTTTGGACAATTAAAATGAATTAAATTAAAATATTGATTATAACATATGAAACTAAATACTTCTTCAAGCTTGCCACTTGATTTCATCCTAAACCTCATTTGTACCTCGACAATTACAATTCATATTCAAACCGATCATGATTTCTTTGAAAATACCTCGATCGAGAAGTTGAACCAGCTGCACCTCGTCTACGGAAGAAAGATTTATGCATACAGTTATGCACCTGAAAAACTTTCGAAACCGAAGTATTAGTTAAATCGTATCCGCGTCGAATTCCTTATCATTCATTAGCAAAAACAACCTTACGATTCCTTTTCAAAGTAGCCAAATTTTGTTACAGCTCCACTTTGGCTTCTCAGTAAGACTACTCTTATTATAACCTCGATATATACACATTGATCGTTCGCCGTCGTTACCGAAGAACCTTTTATATTCCACCATACTGCCATCAGCGTTTAATCATCTAAAAACGTAATTCTCTTGAAACCACTTTGGTTTGATAACCGATGACCCAGATCCGTTAACTTTGAGAATGCTGACGAAGCAGCATGTCGTAAATGGTTTTAAGGGCCAAAAAGTTGATAATAAAGAAAGGAGGATTAGGAACACTCGACAGAAAATTTAGTACTGAAAAGCGGATTATGCGAAACCATGAAGAAAACCGGGGACAGATCATAAAGAATAAGTTTGACTTCAAAGAATCTAAACAATACCGTGTCTGCTGAAATCATTAGCAAATATCTTACTTCTCATTCTAAACTTTCACAAACAAATTCTCCTCGTCATCCATCAATGATAGAAAATCTAAGATATCATCATGCCTATCATTATAAATATCCTCAATATTTCTGGAGATATTTTCACAACTAGTCTTATCTAATATTATCTATCTCTCCGAACTATCTGCGATACAACATAAAAGAAACTGTGTTAGTTTCTAAATTTTGAAACCTTTGAGTTTGAAATAGGAATGTTTTGAAGTAGTGTTGGGAACTGATGCAGGAATTAGTATAATATAATGAAACTTGATCAACTTCATTATAATACAGTAAATCATGTTAAGTTTCTAATGGAACGTGATGATTCACAGTACCATCATCATGTGCCATGTTACACGGCTCTTACATTCTAACCAATCTCCAAACGTATTAGGAACATATCGTCTTGATAGTTCTATCTTTTCTAGGGTATTCTGGTAATTTAAATCAAAAATCGTGCCAATACCCTTTCTTTCTTAGAACATTAGCTACATTCATTCCAAATCTCATATCTACGAATTCCGGACCATTACAAGAGACGCTTAAATGCAAGAAGAGGAAACGAAAGAATGAAGCTTCGAAATATAAATTGGGGTATAGATCGCAGCAAATAGGAGAAAGCATTAACTGTGAATGACAATGATTATAGAGGACAGAGGTAGAAACATCAAAATATAAGGAAAGATATAAAACCCAACAACCACCCAGAAACTACAAACCGTGTATATCAATACGTATTGCAACGTAAAGACACAGAGATTAGAAGCATTATAATTCCAAAGAAAGCGTAAAAGTAAATAGATTCTTCTGGCGGCAGATGAAAGAGGAGAATGAAAGATATGAAAGTTAGAAGTATAATAAGAATTAGAATTGGATGGAGCATATTAAGGAATGAGTAGAAGAAGAAAGAATACAAGGTGTGAGAAATAAGGAAACGGAGGGGGTGGATTTATAACAATATATCCGACAGAAAAATCGGAACAGATTATTGCATTAATCAAAGGAAGATTTTGATCTCCTAAATCATCGCAAAACTAAATCTTATTACGAAGATTTTCTTTCTGTAGAATTTCGGAAATCGATCACGTCATCAGTTACAATAATTCCATATTTACTCATTTCACTCTTTTGTGATGGCTTCACTTGTGCGTTTCACATGATCGAATCGTTTTATCCATATTTTCTAATAATGATAAAACTCTATTATTACCTCATATTCGTCATGAAAACATTCCTATTGTTATTTATGGCAACCTCTACCAAATTTCGGGGACGAAATTTCTTTAACGGGTGGGTACTGTAACGACCCGGAAATTTCCGACCAAATTTAAACCCTAATCTCTATATGTTTCCGACACGATGAGCAAAAGCCCTAATGATGAGTCTAGAAAGTCTGAAATCTATATCTGGACGATTAGTTACCCTCTTGACCAAGCCTGACGATTCACGAACAATTGTATGTAATAAATGTGTACATATAACATAACATAACAAAAGTATATATATATATATATACAATAATTAGGAATAATAAGATATAACTGAAACATTAGAATCAGGTATGTAAAGTAAAGTGTAAGATTGAATTATTAATATTATTGGTATTAATATTTGTATTAGTAATATATATATATATATATATATATATATATATATATATATATATATATATATATATATATATATATATATATATATATATATATATATATATAATTTGATATGTATAAACTATTATATTATTATCATTAAAAATATTAATATTATTATAACTAATAAGATTATTGCTATTATATAGTAATTAAATGTATCAAAATTATCATTATTGTTAATAATATTATTATTTATTATTATTTTTTTTCACTTCATTAATAATATTATCAAATTTGTAATAAAACTAATATGTTCATACTTGTTAAATATCAAAATATAAGAAATTTAGATATACATATATATAAATATAAACAAGTTATATAAATACTGGAACAAATGCAATTATATTAGGAAATCGGTATTATTTTATTTGGATAATTATAATAATTATTATTTTTTTTATAAAATTCTTTTTATTAATTTATGATTAATTCATATTTATTTTATTTATCTTATCCTTCTCCTAAAATATTCGGTATGTCGATTAACAAACACAAAAAGCCAAGCTCAATCAAATCATATTCCTATTCCAATTAATCGATTACAGCTGTCAATTTCTGTTATATATACTGGCTATATCTGCACGAGATAGGAATTAAAAAGAGAAAATTTAGAAAACTAACATCGTCATCTCTGTTACTCGACTTCATTGCCAAAAACTCGAAATTCAATGCTATTTCAAAATCCACAAATACAGTTTTGTTAGGAATCATATGTGTAATCTTTCTGCAAACTTTCAAATTTCAATTTCTCAAATTGAGTCTTAATTCGATAGTCACAGTTATTGAGTTAAAAAGTCAACCGATGTTCTACAATCAAATTTAAGTTGTGGGTGTTATTTCTGTTAAATTTATTGAATCCTAGAGTTTCTAAAGATGATTTAAAGCGTATTCTATTTTGTAACTGTAAGCTAAAAACAACTGGAAATTGAAAACAATGTTTGAGTTTATTTGGGTTCTTCGTGACCTGATGTGGTTATTTTGAACATTTCCTGTTAATCCCAAACACCCCAAATCGTTTCAGTTTCAAATGAGAGTTTCAATCAAATTTAAATCGTTACTTTAATTATCAAATGTTTTCAGTCGCGTATTAAGAATATGAATTTGAATCAGAAAAGGGGAAAACGGGTTCTGTAATGGAAGTATTTTTATTCTTTATCTGTTTTAATCGATTACAGAACCTAATATATTTCGTTATATATCAGTTAAAAGTTTTAAAAATAATCTCGATGACTTATCTGTCGAATTGAAATTGAGAAGAAAAGGATTTAAAAAAAACGGGTTTAAAACATATAAGTTGAGATGTATAACAGAAAAACGAGGATAGCAGGAGGGTTAGGCACATGTCGGGTGTTCGAGAGGTCGGGGGTTCGATCCCGGTTCAGGGCATTTCTTTTTAGACAAAGCTTCAAAGGGTATATACAATATTTATTATTTATCATTTATCATTTATTATTATTATTATTATTATTATTATTATTATTATTATTATTATTATTATTATTATTATTATTATTATTATTATTATTATTATTATTATTATTATTATTATTATTATTATTATGGTTACAAAAGTCATTATTTTTAATATTAACATATAACTATTATCATTATTATTATTATTATTAGATAGTATTAGTATTGTTTTTATAACAAATTATTGATTTTTGATTTAAAACTAATTACATATAGATATATATATATATATATATATACATATATATATATATATATATTTATATAACTATATATATGAATAATGATTATTTTACAAAATAACCATATATAAATATAACTAAGGATATAAAACATAAATAAAGAATATACATAATTACAACATTCAATATACATAAATATTATATAGAAAGAATTATGTGATTATATGTGTTAATATATATATTTGATATAGGTTCGTGAATCCGAGGCCAACCTTATATTTGTTCAATGATGTTATATGTATTTTTACTACAAAATACATTAGGTGAGTATATAGATCCCTTTTAAACTCTAAATATTTTTGGGCTGAGAATACATGCGCTGTTTTATAAAAGTTTTACGTTATGGACACAAGTAACTGAAAAATATATTCTACGTTGAGTTGTACCACTGGCATACTTCCCTGTAGCTTGGTAACTAATATTTACAGCGGTATTGTAAACGCGAATCCTGTTGATAGACCTATCGGGCCTGACAACCCCAACCGGACTGGACGACCAGTATTCAACGTTTGCACAGTACTTCGTTTCATGACTACACTTGGTACGGTGTAGTAAGATTTCATAATAAAGGGAATATGCGACGTGATTAAATGTTAAGTATGGTTACCAAGTGCTCAACCACTTAGAATATTTTTATTAAAATGTTTACATATGAAATCTTGTGGTCCATAGTTATAACACTGCTAGCATCAAACCTATATAACTCACCAACATTATGTTGACTTTTTAAAACATGTTATTCTCAGGTACAAATTAAGTCTTCCGCTGTGCATTTGCTCATGTTAAGGTCATTACTTGGAGTCGATCATCGCAATGGAACCAAATGTTGATGACTCCGTCCGAGAGGAATAGGACCGGTCATTTCATTAAACCATCCTTAAATAATTTTAAATATATATAAATACATATATATACACAAACGTATAATTATCGTATGTTATATAGTTCGTGATATCATCGGTCATATTGGACGGTCAAAAGTTGTGTAAAAATCTTTTCAAAAACACAAGTCTCAACAATTTGGATTGCTTATCATGTTGGTATGGTTTAATTTATGTAAATATTAATCTCATAAGTATAATTTGGTCGGAAAATTCCGGGTCATTACAGTTAATTTTGTAGATTAAGTAATTAGAACCAGGAAAGCATAACACCTTTCACAGTTCCCCTCACCGGCAAGCACCTAGCCGAGTTCCAGGCGATGCAAGAAGAATCGAGTAAAACGGAGCTAAAACGAAGAATCTAGAGCGAAAATGGTGAAAGACAAGAAAACAAGTTACGATCCAGGAAATCAGGCTGACCTGGCAAGCCAAACGGCCTGTCAAATGGCCTGCCAAATGGCTTGTCAGGCTCGAAAACGGCCTGCCATACGGTTTCAGCAAACGAGCCAAGCAAAAAGCCTGACTCAGCAAACGGGATGGCCAAACGGCCTTCCAAACGAGTTGCTAAACGGCCTGCCAGCCGTTTGCAGGCAAATTTCAAGTCTATTTAAAGGGCTTTCTCCATCCATTTCAACACACACTCAATTTGTAATTCATTTCATATTTTCAAGCTTTTAGTTAGTTTTTAGTAGTAGTTAGCTTAGCTTTTATTTTCCGGAAGATATCCCGGCGAGTCCCTGCGATCTCGGGCAGATTTCTTCGGCCTTTTCAGGTTTTTATTCGAAACGCTTATCTTTTGTATAAAACATGTGTTCTTACTTATTATGTTTAATAATGCATTCCGATATTACCATGATAGCTTAATTAATCTGTATGTTGCCATGATAAAAGTTTGGGTTAGCGTAATTATGTTAATTTAGTACGATTACTGCTATAATACTGAACTAGGAAGTCTGATAGATTTGTATGCTAGCATCTTAAGGATTGACCAACCTAGTTTGTGATCAGGACTTGTCCACCTATATGACATTAGCTACTTCATAGGATTAAGACCCCTAGTTATACTGTATCTGAAGATTCTATGAACTCGGTATGGCCGGAGTTCCCGTGAGGCATCTAATGCACTTTTAGGACACGGAACTTAGGAATTGAGACATTAATGACCTAGTATGCCTATTGACTATTCCGAAGAGACCTCTTAGGAGCTGTTAAGATCTAGTTAGTGCCTACACTGTGTGACCCAAGCCTATTGCATGTTCTTGTTTGATTGTTGCCTTAGGTCTTAGTCATATCAACTGTTTAGGTATTCATTAGGTTTCTATCTACTTTACTACCAGTATATTAACTGTGATGCTGTATAATGCTTGACTTGTTATGATCTCATTAGTATGATGGAATGGTTGTTAGTTTTCATTTAAGGTTTTGCCAACTTAAACCGACGGACTCCTTCCGTTTGTGATCAGTGTTCAATCAACACGTCACATGTTATTCAGTTACCTAAACTGATAACGAGGGTTAGGATTAGAGCTTAACTCACTAATAAACCTAGTGCTTTACTAAGGATAACCTCCGAGGCATTGTTACCTTTCAATTATACGACCAAGTGACATACTTCTCACTGCTCAAAGAGAACTTCGAGAGTTCAGAGACAAGTAGGTCTGTGTAATTGGATCATCCAACCAGATCTACATCATTCCAAGCATAGTTTTAACATAAGCATAATTACCTTTCCCTAACCCAATACTGATATCTTGGTCAACATTTCCCTGATCTGCACACTCCGGATATCCTTCCACTTTATTTACTTTTCTGCATTTAGGACCTTTATGTCACAACCCTGATTTTTCCGTTACTTCCATTAACCTTCCGTTAGTTTATTTAACGGCGATTATTTAACTTTTATGCGTTTACGTGTATTAAATGCGTACTTGATCTTTGGAGGGTTTCAATAATTAATATGGGTTGATATTAATTCAAATAAATGTTTCGGATAACGAAATACGATAAAAACGATACG
This sequence comes from Rutidosis leptorrhynchoides, assembly GCF_046630445.1. Classification (NCBI taxonomy): domain Eukaryota; kingdom Viridiplantae; phylum Streptophyta; class Magnoliopsida; order Asterales; family Asteraceae; genus Rutidosis; species Rutidosis leptorrhynchoides. The sequence goes on from NC_092336.1 coordinate 42,012,004, forward strand.
ATTTTGATAATAGCTTTTTGAGCAACGAAACGCTCGGGTTTATTTTAATAATTAATTTTATTAATTATTAACTTTTTAAAATATTTAATTTATTGGGTTTTTAATAAATTAAACGATTGGTTGCGTTTAACGATCGGGTTAGCGTTCCGGGCCTTTGGTACGACTAAACGACACTTAAAATGGATCACGATTACACGGAATTGCAAAACGAGAGCCCGGGGATACCCATGGGTCCCATTCGGCCGACCCCTCCCCCTCACCCCCTTATATTTCAATTTTTGTAAGTTTAGGGACTTATGTGCTATTTAGGAGAACTAGGGTTAGTATAAATTAGAAGGTTTAACCTAAATTAGTAAAACCCTCACAAAAGAAACTGCACAGTCGATATCCCTCTCCCTCCTTGGCCGTCGATCACCATCACCACTACCACCATCAATTTTTAATTTTTAGAGCAAGCCTTGAACACCAAACTTGCAATTCTCGATCTCCTCTACGCGTTGGTATAAATCTTTTAGCGATCTAAGGTATAATTGCATAAACCCTAATTCTTAAAATCTGATTTTTATAAGAGTTTCATAGTTATGTTGTCAATTGCTCAAGTCTATACGCGTACGCGTTAATCGTTATCGTTATTTTGATTGTTTGATGCGCTAGGGTTTAAAAACGAATTTGTATTTGTTTGATCAGAAAAATTAAGTATTTCAAATGTTAATTATTATGTTATAAACAGATTCCTTGCAAAAAAACTATTGAGTTTAGGCTTTGGATTCGCTTGATTTCGTTTCCGTATGATTAAGTTATGTCAATTTGAATTATCGTTGTGTTTTTGTTGCTTGGTCAGAAATCTGGTATTGATAGACAATGAATTGGCATGTGAGACATATATCACTGGAAATATAATTTAAAAACACTCAATTTAGACTAGGATATCATGTTGTTTGCTTATGTATAACCCGAGATATGCTTGAATTAGTGTAAAAGTAGTTTTATACAGCACTTGCATGAAAATAACCTTGTATGATAATATTTGTTAACTTCTGTGATTAAAGATTTGCATATTTGAAAATTAGACAAAAATTAATTCATCTTTCATGTAGATATCATAGGCTAATTGTATCTAGATCTCTGAATAATCGCGTGCGAATTTGACTAACTAAATGAGAATCGAATCTGTAAATTGCTCACGGTTTTGTACTATGTGGATTGTGTATGTTTCATGAGCATGTATGCTTCTGGAAAATGAAACTTAACATGATATGTGACTTATTGTTAGTTTATGTCAATCTCTGAAACCTTATGCATTGGGCACAATAGATCCGTACTTTATGTGAATTCTGATTTGAACTGAAAACTGAATGTTCAACTTGCACGAATAAACTGTACAAATTGGCTAAACAAAAGTTGCTAGATTTTTGATATGTGTTGCTTTGATTTTTCCTTGAACTATGGCCACTAGTATTGTATCAATTTCATGTACCTAACTCCAGTTATATCCAAAATGAAATCAGTGCGCGGTCAGAAACTGACTTGGCAAACCCTAAATGTATCCCTTCTGATTCCTGACTTTTAATTGTCGTATGAGTCCCTGGCTAGACTTTTTGGAATCGATATTAATTATATTTATGATATGGAGTTTGCCATATTTATGTAAATTTTGTACTATGAGATAATATGCTAAGTATGCTACGTGTTCATAAACTTTGTGTATGACGATAAACTGAAATTGTGGAAATGATCATTCATGACCTAAAACGTATTGTTTGACTTAGGTTTGACATGTTGACCAATATTTGACATGAACCTAATGATGTTGACTTTAGTTAACTACTTTGACCAAGTTTGACTTTCGGTTTGACTTCGGTTGACTTTGTTTGACTTGCATGATATAGTTGACTTTTATTTGGAAACGCGTCGAGTCGAGCAATAAGACAACGTACACTATGAAACCACACTTATTTAAGATACATATATTGACCAACCTACATACGTATACTTAGGTTGCATTACTCGGCTATAAACCGTACAAGTTAATTGTTCACTTTTCAATCCGAGCTTTATTCAAAGGTGAGTCTACAGTCCCGCTTTTTACATGTTTTCAGGGATGAGAATACACGCTGTTATATTTACATTTTCAAATACTTTGTATTGACATGAGTACTACACATATTCATAATGAGTTTGTTCAAAAAGCCTCTAGCTTGAATACTTTTAATACCATCGGTGTAAGCACAATTTAGATGGACGGATCCATTAGGTTGACAACGTCACCCTCTATAAAAACTGTGGTGCATTTACTTTGAACATTAAACACATTTGAACAAGTGTATAACATTTTACGAGGTAAGGCGGGTATAGTAGCTTCTATACTCGGGTCATTGCTAGTATTCCGGTGCTCGGTTTATGCAAATGATATAATCTCGTGGTCAAGGAAACTAAACTATTTTTCTGATAACTGTTTTTCAGATACTGTTACATTACTTTAAACCTGTAGATTCACCAACATTATTTGTTGACCTGTTTTTGCTTGTTGTTATTCTCAGGTATTAATTACTTCCGCTGTAAATTGTTGCCATTACCTAGAAGTCAAGCCAAGCAATGGGACCAGAGTTAACGTTCCGTCAAAGGGATTTTGACGGGGTGTTACATTTGGTATCAGAGCTGTGGCTATAGGGAACTAGGATACATTAGTGTGTCTAACCGTAGGGCGCATTAGTGAAGTCTAGTCTATAGTTGTGTGTCTTGGACGACTTTTATACACCATACCTGCACTATTTGCTTCACAATGCTACATGTAGGGCTACACATTACACCACATACATATACGCCTTACACTATGCAACATGGACTTGGACTAAATATACTATATCATGAAACACATACGTACACCCGAAGCCATATTTAACTAAATTAAGTTGACTACGCCATCTTGAACTTATGGAGTGATGTCGAATGGAAATGTGAGATAGCGTAATGTAATGACCGGGATTACATTACGGTAACTCATATAGAAGTTCAAACATCGCAAAATAAGGAATTGGGGGCCGAGTCAAGTAGGTTACTTGGATAAAACAACGTTTAGAACACAAATCGTATAATCTTAAATGTGAGTAGAAACTCACACTGTGCAGTCAATTATTATTATAACTTATAAGTAAATTGTAATCATGACACAACTTAACACTGCTCGACACTGTCCGTCACCACCAATCACTACTTGTCACTACTAAGACACTACTTGAACACACTCGTCATCTCACACCACTACTCAGTACTGTTTATTACTGCTAACTACTACGCAATGCCTCCTCTCACTAATAGTCACGACTGATCACTACTTCTTACCACTTGTCATTACTAAATACTAATTAACTGCTACTCCTTGCTATTTGCTACTACTCAATACTACTCATTACTGCTTACCACTACTAAGTAATACTCGACACTACCAACACCGCATTTTACTACTCGCTAATGTGCATCACAACTCATTTCTAATACGTCTTTAGAGGAGGAATTCCTGATAACCGCCCGCACAATACGTAGTAGATATTGTCCACTCGATTACCAACTTACCTATCATTCAGCCATCCGCCGTCCATGATTTTGTTTTCCAACACGAGCCTACTGACTGAAGACCATTATGCCTTATTGGGTGCATTAGAGTACATGTGCATATACTTATGATATGATCATGCCATCTAACAACTTATACGTCACTAATATCATCACTACTTATCACAACCCATCGCTACTTATCGCTAACGCCACCACTCATTGCTACTAGTAATACTACCCGTTACCATATCCCTCATCATTTTGTTCCAACATACTATTCTTAAGCGACAATCATTTTCATTATACCCACAAACATTTCCAACCAACTTTGAACACATCGACGCGAACTACACTTCATCTGTTCCTGCGAGACACACCCGTCTGGGAGTTTGTACCAACCCTTTCGATTAAATATCAGATTTTGTTTGAGTTGCCATTACACCTTGTTCATTTTCGTTTTCCATGAAAATCATCACGTTCGCGCTCATCAACCATAATGTTTATATATGCTGTCAACACCGGTGCTGAGAGAAGCTTTAATGCTAGAGAAACTGGTCACGACGTTTATAAACCCGTACCTTCCTTAGACAACGTGTACTCTATAAAACTATTAAACTGGGAAGTTTTAACTTAGTGGTTGAAACAAACTGGTTATCTGACGATACAACCGAGGCAGCTACGACCAGAAGACTATTCGAATTTCTTTCACCGACGATAATAGTGTACGAAGAAGAGATCAGTACACCATCATGTTACACTAATTATTCGAAGGTCCATAAGTACAGGAGATGAGAATGTCTCGTAATTCTGGCACATGTGAGTAAAGATGAGCTGACATTTAAGAGACCCGAATATTTCCCAACTATTAGAGATTGTCCTGAGGTTACACGTCCACCCCACCGTGAAGTCGAATTTCGGATTGATTTGGTGCCAGCAGCTGCACCCGTTACGCGTACAATATACGCATTTGCACCTTTAGAACTACAAGAGCTTCCCATAGTGAAGAACATGAGGGTTGTAATGCCCTAAATTGTGACATGTACTAGAAGGTGTGTCACATAACCACGAATTCCCAAGTTGGAGCTCCAGTCTTGTTTGTTAAGAAGAAGGATGGGTTGATGAGATTGTGTATCGACTACAGAGAATTGAACAAGTTGACAATCAAGAATCGGTATCCGCTACCGAGGATTGATGACTTATTTGATCAACTACTGGAATCTAGTTGTCATTCGAAGATTGATTTGAGATTCGGGTATCACCCATTGAGAGTCAAGGAAGCTGATGTCCCGAAGACAGTGTTTAGAACACGTTATGGACATTATGAGTTTACAGTGATGCCATTTGGTTTGACGAACGCACCAGCAGTGTTCATGGATCTCATGAACCGTGCGTGTAAGCCATACCTAGATAAATTCGTCATTATGTTTATTGATGATATATTGGTGTACTCTAAGAGCAGAGAAGAGCACGAACAGCATCTACGTTCGATACTGACTATGCTTAGAGATGAGCAGTTGTATGCAAAGTTCTCTAAGTGTGACTTTTGGTCACCAGAGGTACAATTTCTTGGCCATGTTGTAGGGGCCAATGGAATACAGGTCGATCCAGCAAAGGTAGAGTCGGTTAAGAATTGGGAAACTCCAAAGATGCCAACGCAGATTAGGCAATTTTTTGTTCTAGCTGGTTACGACAATAGTTTCATTAAAGGATTCTCTAAGATCGCCCGACTATTAACCACGTTGTCTCATAAGGGCAAGAAGTATGAGTGGTCAAAACCGCAAGGGTCCGCATTTCAGTTGTTAAAAAAGAAGTTAACAACTGCACCAGTATTGTCTCTACCTGAGGGAAGTGAAAATTTTGTTGTTTATTATGATGCCTCACATTAAGGAATGGGTTGCGTGCTTATGCAACGAAATAAGGTTATTGTTTATGGATCGCGTCAGTTAAAGATTCACGAGCAGAACTACACTACGCACGACCTTGAGTTAGGAGCTGTTGTCTTTGCACTTAAAATGTGGAGACACTACTTGTTTGGAACCAAGTTTACTATCTTCACTGACCATAAGAGTTTACAGCACATATTCGATCAGAAACAACTTAACATACGACAACGACGTTGGATGGAACTACTTAATGATTATAACTGCGAACTTCAATATCATCCGGGCAAGGCGAATGTTGTGGCGAATGCTTTAAGCAGAAAAGAGCGAGAGAAACTCCTAAGGGTTAAAGCTCTTAACATAGTTGTCCGTACGAATCTTACATCACAAATCCGCGAAGCAAAACAAGAAGCCATGAAACAAGAAAATGTCGATGTTGAATTTCTCAGAGGAATGGATAAGAAGTTTGACATCAAAGAGGACAGAACACGGTACTTTGCTAACCGAATTTGGGTACCAAAGTTTGGTGGATTGAGAGAACTAGTGTTGGAGAAAGCACACAAGTCGAGATACTCAATTCATCCGGGATTAGATAAAATGTACCAAGATTTGAAGGCGTTTTATTGGTGGCCAAATTTGAAAGCTGACATTGCTACCTATGTCAAAAAGTGCTTGACTTACGCTAAAGTCAAGGCTGAACATCAGAAGCCATCAGGATTATTAACTCAACCAGAGATTCCCCAGTGGAAGTGGGAAGGTATTTCCATGGACTTCATTACAAAACTACCAAGAATGGCGAGAGGTCACGATACTATTTGGGTTATCGTGGATCATCTCACTAAGTCCGCACACTTCTTACCGATAAGGGAAACTGATAAAATGGAGAAGTTGGCTCAGATCTACATTAAGGAAGTTGTCTATAGGCATGGAGTGCCTATATCTATTATATCTGATCGGGACAGCAGATTTACTTCCAGGTTTTGGCGATCATTGCAGAAAGCAATAGGGACTCGTTTGGATATGAGTACAGCATATCACCCCCGGACGGATGGCCAGAACGAACGAACTATTCAGACTTTTGAGGACATGTTGAGAGCGTGTGTCATTGATTTCGGAAATGGATGGGAAGGATTATTTACCACTGATGTCGAACGAGGTGTATATAAAATAGTTATTATTTTACTAGGAAATACTATTAAATACGATACAATTTTACACAAGATATTTATTTATTTATAGAATGGATATACTTAAACCTTGCTACAACACTTATAGGCAGTGTACCTAATCGTACAGTAGTGTAGTTTTTAGTAAGTCCGGTTCGTTCCACAGGGAAATCTTTAAACAAAGCTCAACGCTATATTAGTTTACTTTTATTAAAAATACAAATATATATATAAGTAATATTATTATTATAAAGGGGGGTTTTTACCGTTTAATGACCGGTTTGTCGATTTTAAAACTTTAGTCGCAGTTAAAACCTAATGTAAAGTATAAAATAAATACAAGACTTTAAATTAAAGCGTAAAGTAAATAACGATAATGAACTTGCGAATAATAAAAATGCGATAAAATAAACTTGCGATAATTAAAAGTACGATAATTAAAAGTGCGATTAAATAAAATAACAATAAATAAAATATGAAATAAAAGAATTATGCTTATTTAAACTTCCGTAATCATGATGTTTGACGTGTTGATTTTAGTTTTATGCCCATGGGTTAATTGTCCTTTGTCCTGGATTATTCAATATGTCCGTCTGGTTTTTGTCCATAACAGTCCATCAGTCATAAATATAAATTGCAAGTGTCCTTGTCAAATTATTATTATACCCGAAGATAAATATTCCAACTAATTGGGGATTCGAATTGTAACAAGGTTTTAATACTTTGTTTAATGAATACACCAGGTTATCGACTGCGTGTAAACCAAGGTTTTACTACTTTGTTAACAATTACACCAATTACCCTTGAATGTAATTTCACCCCTGTTTTAATTATTCTAGTGGCTATTAATCCATTCCCGTGTCCGGTTAAATGAACGATTATTCGTACATATAAATACCCCGCCCATCGTGTCCGATCGAGTGTATATGGTAATTTATAGGGACGCCCAATTGTAAATCTTTATATTAACATTAACAAACTTTCATTTAGTTAAACAAATATAAAGCCCATTAATAGCCCATAGTCTAGTTTCCACAAGTGTCGTTCTTTTGTCCAAACCCCAATTATGGTACAAAGCCCAATTACCCAATTTTAGTAATTAGCCCAACATCATGATTACTTCGTTTTAAACAAGCATAATAATAACTTAGCTACGAGACATTAATATAAAAAGGTTGAACATAACTTACAATGATTAAAAATAGCGTAGCGTTACACGGACAGAATTTCGACTTACACCCTTACAACATTCGCTAACATACCCTTATTATTAGAATTATAATTAAAATTAAAATATAAATTATAAATATAAATATATATTACTCGTATATATTGAGAGAGAGATGAAAATATGATATTATTTTGATCAGAATTCGGTTGGCTTTATAGCCAGAAATGAATTTTGGGGCTCCGCGACTCGCGGCCAAATAGCCTTCAAACTCCGCGAGTCGCGGAGAGGTATTTTCATTTTCCACCCTTGGAGTTTCCTGCTGCCGACGGTTTTAAATATATATATATAATATATATATAATTAATATAATTAATTATATATTATATTATATTTATATATATAGTTAACTTGTAATTTTTAGTCCGTTGCGTCGAGCGTTAAGAGTTGACTCTGGTCCCGGTTCCGGATTTTCGAACGTCCTCGCGTACAATTTAATATCTTGTACTTTGCGTTTTGAATCTTGTACTCTTGTGAATTTGAGACGTTTCTTATCAATAATTGGAACCTTTTTGATTGTCTTTTGTTCTTTTGAGCTTTTTGGTCGTTTGCGTCTTCAATTCGTCGAATCTGTCTTTTGTCTTCACCTTTTATTATTTAAACGAATATCACTTGTAAATAGAACAATTGCAACTAAAAGCTTGTCTTTCTTGAGGAATAATGCTATGAAATATATGTTCGTTTTTAGCATTATCAAATATTCCCACACTTGAGCGTTGCTTGTCCTCAAGCAATATTGTCTTGAAATACTAGAATCACTTCTTTATTCTTCACACTTTGTACATCAGTGATTTCTATACGGCGGTATAAACAATGGTAGTAACGATATGGTTTACAGTCCCACATGACTATAAAAATTTAGATCCATTAAGGAAATTGGATCTTTATGAAAACATTTGATCTTTTGAAAATTAAATCTAGTTTTTTTTTTTTACCCTAGATAAGTTTTCCGGAATAACCCTTTACCGGTGTTTGCAAAATATTTTTGTGGGTTTGGTGGGTTTCAGATTTGAAAATTTTAGCTCAAAACTTGCGGTTTTGTGTTACCCACTTGCTAACCTTGTATTTGGAAAGCAACACGTCCAGTTTACTTGTTCCGTATATTACCTTTCGGCAAACTACCGTCCGGTTGTAAAGGAAAGCGTTGAACAAGCAACTGTTAAGGCAATGTCCCGTGACATGCTTTTGATTATGGTCTATAACGTGTCGGACGCAATTACTATCCTTGGTAGGAGCAATAGTAAAGCTCACCCTTATAATTTGTCGGTCTGGCACAAAGTCCTGTCTTTGACCATGTTATGCAACCACCGTTCTTACGGTTGACACCCGATTTAGTTCAGGTGACCTAATGAATTCCAGGTGAATTCCTAGGATTTTACGTTCAATGGTAATGAACGCATTGAAAATAGGGTTTTCAGAAAACAAATCGGTTTGTAATTTTGATCAAAATATTTTCTCGTTCAAGCTCGAGTTTAGATATCATTGAATTCCATGAGTTTGAATTCTCAATCTTTAAGGTCAATCTCTAGGATTGAGTAATATCAGTCTTAAAAGCTGATTTTTAATCTTTAAGGAGATTATCCTTTCTGGGGATCTGATTCATTAGTCTTATCCAGCTAATTTGCACGGTGCCTCCCCATTGTACGAGATAAATCCTTCTCATGGTTAGGATAAATCTGACCACTTGGCGACCCTGTTTAATGCTGAGGTCCGTGGATTTCCTGCTGATTTTAGTGATGACTTTTCTAGATTTTTCGTCAACCTACAGCTGGTCTGAACGACAACTTCATGATCTAAATCAAGAAGCGCGTGTCTTTTTTGGAAGACTTTACTTCCTTTTAATGATGGAATTGATTCATCGTGTAGATCCATCTCTTCTTTTCTTTCATCGGGTAAAACAGTTTAGTTTAGTCCAAAGCAAAAGTATTTTCAGTTATTTGTTACAGATATATGTGACATATGTTTAAAATAATTTGGTAAATTTTCCCACACTTGGCTTTTTATTTTTCTTTTTATCGTCCTCTATTTTAAATGAATTTTAACATTTTAGTTTGTTTCTCAATTTATGTCCTTTTTGAGGTAACAATAATTTCGGTGTTAAAACCTAGTTTTATCGTTCATAAATATGTATAAACATGATTTGAATTCATTTAATTAAAAATTTTGAAAAAATTTTACTAGAATTGGGTAGTCAGTATATAAGACTAGGGCTGTTCTTTTTTATCAGAGAGCACTAGATTCTAATACAACTACTGCTTTACTAGTATTTTTAATGGTAACCAAGTGTTTAATATAAAAAATTTTAAAATCCGAAAGAATTTAACCCCTTCCCACACTTAAGATCTTGCAATGCCCTCATTTGCAAGAAATCAGTAACAATTTAAATTATTGAGGGTGATTTGTGTGAAAATGATTAAATTTTTACCAAAGTTTCCGAATATATTGGCGTTTGTTTGCTGAATGATAAATGGTGCACGTCATTTGTTCATTCCGTCTTGTTGTTATTTCACATATATTTTGCATCATTGTCGTCAAAATTAGTTGCTTTTGCTGAACTTAATGCCAGTCTTTGAAAATGCGTTGTTTTACCCTGTTGTGTACATAAGATAAACTGCAAACATATATACATATTTTTGAAGTTTGGTTTATTACCCCACATTCAAAAATTATTAAAATCTAAGAATAAAAGTTAGATAAATATAAAAATGATTACAATATTAACAAAAAATATTAAACATATCAATAATTACAAATTACAAAATAAAAATAAAAATAAGTAAACTAAGGATGATATTGGTACCAATAGGGGTTCCACGCATAACCATAAGTGCTATAGAATGCTTCGGCAGGGTCATACGTAGGATATGGTGGCTGCATCTCTATCGACCAGGGAGGGAAGACGGGTTTCGGTGTAGGAATATAGTTTCTACCTATGTGTTGGCAATGCGCTATGATCTGGTTCTGATGAACTTGCCAATCTTCAAATGCTCTCTGTCTAGCATTTTCGTATTCCTGAGAAGCTATAAACCTTTGCATTTCTTGCATCTGGTTCCCCCCTCCTACATTACCTTGTTCCTGGTTTCTCTCTACCTGTGGATGTCTACCATTGTATCGTACTGCGGCGTTATTTCGCCGCTTCAACACTTTCGCACCATGGTATACATTTAAACCTATAGTGTCGCGGGGTTCCGGCTCTTCTACTAATAATCCCCCCCGACTTATATCCACACCAAGATATTCACCAATCAAAGTAATAAAAATACCACCTCCTATTATGCTATGTGGACGCATCCCTCGAACCATAGCTGATAAATAATAACCCACACAATATGGTATACTTACAGCGCTGTGTGGGTCTCGAATACACATATGGTAAAACAAATCTTGTTCATTTACCTTTTCTTTGTTTTTACCCCTTTGTGTAATCGAATTAGCTAAAAACCTATGTATTACTCTTAATTCGGCTCTATCTATATCCAAATAAGAGTAGTTTCCCCCTTTGAAACGGTGGTGGCTTGTCATTTGACTCCACACACCGTGTGTATCAAAATTCTCATCTATTTTCCTACCGTTTAGTATCAATCCTCTACAATCGGCAGATGCTAATTCCTCAGGCGTATATATACGTAAAGCCTGAGCCATGTCCAGTAAAGACATGTGGCGCATCGAACCGCCTAACAAAAATCTAATAAAAGAACGATCGGTTAAACTAGCTACCCGATCATTCAACTCTATACTACATAACAACTCTTCACACCATACTTTATATACAGGTCTGCGTATGGTGAATAAACATATCCAGTCATTAAAATAAGAATTACCATACCTCTGTACCAGTAATTCCCTAATTGGCCCGGCCAATTCTACAGCTTCCAAGGGTCCCCATTCTATGACCCTTGGTACCTCAACAACCTTGGAATGAAGAGTATGCAAACCCCGTTGATATTTTGGATAATCTATCCAAAGTCTGTCAAATCGCAGGTTCGGGTGCAACTGTTCCAAGTGCATATCTGAAAAGGTCATGACTGGATGAGGTACATCCTGCTTGTAGTAGTTATCTACCTCCTGTTGTTCCAAGTTCTCAGCAGGAGCATGACGGGCTTGGGATGAAGATTCACCCCTTTCAGTCTGCAAAACACATCAAACACAAATTTTGTGCATCCAAATATGCATTAGTGTCAGCAAAATCATCAATCAAAATAATTACAATGACATTATCAATTTATATCAAACTTAAGCTTATTTTCACATTTTTATCAATTCTACACTTTTTCAAATAAGCATATACGAAAATTTTCGCCAAGTTCATAAGCATTCAACTCAAATAACATGTCAAAATAATCATTACTAGCAAATAAACAAGTCTCAAATGGCATTATCTTTCAAAAATCAAGTTCATGAATTTTGGACTTGAAAAAGTCCACTTTAATTCTCAAAATCATGTTTAGGCTCAAAGTTTGGATCTTTTAACTACCTAGACATGTTACACTACTCAATTTAGCAATAATTCATGACAAAAATCGGCCATAACCTGTTTATATCAAAAAGCCCCAAATTTGCTCAAGAACACAAACCCTAGATTCTAAAGATTTTGAAGTTTTTGGCTTCAAATCATGTTAACAAGCATCAATCTAGGTTATACATGCATAATATACTAACAATTTAACACTAATTACACTAAAAATTAACAAAATTCAAATTATGAAAATATGCTCAAGAACACACTAAAATTCGGATTTAAAGGTGATTTGGGGTGTAATTGTACCTGTTTTCTTGAGTAGTTCCTAGATATCATCCTTCTCAACATGATTGTAGTGAAAAATTTGAAGATTAACGGTGAAAAATCGAGTTTTTGGGATGATTTTCGTGGGTTTTCTCGAGCTCTTTTTCGCAGTTTTTTTTTCTGTGTTTTTGTGTTTTGTGTGTACAGATCGTGCAGCTGGTTATATTTTTTTTCTGTAATTTGGTCCCTCCGCGAGTCGCGGAGGTTTGCACTGCAAACTCCGCGAGTCGCGGAGTTATATTTTTTTTTTTTTTTTTTTTTTTTTTTTTTTATAATCTTTAACTTATAAAACAATTAAGAAATTAATTTTAAAATTTTGTTTCCCTTGTTATTTAGGACGAGGTCGTTTCGGATCGATGTCCTAGTCCGTCCCTCGACAAAATTTTTAAAATTTGTCTTTTTGTAGCGATTGTTTTAAAAGCTAAGATTTTTGGGTTTTTTTAATGTTTTTGGCATACTTTAAATCAACAAGATTAAAAATATTGATAATAAAAGTTCTCGTCCCTTCCTCGGGTAAAGCAATTTCGGTTCAGAGACCTAGTCTTCAACTTACGACGAATTTTAAAAATCATATTCTTAACTTAATGAGATAAAGTAAATTTTTGTTTTTAATTTCACACAACTTAAATATAAAATTCAAAATTAATATTAAAAATTCACACCAAACTCAAAATTTAAAATGCATAAAATTAAAATTTCATATTTTAAAAATTAAAAATTCACACCAAACTTAATTTAAAAATTCATAAATTCATACCAAACTTATATTAATTTTTCAAATATTTACAATTTTAAAAATATTGTTTTTACAAAGTTTACAATATTAATTTAAGATTTAAATATTAATTTTAAAAACATGGTAAAAATAAAATTGAAAATCTTTTTGTCTTTTTATCCCACTTTAATTAATCAAATATTATCAAAAATAAGCGCCCCTCTTTTCGGTAAAGTAATTTCGGTTCCAAGACCTAATTTAACTCATGACGAATTTTTAAAATATTTTGCGTTGATTGATTAAAGATATTTATACCTTAAGAATAAACGTTAAATTTCGCAGTGATGTAATAAATTTTTGAACGATATCAATAATTTCGGTCGCCAAACCTAATTTTATTTAATACCAATTTAATACTTTTTAGCGAACAAATTAGCGTTTATTATCAAAAGGTTAAAAATAAAAATAAAAATAAAAACTGTACAGACATACCTGTGAAATAGATTTCTTAGTTGTATGATCTATTATATTCATAAGATAGTCGGTTTAATTGGTCTTCCATGGCTGCATAGGCGTAACCTCGAGCATTCATTGTCTTTTCTTCTAAACATATGAACGGTCCGTCTCTGCATAAAGTAACAAATTCGGTATTTGAATAGGTTTGATTATTTGAACATTTACCTCCATGTGACCATTTTCCGCATTTGTGACATTTTTCTAGGTGTCGTGCTCTTCTTTTTGCTGCGGATTTTGATTTTCCTTTACCAAATTGTAACTTATTATCTTCGCATCTGGATCCTTTTCTAACTCCGTCCATTCTTTCTCTGATTACTGATACTAATTCACTCGGTAGTATGTCATTATTTCTTTTAGTGATCAAAGCGTGTAGCATTAGACCATGGTTTAGTTCACAGGCAGTCTTCATTACGTAAAAACCTAAAAAAAATAAAAATTCAGAATGGGGGGAGAAGACTAGTTCTTTAGGGTCTGCTAGGGAAAGACCATACGTGTTCCATTTTCGAGAACTACACGAAAACAGACAATCTAACTCTAACAGAAGTACATATTATCCTTTAAAGACTTGATTCTCCCCACACTTAGTTAGCTGTGGTGTCGAAATTGTGATTAACTCCGTTGTCGACCTCCATCGGACCATGTATGTAATGTTTAACTCTGTGACCATTAACTTTAAATTCAATCCCATTTGAATTTATTAATTCTATCGTTCCGTATGGGAAAACTCTTTTGACTATGAATGGTCCAGACCATCTTGATTTCAATTTTCCAGGAAATAGCTTGAATCGTGAATTGAAAAGAAGAACTCTGTCTCCTTCTTTGAATTCTTTTGAACTTCTGATTCTTTTATCATGCCATTTCTTCGTTCTTTCCTTATAGATTAACGAATTTTCGTATGCTTCATGTCTTAATTCTTCTAATTCGTTTAGTTGACTTAATCGTAGACGTCCGGCTTCATGTAAATCAAGATTACATGTCTTCAAAGCCCAAAATGCTTTGTGTTCAATTTCTACTGGAAGATGACACGCTTTTCCATAAACAAGTCTAAAAGGTGTGGTTCCAATTGGAGTTTTGTAGGCTGTTCTAAAAGCCCAGAGTGCATCCTCCAATTTAATGGACCATTCCTTTGGATTTGATCCTACGGTTTTCTCTAGAATACGTTTTAAAGCTCGGTTGGTATTTTCAACTTGTCCACTTGTTTGTGGATGATATGCGGTGGAGATTTTATGAGTTACTCCATATCTTTTAAGAACTTTCTCAAGTTGATTATTACAGAAATGAGTACCCCGATCACTTATTAAAGCTTTCGGTGTTCCAAACCTTGCAAAAAGACGTTTTAAAAAGTTGACTACAACTCGTGCATCGTTAGTTGGGAGAGCTTGTGCTTCCGCCCATTTAGATACATAATCAATGGCTACGAGTATATATAGATTATTATGAGATTTTGGAAATGGACCCATAAAGTCAATACCCCAAATGTCAAATACTTCACATACTTGGATGACATTTTGTGGCATTTCATCACGTTGACTTATTTTTCCGGCCCTTTGACATGCATCACAGGATTTGCAAAGAAGGTGTGCGTCTTTGTAAATTGTAGGCCAATAGAATCCAGCTTCATAAATTTTTCTTGCTGTTAGTTGAGGCCCATAATGCCCTCCTGTTGGTCCTGTGTGACAATGGTTTAAAATTTTACTAGCTTCATCTCCAAATACACATCGGCGTATTATTCCATCGGGACAACTTTTAAACAGATGTGGATCTTCCCAGAAATAGTGTTTTATATCACTGAAGAATTTCTTTCGTCTTTGGTACGATAATCCTTTTTCAAGGAATCCACAAACTAAGTAGTTTGCATAGTCTGCAAACCATGGGATTTCTTTATAATCTATCTTCAATAGATATTCATCAGGAAAGTTGTCTTGTATGGCCGATTCATTCAGAACTTCTAATTCGGGATTTTCAAGACGAGAAAGATGATCAGCGGCGAGATTTTCTGCTCCTTTTTTATCTCGGATTTCAATATCAAACTCTTGTAAGAGTAAGATCCAACGGATTAATCTTGGTTTAGCATCTTGTTTTGAAAATAGGTATCTAAGAGCAGAATGGTCGGTATAGACCACCGTTTTTGCTAGAACGAGATATGATCGAAATTTGTCAAAAGCAAAGACAATAGCAAGGAGTTCTTTTTCAGTAGTTGTATAGTTCGTTTGTGCTCCTTGTAATGTCTTACTAGCATAATATATAGGTTGAAATCGTTTTTCAATCCTTTGTCCTAAAACGGCTCCCATTGCAAAATCACTTGCATCGCACATTAGTTCAAATGGTAGATTCCAATTTGGTGTTATCATGATTGGTGCATTAGTGAGTTTTTCTTTAAGAATATTAAAAGATTTGATACATTCATCTGAAAAGATGAATGGCGCATCCTTTTCTAGGAGTTTATTCATAGGAGTGGCAATTTTAGAAAAATCTTTTATGAAACGTCGGTAAAAACCGGCATGCCCTAGAAAACTCCTAACTCCTCTAACATTGGTGGGATGTGGAAGTTTAGCAATTACATCTACTTTAGCTCTATCCACTTCAATTCCTTCTTTTGAAATTTTATGTCCAAGAACGATGCCTTCTTTAACCATGAAATGGCATTTCTCCCAATTAAGTACTAGATTTGATTTTTCGCATCTAATTAGCATTCGTTCCAGATTTACTAGACATGATTTAAATGTATCACCGAAGACTGAAAAGTCATCCATGAATACTTCCATGCATTCTTCTATCATGTCGTGAAAAATCGCCATCATACACCTTTGAAAGGTTGCAGGGGCGTTACAAAGTCCAAATGGCATGCGTTTGTAAGCAAAAGTACCATAAGGGCATGTGAATGTGGTTTTCTCTTGATCTTCGGGTGCTATTGGAATTTGAAAATATCCGGAAAATCCATCTAGAAAACAATAGTAACTATTTCCGGCTAATCTTTCCAACATTTGATCTATGAAAGGTAAGGGGAAGTGATCTTTTCTGGTGGCGTCATTTAATTTTCTATAATCAATACATACACGCCATCCTGTTACAGTCCTAGTAGGAATAAGCTCATTTTTCTCATTTGTAATGACAGTCATGCCACCCTTCTTAGGTACGCATTGAACTGGGCTTACCCATGGACTATCGGAAATTGGATATATCAAACCTGCATCTAGCAGTTTAATAATCTCTTTCTTAACTACATCTTGCATATTAGGATTTAGTCTTCGTTGGCGTTGCACATACGTTTTATGACCTTCTTCCATAAGGATTTTATGTGTGCAATACGAAGGACTTATTCCTTTAATATCATGAATCTTCCATGCAATGGCTGGTTTATGAGCTTTCAACACAGAAATGAGTTGTGATTTCTCATTTTCAGTAAGAGAAGACGATATTATTACAGGTAATTCAGATTCACCATGTAAATAAGCGTATTCCAAATGGTTTGGAAGTGGCTTTAACTCTAATTTCGGAGGTTCTTCTATTGATGATTTATATCGATATCTGTCTTCTTCTTTTAGCATTTGAATTTCTTCTGTTGTTGGTTCATATCCATTAGCTATAAGTGTAGCTAACATTTCAGCTTCATCAATTGGTTCATTACCTTCTCCTAAAGAACATTCTCCTGTTCCTTGTAATTCTGGAAATTCTTTTAATAATTCTGCATGTGCATCTATAGTTTTAATATAATAACATGTATCATCTGCAGATTGTGGTTGTTGCATGGCTCTATCAACTGAAAAGGTAACACTCTCATCCTCTATACTTAGGGTCAGTTTCTTACCGAACACGTCTATCATTGCTTTAGCCGTGTTTAAGAATGGTCTTCCTAATATAAGAGGAACTTGAGAATCTTCTTCCATGTCTAAAACAACAAAATCTACTGGAAATACTAAAGTACCAACTTTAACTAGCATGTTCTCCATTATCCCTCTAGGATATTTTATTGATCTATCGGCTAGTTGTATGCTTATTCTGGTTGGTTTTAATTCCCCAAGGTCTAGTTTAGCGTATAGTGAATACGGCATTAGATTTATACTAGCACCTAAATCAGCCAATGCTTCTATTGAACTAAGACTACCCAGAAAACATGGAATTGTGAAACTTCCTGGATCAGATAGTTTTTCTGGTATCTTATTCAACAGCACTGCTGAACAATTAGCATTCATAGTAACAGCCGAGAGTTCTTCCATTTTCCTTCTATTCGTGATTAGATCTTTCAAGAATTTAGCATACCTTGGCATTCCTGAAATCACATCAATGAAAGGAAGATTTACATTTATCTGTTTAAACATATCCAAGAATTTGGATTGCTCGGCTTCAAGTTTTTCCTTCTTCATTTTACTCGGGTAAGGAAGTGGTGGTTGATATGGTTTAACATAAGGTTTATCCTTAACTGTGTTATCTTCATTAACCTTTTCAACTACCGGTTCTTTTTCCTTATCTTGATCAGGTTGTGGTTCTTGTGGAGTAGGAATAGTTTCATCAGAAGTTACAGGTATTTCAGGTGGTTTAAGTGTTGTACCACTTCTTGTGGTAATAGCTTTAGCTGTTTCATTCCGGGGGTTAGCGTTTGTATCACTAGGTAAACTTCCCGGTTTTCTTTCACCTATTAACCTTGCTAGGTTACTTACTTCTTGTTCCAGATTTTGAATAGAAGCTTGTTGATTTCTAAATGCTTGAGCATTTTGTTCATTTGTTTGTTTTTGAGATGTGAAAAACTGCGTTTGAGTTTCAACTAGCTTCGTCATCATATCTTCTAAATTCGGCTTTTTATCATCGATTTGTTGTGGTGGTTTGTTTTGAAAATTCGGTCTTTGCTGATTATAAGTATTATTGGATACTTGTTGATTGCTAGGACCTTGTTGGTTGTTGTATGGAATATTTCGGTTATAATTCTGATTTTGATTGTAAATCGGTCTTGGCGGTTGATAATTATTCTGATAATTATTTCCAGGCCTTTGGTTTATGTATGAAATATTCTCTCTTTGTTCCATTGTTAATTCAATACTGAGACAATCTTTTGTCAAATGTGGTCCTCCACACTGCTCACAACTAATTCGTATAGCATGAATATCTTTAGTCATCTTTTCCATTCGTCTCTCGAAAGCATCTATCTTTGCGGAAATGGAATCTAAGTCATGGCTAGAATCGGCTCTAGCTGCTTTAGATGATCTAATGATATCTTTTTCTTGGTGCCACTCATGTGAGTGGGAAGCAGTATTATCAATAATTTTGTAAGCATCAGTTTCGGTTTTCTTCATAATAGAACCACCAGCTGCTATATCTATGTCTTTTCTTGTAGTGATGTCGCATCCTTGGTAAAATATTTGTACTATTTGACAGGTGTCTAAACCATGTTGCGGACATCCTCTTAATAACTTTCCATATCTTGTCCACGCCTCATATAGAGTTTCATTTGGCTTTTGTGTGAACGTAACAATTTCTGCTTGAAGTCTCACGGCTTTAGATGCAGGAAAGAATTGTTTAAGAAATTTGTCAATTAAAACGTCCCATGTATCAATCGCCCCTTCAGGTAACGATTCCAACCAATCTTTGGCTTCTCCCTTTAAAGTCCAGGGAAATAACATGAGATATATCTGTTCATCCTCCACTTCTCGGATTTTAAATAGTGTGCAGATCCTATTAAAGGTACGTAGATGTTCATTTGGATCTTCCTTCGGCGCACCACTAAATTGGCATTGATTAGTCACCATGTGTAGAATTTGTCCTTTGATTTCATAATCTGGCGCATTAATGTCTGGATGAGTAATTGCGTGACCTTGGCCAGTGCGTTTAGCTCTCATTCGGTCTTCCATACTTAAAGGTTCCAGATTCTCCATAATTGAATTTGTTGACTTGGTATCACTAGATGATTCTGATTTAATAGTTCGTTCCTCAACAATCTCTGTTTGAATGATTGGTGGTTCCGGAGGAAAGTTTAATGGTTCAGGATCTATGAACCGTTCCTGAATATTTTCTGGATTCTCAATTGTGAGGTTTGTTTCAAAAAATGGATTATCGGAAATTTGAACTGAAGTACTTGGTCGACTGGATGACGATTCTAAAGAAAAATCAACGGCGGTTATATTTGTTAAACGATGTCTTGATCTAGTTACAGGTGGTGAACGTACAAAAGGTGGTGAACGTCTTGCTCGGTGCATTCACAGAATATCCTATTAGTTTTTAAAAAGGAAAGAAAAATTATAATAAGTTATCCAATCAATAGACTTTTCTGATTTTGCCCACGTTTCGAATAGCCAAAAGATGCAGCAGAGGGGCAGGATTCGTTTGGTCTCAATATAATTGAGGACTGTTTGGCTCCAATAACCCGGTCCACGTACAAATCCAACTATTACTACGAACCAGAAAATTTTGATGTCTATCAATTTAACCACTTAAAATAAATTTTCGTAATTTTAAGAAATTTAGATAAGAAGTAGAAAAAATTCTAAGTCCTAAAAACTAGAATAGCGAGAAATAAGAGAGAAAAAGATTGCGCGTCGAAAAATGTCGAAAAAGAAAAAAATGGTTGAAAAATAAAAGGTGACGGAAAAATAAAAGAAACTTATCAAAACTTAAAAATACTTAACTAATTTAACCTTATTACTACAACTAACTTAAAATTATAATCGCAAATTGAAATTACTAATTGAAATGATAATTGATACATAGTAAAAGGTCTCTAAAAATATTAAAGCTTACAGGAAAAACTAAATCCCAAATGGAAATAACTTAAAAAGAAACTAAAACTTAAAAAGGTGTCGCAAAATTCTAAAGCACCTAAATCTTAGTCTAAAGAAAAAGCACTTAAGGAATTCTACGGCAAAGCCTAAAAATATAGGAGTAAAAATAACTATAGCAAAAACTAAGTTTAAAATTAAATATGAGCTAAAAATACAAAAGTTACGCTTCAACGATTAAAAAGGTACAAAATATAAAAATATACAAAAAGTTGTAAAAATTACAATTTTTATAAAAATATTATTTTTATATTATTTATTTTATATAACTATTAATTTTACAATTTTATAAAACTAATTAAAACTAAATTATATAAATAAAAAGTAAAAGTAAATTAAAACTAATAATAATAATAATAATAATTTAGGTTTTAATAATAATAATAATTAAAAATAACCCGTGATTAGGGTTTTGTCCGTGTGTCAGAGGCTCTCCGCGAGTTGCGGTGAATAAAGAGGAAAACCCCGCGAGTCGCGGGGTTCAGGAATTCAGTTGACAGGTTTTGTTTTTACGCGTTTTTTTTTTTTTTTTTTTTTTGTTTTCTGTTTTTAATAAACGATTTTTAATAAAATTTATATTTTTATAAATTAAAATAAAGATAAAGAAACTTATAAAACTTAAATATTTAACAAAATCCTAAAAATACTTATATTTTTGTTTTTTCTTTTTATATTTTTGAATGATTAAAACGTAATTTTTACAAAAACGACTTTTAATAAAAGTAAATAAAAATTTTTTTTTTTTTTTTTTTTATTAGCGTTGCGCTTCCGGCTTTTAAGATATTCCCCGGCAGCGGCGCCAAAAATACTTGATGTCGAACGAGGTGTATATAAAATAGTTATTATTTTACTAGGAAATACTATTAAATACGATACAATTTTACACAAGATATTTATTTATTTATAGAATGGATATACTTAAACCTTGCTACAACACTTATAGGCAGTGTACCTAATCGTACAGTAGTGTAGTTTTTAGTAAGTCCGGTTCGTTCCACAGGGAAATCTTTAAACAAAGCTCAACGCTATATTAGTTTACTTTTATTAAAAATACAAATATATATATAAGTAATATTATTATTATAAAGGGGGGTTTTTACCGTTTAATGACCGGTTTGTCGATTTTAAAACTTTAGTCGCAGTTAAAACCTAATGTAAAGTATAAAATAAATACAAGACTTTAAATTAAAGCGTAAAGTAAATAACGATAATGAACTTGCGAATAATAAAAATGCGATAAAATAAACTTGCGATAATTAAAAGTACGATAATTAAAAGTGCGATTAAATAAAATAACAATAAATAAAATATGAAATAAAAGAATTATGCTTATTTAAACTTCCGTAATCATGATGTTTGACGTGTTGATTTTAGTTTTATGCCCATGGGTTAATTGTCCTTTGTCCTGGATTATTCAATATGTCCGTCTGGTTTTTGTCCATAACAGTCCATCAGTCATAAATATAAATTGCAAGTGTCCTTGTCAAATTATTATTATACCCGAAGATAAATATTCCAACTAATTGGGGATTCGAATTGTAACAAGGTTTTAATACTTTGTTTAATGAATACACCAGGTTATCGACTGCGTGTAAACCAAGGTTTTACTACTTTGTTAACAATTACACCAATTACCCTTGAATGTAATTTCACCCCTGTTTTAATTATTCTAGTGGCTATTAATCCATTCCCGTGTCCGGTTAAATGAACGATTATTCGTACATATAAATACCCCGCCCATCGTGTCCGATCGAGTGTATATGGTAATTTATAGGGACGCCCAATTGTAAATCTTTATATTAACATTAACAAACTTTCATTTAGTTAAACAAATATAAAGCCCATTAATAGCCCATAGTCTAGTTTCCACAAGTGTCGTTCTTTTGTCCAAACCCCAATTATGGTACAAAGCCCAATTACCCAATTTTAGTAATTAGCCCAACATCATGATTACTTCGTTTTAAACAAGCATAATAATAACTTAGCTACGAGACATTAATATAAAAAGGTTGAACATAACTTACAATGATTAAAAATAGCGTAGCGTTACACGGACAGAATTTCGACTTACACCCTTACAACATTCGCTAACATACCCTTATTATTAGAATTATAATTAAAATTAAAATATAAATTATAAATATAAATATATATTACTCGTATATATTGAGAGAGAGATGAAAATATGATATTATTTTGATCAGAATTCGGTTGGCTTTATAGCCAGAAATGAATTTTGGGGCTCCGCGACTCGCGGCCAAATAGCCTTCAAACTCCGCGAGTCGCGGAGAGGTATTTTCATTTTCCACCCTTGGAGTTTCCTGCTGCCGACGGTTTTAAATATATATATATAATATATATATAATTAATATAATTAATTATATATTATATTATATTTATATATATAGTTAACTTGTAATTTTTAGTCCGTTGCGTCGAGCGTTAAGAGTTGACTCTGGTCCCGGTTCCGGATTTTCGAACGTCCTCGCGTACAATTTAATATCTTGTACTTTGCGTTTTGAATCTTGTACTCTTGTGAATTTGAGACGTTTCTTATCAATAATTGGAACCTTTTTGATTGTCTTTTGTTCTTTTGAGCTTTTTGGTCGTTTGCGTCTTCAATTCGTCGAATCTGTCTTTTGTCTTCACCTTTTATTATTTAAACGAATATCACTTGTAAATAGAACAATTGCAACTAAAAGCTTGTCTTTCTTGAGGAATAATGCTATGAAATATATGTTCGTTTTTAGCATTATCAACCACTGGCTGAGTTCTCATACAATAACAGCTACCATTCGAGCATTAAGGTTGTACCTTTCGAAGCATTGTATGGAAGGAAGTGTAGATCTCCCGTTTGTTGGAGCGAATTGGGAGATAGTCAATTGACAGGTCCTGAGATTATTCAGGAGACAACTGAGAAAGTCCTACAGATTCAGGAATGACTGAGAACGGCTCAAAGTCATCAAAAGAGTTACGTTGATGTTAGACGAAAGGACATAGAGTTCCAAGTTGGTGACAAGGTTATGCTTAAGGTATCACCTTGGAAGGGTGTTGTACGATTTGGGAAACGAGGTAAACTGAGTCCTAGATATGTTGGACCATTTGAGATAACTGAAAGAGTTGGACTGGTAGCTTACAGATTGGAACTGCCACAAGCACTCAGCGGTATTCATGATGTTTTCCATGTATCCAATCTAAAGAAGTGCCTAGCCGATGATAATTTGATTATTCCTTTAGAGGAACTACGTATCGATGACAAAGTTCATTTCATTGAGGAACCTGTTGAAATCTTGGGCCGTGAGGTCAAACATTTGAAGCAAAGCAGAATTTCTATCATTAAAGTTCGGTGGAACGCGAGAAGAGGACCAGAGTTCACGTGGGAGCGTGAAGACCAGATGAGGCTGAAGTATCCGCAATTGTTTCCCGAGGAAACTACTTCAGCGGATGATCACTAAAATTTCGGGACGAAATTTTCAATAACAGGTGGGTAATGTAACAACCCTGATTTTTCCGTTACTTCCATTAACCATCCGTTAGTTTATTTAACGGCGATTATTTAACTTTTATGCGTTTACGTGTATTAAATGCGTACTTGATCTTTGGAGGGTTTCAATAATTAATATGGGTTGATATTAATTCAAATAAATGTTTCGGATAATGAAATACGATAAAAACGATACGATTTTGATAATAGCTTTTTGAGCAACGAAACGCTCGGGTTTATTTTAATAATTAATTTGATTAATTATTAACTTTTTAAAATATTTAATTTATTTGGTTTTTAATAAATTAAACGATTGGTTGCTTTTAATGATCGGGTTAGCGTTCCGGGCCTTCGGTACGACTAAACGGCACTTAAAACGAACCACGATTACACGGAATTGCAAAACGAGAGCCCAGGGATACCCCATGGGGCCCATTCGGCCGACCCCTCCCCCTCACCCCCTTATATTTCAATTTTTGTAAGTCTAGGAACTTATATGCAATTTAGGAGAACTAAAGTTAGTATAAATTAGAAGGTTTAACCTAAATTAGTAAAACCCTCACAAAAGAAACTGCACAGTCGATCTCCCTCTCCCTCCTTGGCCGTCGATCACCATCACCACTACCACCATCAATTTTTAATTTTTAGAGCAAGCCTTGAACACGAAACTTGCAATTCTCGATCTCCTCTACGCGTTGGTATAAATCTTTTAGTGATATAAGGTATAATTGCATAAACCCTAATTCTTAAAATCTGGTTTTTATAAGAGTTTTATAGTTATGTTGTCAATTGCTCAAGTCTATACGCGTACGTGTTAATCGTTATCGTTATTTTGATTGTTTGATACGCTAGGGTTTAAAAACGAATTTGTATTTGTTTGATCAGAAAAATTAAGTCTTTCAAATGTTAATTATTATGTTATAATCAGATTCCTTGCGAAAAACTATTGAGTTTAGGCTTTGGATTCTCTTGATTTCATTTCCGTATGATTAAGTTATGTCAATTTGAATTATCGTTGTGTTTTTGTTGCTTGGTCAGAAATCTGGTATTGATTGACAACGATTTGGCATGTGAGACTTATACCACTGGAAATATAATTTAAAAACACTCAATTTAGACTAGGATATCATGTCGTTTGCTTATGTATAACCCGAGATATGCTTGAATTAGTGTAAAAGTAGTTTTATACAGCACTTGCATAAAAATAACCTTGTATGATAAAATGTGTTAACTTCTGTGATTAAAGCTTTGCGTATTTGAAAATTAGACAAAAAGTAATTCATCTTTCATGTAGATATCATAGGCTAATTGTATCTAGATCTCCGGATAATCGCGTGCGAATGTGACTAACAAAATGAGAATCGAATCTGTAAATTGCTCACGGTTTTGTACTATGTGGATTGTGTATGTTGCATGAGCATGTATGCTTCTGGAAAATGAAACTTAACATGATATTTGACTTATTTTTAGTTATTTCAATCTCTGAAACCTTATGCATTGGGCACAATAGAGCCGTACTTTATGTGAATTCTGATTTGAGCTGAAAACTGAATGTTCAACTTGCACGAATAAACTGTACAAATTGGCTAAACAAAAGTTGCTATATTTTTGATATGTGTTACTTTGATTTGTCCTTGAACTATGGCCACTGGTCTTGTATCAATTTCATGTTCCTAACTCCGGTTATAGCCAAAATGAAATCAGTGCGCGGTCAGAAACTGACTTGGCAAACCCCAAATGTATCCCTTCTGATTACTGACTTTTAATTATTGTATGAGTCTCTGGCTAGACTTTTTGGAATTGATTTTAAGTATATTTATGATCTGGAGTTTTCCATATTTATGTGAATTTTTTACTATGAGATAATGTGCTAAGTATGCTACGTGTTCATAAACTTTGTGCATGACGATAAACTAAAATTGTGGAAATGATCATTCATGACCTAAAACGTATTGTTTGACTTTGGTTTGACATGTTAACCAATATTTGACATGAACCTACTGATTTTGACTTTATTTGACTACTTTGACCAAGTTTGGCTTTCGGTTTGACTTCGGTTGACTTTGTTTGACTTGCATGATATAGTTGACTTTTATTTGGAAACGCGTCGAGTCGAGCAATAAGACAACGTACACTATGAAACCACACTTATTTAATATACATATATTGACCAGCCTACATACGTATACTTAGGTTGCATTACTCGGCTATAAACCATACAAGTTAATTGTTCACTTTTCAATCCGAGCTTTATTCAAAGGTGAGTCTACAGTCCCGCTTTTTACATGTTTTCAGGGATAAGAATACACGCTGTTATATTTACATTTTCAAATACTTTGTATTGACATGAGTACTACACATATTCATAATGAGTTTGTTCAAAAAGCCTCTAGCTTGAATACTTTTAATACCATCGGTGTAAGCACAATTTAGATGGACGGATCCGTTAGGTTGACAACCTCACCCGCTATAAAAACTGTGGTGCATTTACTTTGAACATTAAATACATTTGAACAAGTGTATAACATTTTACGAGGTAAGGCAGGTATATTGGCTTCTATACTCGGGTCATTGCTAGTATTCAGGTGCTCGGTTTATGCAAACGATAGAATCTCGTGGTCAAGGAAACTAAACTATTTTTCTGATAACTATTTTTCAGATACTGTTACATTACTTTAAACCTGTAGATTCACCAACATTATTTGTTGACCTGTTTTTATGTGTTGTTATTCTCAGGTATTAATTGCTTCCGCTGTAAATTGTTGCCGTTACGTAGAAGTCAAGTCAAGCACTGGGACCAGAGTTAACGTTCCGTCAAAGGGATTTTGACGGGGTGTTACACTTTAGCTAAAATCAACTACTATCTTTTATCCAGGTAATTTAACTAAAAGACAATTATTCACTTGATCTTCAATTCGTTAATCAAAAAAAAATATGACACTAGGTTAACTTACACCTTCTACACCTTAGAAAGTAAAAGTAAATTTAGGTCCCGCAAAATATAAATAAACAAAATCACTACGTGTTACCTTGATCAACCGAATTAGACGTCCTGCGTCCTAACAACTCCGCACGAATAAAACCGTCTGTTTCGGCCATATCGTTAGTAGCATATCACCATCCAATCATTCTTATCGTTAACCATTCATTTAACTTGTCATCTGTTCAGATCATGACACGTGTACGGCTCTTAACAACTTAAGCGTTTTGAAGCCCTAATTATTCCTGATTATAAATAGGACTCATTCTTTTACCATTTAAGGTAAAAATTCAAAAATCAACTTTGTTTCCTTTTTTGCTCTCAAAAATTCTCCGATCAAGTTCCGGTAATCACACAATTACTCAGGTCAGTTTGCTCTTCGCTTAAATCTTTGATCATGTCGACTTCCTTTACTAGTACAACCGTTTTCCATGTTCATTCGATATCATCAACCCTTGACCTAGAGTCAATGAAATGCGTTTTCGAATGGCATCCACCCATTGCCGAATTTAATCCCACCCTTCCAAAGGCAAACGAGGGAGCCCACAAACCACCCTCCGGCATGGTTGCTGTGTACTATCAAACCCTCGAGGTAGGGAACGTCCGAATTCCTCCAACCACCTTTTTTATGAGAGTGTTGTCCGCTTACAACATAGGATTAGGTCAAAGTTGCATTCGTACAGTGCTACCCGATTATCCCTGTTTGAGATGTGGTGTTGGGCTAACAATCGAGAGCCCTCATTGACATTTTTTCAAAATATCTTCCGTTACCAAGTAAGCGAGCATGACTGGTACAGCTTTTCTGATCGAGTTGACTTCACCGCCGGTCAAAAGTAAGGTTTACATCGTTCCTGGAAAGATTCTTTTTATTTTGTTGATAACAAATTTGTTCCCCCTGAATTCGCCAACATCCTGCAATGGCACTCTGGTTCAAACACTATTCTGAATCGACCTCCACCTATGGACCAGGCTGAGCAGGAACTGTTCAACCTGTACTTCGGCAGAAAATTGAAACTTCGCATCTATCCAAACGAAGTCCTGTTTCTTAACAAAGGGTCATCCTACTGGCCGTTTGTTGGTACCCAGCCGGTCATCATGCTTAAGGGAAAGGGTATATTCTGTTTATTGCCTAAATCAATTAATTGGTAATTACTTTAGTGTATGCTAACCTTTGTGCGCTTTTATGCAGTGATGAATGCTCGTGACATTCTTTTGGATGATGACTTTAAAGGTTATACCATCAAGAAGGAAGCTGTTGACCAAGATGCTATCATGAAGGATGCTGATGCAACAATAAGTGAGGGAGGGGCAGATGAGGCTACATTGAAGCGCCGCTCCACTGTACGCCTCAATCCTCCAGTCAAGAAGAGTAAAGCTGCAAATTCTTCCGAAGGTAAAATATAACTTAAATTATTTTTCTGAAGTTTATATCTTACATTGCTTGTGCCTGATTGTGGAATTTCTGTGCCAGTTGTTAACATTGATGAGGACGTGGAGCCTACTGTTTCTGCCACCACTCCCTCTGTTGCCAATGCGCCCTCTGTGCCCTCAGCTGCTAATGTTCATCCAATCTCCCCAGTTCCACTTGCCGTGATTGCTTGTAACGACCCAGTTCCACTTGCCGTGATTCCGTTGCCAATGCGCCCTCTGTGCCCTCAGTTGCTAATGTTCATCCAATCTCCCCAGTTCCACTTGCCGTAATTGCTTGTAACGACCCGTCAAAATCGCTATTGATGCGGCATGTTATTCATTGATTCCATAGTAAGGTTTTGACCTCTATATGATACGTTTTGATAAAATATTGCATTCATTAAAATAAGTGACTTTCTAAACATAGAAAGATATAAACATGTGGGCGAGTGCTTAAGTATAAGCAAATCACCAAAAATACATAAGTCTTTATTTTACAGGTTGACATCACAGTCAAATTATTTATTACACAACGTAGTTTTGTTTCGAATGCAATAAACTTTATACAAAGCATGCGAGACTCCATGCAGGCAACAAGCACATCACAGCGGAAGCAGTCTAAGGACCTGAGAATAAAAAGATGCTAAAAATGTCAACATGAATGTTGGTGAGTTATATGTTTAATTGCTCGAGTCATAAATATATAAAGATGGACCACAAGATTTCTTCAAAAGTTTATCAATAGATTCTATATAACAGAGCACCCTGGTAACTAAACTTAACGCTATAATGATAATTACCCTATTCGTTTTAATACACGCAAACCAACGTGTCATAAACTCAAATAACATACGTCCGTTAAAAGGCTAGCGCTCTATCTCGGACGGGGATGACAAGCCCTATAGATCCATATACAATTATTCACGCTCACCAGTCCATATCCTATGTACTGGCAGCTACTAGTTACCAAAGCTAAGGGATTTTCGGTTTAACTCAGTGTAGAATTAAGTATGTACTTGTGTCCATTGCATTTAAAATAAATTGCATGTATTCTCAGCCCAAAAATATTTAAAGTATTTAAAAAGGGATCTATAAACTCACCGTTCAATATTGAGATTCAATATTGTAGGTAGACGTAACGGTAGTGGATAATTGTATGGTTGGTCTTGTTCGAACCTAAACTATAAACGAACCAACAACACTGCAAAAGCTGTAGATAGAAGTAGCAACGAGTGGGTTCTTCGGTGGTGAATTGAGTTTGATCGATTAAGATTTTAGAATGGAAAACAACTTGTGTAATTGGATTATGGGTACATGCATGTATATATAAAAAGTTAGTATATAAAAGAAAACAAAAACAGTGTATGCTCGTGATTTGTGTTTGGTTCTATCTTGCAAAATGATTTAAGCACCTGGATACCGAAATGCTTCGCAACCACATAGTTTGATTAAATTAAAGAATTGAAAAAGTTAAAAGGTGGTTTGGTTTGGTCGTATGCAAGGAAAAAGAAACACATAAATTTAAAGCAACCAATAATATAATAATATAATAAATAAATAAATAATAAAAAATATAATCACAAACGTATAATAAGATGGAAACCAAAAATGTGGCCGCCACTTTTGAATTTTGTGGACACTATCTTTATTTACTTAAGCCCCACCAATTATTCTAGTCCGTGAATTTCATTTATAATTTGAAGTACAAAATGCTTTTGCAACATTACATAATCCGTGAGATATTTTTGTTTCATCTTACACACAAATTTTATTCACTTGTTACACGGATCGTTATTTAATGTCCCATTACTAATAATCAATGTCAAAACAAGGGTCCCAACTTCTTGTCCTTGTACTGCTCGTGAAACATCAAGAACAAATGTCCAACCCGTGATTTTTTTATTTATTTTTTTTACATCATAATCAAAATCTTATTATTATCTCATGTTTTTGCTTACCTATCTTAAACACTAGGCAAAATACACCTACATCAACAACGATTAGATTTAATAATATTATATTTTAAATCATTATAATATAGGAAGCATGGCTTTGAAAAGAAATTGTTAACATTTTTTTTTTACGTAAGATGATAGGAGTTTCTCAAATTATTAAGAGCTTAATTTCACCGAGTTGAATTGTATATGTTTTTCCAAAAATATAAATAAATAAAAAAATGTATTACTTCGTACCAAAATAAATGGTAAAAAAATCATATAAAAAATTTATATTTTCGGATAAGGTTAAAATGTTTATCTTTGACCTGACAGCTGAGGGGCAAGTTGTAAAAAGTAGTTCTAAATAACAATTATTTATGTAGTATTACAAAAATGAGCAACACATCTTCTAACTGATAACGAAGATATAATAATTAGATAACTAGCTTGTCATGACGATAAGAACTAACATAAAATGATGTAGATTTTATTATTTTATTTAACAACAAAATCAACACACAACGCCTCATGTAGTGTTGTAGACAAAATTTGCGACTCATGTACTTCAACACAATATATATATATATATATATATATATATATATATATATATATATATATATATATATATATATATATATATATATATATATATAAACACATTAATTTACCTAGTTTATTTATTCAAACTATTGTTCGTGAATCGTTGGGAAATTCAAATGGGTAATTAAATGTTTGAAATCATTTTAATGCAACACAACCATCTGCTTATCTTGCCAAATACTTTTTATCTTATAATTAATTTAATAGTGTGAAATTTTCTGGGTTATCACATTGCTCCTGCTTCAACTCCTGCCGCCGATCGAGCTACTGCCACCCCTTTTGTCCGAGTACCGATTTTGAATGAAAATCAATATGTGCCCATTAATGTGGAAAACTTGGCTGCTATTTTAAATGTGTCCAAGCGCGTCGCGCTTGAACAAAATCTGTATATGCAGGGATGTGCTCCTGCCGTCATTAGGCAAGAGTTAGAAAATATGACACTGGAGCAAAAGATAAATTTCGATACGCGGCTATCATTTTTAACATG
This sequence comes from Rutidosis leptorrhynchoides, assembly GCF_046630445.1. NCBI lineage: Eukaryota > Viridiplantae > Streptophyta > Magnoliopsida > Asterales > Asteraceae > Rutidosis > Rutidosis leptorrhynchoides. The sequence goes on from NC_092336.1 coordinate 42,043,515, forward strand.
GGCAAGGGATTGTAACAGGATAAGCACTGAGCGCACTCATTCTAATGACCCGTCCTAATCTATCTGGATGAATACATTACATTTGGTTACATCGCAAGGTACATGACATCTATATGATACATTTTACAAACATTGCATTCGTTTTTAAAAGACATACTTTCATTACATCGAAAGTTAACGGCATGCATACCATTTCATAATATATCCAACTATAATTGGCTTAATAATAATCTTGTTAAACTCAACGACTCGAATGCAACGTCTTTTGAAATATGTCATGAATGACTCCAAGTAATATCTCTAAATGAGCAAATGCACAGCGGAAGATTTCTTTCAAACCTAAGAATAAACATGCTTTCAAGTGTCAACCAAAAGGTTGGTGAGTTCATTAGTTTATCATAAATATTCATTTCCATCATTTTAATAGACCACAAGATTTCATTTTCATTTTCATAAACATACATCTCATATCAGGCATTTCGCAAACTGCATAGAGATAAAAATCATTCATATAGTGAACACCTGGTAACCGACATTAACAAGATGCATATAGAATATCTCCATCATTCCGGGACACCCATCGGACATGATAAAATCGAAGTACTAAAGCATTCCAAATTCTAGAATGGGGCTTGTTGGGGCCGATAGATCTATCTTTAGGATTCGCGTCAATTAGGGGTGCACTAATTCTCAAAATTAGTGATGTTCCCTAATTCTTAGAATACTAGTCTAAAAGGGGCATATTCGGCTTCGATCATTCAACCATAAAATGTAGTTTCGATTACTTGTGTCTATTTCGTAAAACAGTTATAAAAATAGCGCATGTATTCTCAGTCCCAAAAATATATATTGCAAAAGCATTTAAAAAGGGAGCAAATGAAACTCACAATACTGTATTTTGTAGTAAAAATACATATGACGACATTGAACAATGTAGGGTTGGCCTCGGATTCACGAACCTATATCAAGTATATATATTAACACATTGTAACATTGATCCACTAAGATTATATATATTTTATATTATATATAAATTAATATCCTTATATATAATTTTATTAATCCTTATAATTTGTTATATTACTTATATGATATATATACTTTAATAAATGCTATATTAATATAATTAATATTATATTAGCTAATATATTAAAAAATCTAATATTAGTTTACTTATGATATATGTAATATATATATATATATATATATATATATATATATATATATATATATATATATATATATATATATATATATATATATATATATATATATATATATTTTTATATAAATATCTTTTTTTGTAAAAAAAATAATTATAATAAGATAATGATAATAATAATAATAATAATAATAATAATAATAATAATAATAATAGTTAGATTTGAAAATAATAATAATAATAATAATAATAATAATAATAATAATAATAATAATAATAATAATAATAATAATAATAATAATAATAATAATAATAATAATAATAATAATAATAATGATAATAATAATAATGATGATGGTGATGATAATAATAATAATATTAATATTGACAAAAATAATAATAATAATGATAACATCAAAAATGGTTCTTTTAATGATAATTCTAATAATAATAATAATGTAATTTATATATTAATGAAAATTTTAATAGTAATAATAATAATACTTTATAAAAATGATAAAAAAAATGAACATTTTTAATAAATAATGATATTAATGATAATACTAATAATAACATAGACATAATTATCTTCGCGTTTAATTCCTAAATTTATAATTAAAAACTTCTAAAATTCTAATTCCTAATCATAATTATCTAGTCATTATCTTTTTATTCCATCATCATCTTATTATTTTCATTTTCAATATTAAGATCATTATCATCATTTTTATTATAATAGTTATAGTTATATCATATCATTCTAAATTTACATTATTAATCCATAATGTATTATACTCATTAATATAAATGTATTAGTAACCATATTAACCATAATTTTAATACTTTAATAGCATTTAATCATAATAATAATTAGAGTTAATAATAACAATAATATTAGTAATTTAAAATTTAATAATACCTTTTTATTTTATTTTAAAAGAAATAAAACAAGTTGTGTAGTGGGTTTCAGCCCATATTGCATCAAGAGCCCAAGACAGTCCGATCCACCAACTCTTGTCGTAGGTTTTATCTGGTAACAGGAAGTCTCGATCGATAGTAGAGGTAGAAACCGAATAATATGCAGGCAATTATCGATATCCTTCTCCTCATCAATGTTAACCTCCGGTAACGTCATCTCCCTCAACTCATCACTGTATCATTGTCTCCTTCCTCTGTCATCTTCATACATCTCGTTATCACCATCAATGATTCATTATCATCATCATATTCACGTTATATCGACATCATTCTATATCATGATATCGAATCATCGCTTCATAATTATCCTAATTATGATCATCATTCCCCCATCATCATAAACTTATACGTACGTCATGATTCATCATCATGATAACATCATTAATCATCGCTATTATCATCATGATCTTCATACAATCATCATCAACATCGTACATCCTTATTATCATAAACTCACGTCATCATCATCGATTATATCCTCAGGGCCGTATCATAATCATCATTCGATTAACATAACTATCATCATATCATTAATTCACAATCGTTACATTTAACAACGGCTTCTAATCATCATCGTCATCGTTCTAAAAACAAAAGGAATCATAATTTTTGAGGCCAAATCATTTGCAACCCATTTAGCAAGCAAGGCCCATATAACAAATTCACAAGCCCAATTGTTTTAAATGGCCCGATAGAAGAAATTGGAAATAGGTGGCAGTTTGTTTATTTGACAAAGATAGAAGAAAGCAAAAGCTAGTGGCGTACAGCAGCGGGTTGTGGGTCTGCTTTGAACAGAAAGCAAACGTCCCTACTATCATTATCAATATCAACTTGTCCACATCATTTATATCATCATGCCAAAAAGTATTCATCATCTTCACATAGCATTAGCAGAAAACCGAAAAAAAACCCAACAGCTCAACATGTAATTGATGGTGATTGGCGGTTGACAGTTCACAGGAAAAAATAGAAAAGAACAGCTGAAACAATGGCGGTGTTGTTTGGTTTGAGTTCATAAAAAAAAATGTGGTGGTGTTGGTGTTCGAAACAGGTAGCAAACAGGAGGTGTAGCAGCATTGCAGCAGTAAAAAAATATATGTTTTAGTGGTTTATAGCAGCAACAGGAAATGTGGGTTGGCTTGATCGAAAAATAGAATGAGTAACAACAGGTTTTGTGGGTTTGTTGTTGGATGGATTTTCAAATAATAGAAAAACAGAAAAAGTAACAGGTTGTGGTGGTTCTTGATCTTAGTCGATGGATACAATCAAAAGAAAAGTTGAAGAAGGAAGATGGTTTTGTTGATCATAAGTTACATATATATATATATATATATATATATATATATATATATATATATATATATATATATATATATATATATATATATATATATATATATATATATATATATATATATATATATATATATATATATATAAACTCTTGATAGTGAATGAATTGAAAAGCAAACAGTGACGCGCAGTGAATCTCAAATTTTGTAACAGAGAAGCAGCCGGTTCAATTGTATTTTAGCTACCGACAGTTTATTTGGGATATTATATCGTGCCCCGTTGATTAATCAGTGGCGGATAAAAGTCCTCAGAAAAATCCTATATTCTTAAATTAATTTTATTTATTTATTTTGGTCATTATGGTATAAAATTGGATCACTAACTATTAAATAAAAATTACATTAATTATTCACTCCCAACCCCAAGTAAAATATGAAAAGTTTTAGAATTTAACAAATAGTTCCTAAATACATTTTTAATAAGCCTAAAATTTATATTACTCATTTACGGATCACTGTTATTTTAAAATAATAATAGTTCGAATTAAACTTCTCTAAATAATAATCGAATCGTCCAACGAGTATTACAATCATTAAATATTTATTTTTAATATACTTTTATAAATTTATATATATATATATATATATATATATATATATATATATATATATATATATATGTTTTAAATAATAATTATTATATTTTTGTTTTATTTTTACATATATATATATATATATATATATATTTTAATATACTTTTATATATATATATATATATATATATATATATATATATATATATATATATATATATATATATATATATGTTTTAAACAATAATTATTATATTTTTGTTTTATTTTTACATAGATAAATTTTGGTAATAACAACATACAATATTTAAAATTATATTTCTAATTATTATTTATATATATACACACACACACACATATCAAGTTACAATTAATTGTTCGTGAATCGTCAGAACTGGTCGAAGGTCAAATGCATCAATGAAAATAGTTCACAGTTTTTGAGAGTTCAATATTACACAGTTTGCTTATCGTGTCGGAATCATTCAAAGATTAAGTTTAAATTTGATCGGAAATTTTCGGTTCGTCACAGTACCTACCCGTTAAAGAAATTTCGTCCCGAAATTTGATTGGGATGGTCATGATTGACATTAAGTATGTTTTCATGACTCAAATGAGCTGGAATTTAGAGTTTTATCATCGGTGAGTGATATGGTAAAACAATTTGATTTTGTGAAGAGTACGAGTGAAGCTATCACAAAAGAAGCTGTCACAAAAGATTAGGATGAAGTACTTAGAGGTTCGTCTTAACTTTTGACGTAGTCACGGTTGATTTCCGAGATTTAAGGGATTTGGAGAAAATCTTCGTGATAAGATTTGATTCTTCGGTAATTAAAGAAATTAGAATTTTCTTTGCTTAAATGCGATAATATGTCTCGATTGCTCGGTCTGACTTTTCAAATTACCAGAAGTCACGAGAAAAGATAATTATTATCAGGAAGATACGTTTTTGGTATGTTTGGAGATTAGATAGAATGTAAGAGTCGTGTAACATGGCACATGATGATGTTATAGTCTGTGAATCATCATGTTTCATTAGAAACTCAGCATAACTTACTGTAATATAATCACGTTGATCAAGTGTCATTATATTATACTAACTCATGCATCAATTTCCAACACTACTTCAAAATCATTCATCATTCAAACTCAAATTTTTAAAGGAATTTAGAAACTAAAGTAGTTTCCTTTATGATGTATATAGATAGCACGAAGAGATAAATAATTTCGGACGAGAATATTTTTGAAAATATCTTCAGAAATATCGAAGATATTTATGGTGATATTTTGAAATTTCTAAGTTCGATGGTTGATGAAAAAGATTTTCCGCAAGATTTTAACATGAGTACGGAGCAAGATATTCGTTGAATGGAATCAGGTTTCTCTATTTTTATACCTTTTCCCTTATTATTTTCTTTTGCTTTATTAAATTGGGTCGAGGTAATTTCTATAACATCATCGAAATCCTCATCGGGATCCGATTCATCGGAAAATTGGTAATCTTCCCAATATTTTGCATCCTCGATGGAAACACCATTGACCATTATTGACTTTGGTCCGTTGATTGAGGATTTTCTTTTATTTAATCGATTTACAGTAGGTATCAATATTTCTTCCTCCGAAACCTCTTCTTCTTCTGGTTCCTCCTCTTCCGGTTCCTCTTCTTCCGGTTCCTCCTCTTCCGGTTCCTCTTCGGGAATTTGTGAATCTTCCCAAAGTATATTCGACTCTTCATTATTATTAGGTGAGTCAATGGGATTTGTACTAGTGGTAGACATCTATCACACAATATCAAACACATTAAGAGGTTAATATATCACATAATATTTACATGTTAATAATATATAGTTTCAAACAAAATTGTTAAGCAATCGTTTTTAAAGAAAACACGGTCGAAGTCCAGACTCACTAATGTATCCTAACAAACTCGATAAGACACACTAATGCAAATTTTTGGTTCTCTAAGACCAACGCACGGATACCAACTGAAACGTCCCGTTCATATTGATTATAAACATTCCATATTAATTGATTTCGTTGCGAGGTTTTGACCTCTATATGAGACGTTTTTCAAAGACTGCATTCTTTTTTAAAACAAACCATAACCTTTATTTTATCGACAAAGTTTAAAGGACACCACCTAGATTATCAGAAATGATAATCTAAAAAATATCACACTTACACACTACCAATACATATTGGTTTACAATATTAATATGTTACAACAAAATAAATTTCGAATGCAGTTTTAAACAATATTATACAAGCATGCTGACTCCAAATCTTGTCCATATATTTGCATCCAACAGCGGAAGCTCTTAATAATCACCTGAGAATAAACATGCTTTAAACGTCAACAAAAATGTTGGTGAGTTATAGGTTTAACCTATATATTTATCAAATCGTAATAATAGACCACAAGATTTCATATTTCAATACACATCCCATACATAGAGATAAAAATCATTCATATGGTGAACACCTGGTAACCGACATTAACAAGATGCATATAAGAATATCCCCTATCATTCCAGGACATCCATCGGACATGATAAAATAACATCGAAGTACTAAAGCATCCGCTACAACGGATGGGGTTTGTTGAGCCCAATAGATCTATCTTTAGGATTCGCGTTAATTAGTAGACTGGTTTACTAATTCTTAGGTTACCAAGTAAAAAGGGGCATATTCGACTTCGATCTTTCAACCATAGAAAGAAGTTTCATGTACTTGTGTCTATTTTGTAAATCATTTATAAAACTGCATGTATTCTCATCCCAAAATATTAGATTTTAAAAGTGGGACTATAACTCACTTTCACAGATTTTTACTTTATCGAGAAGTAAGACTTGGCCACTGGTCGATTCACGAACCTATAAAAATTATGTACATATATATCAAAGTATGTTCAAAATATATTTACAACATTTTTAATACGTTTTAATGTTTTAAGTTTATCAAGTCAGCTGTCCTCGTTAGTAACCTACAACTAGTTGTCCATAGTTAGATGTACAGAAATAAATTGATATATATTATCTTGACCCAATCCACGACCCAGTGTATACACGTCTCAGGCTAGATCACAACTCAAAGTATATATATTTTTGGAATCAACCTCAACCCTGTATAGCTAACTCAAACATTACTGCATATAGAGTGTCTATGTTTGTTCCAAATAATATATATACATGGGTCGATATGATATGTCAAAACATTTGCATACATGTCTATGGTATCCTAAGATTACATAATATATTAGAATACATGTATAATACAATATAAGTTAGCTAGGATATGATTTGTATAGAATTGTTACAATATTTCCCGTAGCTACAACAATCAAAAAATATCCAATCTTGTTTTACCCATAACTTCTTCGTTTTAATTCTGTTTTGAGTGAATCAAATTGCTATGGTTTTATATTGAACTCTATTTTATAAATCTAAACATAAAGAGTATAGGTTTATAGTTGGAAATATAAGTTACAAGTCGTTTTTGTAAGAGGTAGTCATTTCAGTCGAAAAAATGACGTCTTGATGACCATTTTGAAAAACATACTTCCACTTTGAGTTTAAGCATGATTTTTGTATATAGTTTCATGTTCATAAGAAAAATCATTTTCCCAGAAGAACAACTTTTAAATCAAAGTTGATCATAGTTTTTAATTATCAAACCCAAAACAGCCCGCGGTGTTACTACGACGGCGTATGTCCGGTTTTACGGTGTTTTTCGTGTTTCCAGGTTTTAAATCATTAAGTTAGCATATCATATAGATATAGAACATGTGTTTAGTTGATTTTAAAATTCAAGTTAGAAGGATTAACTTTTGTTTGCGAACAAGTTTAGAATTAACTAAACTATGTTCTAGTGATTTCAAGTTTAAACCTTCGAATAAGGTAGTTATATATATATGAATCGAATGATGTTATGAATATCATTACTACCTCAGGTTTTTTGGATAAACCTACTGGAAATGAGAAAAATAGATCTAGCTTCAAAGGATCCTTGGATGGTTTGAAAGTTCTTGAAGCAGAATCATGACACGAAAACAAGTTCAAGTAAGATTTCCACTGGAAATAAGATTGTTATAGTTATATAAATTGAATCAAAGTTTGAATATGAGTATTACCTTGTATTAGAAAGATATATTACTGTAAATTAGAAAGATTTTTTTAGGTTGGATGATCACTTTACAAGATTGGAAGTAAGCTAGCAAACTTGGAAGTATTCTTGATTTTATGAAACTAGAACTTATAGAATTTATGAAGAACACTTAGAACTTGAAGATAGAACTTGAGAGAGATAAATTAGATGAAGAAAATTGAAGAATGAAAGTATTTGTATGTGTTTTTGGTCGTTGGTATATGGATTAGATATAAAGGATGTGTAATTTTGTTTACATGTAAATAAATCATGAATGATTACTAATATTTTTGTAATTTTATGAGATATTTCATGCTACTTGTCAAATGATGGTTCCCACATGTGTTAGGTGAATCACATGGGCTACTAATAGCTGATCATTGGAGTGTATATACTAATAGTACATACATCTAAAAGCTGTGTATTGTACAAGTACGAATACGGGTGCATACGAGTAGAATTGTTGATGAAAATGAATGAGGATGTAATTGTAAGCATTTTTGTTAAGTAGAAGAACTTTGATAAGTGTCTTGAAGTCTTTCAAAAGTGTATGAATACATATTAAAGCACTACATGTAAATACATTTTAACTGAGTCGTTAAGTCATCGTTAGTCGTTACATGTAAATGTTGTTTTGAAACCTTTAGGTTAACGATCTTGTTAAATGTTGTTAACCCATTTTTTATTATATTTAAAGAGATGTTAAATTGTTACATTATCATGATATTATGATATATAATACATCTTAGTATGATATATATATACAGTTAAATGTCGTTACAACGATAATCGTTACATATATGTCTCGATTCGAAATCATTAAGTTAGTAGTCTTGTTTTTACATATGTAGTTCATTATTAATACACTTAATGACATGTTTACTTATCATTTATCATGATTAAACATAGTGTATCAATATCTTAATATGATTCATATGTATTTAGTAAGACGTTGTTATAACGATAATCGTTATATATATCGTTTCAAGTTTCTTAATTCAATAAACTCAATTTTATGTATATAACTCATTGTTAAAATACCTAATGAGATACTTACTTATCATAATATAATGTTAACTATATATATAATCATATATATGTCATCATATAGTTTTTACAAGTTTTAACGTTCGTGAATCACCGGTCAATTGTCTATATGAAACCTATTTCAATTAATCAACTCTTAACAAGTTTGATTGCTTAACATATTGGAAACACTTAATCATGTAAATAACAATTTCATTTAATATATATAAACATGGAAAAGTTTGGGTCACTACAGTACCTACCCGTTAAATAAATTTCGTCCCGAAATTTTAAGCAGTTGGAAGTGTTGACGTATCTTCTGGAAATAAGTGTGGGTATTTCTTCTTCATCTGATCTTCTCATTCCCAGATGAACTCGGGTCCTCTACGAGCATTCCATCAAACTTTAACAATTAGTATCTTATTTTGCTTAAGTCTTTTAACATCACGATCCATTATTTCGACGGGTTCTTCGACGAATTAAAGTTTTTCGTTGATTCGGATTTCGTCTAACGGAATAGTGAGATCTTCTTTAGCAAAACATTTCTTCAAATTTGAGACGTGGAAAGTGTTATGTACAGCCGCGAGTTATTGTGGTAATTCAAGTCGGTAAGCTACTGGTCCGACACGATCAATAATCTTGAATGGTCCTATATACCTTGGATTTAATTTCCCTCGTTTACCAAATCGAACAACGCCTTTCCAAGGTGCAACCTTAAGCATGACCATCTCTCCAATTTCAAATTCTATATCTTTTCTTTTAATGTCGGCGTAGCTCTTTTGTCGACTTTGGGCGATTTTCAACCGTTGTTGAATTTGGATGATCTTCTCGGTAGTTTCTTGTATTATCTCCGGACTCGTAATCTATCTATCCCCCACTTCACTCCAAAAAATTGGAGACCTGCACTTTCTACCATAAAGTGCTTCAAACGGCCCCATCTCAATGCTTGAATGGTAGCTATTGTTGTAGGAATATTCTGCTAACAGAAGGTGTCGATCCCAATTATTTCCGAAATCAATAACACATGCTCGTTGCATGTCTTCAAGCATTTGTATCGTCCTTTCGCTCTGCCCATCAGTTTGTGGATGATAAGCAGTACTCATGTCTAGACGAGTTCCTAATGCTTGCTGTAATGTCTGCCAGAATCTTGAAATAAATCTGCCATCCCTATCAGAGATAATAGAGATTGGTATTCCATGTCTGGAGATGACTTCCTTCAAATACAATCGTGTTAACTTCTCTATCTTGTCATCTTCTCTTATTGGCAGGAAGTGTGCTGATTTGGTGAGACGATCAACTATTACCCAAATAGTATCAAAACCACTTGCAGTCCTTGGCAATTTAGTGATGAAATCCATGGTAATGTTTTCCCATTTTCATTCCGGGATTTCGGGTTGTTGAAGTAGACCTGATGGTTTCTGATGCTCCGCTTTGACCTTAGAACACGTCAAATATTTTCCTACGTATTTAGTAACATCGGATTTCATACCCGGCCACCAAAAATGTTTCTTGAGATCCTTGTACATCTTCCCTGTTCCAGGGTGTATTGAGTATCTTGTTTTATGAGCTTCTCTAAGTACCATTTCTCTCATATCTCCAAATTTTGGTACCCAAATTCTTTCAGTCCTATACAGGGTTCCGTCTTCTTGAATATTAAGATGCTTCTCCGATCCTTTGGGTATTTCATCCTTTAAATTTCCCTCTTTTAAAACTCCTTGTTGCGCCTCCTTTATTTGAGTAGTAAGGTTATTGTGAATCATTATATTCATAGCTTTTACTCGAATGGGTTCTCTGTCCTTTCTGCTCAAGGCGTCGGCTACCACGTTTGCCTTCCCCGGGTGGTAACGAATCTCAAAGTTGTAATCATTCAACAATTCAATCCACCTGCGCTGTCTCATGTTCAGTTGTTTCTGATTAAATATGTGTTGAAGACTTTTGTGGTCGGTATATATAATACTTTTGACCCCATATAAGTAGTGCCTCCAAGTCTTTAATGCAAAAACAACCGCGCCTAATTCCAAATCATGCGTCATATAATTCTGCTCGTGAATCTTCAATTATCTAGACTCATAAGCAATTACCTTCGTTCGTTGCATTAATACACAACCGAGACCTTGCTTTGAAGCGTCACAATATATCACAAAATCATCATTCCCTTCAGGTAATGATAATATAGGTGACGTAGTTAACTTTTTCTTTAACAATTGAAACGCTTTCTCTTGTTCATCCTTCCATTCAAATTTCCTCCCTTCATGCGTTAATGCAGTCAAGGGTTTTGCTATACTGGAAAAATCTTGGATGAACCTTCTATAGTAACCAGCTAGTCCTAAAAATTGGCGTATATGCTTCGGAGTTTTTGGGGTTTCCCATGTTTCAACGGTTTCAATCTTTGCTGGATCCACCTGAATACCTTCTTTGTTTGCTATGTTACCGAGGAATTGAACTTCTTCCAACCAAAATGCACACTTTGAAAACTTGGCGTACAGTTTTTCCTTCCTTAACAACTCTATCACTTTTCTCAAATGTTCTTCATGCTCTTGGTCATTCTTTGAGTAAATAAGTATGTCATCGATGTAAACAATGACAAACTTGTCAAGGTATGGTCCACACACTCAGTTCATGAGGTCCATGAACACAGCTGGTGCGTTAGTCAACCCAAACGGCATAACCATAAACTCGTAATGACCGTAACGTGTCCTAAAAGCAGTCTTTGGAATATTATCCTCCTTCACCCGTATTTGATGATACCCAGAACGTAAATCAATCTTAGAATAAACCGATGAGCCTTATAGTTGATCAAATAAGCCGTCGATTCTCGGTAGTGGGTAGCGGTTCTTGATGGTAAGTTTGTTCAACTCTCGGTAGTCGATACATAACCTAAATGTACCATCCTTCTTCTTGACAAACAAAATAGGAGCTCCCCATGGTGATGTGCTTGGTTGAATGAAACCACGCTCTAGAAGTTCTTGTAATTGGCTCTGAAGTTCCTTCATTTCACTGGGTGCGAGTCTGTATGGAGCACGAGCTATTGGTGCAGCTCCCGGTAAAAGTTCTATTTGAAATTCAACAGATCGGTGTGGAGGTAGTCCCGGTAATTCTTTCGGAAATACATCGGGAAATTCTTTTACGACGGGAACATCATTGATGTTCTTTTCTTCAGAATTGACTTTCTCGACGTGTGCTAGCACAGCATAGCAACCTTTTCTTATTAGTTTTTGTGCCTTTAGGCTACTAATTAACTCCGCGTTGCTCTTTTCTCTGTACACCATTAAGGGTTTTTCTTTTTCTCGTATAATACGAATTGCATTTTTGTAACAAACGATCTCTGCTTTTACTTCTTTCAACCAGTCCATACCGATTATCACATCAAAACTCCCTAACTCTACTGGTATCAAGTCAATCTTAAATGTTTCGCTAACCAGTTTAATTTCTCGATTCCGACATATATTATCTGCTGTAATTAATTTACCGTTTGCTAATTCGAGTAAAAATTTATTATCCAAGGGCGTCGGTGAACAACTTAGTTTAGCACAAAAATCTCTACTCATATAGCTTCTATCCGTACCCGAATCAAATAAAACATAAGCAGATTTATTGTCAATGAGAAACGTACCCGTAACAAGCTCCGGGTCTTCCTGCGCTTCTGCCGTATTGATATTGAAAACTCTTCCGCGGCCCTTCCCATTAGTATTCCCCTGATTCGGGCAATTTCTACTAAAGTGGCCCGGTTTTCCACATCCAAAACAAACTATGGCGGTGTTATTGGTTCCGACATTATTTGTTCCTTTAGTTCTGTTATGCATTGGTCCGTAGATTTTGCACTTCTTCGCGCTATGACCATTTCTTTTACACCTGTTGCAAAATGTCGTGCAGAACCCCAGGCGATGCTCTTCACATCTTTGGCATGGCTGTTTTTGGTTTTTGTTGCCATTGTTGTTATTGAGATTGTTGTTGGGATTGTTATTGTTGCTGTTGTTGTTGTTGTTATTGTTGTTGGGACGGTTATTGTAGTTGTTGTTGTTGGGACGTTTGTTGAAGTTGTTGTTGCGATGATGTTAGGGTTATTGGGATAGTTATTGCGATTGTGGTTGTGATTGTTGTTGTTGTTGTTGTTGTTGTTGTTGTTGTATTGGTGACTCTTGTCATTGGTTTCTTCCTACTTTCTCTTGACTTGTTTCATGTTAGCCTCTTCGGTCACCTGCTCTTTAATCCTTCCTTCGATCTGGTTCACTAATTTGTGAGCCATTCGACTTGCCTTTTATATGGAGGCGGGCTCATGTGAACACACATCTTCTTGAATTCTTTCCAGTAACCCTTTTACAAATGCGTCGATCTTCTCTTCTTCGTCTTCGAACATTCTGGGACACAATAGGCACAATTCTGTGAATCGTCGTTCATACGTGGTGATATCGAAATCTTGCGTTCGTAATCCTCTAAGCTCTACCTTGAGCTTATTGACCTCGTTTCTGGGACGATACTGCTCGTTCATCAATTGCTTAAATGCTGACCATGGTAGTGCGTAAGCAGCATCTTGTCCTACCTGATCGAGATAGGTATTCCACCATGTTAACGCCGTACCTGTGAAGGTATGCGTAGTGTACTTAACTTTGTCCTCTTCAGTACACTTACTTGTGGAAAACACCAATTCGACCTTCTCGGTCCACCGTTTCAATCCAATTGGTCCTTCGGTTCCATCAAATTCCAAAGGTTTGCAGGCAGTGAATTCTTTGTAGGAGCATCCTACATGATTTCTTGTGAAATTAGTTCCACTGCTAGATCCAGAGTTATTGTTATTTTGCATCGTAGCCTGTACTGAGGCTATGTTTGCTGCAAGGAAAACACGGAAGTCTTCCTCACTCATGTTCAAGTTCTGACGAGTCGCCGGTGCCATTTCCTTCAAAAATAGCCAAAAGAATTGAGTTAATCATATAGAATTTAAGAGTAGTCAATAGTATTTCATAGCATAATATGAACTTATTTATAAAAGCTTTTTCTTCATATTAGCATTTTATAGTTTTAATTCAGGTAGTACCTACCCGTTAAGTTCATACTTAGCAGCTATTATACAATTCAACTACTACAATGAAGGTATTTTGTATGCCCGAGAGACATATTAAATTAACGTGGCTAATATGTTTTGATCCAAGTCGGGTCATACCCAATAACAAGCTTACCGACACCTTATTCGTATTTGATCTTAGCGATTGGATCATTGATTAAATACGCGACACTTGAACTTTAAGAAAAATGGGTTTCTTAAATATTACTTGATGTGTATATATATATAAATTATGGAATAATTTATATAATTTGGATTTAATTATTTATAGGTAAAATAATTAATAAATTTATGTTACATTTTATATAAATGGGTTTTATATAATAAAATGTACATAAATAAAGATGGAAGTTTATAAAATGGTTTTATAAAATTTAATTCTTTTATAAAACTTATTTTATAATACATATTTGGAAGTGACATGGGAGTCTCAACAAGCATGTCATTTTGACTAGCTTTTAAGTGTTACTTCCAAAGATTCCATGTGCATATGTACCAAGTCTTCTTGGAGACTTAACACACATGCAAATACATCAAAACACAAAAAAAAAACTGCACTTTTCTCTCCTTGCTGCTGCTGGAAAACCGTGGGGTTTAGGGAGCCTAAAGGGGTTCTTAATTTGATCTTTCAAGTTCATTTCAAGTGTCATTAAAATCCTAACCAAAGCTAGGGTGTTGGTGCAAAAGTTTGGGGTATAATTACTTGAGGTTTCATACTTTTGGAGCTCCATTCATCATCATCATCTTCATCACTTATCAACAAGCTAGGAGTAGGTATAAACTCTTTTCTTGCTTGTAGTTTGTAAGTATGTTTCACAACTTGATTCTAATTGGGATTTAACTTTAATTGGTTAAAGATTAACAAGTTCTTAATATGGTAATATACTTGCTTCCGCTTTATTTGGTTCTTAAAAAGGTTTTAAGTATTATGTTACTTGTTAAATCCCAACAATGGTATCTAGAGCCAAAGTTGTTGAAATATTCTTCGAGATGATCTATTAAACCCACTATATTTTTGCATTTTATGAACATGCATTATAGTAGAATGCAAAAATTTTCGGGTTTGGGTGGGTTCCATTTTTGGCCGAATTATAGGAGTCCCAAAAGTGGGTTTTAGGCTCTTCTATTTGGTTCATATTTGGTTGTATGATGATGTTCACAATCTAAGCCTTAGCCTTGTGTTTGGTTGTATGTTTGATTGATGTAATATTCATTCATTTTGGTTTGTAATATTAATTATTCAATTGGTTTGTAATATTATTCATTTAGTCATGTAATTTATTTTATATTTGTCATGTAAAATAGATTAGGTTGTATTTTCATTTTTTTAGAGAAAAATGTATTAGGATATATTTTGTAAAAATGAAGATTCAAGAAGGTGACAATGAAGAACACAAGGAAGGATGCAAGATTAAGTGGGAGATTTAAAATCTCCTACTTTGTGATATAACCCCTTAACTGGTGGCATTTGTTTTCAGCTAAACAAATGCCTACCAAAATGGCTTGATTGTGAACATATTTGTTTTGCATGCATGGTTGTTTATTGTATGATTGTGGATTGTATGTTTGTATGCTACAAGTTAATCACACAAGTTAACAACAAGAAAAATGGAAATTTAATTGGTTAAATTAGACATTAATAAAGACATGCAAAACGACAATTTAATTGGTTAAATTAAAAATGGCTAAATGGATTGTAATAATTGGTTATTAAAACACATATAAAATGGTTTATATCAATGTAGTGAAATTGACTTTATTACATAAACATGAAAAATGGATTTTCAAATAAACCATACACTAAATGCATGTTGGTGTATGGTACAATTGTTTTCTTAAACTAGAAATAATGAAAACTTAAAATCCCTTATTAACAAGGCAAACAAGTTAAACACCATCCTTTTGTATGACACTTAAAAATATTAGGGAACTCTTAATGGGATAAAGGTCACCTAACCATTATGAACACACTAATATGATTAAGGTGAATTTCACACACTTGTGGGATAAAGGTCACCTAACCACTTGTATGTTAAATTTACACGTTTACACAAGTAGGACGACTTGATTTGGAAATCATGAACTTAGGGTCACCGAAGCATGAGGAACAAATAGGCGTTGATGGGATAAATATGCCATGCAAAAGGATTTCATGATCCCATAACTTAGAAGTTGCAAAAGGATTGCAATTATCATATAATGACTACCTAGCTAAATCAAATGACGGGATAAAGGTTACCTAACCGAAATTTGGTTTACCGTTGGATTCTAAAATTTAATAAATATCAATTGGATTTAAAGGGTATTGATTGTTAAATTAAAATTGATACTTAAACAACTTTGTTAAATTTTGTAGATGGCCGCCAATAACAACAACATTCCAAATGCACCCATCAACTTTAACAACCTATCGTTGAGGTCAATCCTCGAAAAAGGAAAAACTCAACCATACGAACTTCATGGATTGGTTTCACAATCTAAGAATTGTCCTCAAACTAGAGGATAGGGCGTATGTGTTGGAAGACCCCATTCCCGATCAACCGGATGAGGATGATAAGGAAGGCATGGCTTATTGGGAGAAATATTGCACCGATTCGGTGCAAGTTTCTTGCCTCATGCTTGAGACTATGATACCAGAACTCCAAAAGGATTTCGAGCATCATAGTGCATATGAAATGATCACACAATTGAAGGAGATGTTCCTTCAACAAGCTCGTGTCGAGCGCTTCATGCATGTCGGATGGACGACTCCCAATCCGTTTCATCTTATGTCCTTAAGATAAAAAGCCTAATTGATTGAGCAAACCATCTAAACTTCAACGTGTCTAATGAATTAGCCACGGACCTTATCCTTAATTCCTTGTCAAAGAGGTTTGACACATTTGTAATGAATTACAACATGAATGAATGGGATAAGAGCATTGGCAAATTACATGCCATGATTAAGATGGCCGAAGCGAGCATGGGTAAAAGGGCTTCACCCATGTTTATGATCAATGAAGGCGGGTCTAAAAACAATAACACTTCAAAGCCAAAGGTGGCTAAGAGGAAAGGACCCGCCTACCAAGGCAAGGGAAAGGGGAAAATGGTTACCCCAACCAACAATAACAAGAAGCAAAAGGTTTCCGGTAAAGCTAACCCCAAGGAAGATCCGTGTTTTGGTTGCGGTGAAATGGGTCACTGGAAACCCAACTGCCCGGTCTACCTAAAGGAGTTGAAAGAAAAGAAGGATGCAGGGCAAACCTCAGGTAATGTATTTATGGTATACATTGAGCTTAGTATTACTTCTTCTAATACATGGGTATTAGACACAGGATGTGTAACTCACATTTGCAATTCTATGCAGGGGTTCAAAAGAAGTAAACAAGAAACGGGAACAGCAAGTCTCTACATGGGAAATGGAGCTAAGGTGCACGTAGTAGCTCAAGGAGACTTTGTTTTAAAGCTTCCAAGTGGTTTGGAACTTATTTTGAAAAATGTTTTGTATGCACCTGATTTATCTCGAAACATTATTTCTATATCCCGTTTGAAACAATGTGGTTTTAATCTTAATTTCATTAATGATGATATCCATGTTTCTTTAGATAATGTGTTCTATTTCAAGGCTTCACCTGTGAATGGTATTTATGAATTGGTTCATGATGACACACCATACAATAGCTCAATATACCATGCAAACACTAAGAAACTCAAAAGGGATTTGAGTGATTCCTACTTATGGAATTGTCGCCTTGGTCACATAAACAAGAATCGAATGCATACACTTCAAAAGAATGGACTTTTGAAATCAAATGAACTAGACTCATTTGATGTATGTGAATCTTGTTTACAAGGCAAAATGACTAAAGCACCTTTCAAAGGGACCTATGAAAGGGCTAAAGACTTATTAGGATTAATACATTCGGATGTATGTGGACCTTTTAAGCCCATGACTAGGAAAGGTGAAAGATACTTCGTCACTTTCATTGATGACTTCAGTCGTTTCGGATATGTCTATTTATTAAGGCACAAGGACGAAACTTTTGAAGCATTCAAAGAATATCAAAACGAAGTACAAAATCAACTCACCAAGATAATCAAGCTACTTCGTACCGATAGAGGAGGTGAATACCTAAGTGATGCCTTCCAAGATCATCTTAGAAGTTGTGGGATTATCTCGCAACTTACTCCACCCGGGACACCACAGCTTAATGGTGTATCCGAAAGGAGGAACCGAACCCTAATGGATATGGTTCGATCTATGATGGCTAGAAGCTCGTTACCTCTATCATTCTGGGGTTATTGTCTATGCTCCGCGGCTCGTATTCTAAATATGGCCCCAACCAAAAAAGTGGAACGAACTCCTCATGAAATGTGGTTTGGAAAACCTCCATCTCTATCATACTTAAAGGTATGGGGATGTGAAGCTTATCCTAAGCGTTACATCCCTAATAAGTTGAATGCTCGATCCACGAAGTGTATCTTCATAGGATATCCCACGGATGATATGGGATACTATTTCTATGATCCAACCGAGCAAAATGTATTTGTTGCTCGAAAGGCTGAATTCCTTGAAACTAAGTTTCTATTGGAAGGAAATAGTGAAAGGAAGATAGATCTTGAAGAGGTTCAAGATCAAGTAGATGATACACAATTGGTTGACGCTAGCACTCAACATGAAAATGTTGAGAGTGATCAAATGGATGATCAAAATACACAAGACGTTCGCAGATCTGGTAGGATTAGTGATCCTCCTGAGAGATATGGGTTTCTCGTGGATGGTTTCTATGTGGTTGATTTGGATGAACCAACAAACTACCAAGATGCTTTATCAAGGATTGATAAGGATAAATGGCAGGAAGCCATGAATGCTGAGATGCAATCCATGTATGACAACCAAGTTTGGGAACTTGTTGAACAACCTACTGGCTCAAGGCTAGTTGATTGTAAATGGCTTTTCAAAATGAAAACCGACATACATGGAAACTTGGATACATATAAAGCTAGACTTGTAGCAAAAGGTTTCACTCAAACTTAAGGGGTTGACTATGATGAAACTTTTTCGCCTGTGGCAATGCTAAAGTCTATTAGGATATTACTTGCCATTGCTGCTCATTATGATTATGAAATATGGCAAATGGATGTCAAGACCGCTTTCCTGAATGGGCATCTTGAGGAAGATGTCTATATGGTTCAGCCTGAAGGTTTTGTTGATCCAAAATATCCTAAAAAGGTATGCAAGTTAAAGAAGTCAATCTACGGATTGAAACAAGAATCTAGAATGGAATCATCGTTTTAATGAGGAAGCCAAGATATTTGGCTTCATTAAAAATGGCGATGAAGCTTGTGTATACAAGAAAGCTAGTGGGAGCACTATCATGTTCCTTGTACTATATGTGGATAATATATTGTTATTTGGAAATGATATTCTGGAAATGCAAGGTGTTAAAACTTGGCTAAGTAAATGCTTCTCCATTAAGGATCTTGGAGAAGCACAATACGTTTTGGGGATTGAGATCTACAGGGATAGATCTAAGAAACTGATAGGTTTGAATCAAAGTACATACATTGAAAAGATCTTGAAAAGGTTCAAGATGGAGAACTCTAAGAAAGGTTTGGTACCTATTCAAAGAGGAACGCCTCTCAGTTCATCTCAGTGCCCTACCACGAAAGATGAACAAAAGAGAATGAAGAAAGTCCCGTATGCATATGCTATTGGGTCAATCATGTATGCAATGATATGCACTTGACCGAATGTGTCATGCGCTCTTAGCTTGACAAGTAGATACCAGAATAACCCAGGAAACTGTCATTGGATTGAGGTTAAAAGTATATTGAAATACCTTAGGAGGACTAAGGATATGATTCTAATATATGGGTCTAGTGAGGAGGAACTCGCCGTAAAAGGTTACGTGGACGCGAGTTTCCAAACTGATCGAGATGATTCTCGGTCACAATCCGGTTATGTCTTCTCATTAAATGGAGGTGCGGTCTCTTGGAAGAGTTCAAAACAGGATGTTGTTGCATTATCCACTACAGATTCAGAGTACATTTCCGCCTCATTGGCAGCTCAGGAAGCTGCATGGATGAAGAAATTCATCGACGACTTAGGAGTAGTCCCTTCCATTCAGGACTCTCTTGAGATCTTTTGTGACAACGAGGGTGCGATTGCTCAAATCAAAGAACCTCGTGCTCACCAAAAGACTCATCACATTGAGCGGAGATTCAACTACATAAGGGATGAAGTTGAAAAGGGAAAGATATGTATTCGCAAAGTTCACACAGATCTTAATATAGCGGATCCTCTCACGAAGCTCTTACATGGAGCAAAGCACGCAGGACATGTTTGTGCATTAGGGCTTCGATATTTTAGTGATTGGTCATGATCTGTCTTAAGTATTGTAACGAAACGAAATTGTTCAAACTCATTAATATAATTATGGTATTAATTTATTTTGAGTTATGTTCCTATTTTGCATATTTTATCCATGAATAAGTAATTATTCTAAATTCCGTAGTCGATCACATTTGTGGGAACAAGTGTGAGGTTTAGACTATTATGAACTTGGATTGGTATACATTCACGGGATGAATGTGGGGCAAGGTTGCAACCAAGGTTCGTAGATATTTGTGGGATACAAATATTGGAAGACCCGCCCTCAAGATTTACTAAATGGAGCCTTTGTGGTTGATCACATGTAATCTTGAGTAAAGGCGAATATCATTGTATCCTCTGACCTAAGATACATATTGGGTTCGGATATTTACCGAGTATCGTGCCTTGATTCTTTCCTTCACTATTCTGAAATATGGTAGTTCACAAGGAAGAGCTCAGGCATAATGCAAGGTACATATTTAGGATGTATGTAGTCAAGATGGTATTTGTCCCTCTTATTCATTGAGAGTCAGATGTCTAAGGCCTGATAAAGTTAAATCTAAAAGAGAGTGATCACTCTGTATCTCTTGGATTTAACATGACATCTAGGATGAAAGGATATAATGAAAAGATTCACCTATTCATATTCGAGATGGGAACTCGAAAGGGATGATGTTATTGAATGGCAAAAGTCATAACATATTGGGGGTGATGGACGGTCGTTAGGTGGTATCCATCACTTGCATTAATTTCTTATGTTTCTCGTGCAAGTGAGAGATTGAAGGTATTTCGTATGCCCGAGAGACATATTAAATTAACGTGGCTAATATGTTTTGATCCAAGTCGGGTCATATCCAATAACAAGCTTACCGACACCTTATTCGTATTTGATCTTAGCGATTGGATCATTGATTAAATACGCGACACTTGAACTTTAAGAAAAATGGGTTTCTTAAATATTACTTGATGTGTATATATATAAATTATGGAATAATTTATATAATTTGGATTTAATTATTTATAGGTTAAATAATTAATAAATTTATGTTACATTTTATATAAATGGGTTTTATATAATAAAATGAACTTAAATAAAGATGGAAGTTTATAAAATGGTTTTATAAAATTTAATTCTTTTATAAAACTTATTTTATAATACATATTTGGAAGTGACATGGGAGTCTCAACAAGCATGTCATTTTGACTAGCTTTTAAGTGTTACTTCCAAATATTTCATGTGCATATGTACCAAGTCTTCTTGGAGACTTAACACACATGCAAATACATCAAAACACACAAAAAAACTGCACTTTTCTCTCCTTGCTGCTGCTGGAAAACCGTGGGGTTTAGGGAGCCTAAAGGGGTTCTTAATTTGATCTTTCAATTTCATTTCAAGTGTCATTAAAATCCTAACCAAAGCTAGGGTGTTGGTGCAAAATTTTGGGGTATAACTACTTGAGGTTTCATACTTTTGGAGCTCCATTCATCATCATCATCTTCATCACTTATCAACAAGCTAGGAGTAGGTATAAACTCTTTTCTTGCTTGTAGTTTGTAAGTATGTTTCACAACTTGATTCTAATTGGGATTTAACTTTAATTGGTTAAAGATTAACAAGTTCTTAATATGGTAATATACTTGCTTCCGCTTTATTTGGTTCTTAAAAAGGTTTTAAGTATTATGTTACTTGTTAAATCCCAACATACAATTCTATATGAAAAACTTATTACAATAATATTTCGCATTCAAACTTTATACAATATTTTACAAACTTACAATACTGCTATTATACATATAGGATGAAATATAGCACATAATAACTTTGCTACTCGGCAGCTATGAAGGCAATTCTAGTTAATGTGCAAGTTATTCAGCAAAAGAAATAAAGACACGTAATTCATAAGTCCAGAAACAAGTCATGCATTCAGGTTTTAGTAAGACAACTTCCCATCCTTAATCTTGTGGAAAGTAACCGTTATGACCATTGGCTAGGCAGTATGTTGTAAAGTCGTCAAAAGGACTAGGGTTTCGTAAAGTCCAATAGCCCCGTAATAATCTAAAAACCTTGTTTCTCTCCCCAAATACTGAATCTGTCACTTGTGGGAAGGTTTTATTTAAAAGTTGTAATCCGATGTTCTTTTTCTCACTTTGGTAAGAAGCGAACATCACTAACCCGTAAGTATAACATGCTTCTTTATGTTGCATGTTAGAAGCTCTTTCTAACTCACGAAATCCTATGTTGGGATATGTTGAGTCAAAATAGGTTCTTAACCCGTAGCGTAAAATTGCATTTTGGTTCCCCGCATTTAACGCTTTAAAGAAAATACGGCGTAACTTACTGTCTCCCCAATGTGATATACCCTACCTATCAAAGGAAAGCCTTTTATAAACTAAGGCATTTCCGGAAAGTCTTTTAAATGTTTGACAAATTAATTTCGCCATAACTAAATGTGTTGTTGAATTCTGACCGACTCTAGACAAGATTTCCTCAATCATATCCTCTGGTAGGTCTTCTAAAATATTCGGTTGTCTACCCTTAACGTCCATTTTGTTTGTATACTGTAAAATAGACAAGGATTAGATTCGCAAAAGACAATTAACAAACAATACAAGCAATTTTTACCCGAGGTTTACCTGCGGTGGGGGGGCCAATGTGCTCTGGCCCATAGTGGGGTTCCTCGTAAAAAAAAAAAAAAAAAAAAAAAACAATACAAGCAATTTTTAAATAGAACATAAAAGGACAAGCACACTACAATACATATAATACACAACATGATTACAACCCTCTAATCTGAATCACTGGTTTCTTCTTCTTCGGACTTGGTTTGTTTTCCTAATTTTCTAGGGATATATGGTGTTCCTCTAATACGAGCCGTCGTTTTCCACAATGGTTTAGAAAAACCTGGTGGTTTAGAGGTTCCCGGGTTATTGTTACAATTTAGGAAATTCGGACGTTGCCGATACATATAAAGTTCATCGGGGTTGGAATCAGGTTTCTCTATTTTTATACCTTTTCCCTTATTATTTTCTTTTGCTTTATTAAATTGGGTCGAGGTAATTTCTATAACATCATCGGAATCCTCATAGGGATCCGATTCATCGAAAAATTGGTAATCTTCCCAATATTTTGCTTCCTCGGCGGAAACACCATTGACCATTATTGACTTTGGTCCGTTGATTGAGGATTTTCTTTTATTTAATCGATTTACAGTAGTTATCAATATTTCTTCCTCCAAAACCTCTTCTTCTTCAGGTTACTCCTCTTTCAGTTCCTCCTCTTCCGGTTCCTCTTCTTCCGGTTCCTCCTCTTCCGGTTCCTCCTCTTCCGGTTCCTCTTCGGGAATTTGTGAATCTTCCCAAAGTATATTCGTCTCTTCATTATTATTAGGTGAGTCGATGGGATTTGTACTAGTGGTAGACATCTATCACACAATATCAAACACATTAAGAGGTTAATATATCACATAATATTTACATGTTAATAATATATAGTTTCCAACAAAAGTGTTAAGCAATTGTTTTTTAAAAAAAAAACACGGTCGAAGTCCAGACTCACTAATGTATCCTAAAAAACTCGATAAGACACACTAATGCAAATTTTTGGTTCTCTAAGACCAACGCTCGGATACCAACTGAAATGTTCCGTTCATATTGATTATAAACGTTCCATATTAATTGATTTCGTTGCGAGGTTTTGACCTCTATATGAGACGTTTTTCAAAGACTGCATTCATTTTTAAAACAAACCATAACCTTTATTTTATCGACAAGGTTTAAAGGACACCACCTAGATTATCAGAAATGATAATCTAAAAAATATCACACTTACACACTACCAATACATATTGGTTTACAATATTAATATGTTACAACAAAGTAAATTTCGAATGCAGTTTTAAACAATATTATACAAGCATGCTGACTCCAAATCTTGTCCATATATTAGCATGCAACAGTGGTAGCTCTTAAAAATCACCTGAGAATAAACATGCTTTAAACGTCAACAAAAATGTTGGTGAGTTATAGGTTTAACCTATATATTTATCAAATCGTAATAATAGACCACAAGATTTCATATTTCAATACACATCCCATACATAGAGATAAAAATCATTCATATGGTGAACACCTGGTAACCGACATTAACAAGATGCATATAAGAATATCCCCTATGATTCCGGGACATCCATCAGACATGATAAAACAACATCGAAGTACTAAAGCATCCGCTACAACAGATGGGGTTTGTTGAGCCCAATAGATCTATCTTTCGGATTCGCGTCAATTAGTAGACTGGTTTACTAATTCTTAGATACCAAGTAAAAAGGGGCATATTCGGCTTCGATCGTTCAACCATAGAAAGTAGTTTCATATACTTGTGTCTATTTTGTAAATCATTTATAAAACTGCATGTATTCTCATCCCAAAATATTAGATTTTAAAAGTGGGACTATAACTCACTTTCACATATTTTTACTTCATCGGGAAGTAAGACTTGGCCACTGGTCGATTCACGAACCTATAAAAAATATGTACATATATATCAAAGTATGTTCAAAATATATTAACAACATTTTTAATACGTTTTAATATTTTAAGTTTATTAAGTCACCTGTCCTCGTTAGTAACCTACAACTAGTTGTCCATAGTTAGATGTACAGAAATAAATTGATATATATTATCTTGACCCAATCCACGACCCAGTATATACACGTCTCAGGCTAGATCACAACTCAAAGTATATATATTTTTGGAATCAACTTCAACCCTGTATAGCTAACTCAAACATTACTGCATATAGAGTGTCTATGGTTGTTCCAAATAATATATATACATGGGTCGATATGATATGTCAAAATATTTGCATACGTGTCTATGGTATCCAAAGATTACATAATATATTAGAATACAAGTATAATACAATATAAGTTAGCTAGGATATGATTTGTATAGAATTGTTACAATATTTCTCGTAGCTACAACAATAAAAAAATATCCAATCTTGTTTTACCCATAACTTCTTCGTTTTAAATCCGTTTTGAGTGAATCAAATTGCTATGGTATCATATTGAAATCTATTTTGTGAATATAAACAGAAAAAATATAGGTTTATAGTCGGAAATATAAGTTACAAGTCTTTTTTGTAAGAGGTGGTCATTTCAGTCAAAAAAATGACGTCTTGATGACCATTTTGAAAAACATACTTTCACTTTGAGTTTAACAATGATTTTTGGATATAGTTTCATGTTCATAAGAAAAATCATTTTCTCAGAAGAACAACTTTTAAATCAAAGTTTATCATAGTTTTTAATTATCAAACCCAAAACAGCTCGCGGTGTTACTACGACGGCGTATGTCCAGTTTTACGGTGTTTTTTGTGTTTCCAGGTTTTAAATCATTAAGTTAGCATATCATATAGATATAGAACATGTGTTTAGTTGATTTTAAAAGTCAAGTTAGAAGGATTAACTTTTGTTTGCGAACAAGTTTAGAATTAACTAAACTATGTTCTAGTGATTTCAAGTTTAAACCTTCGAATAAGGTAGTTTTATATATATGAATCGAACGATGTTATGAACATCATTACTACCTCAAGTTTTGTGGATAAACCTATTGGAAATGATAAAAATAGATCTAGCTTCAAAGGATCCTTGGATGGCTTGAAAGTTCTTGAAGCAGAATCATGACACGAAAACAAGTTCAAGTAAGATTTCCACTGGAAATAAGATTGTTATAGTTATAGAAATTGAATCAAAGTTTGAATATGAGTATTACCTTGTATTAGAAAGATATCTTACTGTAAATAAGAAAGATTTCTTGAGGTTGGATGATCACTTTACAAGATTGGAAGTAAGCTAGCAAACTTGGAAGTATTCTTGATTTTATGAAACTAGAACTTATAGAATTTATGAAGAACACTTAGAACTTGAAGATAGAACTTGAGAGAGATCAATTAGATGAAGAAAATTGAAGAATGAAAGTGTTTGTAGGTGTTTTTGGTCATTGGTATATGGATTAGATATAAAGGATGTGTAATTTTGTTTACATGTAAATAAGTCATGAATGATTACTAATATTTTTGTAATTTTATGAGATATTTCATGCTAGTTGCCAAATGATGGTTCCCACATGTGTTAGGTGACTCACATGGGCTGCTAAGAGCTGATCATTGGAGTGTATATACCAATAGTACATACATCTAAAAGTTGTGTATTGTACGAGTACGAATACGGGTGCATACGAGTAGAATTGTTGATGAAAATGAATAAGAGTGTAATTGTAAGCATTTTTGTTAAGTAGAAGTACTTTGATAAGTGTCTTGAAGTTTTTCAAAAGTGTATGAATATATATTAAAACACTACATGTAAATACATTTTAACTGAGTCGTTAAGTCATCGTTGGTCGTTACATGTAAATGTTGTTTTGAAACCTTTAGGTTAACGATCTTGTTAAATGTTGTTAACCCATTATTTATTATAATTAAAGAGATGTTAAATTGTTATATTATCATGATATTATGATATATAATATATCTTAGTATGATATATATACAGTTAAATGTCGTTACAACAATAATCGTTACATATATGTCTCGATTCGAAATCATTAAGTGCAGAGGAAACATATATGTAACGATTATCGTTGTATCGACATTTAAATGTATATATATCATATTAAGATATATTAATATATCATAATATCATGATAATATAATAATTTAACATCTCATTAGATATAATAAACATTGGGTTAACAACATTTAACAAGATCGTTAACTTAAAGGTTTCAAATCAACATTTACATGTAACGACTAACGATGACTTAACGACTCAGTTAAAATGTATATACATGTAGTGTTTTAATATGTATTCATACACTTTTGAAAGACTTCAAGACACTTATCAAAATACTTCTACTTAACAAAAATGCTTACAATTACATCCTCGTTTAGTTTCATCAACAATTCTACTCGTATGCACCCGTATTCGTACTCGTACAATACACAGCTTTTAGATGTATGTACTATTGGTATATACACTCCAATGATCAGCTCTTAGCAGCCCATGTGAGTCACCTAACACATGTGGGAACCATCATTTGGCAACTAGCATGAAATATCTCATAAAATTACAAAAAATATGAGTAATCATTCATGACTTATTTACATGTAAACAAAATTACACATCCTTTATATCTAATCCATATACCAACGACCAAAAACACCTACAAACACTTTCATTCTTCAATTTTCTTCATCTAATTGATCTCTCTCAAGTTCTATCTTCAAGTTCTAAGTGTTCTTCATAAATTCTACAAATTCTAGTTTCATAAAATCAAGAATACTTCCAAGTTTACTAGCTTACTTCCAATCTTGAAGAGTGATCATCCAACCTCAAGAAATCTTTCTTATTTACAGTAATATATCTTTCTAATAAAAGGTAATACTCATATTCAAACTTTGATTCAATTTCTATAAATATAACAATCTTATTTCGAGTGGAAATCTTACTTGAACTTGTTTTCGTGTCATGATTCTACTTCAAGAACTTTCAAGCCATCCAAGATCCTTTGAAGCTAGATCTATTTATCTCTTTTCTAGTAGGTGTGACATCCCGTTTTTCCCGTACGTATTGAAAGGTACATACTTATTCATTTGTACGTTTATAACTAGTTAGCTTATGTGTAAATGTATGAATATACGTATAGATATATATAAATGTATACTTGATAATGTGTGCATATGCAAGTCTATATGTGGGTTTAGTTAGCGTTAAGTCTTGTGAGTCTATTATTGAAGGCTAGGTGAAAATAGGAAGCGAGTTTGGAATGTACAAATTAAATTAAGTCAAAACTTGTTTATGATGGTCGAACTGTTCAGATGCAGTCTTATGCCGCGCCGCGATAAATGGGTTCGCGCCGCGGCATTGCAAGCAAACCAGGATCAGAAAGTGAGTTAAGGAGGGTTGATTTTCCCGTTGTATGTCGCGCCGTGACGAATTATGCCGCGCCGCGGCAGTCCTGTTGGACAGAATTCGGTTTTAGCTCAAATTAGATGACTTTAAGGGGCAAATTGGTAATTTGGCGTATAAATCTGATGGGAGCATTAAATCCCAGCCACTTACCCATTTCATTTAATTTCTTTTCTCTTTTCCTTTCAATTTCTCTCCTAAAACTTAAAACCCATTTGGATTAAAAGTGAGATTTGAGAGTGAAGGATTAAGGGTTGATCTTTTGAGCAAGAATTAAAGTTGTTCCTCTTGTCTCTAGCTACGCGTTGAAAGTCTCGGTAAGTTCTAACTCTAAGTTTTGAGTTTTAATTGGTTAATGGCTAGGGTTTTGGTTACTAGAGACTTGTTTGACCCATTTGAGGGTAAAATGGGCGAATTTGGGTTATGTGGTTGTAATGAAACCCTAATAGCCACAAGCTAGGGTTTGGTATAATGAAAATAGGATTTGTAAGTGTTGATTGTGTTGTTAAGCATTAAACACTTGTTAAAATGTTGTTGAAATGGTAAATAGGTCATGTTTGACAAGTTTGGTAGCGTAAGAGTTAAAATGGGTCAAAAGAGTAATGTTGACCTAGTTTGGGTGAATTGGGTTTGGATTACCCTAAGTTGGTGCTAGTTGAAGTTACTAGACTTTAATTCACTAGCTTTAGTGATTAAAGTCGAGTCTTGGCCATTAAAGGGGCGGTTGTGGTGTGTTTGAGTCATTTAATGCGAGTTGGGTCATTAAATGCTCAAGTAGGTGTAATGTGGTTAATTCCACTAGTTGTGTATTGAAATTGTACTTAATGTATTAGGTACTTTGCTTTGAAGCTCGAAAGTGCATAATCATCACCGAAGTGTTAAGGTGAGTGGAATAATTATATGCGTGCATATATGATGTATTTATTTGTGTAGTTGAGTTGTGAAGTGTCGACGTGTTAAGACACCACTCCTCACGTGGCGAGTGAAGTGTCGATGTGTTAAGACACCACTCGGGAGGGAAGTATCGATGTGTTAAGATGCCACTCCGAGAGATGTAATGAGTGAAGTGTCGATGTGCTAAGACACCACTTGGGGTGAAGTGTCAAAGTGTTAAGGCACCACCCGGGGTGAAGTATCGACGTGTTAAGATGCCACCCGTGGGGTTAGTGTACGAAGTGTTACGTGCACTAATGGTTGTTATGAACTCCGACGGTCTTTAAACACCGTTCCCTCGTTCGTTTGGTTAACCATGATTGTGTGTGTGTGGATTATAGCATATTATATTGTTTAAACTATATGCTATTGTTATGTTAGCTCGTATGGTGGAAGGTTTAGTGTTATACTTGTGATGGTATGATTACTTATAATGCTAGCATGTATGCGGTAAATGCGTAAGTGATTGCAAGTAAGTAGGTTGTATATGTAAACGTATAATTGTTGCACTCACTAAGCATTAGCTTACCCCTCTCGTTGTTTATCTTTTTAGATGCAGGCGTGGATAAGGGCAAGGGGGTTGTTGGGCACTAGGTGTCCCTTGATGATGTTATGTTGGAGCTTTTGGAAATTGACCTAGCATTTTGGGTAGTTTAGTCCCAAACCATGCTCGATGTGTTGTTTGGTTTAAAACTATCATTTTTGTATTGGTCAAACTTGTATCACATTCGTTAATGGCCTTTGTGCCTTTTGTAAACACTAAACTTGTTGTATGTTTTAATGAAACGTGTGGAATGGTTTACATATTTAATTGGCGCGTAAATGTGTATTATTTTAAAAAAAAAAATTATCGTATGGAATACGGGTTGGGTTTTTCAAGTGGTATCAGAGCCTGGTCTAAGGAATTTAGGCGACTTGAGATAGGTGCCTAGACTTAGACTTTATTGTGCATGCGCTTTTATGCGAGACTTGTAGTACTTTAGGTCTAATCGGGAATTGTTAGTGCTTTGGTTATGTGAACTAACCTCGTGCTAATTGATTTGTGTTGTGTTTAGCAATCATCAAGCGAGATGGACGTTGTACTAGCAAGTTAATGTGACGTGCTCGCGTAACAATGATTAGCTACCATTGTTACGGGTGCAAATCGTGTCAAACAAGTAATGTACGACCATTGTTGAGTAAGATGGAGTAGTGTGGGGTATACGTATGTGCATACGTGTTACGTCCTTTTGTTTCGTACGTTGTTTAATCTTTTCCGTTTTATAGAATGAAGATGAGAAACGGACACGACACCGAAAATGGGGGCACTAGTGAGGACCCCGAATTCACGGCTAAAGTCGAGGCCATTTTGAAAAGTCATCATGCGTCTTTCCTTGAAGATGTTAAGAAAATGTTTCTAGATATGATTGACGAGCAATTAGTCAACGTAGTAAAGGAGCAAATTAAAGTTGTCCTTCAAGGGGACAATGTCGGGAGACGAGACTTTTTCTATAAGAATTTGAAAGATGCTCAACCTCCTACTTTTGAGGGTGAAAGAGACCCGTTAAAGAGTACCCGGTGGATCTCCGATATGGAGGGGGCCTTTCGAACTTGTGAATGCCCGATTGATAAAAAGACAAGGTATGGTTGTAGCATGCTAAGAGGTGATACGAAGCTATGGTAGGATGCAAAAATCCAAGTTTATGGCGAAGAACAATGCATGGATTTTACTTGGGATGAGTTCAAAACGGAGTTCTTCGAAGAGTACCGAACTTCGGCCGATCTTACTAGGCATAAGCACGAGTTGCGTTCCTTGAGGCAAGGGTCGATGGATTTGAATACTCTTAAATCCGTTTACTTGTCAAAAACTCAATTTTGCCCGGAGTATGTCGGGAATGATAAAATGTTGAAGGAAGACTTTTACCGAATCTTGAATGATAATTATCAAGAGAAGATAAGCGTGAATGTGGTGAAGAGTTTTGATGAGTTGTTTGATATGGCCAAACGGTTTGAGTCGCTCATCTTGAGAAAGAGTGGCTTTACCTTCGGCAAAAAGAAGTTTGAAGCTATTAGTCATTCGAACTTTTCTAACAAGAAGCACAAGAAGGGCTCCGAGAGTGTTGGTAGTGTTAAGAAGGGTGCTTCTGGTTATTTTACTTATGCTTGCTACAATTGTGGGCAAAGGGGGCACATGGCTCATGAGTGCCCGAAACAATCAACCACAACCAAGCTCACTTGTTTTAATTGCGGTAAAGAAGGGCATAAGAGGCCGGAGTGTCCCGTCTTGCGGAGTGATCATGTTAAGAGGTTAGAAAAGGCGGCGGGCACGGCTAAGGGGCGAAATTATTTGATGACCAATGATGAGGCCAAGCATTCCAATGAAGTTGTCTCAGGTACTTACATGGTTAACTCTAATCCGGCAAAGATATTATTTGATAGCGGTGCTAATTTGTCTTTTGTGTCGCCCCGATTTGTGTCTAAGATTAACAAACTGCTAGCTAAGTTAAGTCATCCGGTAGAAGTTGAAATAGCGGATCGTAATACGGTGCTAGGGGTTGATGTGTGTAAAGATTGTAATGTTGTGTTTGGTACCGAAACGTTTAAAATCGATCTCATTCCGATGACTTTGGGTGAGTTTGATATTTTTGTTGGCATGGATTGGCTCGATCGTTATAGAGTCGATATTGCATGCCATGATAAGTTCATTCGTGTGAGAACCCCAAGTGGGGGAGAGTTGATTATTCATGGTGATAAACGAAGAAGACTCGTACCATTATGCACTTATGCACGGGCACGACATTTTCTCAAGAGTGGTGGTGTATGTTATCTCACTCATGTAGTTGATACTCATGATGAGCCACCACCCATTCGTAAAATTCCGGTGGTTAATGAGTTTGAAGATGTTTTTCCGGATGAGTTACCGGGTGTTCCGGCGGAAAGACAAGTAGAATTTCGCATTGTGTTGGTTACGGGAGCTACTCCCATTGCTAAAACTCCTTATCGTTTAGCGCCTACATAAATGCAAGAATTGTTAAATCAAGCCCAAGAGTTGCTTGAAAAGGGTTTCATTCGACCGAGCTCATCGCCATGGGGTGCTCCGATCTTGTTTGTGAAAAAGAAAGATGGAAGTATGCGGATGTGCATTGATTATCGGGAGTTGAACAAAGTGACGATCAAGAATCGCTATCCATTACCTAGGATTGACGATTTGTTTGACCAACTCCAAGGTGCAACGTATTTTTCTAAGATTGACTTACGGTCCGGCTATCATCAAGTGCGGGTCCGTGAGGAAGACATAGAGAAAATGGCTTTTCGAACGCGTTATGGGCATTTTGAGTTTGTAGTTATGCCTTTTGGTCTTACGAATGCACCGGCGGCATTCATGGATCTAATGAACCGAGTGTGCCAACCTATGTTGGACAAGTCGGTAATTGTGTTCATCGACGACATACTTGTTTATTCTAAGAGTATGAAGGAACATGAGCACCATTTGCGTGAAGTGTTGAAGACATTGCGGAAGGAGAAGTTGTATGCAAAATTCTCTAAATGTGAATTTTGGCTAAGGGAAGTTCAATTCCTTGGCCATATTGTGAATCAAGAAGGAATTCAAGTAGACCCGGGGAAGATAGAAACGGTGAAGAGTTGGGGACAACCGACTACGCCTACGGAAATCCGGAGTTTTCTCGGATTGGCTGGTTATTATCGTCGGTTCATCCAAGACTTTTCTAAGATTGCTTCTCCTTTGACTAAATTGACGAGGAAGAACGTAAGGTTCAATTGGGAGAACGAGCAAGAAATCGCTTTTCAATTGTTAAAAGAGAAATTGTGTCAAGCTCCGGTGTTAGTGTTGCCGGAAGGGGTAGAAGACATGACGGTTTATTGTGATGCTTCTTTAAATAGGCTCGGGTGTGTTTTGATGCAAAGAGGTAAAGTCATCGCTTACGCCTCTGGACAATTAAAGGAACACGAAAAGAGATACCTGACTCACGATGTTGAATTGGCAGCGGTGGTTCATGCGTTGAAAATTTGGCGCCACTACTTGTATGGTGTCAAGTGTACGATTTATTCGGACCATAAGAGTTTGAAACATCTCTTTACTCAACGAGATTTGAATTATCGTCAACGTAGGTGGATGGATGTGGTAAAGGATAATGATTGTGAGATACTCTACCATCCGGGAAAGGCGAACGTAGTCGCGGATGCGTTGAGTCGAAAGAGTCAACATCTGGCGATACGAGTAGGATCGTTACGCATGATTATTACTAACGATTTCCTTGTAAAGCTTGGTGAGATTCAAATAGAAGCGTATGTTCACAACAAGCATGAAGAGCGGATTGTGGGGCAAACGGAGTTCATTACTATGGGCTCGCGTGGTTTGTTGTCATTTCAAGGAAGAGTGTGGGTACCTAAGATGGGTGGTAACCGACAAGTGCTACTAGATGAAGCACATAAGTCAAGGTATTCCATTCATCCGAGTGCAAAGATGTACTATGACTTGAAGAAAGATTATTGGTGGCCCGGTATGAAACGTGATGTGGTTAAGTATGTTGAACAATGCGTCACGTGTTGCAAGTTAAAGCCGAACACCAAAAGCCGTACAGTAAGTTACAACCCTTGGAAGTCCCGAAATGGAAATGGGAGCACATTACCATGGACTTCATTACAAAGATACCGAAGACGGCGAGAACCCAATATGATACGATTAGGGTGATAGTTGATCGATTGACGAAAAGTGCTTTGTTTCTTCCCATTTGGGAAACGATATCATCGGAGACTTTATCCAAGTTGTTTATCAAGGATGTGATATCGAGACATGGGGTTCCTATATCTATTGTTTCGGATCGAGATACTCGTTTTACGTCCCGGTTTTGGAACAAGTTTCATGAAGATATGGGTACTTAATTGAAAATGAGCACGGCGTATCATCCTCAAACGGACGGTCAAACCGAGCGTACGAACCAAACGTTAGAGGATATGTTAAGGGCATGTATTATTGATTTTGGTGGAAGTTGGGATGAGCACTTACCCTTGGTGGAATTCTCATACAACAATAGTTACCACACTAGTATTGGAATGCCACCTTATGAGATGCTCTATGGGCGTAGGTGTCGAACTCCCATTTGTTGGGGAGAAGTGGGTCAACGAGAAATCGGAAGTTCCGATTTGGTTTTGGAGACAAATAGTAAAATTGAGATGATT
Organism: Rutidosis leptorrhynchoides; assembly: GCF_046630445.1. Taxonomy (NCBI): domain Eukaryota; kingdom Viridiplantae; phylum Streptophyta; class Magnoliopsida; order Asterales; family Asteraceae; genus Rutidosis; species Rutidosis leptorrhynchoides. The sequence continues at coordinate 42,078,201 of NC_092336.1, forward strand.
CGGGCTCGACTTAAAGCGGCGCAAGATAGACAAAAGTCTTATGCCGATAAAGGTAGGAGAACGATAGAGTTTCAAGAAGGTGACATGGTGATGCTTAAGGTTTCTCCATGGAAGGGTGTTATTCGGTTTTGAAAGCGAGGAAAGTTAGCTCCTCAGTTTATTGGTCCTTTTAAGGTTTTGGCACGTGTTGGTGAGGTTGCTTATCGACTAGAGTTACCCGAAGAACTTGCGGGAATCCATAACACGTTTCATGTTTCCTATCTTCGTAAGTTTCTTGCGGATGACTCGACTTGGGTGCCTTTAGATGAGATTACGTTGAATAACAAGCTAGAGTATGCGGAAGAACCGGTTGCAATCCTTGATGAGAAGGTTAAGATGTTGCGAAACAAGGAAATTAGAACTTTCAAGGTGCAATGGCGACATCGAAAGGGTTCCGAGTTTACATGGGAATCCGAAGAGTTTGTCTTGGTCTATCTTCTGGCTTGTCATGCGGCTTGGATCGCGAGGACGTGCTCCGATTCAAGTGGGGGAGAGTTGTGACATCCCATTTTTCCCGTACGTATTGAAAGGTACATACTTAATCATTTGTACGTTTATAACTCGTTAGCTTATGTGTAAATGTATGAATATACTTATAGATATATATAAATGTATACTTGATAATGTGTGCATATGCAAGTCTATATGTGGGTTTAGTTAGCGTTAAGTCTTGTGAGTCTATTGTTGAAGGCTAGGTGAAAATAGGAAGCGGGTTTGGAATGTACAAATTAAATTAAGTCGAAACTTGTTTATGATGGTCGAACTGTTCAGATGCAGTCTTATGCCGCGCGACGACAAATGGGTCTGCGCCTGAAACGACCCGTCCTAATCCACCTGGACGAAGTCATCAACATTTGGTCCCATTGCGAGGTACTGTCTTAAAAATGCAGGAATGACTCCAAGTAATATGAGCAAATGCACGGCGGAAGACTTCTTTCATACCTGAGAATAAACATGCTTAAAAGTGTCAACCAAAAAGGTTGGTGAGTTCATAGGTTTATCATAACAATCATTTCAATATGTTAATAGACCACAAGATTTCATAATCATAAATATTTTAATAAAGATATTCTAAGTGGTTGAGTACTTGGTAACCATACTTAACATTTAATCTACGTCGCATATTCCCTTTATTATGAAATCTCACTACACCGTACCAAGTGTAGTCACCGAAACGAAGTACTGTGCAACCGTTGAATACTGGTCGTCCAGCCCGGTTGGGGTTGTCAGGCCCGATAGATCTATCAACAGGATTCGCGTTTACAATACCACATGTAAATAGTAGTTACCAAGCTACAGGGAAGTATGCCAGTGGTACAACTCAACGTAGAATATATTTTTAAGTACTTGTGTCTATTTCGTAAACATTTATAAAAGCAGCGCATGTAGTCTCAGCCCAAAAATATATATTACAAAAGCAATTAAAAAGGGAGCAAATGAAACTCACCAATTATATTTTGTAGTAAAAATACATATTACAACATTGAACAATTGTAGGGTAGGCCTCGGATTCACGAACCTATATTAATTGTATATCTATTAACACCAAATAGTAATCGAACAATTATATATATTATTATTAATAGTATACTTGTTATATTATATGTTATATAGATAAATTTATATTTAATCTATATATTTTATATAACTAATACTTATCATATTAAATTTTAATATAGTAATTACCCATTAAAATATTATTTAAAATAATATGTAATATTGATATTAATGTAGTTATGTTTTATGTCATAAATATATTTTTACATGATCGCCATTATCATCATCATCCAAACTCATGATCGCCATTATCATCATCATCTTGACATCGTGATCATCATCACCATAATATCTTAAATATCATCATACACTCGTATCATCATTTCATTAATATGATCATAATCATTTCGTTATTATTTACTTAACATCAATATCTTCATCTTAATCGTCATGATCATAACCAAAAATCCTATCAAAATCATACTCATCATTATCATAACTATTCACCATCATCAACATCGATCATCATCGTGATCTATACGTATTTCATTATCATTGCCTACATAATATTCATCTTCATCACCATAATCATAATCATATGGTTTATCATCTTCAATCTCGATCACCATCATTAATATCTATCATCATCGTCACTTAATATACTATCATTATCAAACATCATTATCCTAAATATAATCAACCCTTCGTCCAAAAAAATATACTCTGGATCATGTCGGTTCAGCACACACACTGGATTCTCTTGGCCCAAATAGCTAAGCCTAATATTGAAATTAATTATTGATGGCCCAACTAAAACAAATCTCAGCCCAATAAATGGTACTAAATCTCGGCCCAATATATGGTACTAAAAGTCCACGACAAGTGTAGTTAGTGTTTATAATTGGTGACATAACCCGTAACATTATGTTTCCTCAACTTTACCATCACCTTTTTCAAGTGGGGTTTCGGTTTTGACCAAGAACATATACATTTAACCAAAAGAAAACGAGTGGATTAGGTGGAGTTTTGTCTGCCACCACATAACAAACGCACATAATAGCAGCCTTTTGTTTCCAGCATGATTTAGTTCATAAACAATTCAATGGTAATTAAATTGAAGATGGGTTTACGTTGGCTTTTGATCTCGGATATAAAACAGAAACTCACACATAAGCTAAATTATTTTGCAGGTGTAATAGGTTCCACGATCATTCAAACAGAATGAGCAGGTGAGCTGTTGTAGTCGTAGATCAAAGAAAGGGTTAAATGGGTGACGTTTCAAAAGGTGGTAGAATGAATCACGATGGGTCTTATGGCTGCAGGGTGTTCTTGATGATGGTCTAGTGATGATCGAGTAATAAAGTTTCATGTGTTAACAGCTCAAATTGAGATAGAACCGAAATAGAAAATAAGCATCGGTGGTGTGGTTAGGTGTTTCGAACAGTAAACGAAAATAATAGCGAGTAGCATGCAGTGGGTTTGATGGTGGGGTTTTGTTGTTTGGCCTACAACAATCATAAGTAGTGGCAGTAGTCAATAAATGGTGGTGTTTGGTTGCCGATGGTTGACGTGATATGGGTGGTGGATGATCCTAGAGAAGTTGTATGATGTCGATGATAAAGGTGATAGTTTGATATTGTAGGTTTGCTTTTAAAACAAACGAAGGTAATGGTTGTATTAGATGAAGGTGGTGGTTGTGGTTTAGTAGCATCAAAACTATCATTGGTGTAAGTAATGATTATAGAGTGGTGATGGTAGAAGATTCGGAGAAGGGTTAATTCACAGAACATGAAAGAAGAAAGAATGAAGGTTGAGTTGTTTGTTCTAAATATATCTCAGATGTATATGTATGTATATATATAAATTGAGAATTTAGACTGTGGAAAAGAACAAGAAAAAAAAACAGTAGGAGAGGTTGATTATTTTACTAATTATCTGTAATAATTTGATCTTATTCCGAACGTAGTGGTTGATTTCCTCAACCAAACCAAATTGACAGAATAATAAAAAAATAAAAGCATGGTACGAATTTGGATATGACTTCTAACTGAATCAGATATGGTCAAAATTTAGGAAAACTATTTGTATCACTTTAAGAGACAAGAAACAAAATTCGTAACAGAATGATGGGTAAGTTTCAAGGATTCAATTCCTACTCCATGATTTTTATATAAAATATATGATAATAATAGTTAGTAATATATTTATGTAAATAATAATAATAATCCTTTTAATGTTATAAAATAATAATAATATTAATACCAAAATAATAATACTAGTAAAATTAATAATAATGATAGAAGTAATAAAGATTATGGAGTTGATAATTTTTAAATAAAAATAGAAATTTTTAGTAGCAATATTAATAATATTCATAATAATACAAAAATCAAAATTTTTCTATTATATATATGAAAAAAATAATAAAGATATAACAAATTAAAGACATTTTATATCCATAAATTATATAACAATATGCTGATATTAATATTAGTATTAATATTCATAATATTAATGTGAGTTATAATACTAATATTTATAATATAACATTTATATATACTTTTCTGTTTATAATTAAAAGTTCGTGAATCATCGAGAATGGTTGAAAGTCAAATTAATACATAAACACAGTTCAAAACTTTTGAGACTCACCATTACAGACTTTGTTTATCGTGTCGAAATCATATAAAGATTAAGTTTAAATTTGATGGAAAATTTCTGGGTCGTCACAGTACCTACCCGTTAAAGAAATTTCGTCCCGAAATTTGAGTGAGGTGATCATGGCTAACAATAAAAATATTTTAGTGACGAATATGTGTTGATAAAATAGGGTTTTATCAACATGGATAAAATAATTGAGTTACTCGAAGCATATGAGTGAAGCTATCACAAAAGAGTGAAACGTTTCGTCTTATCTTTTGACGTAGTCATGGTGGATTTCTGGAATTCAAGGAAATTAAGGAAATCTTCTAATCAGAAAGAAAATGATATAACACGATTTATTAGCAAACTTTTGGAATTACGAAAGAACAGAAATATCAAGGAAATATTTCCGTGATATGCTTAGAAATTAAATAGAATGAAAAGGTTGTGTAACATGGTACATGATGAGGATAAGGTCTGTGAATCATCATCACGTTACATTAGAAATTTAGCATGACTTACTGTAATATAATCACGTTGGCCAAGCACATTATATTATACTAACTCATGCTTCAGTTCTCAACACTTCTCCACAATTCATTCATAATTTATACTTAGACTTTACAGAAGTTTCCAATATAATGGAATACAGAAATACAAAGAGGTAGATAATTTCAGACAAGAATATTTATGAAAATATCCTCAGAAATATCGGAGATATTTATGATGATATTTTGGAATTTCTAAGTTCGAAGGTTGATGAAGAAGAAAAAAAATTTCCGCAAGATTTTAACATGACTTTGAAGTAAGATATTCTCTAAAGATTTCATCGGATCCAGAATTACCTGGATTCTTTGAATATAGGGTTTGGTCCTTGTATTTTTCCTTGGTCTCCTTCATAGTTAGCTCAATCCGTTTTTCAATATCAAATTTTCTATCGAGCGTTCCCAACACTCCATTCTTTATCATCAAACTCTTGACCATTAATACCACTTACTAGATGCTGCTTCATCAGCATTTTCAAAGTTAACAGATTTGGATCATTGGTTATCAAATCGAGGTTTTTCAGGAGAATTGCGTTTTGAGATGATTAAACGCTGATGGTAATATGGTGGAATATAAATGGTTTCCTGTAACAATAAATGATCACGCACATATATATCAAAGTTATAATAAGGCAAACCCGAATGAAAGTTGAAGTTGACTTGTTGGAGCTGTGACAAAATTGGCTACTTTGAAAAGGGATTGTAAAGTGATTTTTCGGTAATAATAACGCCCAAGGTGATAGCACAGATACGTGTTAAACCTTTACTCAGGTTCCAAGAATTTTTCAGGTGCATAACTATATGCATAAATCTTTTATTCCGTAGATGAAGTGCGGTTGATTTATCCTCTCGATTGAGGTGTTTTCAAGAATTATGAAAGGTTTGAACGCAGATTGTAATCGTCAGGATATAAATGAAATCAAGTGGCAAACTTGAAGAAATGTTTAGTTTCATATGTTATAATCAATATTTTAATTCATTTTTAATTGTCCAATCTTGACAGTCCACAGTCGATAGTCCACGGTAACAGTCCAATAATTCATATATAGTTATATATATAATATTCGAATTAATTAATACGTGTCGTAACCCGTATACGTCTCAGACTCGATCACAACTCAAACTATATATATTATTGTAGAATTAACCTCAACCCTGTATAGCTAACTCCAACATTACTGCATATAGAGTGTCTATGGTTATTCCAGATAATATATATAGATGCGTCGATATGATATGTCAAAACCTTGTATACGTGTCCCGATATTTAAAGTGCGTAAAATAAATAACAGAAATTAAATAACGATAATTAAAATTACGATAAATAAATTGTGAATAATAAAATATATCAGTTAGCAAGGAACAGTTAGCGTGGATTCTTAACAAAATTTCAATTAGTTAATTCATTTGTTTCTAACAAATTTTATTTTGTCCAATGTTTTCTTCATTATGCCACTTGTTGGATGCTGATAGGTAAAAATTCAAATATGAAATTGAATGAAAATGGTTATTATGCGGTGAACGGATACATATATCAGTGGTTGTAAATAGGATAGTAAATGACTGTTGAATCAGATTCCTAGAATGTACAGTGTACTTATTAATGTGAAATTTAAATATTCCTCGGGTATTACCTACCCGTTAAAATATTCTCATCATTAACAGTTTGTACAAAAAAAATTTTAATTACAATTTTTATGAAAATATACTTACATACATATCTTCTTCAGATGTAATTATGGATTTATAGATATCAATTGTTAAATCGATGATGAAAGATGTGAATGATAACATATGTGAATTAATTATGATAGAAGTCCTTTACAGCTTCTTTTATCTTTCTCGGGTATTACCTACCCGCTAAAATTCACACGTCATAGTTAATATGAATAGAATTTTTATTACGATCTCGAGATATACATAAATATATACATATATCCTTTAATCGTGTACAGAAAGTAATGAATTAATATTTCATAATTCATTATTCTCGGTACTCTTTGGTGTCTGTGGTGCTTACGGAGCTTGTGGTGATGGAAATGATGCTGGTGCAGGTGGTGTTGCTGTTGGTGTTGGTACTGCTTGTGGTACCTGCGTAGTAGATGCGAGCCTAGCTTCCAAATCGAACACTGTCACCTCCAGGGTTTCTACTTTACGCTCGAGTCTATGAATTAATTCTACCCATTCTTCCGTAAGGTTTGTTAATTCTTGATATTTAGTTCGAAGTCTTCTAACTTCTTCTAATAATCCTATCTGATTAGAATTCGGGAGTAGAGGATGAATACTATCTTTAACTACATCGAGTCGACCTTCGAGGCAGAAAATTCGTGCGAAAAGAGTGAAAACGGTATTGCGAACAGGTTCGCCGGTAAGTGGATCAAGCACTCCGATGTTAGGTGGTAAGTTCGGCTCGTGATATGGAGTACCTTCTTCATTTCTCCATAGAGTAAGTATTTCGCGAACCCATCCCCACTTTCTAAAGAAATCACGGTAGTTGATCGGTTGGTGCACTCCCGTCACGCTATCTTCGGAGTCAGAGGAACTTGGTCGATTCGTAGAGGCCATCGTACGCGATCACAGAAAAGATTTTTGGTATGAAAAACTTAGTGACAGCAAATGATAGTTGGATGGTATTCTCAATGCATAATATTCATATATATATATATATATATATATAGTACCAGGATCCCTTAAATTAAGGAGAAATTTACGAAAGATATCAGGTAAAATTTACCGTAATAGATACGCTTAGATATGAATTTTTCTATACACTATCTATGCAATAAAGGCAATAAGGCGTGTCTAGACTTAGGAATGATAAGCAGATAATTTTCCACTAGGAATGATAATCAATACTTATAATATGCAGCTAAGGTCGAAGTCCAGACTCGCTAATGCATCCTAACAACTATCAGTTAGACACACTAATGCAAGACCTGGTTCGCTAGGACCAACGCTCTGATACCACCTGAAACGACCCGTCCTAATCCACCTGGACGAAGTCATCAACATTTGGTCCCATTGCGAGGTACTGTCCTAAATATGCAGGAATGACTCCAAGTAATATGAGCAAATGCACAGTGGAAGACTTCTTTCATACCTGAGAATAAACATGCTTAAAAGTTTCAACCAAAAAGGTTGGTGAGTTCATAGGTTTATCATAACAATCATTTCAATATGTTAATAGACCACAAGATTTCATAATCATAAATATTTTAATAAAGATATTCTAAGTGGTTGAGCACTTGGTAACCATACTTAACATTTAATCTACGTCGCATATTCCCTTTATTATGAAATCTCTCTACACCGTACCAAGTGTAGTCACCGAAACGAAGTACTGTGCAACCGTTGAATACTGGTCGTCCAGCCCGGTTGAGGTTGTCAGGCCCGATAGATCTATCAACAGGATTCGCGTTTACAATACCACATGTAAATAGTAGTTACCAAGCTACAGGGAAGTATGCCAGTGGTACAACTCAACGTAGAATATATTTTTAAGTACTTGTGTCTATTTCGTAAACATTTATAAAAGCAGCGCATGTATTCTCAGCCCAAAAATATATATTGCAAAAGCAATTAAAAAGGGAGCAAATGAAACTCACCAATTGTATTTTGTAGTAAAAATACATATTACAACATTGAACAATTGTAGGGTAGGCCTCGGATTCACGAACCTATATTAATTGTATATCTATTAACACCAAATAGTAATCGAACAATTATATATATTATTATTAATAGTATACTTGTTATATTATATGTTATATAGATAAATTTATATTTAATCTATATATTTTATATAACTAATACTTATCATATTAAATTTTAATATAGTAATTACCCATTAAAATATTATTTAAAATAATATGTAATATTGATATTAATGTAGTTATGTTTTATGTCATAAATATATTTTTATGTAGAAAATATTTATTTGAATTAATAATTAATATCAATAATAATAATAAAGGTAAAAATAATACTAAAATCTTGATAAATCTAATAATAATAATAATAATGTTGATAAAAAAATGAAAATACTTTTAATATTAATAGTAATGATAAAATGATAATATTACTAAATTAAATAAAAATGTTATATGTTAATAATAATAATAATATTTTTGATAATAATAATAATAATGTTAATGATATTAATAATAATAATACTCTTACTAATAATAATACTAATGATAATAATAATAATAATAATAATAATAATAATAATAATAATAATAATAATAATAATAATAATAATAATAATAATAATAATAATAATAATAAGTAATATGTAAACTACCTCAAAGAAGTAGCTCTTTAAAAATAATGCCCAAGTCCGGGTTTGAACCCGTAACGTCCCGCTAACCCGATAACATCCTTAACCGTTACTGCCCTTGTTTTTCTATTATAATCCGTATCATAATCATATTATTATTATTGTTATCATCATAAGCGTAAATCATCATCATTCGTAATCTATCATCATCATCCAAACTCATGATCGCCATTATCATCATCATCTTGACATCGTGATCATCATCCCCATAATATCTTAAATATCATCATACACTCGTATCATCATTTCATTAATACGATCATAATCATTTCGTTATTATTTACTTAACATCAATATCTTCATCTTAATCGTCATGATCATAACCAAAAATCCTATCAAAATCATACTCATCATTATCATAACGATTCACCATCATCAAAATCGATCATCATCGTGATCTATACGTATTTCATTATCATTACCTACATAATATTCATCTTCATCACCTTAATCATAATCATACGGTTTATCATCTTCAATCTCGATCACCATCATTAATATGTATCATCATCGTCACTTATTATACTATCATTATCAAACATCATTATCCTAAATATAATCAACCCTTCGTCCAAAAAAATATACTCTGGATCATCTCGGTTCAGCACACACACTGGATTCTCTTGGCCCAAATAGCTAAGCCTAATATTGAAATTAATTATTGATGGCCCAACTAAAACAAATCTCGGCCTAATAAATGGTACTAAATCTCGGCCCAATATATGGTACTAAAAGTCCACGACAAGTGTAGTTAGTGTTTATAATTGGTAACATAACCCGTAACATTATGTTTCCTCAACTTTACCATCACCTTTTTCAAGTGGGGTTTCGATTTTGACCAAGAACATATACATTTAACCAAAAGAAAACGAGTGGATTAGGTGGAGTTTTGTCTACCACCACATAACAAACGCACATAATAGCAGCCTTTTGTTTCCAGCATGATTAAGTTCATAAACAATTCAATGGTAATTAAATTGAAGATGGGTTTACGTTGGCTTTTGATCTCGGATATAAAACAGAAACTCACACATAAGCTAAATTATTTTGCAGGTGTAATAGGTTCCACGATCATTCAAACAGAATGAGCAGGTGAGCTGTTATAGTCGTAGATCAAAGAAAGGGTTAAATGGGTGACGTTTCAAAAGGTGGTAGAATGAATCACGATGGGTCTTATGGGTGTAGGGTGTTCTTGATGATGGTCTAGTGATGATTGAGTAATAAAGTTTCATGTGTTAACAGCTCAAATTGAGATAGAACTGAAATAGAAAATAAGCATCGGTGGTGTGGTTGGGTGTTTCGAACAGTAAACAGAAATAATAGCGAGTAGCATGCAGTGGGTTTGATGGTGGGGTTTTGTTGTTTGGCCTACAACAATCATAAGTAGTGGCAGTAGTCAATGAATGGTGGTGTTTGGTTGCCGATGGTTGACGTGATATGGGTGGTGGATGATCCTAGAGAAGTTGTATGATGTCGATGATAAAGGTGATAGTTTGATATTGTAGGTTTGCTTTTAAAACGAACGAAGGTGATGGTTGTATTAGATGAAGGTGGTGGTTGTGGTTTAGTAGCATCAAAACTATCATTGGTGTAAGTAATGATTATAGAGTGGTGATGGTAGAAGATTCGGAGAAGGGTTAATTCATAGAACATGAAAGAAGAAAGAATGAAGGTTGAGTTGTTTATTCTAAATATATCTCAGATGTATATGTATGTATATATATATAAATTGAGAATTTAGACTGTGGAAAAGAACAAGAAAAAAAACAGTAGGTGAGGTTGATTATTTTACTAATTATCTGTAATAATTTGATCTTATTCCGAACGTAGTGGTTGATTTCCTCAACCAAACCAAATTGACAGAATAATAAAAAAATAAAAGCATGGTACGAATTTGGATATGACTTCTAACTGAATCAGATATGGTCAAAATTTAGGAAAACGATTTGTATCACTTTAAGAGACAAGAAACAAAATTCGTAACAGAATGATGGGTAAGTTTCACGGATTCAATTCCTACTCCATGATTTTTATATAAAATATATGATAATAATAGTTAGTAATATATTTATGTAAATAATAATAATAATCCTTTTAATGTTATAAAATAATAATAATATTAATACCAAAATAATAATACTAGTAAAATTAATAATAATGATAGAAGTAATAAAGATTATGGAGTTGATAATTTTTAAATAAAAATAGAAATTTTTAGTAGCAATATTAATAATATTCATAATAATACAAAAATCAAAAATTTTCTATTATATATATAAAAAAATAATAATAAAGATATAACAAATTAAAGACATTTTATATCCATAAATTATATAACAATATGCTGATATTAATATTAGTATTAATATTCATAATATTAATGTGAGTTATAATACTAATATTTTTAATATAACATTTATATATACTTTTCTGTTTATAATTAAAAGTTCGTGAATCATCGAGAATGGTCGAAAGTCAAATGAATACATAAACACAGTTCAAAACTTTTGAGACTCTCCATTACAGCGCCGCGGCATTGCAAGCAAACCAGGATCAGAAAGTGAGTTAAGGAGGGTTGATTTTCCCGTTGTATGTCGCGCCGCGACGAATTATGCCACGCCGCGGCAGTCCTGCTGGACAGAATCCGGTTTTAGCTCAAATTAAATGACTTTAAGGGGAAAATTGGTAATTTGGCATATAAATCTGATGGGAGCATTAAATCCCAGCCACTTATCCATTTCATTTAATTTCTTTTCTCTTTTCTTTCCAATTTCTCTCCCAAAACATAAAACCCATTTGGATTAAAAGTGAGATTTGAGAGTGAAGGATTAAGGGTTGATCTTTTGAGCAAGAATTAAAGTTGTTCCTCTTGTCTCTAGCTACGCGTTGAAAGTCTCGGTAAGTTCTAACTCTAAGTTTTGAGTTTTAATTGGTTAATGGCTAGGGTTTTGGTTACTAGAGACTTGTTTGACCCATTTGAGGGTAAAATGAGCGAATTTGGGTTATGTGGTTTAAATGAAACCCTAATAGCCACAAGCTAGGGTTTGGTCTAATGAAAATAGGATTTGTAAGTGTTGATGGTGTTGTTAAGCATTAAACACTTGTTAAAATGTTGTTGAAATGGTAAATAGGTCATGTTTGACAAGTTTGGTAGTGTAAGAGTTAAAATGGGTCAAAAGAGTAATGTTGACGTAGTTTGGGTGAATTGGGTATGGATTACCCTAAGTTGGTGCTAGTTGAAGTTACTAGACTTTAATTCACTAGCTTTAGTGATAAAAGTCGAGTCTTGGCCATTAAAGGGGCGGTTGTGGTGTGTTTGAGTCATTTAATGCGAGTTGTGTCATTAAATGCTCAAGTAGGTGTAATGTGGTTAATTCCACTAGTTGTGTATTGAAATTGTACTTAATGTATTAGGTACTTTGCTTTGAAGCTCGGAAGTGCATAATCATTACCGAAGTGTTAAGGTGAGTGAAATAATTATATGCGTGCATATATGATGTATTTATTTGTGTAGTTGAGTTGTGAAGTGTCGACGTGTTAAGACACCACTCCTCACGTGGCGAGTGAAGTATTGATGTGTTAAGACACCACTCGGGAGTGAAGTGTCGATGTGTTAAGATGCCACTCCGAGAAATGTAACGAGTGAAGTGTCGATGTGCTAAGACACCACTCAGGGTGAAGTGTCGAAGTGTTAAGGCACCACCCGGGGCGAAGTATCGACGTGTTAAGATGCCACCCGTAGGGTTAGTGTATGAAGTGTTAAGTGCACTAATGGTTGTTATGAGCTTCGACAGTCTTTAAACACCGTTCCCTCGTTCATTAGGTTAACCATGGTTGTGTGTGTGGATTGTAGCATATTATATTGTTTAAACTATATGCTATTGTTATGCTAGCTCGTATGGTGGAAGGTTTAGTGTTATACTTATGATGGTATGATTACTTATAATGCTAGCATGTATGCGGTAAATTCGTAAGTGATTGCAAGTAAGTAGTTTGTATATGTAAACGTATAATTATTGCACTCACTAAGCATTAGCTTACCCCTCTCATTGTTTATCTTTTTAGATGCAGGCGTGGACAAGGGCAAGGGGGTTGTTAGGCACTAGGTGTCCCTTGATGATGTTATGTTGGAGCTTTTGGAAGTTGGCCTAGCGTTTTGGGTAGTTTAGTCCCAAACCATGCTCAATGTGTTGTTTGGTTTACAACTATCATTTTTGTATTGGTCAAACTTGTATCACATTTGTTAATGGCCTTTGTGCCTTTTGTAAACACTAAACTTGTTGTATGTTTTAACGAAACGTGTGGAACGGTTTACATATTTAATTGGCGCATAAATGTGTATTATTTTTTAAAAAAAATTATCGTATGGAATACGGGTTGGGTTGTTTTAGTAGGTTTATCCACAAAACTTGAGGTAGTAATGATGTTCATAATATCATTCGATTCATACATATAAAGCTATCTTATTCGAAGGTTTAAACTTGAAATCACTAGAACAAAGTTTAGTTAATTCTAAACTTGTTCGCAAACAAAAGTTAATCCTTCTAACTTGACTTTTAAAATCAAATAAACACATATTCTATATCTATATGATATGCTAACTTAATGATTTAAAACCTGAAAACACGAAAAAAACCTTAAAACCGGACATACGCCGTCGTAGTAACATCGCGGGCTGTTTTGGGTTTGATAATTAAAAACTATGATAAACTTTGATTTAAAAGTTTTTCTTCTGGAAAAATGATTTTTCTTATGAACATGAAACTATATCCAAAAATCATGGTTAAACTCAAAGTGGAAGTATGTTTTTCAAAATGGTCATCAAGACGTCGTTCTTTCGACTGAAATGACTACCTCTTACAAAAATGACTTGTAACTTATATTTCCGACTATACACCTATACTTTTTATGTTTAGATTCATAAAATAGAGTTCAATATGAAACCATAGCAATTTGATTCACTCAAAACGGATTTAAAATGAAGATGTTATGGGTAAAACAAGATTCGATATTTTTTGATTTTTGTAGCTACAGGAAATATTAACAATTCTATACAAATCATATCCTAGCTAACTTATATTGTATTATACATGTATTCTAATATATTATGTAATCTTGGGATACCATAGACACGTATGCAAATGTTTTGACATATTATATCGACCCATGTATATATATTATTTGGAACAACCATAGACACTCTATATGCAGTAATGTTGGAGTTAGCTATACAAGGTTGAGGTTGATTCCAAAAATATATATACTTTGAGTTGTGATCTAGCCTGAGACATGTATACACTGGGTCGTGTATTGATTCAAGATAATATATATATCGATTTATTTTTGTACATCTAACTGTGGACAACTAGTTGTAGGTTACTAACGAGGACAGCTAACTTAATAAACTTAAAACATCAAAATGTATTAAAAGTGTTGTAAATATATTTTGAACATACTTTGATATACATATGTACATATTTGTTATAGGTTCGTGAATCGACCAGTGGCCAAGTCTTACTTCCCGATGAAGTAAAAATCTGTGAAAGTGAGTTATAGTCCCACTTTTAAAATCTAATATTTTGGGATGAGAATACATGCAGTTTTATAAATGTTTTACGAAATAGACACAAGTAATTGAAACTACATTATATGGGTGAATGATCGAAGCCGAATATGCCCCTTTTGCTTGGTAACCTAAGAATTAGTAAACCGATCTACTAATTGACGCGAATCCTAAAGATAGATCTATTGGGCCTAACGAACCCCATCCAAAGTACCGGATGCTTTAGTACTTCGAATACGTTTTTATCATGTCCGAAGGATTTCCCGGAATGATAGGGGATATTCTTATATGCATCTTGTTAATGTCGGTTACCAGGTGTTCACCATATGAATGAATTTTATCTCTATGTATGGGATGTATATTGAAATATGAAATCTTGTGGTCTATTATTATGATTTGATAATATATAGGTTAAACCTATAACTCACCAACATTTTTGTTGACGTTTTAAGTATGTTTATTCTCAGGTGATTATTAAGAACTTCCGCTGTTGCATACTAAAATAAGGACAAGATTTGGAGTCCATGCTTGTATGATATTATGTAAAAACTTCATTCAAGAAACTTATTTTTTGATGTAATATGTTCTTATTGTAAATCATTATGTAATGGTCGTGTGTAAACGGTATATTTTAGATTATCATTATTTGATAATCTACGTAATGATTTTTAAACCTTTATCGATAAAATAAAGGTTATGGTTATTTTAAAAATGATTGCAGTCTTTGAAAAACGTCTCATATAGAGGTCAAAACCTCGCGACGAAATCAATTAATATGGAACGTTTAAATCAATATGAACGAGACATTTTAGTTGGTATCAGAGCGTTGGTCTTAGAGAACCAGAAAATTGCATTAGTGTGTCTTACTGAGTTTGTTAGGATGCATTAGTGAGTCTGGACTTCGACCGTGTTTTTTCTTTAAAAAAAAAACGATTGCTTAACATTTTTTTGTTGGAAACTATATATTATTAACATGTAAATATTATGTGATATATTAATCTCTTAACATGTTTGATATTGCGCGATAGATGTCTACCTCTAGTACAAATCTCATTGATTCACCTAATAATAATGAAGAGTCGAATATATTTTGGGAAGATTCACAAATTCCCGAAGAGGAACCGGAAGAAGAGGAACCGGAAGAGGAGGAACCGGAAGAGGAGAAACCGGAAGAAGAGGAACCAGAAGAGGAGGAATCGGAAGAGGAGGAACCAGAAGAAGAAGAAGAGGTTCTGGAAGAAGAAATATTGATACCTATAGTAAATCGATTAAATAAAAGAAAATCCTCAACCAATGGACCAAAGTTAATAATGGTCAATGGTGTTTCCGCAAAGGAAGCAAAATATTGGAAAGATTACCAATTTTCTGATGAATCGGATCCCGATGAGGATTCCGATGATGTTATAGAAATTACCTCGACCCAATTTAATATAGCGAAAGAAAATAATAAGGGAAAAGGTATAAAAATAGAGAAACCCGATTCCAACCCCGATGAACTTTATATGTATCGACAACATCCGTATTTCCTAAAATGTAACAATGACCCAGGAACCTCTAAACCACCAGGTTTTTCTAAACCATTATATAAAACGATGGCTCGTATTAGAGGAACACTATATATTCCTAGAAAATTAGGAAAACGAACCAAGTCCGAAGAAGAAGAAGAAACCAGTGATTCAGATTAGAGGGTTGTAATCATGTTGTGTATTATATGTGTTGTAGTGTGCTTGTATTTTTTTTTTCTATGTAAAAATTACTTGTATTGTTTGTTAATTATCTTTTACGAATCTAATTCTTGTCTATTTTATAGTATAAAAACAAAATGGACGTTAAGGGTAGACAACCGAATATTTTAGAAGACCTACCAGAGGATATGATTGAGGAAATCTTGTCTAGAGTCGGTCAGAATTCGTCAGCACATTTAGTTATGGCGAAATTAACTTGTCAAACATTTGAAACACTTTCCAGAAATGCCTTAGTTTATAAAAGGCTTTCCTTTGATAGGTGGGGTATATCATATTGGGGAGACCGTAAGTTACGCCGTGTTTTCTTTAAAGCATTAAATGCGGGGAACCCAAATGCAATTTTACGCTACGGGATAAGAACCTATTTTGGCTCAACATATCCCAACATAGGATTTCGTGAATTAGAAAGATCTTCTAATGTAGAGCCCCGACCAAATCCATGTGGACGAGAACATTACATATGATTACATCGCGAGGTACTTGACCTCTATATGATACATTTTACAAACATTGCATTCGTTTTTAAAAGACAAATTTTCATTTCAACGAAAGTTGACAGGTATGCATACCATTTCATAATATCCAAACTATAAATGTCCTAATCTGTCATTTACTTAATAATAATCTCTAATGAACTTCAACGACTCGAATGTAACGTCTTTTGAAATATGTCATGAATGACTCCAAGTAATATCCTTAAAATGAGCTAATGCACAGCGGAAGATTTCTTTCAAACCTGAGAATAAACATGCTTTAAAGTGTCAACCAAAAGGTTGGTGAGTTCATTAGTTTATAGTAATTATTACATTTTCATCATTTTAATAGAACACAAGATTTTAAGTATTATAAATCGTGCAGAAGTCCCATTCCAACTGCACAAACAAAATATCATTCCTATGAAGAACACCTGGCGAGGATTCCAAAATATAATAGTAACCATCTGTGCCGGTCTTTCACCCCACGGATGAATACATGTGCCTTCAAAATATAGAACATCTGTGCCGGTCTTTACTCCCCCACGGCTGAACACATGTATATAAACTATAGGACAACCGGTGCCAAAAATACAAAACCATTCATTCAACTCGGGAGCTCATTCGCTCTAACCGAAATAAACCAGTGATAATACGTGCCATAATAATCAATCCCAACCCCAGATAATTCTATCATAGAATGCAGTTCGATTACTTGTGTCTATTTCGTAAAATAGTTATAAAAGTTGCGCATGTATTCTCAGTCCCAAAAATATATATTGCAAAAGCATTTAAAAAGGGAGCAAAAGAAACTCACTGTATTGTATTTTGTAGTAAAAATACATATAACGACATTGAATAACTAAACAATGCAAGGTTGGCCTCGGATTCACGAACCTATATTATTCATTTATGTATATTAACATATGTAATGGAAATCGAACAAATATATATATATATATATATATATATATATATATATATATATATATATATATATATATATATATATATATATATATATATATATATATATATATATATATATATATATATATATATATATCATTAGTGATATTAATTGTTATTTTATATCATGAGTTTTATTAACAACTTAATTAGATATATTTCTTTTTATATAGATAATTAACATTTATTACTAAAATATTAATATAGTTTGATTTTATGTCCTAAATATATTTTTATATAGACAATCTTTATTTAATATATAAATAATACTAATGATAAAAGTAATACTACTTATGATAAAAAAATATATGATAATTCTAATAATAATAAAAGTGATATTTTTAATAGTAAAAATGATAGTTTAAATAAAAGGTTAATTTCAATAATAATGATAAAAAAATACTTTTAGTAATAGAGATCATAATAATATTATTAATGATAATAATAATTTTTATAATAATTTTTATACTAATGATAATAATGATAATAATGTTAATGGTTTTATTAGTAATAAATATAATAATAACAATAATGGTTTTACTCATAATGGTGTTACTCATAATATCCTTAATACTAATAATAATACTAATAACAATAATTCTAAAAATAATAATTTTATTAATAATGATACTTATATTGATAGTAATAATAATAATCACACTTATTTTACTAATACTAATAATAATAATAATAATAATAATAATAATAATAATAATAATAATAATAATAATAATAATAATCATAATGTTAATAATAATAATAATAATAATAATAATAATAATAATAATAATAATAATAATAATAATAATAATAATAATAATAATAATAATAATAATAATAATAATAATAATAACAACAACTAATAATAGTAATGATAGAAATAAAGTAAAAGTGTATACCCTTAAAGCTTTGTCTAAAAAGAATGCTCCAAACGGGATTCAAACCCAGGAGCTCTTGCTCACCCTCATCATACTTAACCACTAGACTATTTCGTTTTTTCTGGTTATCATATCATTTATTTTTAACCCTTTATTCTCCTGTTTCTTTCCCCCTTCTTTTTCTAAAAAAAAAAAATGACATGGCCAAGGGTTGAACCCGCGACATCTCGATACCCACCAACAACTTAAACCATTCGGCTATTCCTACTTTTCTGTTATAATTCGCAGCCCAAATATATTTAACCGATTTCCTAGCTCGTCCCAGTTTATTCATGGCCCAACATCAATCAATTTCTTCCCAACAACACAATAAAGTTTACGGCCCAAGTGTTAAAATACCACAGTCCACTTAGAAGCCCAACAAACTAAATTCAATCACTAGGGAATAAAAAGAAACGGCTCAAATAACCGGCTGTCTGTATCCATTTCCTTCGACTGAAATAAAAAAAAATGTGGCTAACAACTCCTACCTCGTGTACCATTTCAATTCTCTCCCCACATCACTTAATTAACATGATAAAAAAAAATAACGTCCCTTATACACTCCCTTTTGTCTGCCACCAAATTCAATTAGTGCCACACTTTTCTTTAGGAAATGATAAAGTGCTCTACTATTTGTTTAATCTTCAAGTTGCCCACTTCATATATTATAAGATACGAATCTTCATAACCTATCCTTTAGGTTTTGTTTAAAGAGAAGAAAAAAAAAATAACGTGCAGCAATAACAGTCGCATGTAGCTGCTATCTGGAAGGGTTCTTGGGCTGTTTTTATTCAACAGAAAGACAGAAGGTATTAAGCAATAATAATGGTTCACGAGTGGTGTTTTGTTGAACGTAATGGTGGTGGAGTTTTTGTCGACGGGTGGTGGTTTCGTTGGTATTAAACAAACATAAGTATACGCTGCAGCATAGTAATATACAGTGAAGACGTTTGGTGGCTGCAAAACTTTCGTTGGTGGTGGTGTTTAAAGGTGGTGCAGGTAGAAGAAAATGGGGTGGCGGGTGATGTTTGATCAAGGGAAAAGAAAAAAAAATGAAGGTGGTGGTGATTGTTTAAGCAAAAATATGTAGTATCATTCAGTGATGATGGTGATATATGATGGTTGTTCGTGGGTCTTGGTTGTTATGGCTTGAGGTAGTTTACAATGGTGGTTGTTGGTTTTATGGCTAAGACAGAAAACAAGTACAACAGTAGCAACTCAATGGGTGTTGGCTTGGGTTCGATCAAGAAAGGAAAACATTACCGGTTTTATTTCTTTGTGATGGGTGGTTTTAGGTTGATGATTGAAACAATAAATAGGATGTGGTTTTAATTATGGTGACGATGGTGCAAGTTGTGGATTGAACCGATGTAACAATAATGGTTCGAGTATAATAAGAAAAATGTAAAGGTGGTGGATTGAACAACGTTTAGAACAAAGATTGGAGCAGGAAACGAATATGGTTGTATCGAGGGTGTTAAGTTCTTGGTGATGAAGATGGTAATGGGTCAAGAGTGAGGATGATGGGTTTTGAGTTGGTGCCGGGACAAGAAGAGAAGGAGAAAGATCAATGGATGGGTTTGTGATTTGTATATGTGTTTATGTTATTCTTGTATGCAAGTAGTGTATATAATATTACACAATATCGATTTTATGATTCACACAATTTGAAATATGTTTACAGCTCATCATCATGTACTATAATAAAATATAATACTACTATATTACAATACTTTATCAATCATAAACGGGTGTAAATGAAAAAAGAAAACAAAAACAGTACACCACTTTTAACACTCGTGAATCTCCTCTGGCTACATCCTACCGACAGTTTTTCACGGACTATTATTTCGTATCCCGTTGTGAATTAGTGGTGGATAAAAATGTTTAGAAAAATCTCATATTTTTAAATTAACTATATTTATTTATTTTGATCATTGTGGTATAAAATTCGATCATTAATTTAATAAATAAAAATTACATTAATTATTCACTCTCAACCCCAAGTAAAATATAAAAAGTTTTAAAATTTAATAACTAGCTCTTAAATACATTTTTAGTAAGCCTAAAGTTTATAGAACTCATTTTCGGATCACCGTTTATTTTAAAATAATATAAGTTTGAATTTAACTTACTTAATATCAATCGAAACATTAAACGAATATTATAATCATTTAATATTTATTTTTAATATACTTTTATTTATATATAGATATGTTTTTAAATACTAAATATTATAATAACATATTTCATAACAACAACATTTAATATAACAAATTATAACTCCAATTATTATTTATACATATACACACCTATCTATTTACAAATAGTTGTTCGTGAATCGTCGAGCACAGTCAAAGGGTAATTGATTACATGAATATAGATTTCAAAACTTTCGAGACTCATCATTACAGATTTTGCTTATCGTGTCGGAAACATATAAAGATTAAAGTTTAAATTTGATCGGAAATTTCCGGGTCACTACAGTACCTACCCGTTAAAGAAATTTCTTCCCGAAATTTGAGTAAGGTCGTCATGGCTAACAATAAAAATGTTTTCATGACGAATATGAGTTGATGAATAGAGTTTTATCATTATTGATTAATATAAATAAAACAATTCGATTACTCGAAGAGTACGAGTGAAGCTATCATAATAGATTGAAATGAGTAAATGTAGGTTTATCTTAACTGGTGACGTAGTCACGATTGATTTTCGGAATTTAAGGGATTTAAAGAAAATCTTCGTAATAAGGTTTGGTTCTTCGGTAATTAAGGAAATTAGGATCCTCTTTGATTAAATGAGATGATATGTCTTGATTGCTTTGTCTGATATTTCACTATAAATCCACCACTCGATTTGACTTGTCAAATTATCAGAAGTCATGAGAAAAGATAGAACTATCAAGAAAATATGCTCTTGATATGTTTATAGATTAGATAGAATGTAAGAGTCGTGTAACATGGTACATAATGATGGTACTGTGAATCATCATGCTTCATTAGAAACTCAGCATGGATTACTGTAATATAATGACGTTGATCAAGTGTCATTATATTATACTAACTCATGCATCAGTTCCCAACACTACTTCAAAATCATTCATATTTTAAATTCAAAGGTTCGCAGAATATAGAAACCAAAGCAGTTTCCTTTTATGATATGATACGGATAGCGCAGAGAGATAATTAATATCAAACGAGAATATTTATGAAGATATCTTCAGAAATATTGAGGATATTTACAATGAAAGATACGATGATATCTTAGAATTTTAGATTCACATGTGATGAAGAAATTCATTCACACTGATTTAGAACAATTACGAATCAAGGCATTTGCTAAAGATTTCATCAGAAACAGAATCATCTGAATTCTTTATGTACAAGTTTAGTCCTTGTAATTTGTTCAGAGTCTCCTTCATGGTTTGCTCAATTCATTTTTCAGTATCAAAATCTTTGAGCTTTTTCAACACTCCATTCTTTATCATCAAACTTTTGACTGTTAAAGTCATCATTAGTTTTCGCTGCTTTATCAGCTTTCTCAAAATTCAAAGAACTGATTCGTAGACTAGAGTGCCGTTCAGAGTTTCAGAATGAGAGATCATAATTCTAAGAGATAAATGTTATATGTGTACATATGACTGTTGATGTAGAAACACTGCGAGATTCGAAATACTGATTGCTAATTCTCGGTAATTGATATGACAACTCTCGTTATAGGATGCGGATAAGTATATGATAGGGTTTTAATGAATAAGTATAATGACTTTTCGGAGAGGCTTAAGTCAATGAGTAATGAAGTTGCTGGTGAATTTACTGCTAATGTGGTGGGATATAAATGGTTCTTTGGTAACGATGACGAAAGGGCAAACATATATACCAAAGTTATAATAATACTTATTCGAATGAAAGATCAAAGTTGGTTTGTTGGAGCTGTTACAAAATTGGCTAATTTGAAGAGGAATTGCAAAGTTATTTTCGGTAATAACAACGCCGAAGGAGTTAGCACAGATACTTGTTAAACGATTTACTCAGTTTTCGAGAGTTTTTCAGGTGCATAACTATATGCATAAATCTTTCCTTCCGTAGATGAAGTGTGGTTGATTCATTCTCCCGATTGAGGTGTTTCCAAGAATCACGAAAGGTAAGAACGCAGATTATAATCGTCAAGATACAAATGAGGTTTAAGATGAAATCAAGTGGCAAACTTGAAGAATTGTTTAGTTTCATATGTTATAATTAATATTTTAATTCATTTTAATTGTCCACTGTTGGTAGTCCTCAGTTGATTAGTCCACAGTTAGCTAGGAACAGTTAGCTAGGATTTTGTTAGTGTGGATTCTTAACAAAATTTCTCATAGTTAATTTGTTTTTTCTAACAAATTTTATTCCGTCAAATGTTTTCTTCATTATGCCACTTGTTGGATTCTGATCGGTCAAAATCCAACTATGAAATTTGAATGGAAATGGTTATTCTATGGTGAACGGATTCATTTATCTGTGGATGTAAGTAGGATAGGAAATGACTGTTGAATCAGATTTGAAGAATGTACAGTGTAACTTATTAATGTGAAATCTTAAATATTCCTCGGGTATTACCTACCCGTTAAAATATTTTCATCATTAACAGTTTGTACGAAAGAATTTTAATCACATTCTTTATGAAAATATATATACATATATATTTTTTTCAGATGTAATTATGGATTTAATGAGTCAATATAATATTAGACTTATTTGATTTTCGGTTTGAGCTAGAATAAGTAATTCCCTAAAACTATTAGGAACCACATATTCTTCGCAGAATATTAATGAAGTTATGGATCAATACTTCATCATTCATTGCTGTTGGTACTCCTTGGTATCTATGGTGCATATGATGTTGATATTCATGGGACAGATTGTGAAATTAAGGCTTGAGATGCGGATGTTGTTGTTGGTGGTACTGTGTTTGCCGGTGATGTTGCTGAAGCTGGTAAGTTTTCCACCATATTCTCCAAAGTCATTACTCAGGTGTGAAGCTCATTGACTTCTTCGATTACTCCGGGATGATTGTCGGTCGGAATGAGCGGATGTATAAGGTTTTGAATTTGAGATAGTATATAATCATGGCTAGATATTCGGGTAATGAGGGTGAAAATGATGTTTTTAATAGGTTCACTGGTAAGTGTTTCAGGTTCTTCGACAAAAGATGAATTTGGTTGGTGGAAAGGATCGCCTTCTTCGCGTCTCCATTGGTTAAGTCGACTACGAACTGATCAGATGAATTGGGGATGAATGATTGGTTGATTCATTCTGGTGACACTGCTTTTGAAGCTTAGGTGAGAATCCATATCGGAATAGTTGTTGGAATAACTATCGGAATACCTATCGAAATTTGAGGGACTCGAACTGGTTGAGGAATCCATCTCGTACAATCAGGGAATCGATTTTCGATATGAAATAGGTTATAGGATTTAGATTGATATTCTAAAATCCCATATGCTACGGAGGATTCTTCGAAACTGTCAGGCAAAGTGTACAGTAGCAGATATGATATGATATGAATTTGTCTATACACTATCAATGCAGTAAGTGCAGTAAGACGTGTCTAGACTTAAGAATGATAAGCAGCTAATTTCCTACGGATGATAAGTAGATGATTTTCGACATAAAATGATAAGCAAAACTTTTGACATGCAGACACGGTCGAAGTCCAGACTCACTAATGCATCCTAACGACTTATCAGTTAGACACACTAATGCAGACCTGGTTCGCAAAGACCACTGCTCTGATACCACCTGTAGAGCCCCGACCAAATCCATGTGGACGAGAACATTACATATGATTACATCGCGAGGTACTTGACCTCTATATGATACATTTTACAAACATTGCATTCGTTTTTAAAAGACAAACTTTCATTTCAATGAAAGTTGACAGGTATGCATACCATTTCATAATATCCAAACTATAAATGACCTAATCTGTCATTTACTTAATAATAATCTCTAATGAACTTCAACGACTCGAATGCAACGTCTTTTGAAATATGTCATGAATGACTCCAAGTAATATCCTTAAAATGAGCTAATGCACAGCGGAAGATTTCTTTCAAACCTGAGAATAAACATGCTTTAAAGTGTCAACTAAAAGGTTGGTGAGTTCATTAGTTTATAGTAATTATTACATTTTCATCATTTTAATAGAGCACAAGATTTTAAGTATTATAAATCGTGCAGAAGTCCCATTCCAACTGCACAAACAAAATATCATTCCTATGAAGAACACCTGGCGAGGATTCCAAAATATAATAGTAACCATCTGTGCCGGTCTTTCACCCCATGGCTGAATACATGTGTCTTCAAAATATAGAACCTCTGTGCCGGTCTTTACTCCCCCACGGCTGAATACATGTATATAAACTATAGGACAACCGGTGCCAAAAATACAAAACCATTCATTCAACTCGGGAGCTCATTCGCTCTAACCGAAATAAACCAGTGATAATACGTGCCATAATAATCAATCCCAACTCCAGATAATTCTATCATAGAATGCAGTTCGATTACTTGTGTCTATTTCGTAAAACAGTTATAAAATTTGCGCATGTATTCTCAGTCCCAAAAATATATATTGCAAAAGCATATAAAAAGGAAGCAAAAGAAACTCACTGTATTGTATTTTGTAGTAAAAATACATATAACGACATTGAATAACTAAACAATGCAAGGTTGGCCTCGGATTCACGAACCTATATTATTCATTTATGTATATTAACATATGTAATGAAAATCGAACAAATACATATATATATATATATATATATATATATATATATATATATATATATATATATATATATCATTAGTGATATTAATTGTTATTTTATATCATGAGTTTTATTAACAACTTAATTAGATATATTTCTTTTTATATAGATAATTAACATTTATTACTAAAATATTAATATAGTTTGATTTTATGTCCTAAATATATTTTTATATAGACAATCTTTATTTAATATATAAATAATACTAATGATAAAAGTAATACTACTTATGATAAAAAAAATATATGATAATTCTAATAATAATAAAAGTGATACTTTTAATAGTAAAAATGATAGTTTAAATAAAAGGTTAATTTCAATAATAATGATAAAAAAATACTTTTAGTAATAGAGATAATAATAATATTATTAATGATAATAATAATTATTATAATAATTATTATACTAATGATAATAATGTTAATGGTTTTATTAGTAATAAATATAATAATAACAATAATGGTTTTACACATAATGGTGTTACTCATAATATCCTTAATACTAATAATAATACTAATAACAATAATTCTAAAAATAATAATTTTATTAATAATGATACTTATATTGATAGTAATAATAATAATCACACTTATTTTACTAATACTAATAATAATAATAATAATAATAATAATAATAATAATAATAATAATAATAATAATAATAATAATAATGTTAATAATAATAATAATAATAATAATAATAATAATAATAATAATAATAATAATAATAATAATAATAATAATAATAATAATAATAATAATAATAATAACAACAACTAATAATAGTAATGATAGAAATAAAGTAAAAGTGTATACCCTTAAAGCTTTGTCTAAAAAGAATGCTCCAAACGGGATTCAAACCCAGGACCTCTTGCTCACCCTCATCATACTTAACCACTAGACTATTTCGTTTTTTCTGGTTATCATATCATTTATTTTTAACCCTTTATTCGCCTGTTTCTTTCCCCCTTCTTTTTCTAAAAAAAAATGACATGGCCAAGGGTTGAACCCGCGACATCTCGATACCCACCAACAACTTAAACCATTCGGCTGTTCCTACTTTTCTGTTATAATTCGCAGCCCAAGTATATTTAACCGATTTCCTAGCTCGTCCCAGTTTATTCATGGCCCAACATCAATCAATTTCGGCCCAACAACACAATAAAGTTTACAGCCCAAGTGTTAAAATACCACAGTCCACTTAGAAGCCCAACAAACCAAATTCAATCACTAGGGAATAAAAAGAAACGGCTCAAATAACCGGCTGTCTGTATCCATTTCCTTCGAACGAAATAAAAAAAATGTGGCTAACAACTCCTACCTCGTGTACCATTTCAATTCTCTCCCCACATCACTTAATTAACATGATAAAAAAAATAACGTCCCTTATACACTCCCTTTTGTCTGCCACCCCTTTTCTTTAAGAAATGATAAAGTGCTCTACTATTTGTTTAATCTTCAAGTTGCCCACTTCATATATTATAAGATACGAATCTTCATAACCTATCCTTTAGGTTTCGTTTAAAGAGAAGAAAAAAAATAACGTGCAGCAATAACAGTCGCATGTAGCTGCTATCTGGAAGGGTTCTTGGGCTGTTTTTATTCAACAAAAAGACAGAAGGCATTAAGCAATAATAATGGTTCACGAGTGGTGTTTTGTTGAAAGTAATGGTGGTGGAGTTTTTGTCGACGGGTGGTGGTTTCGTTGGTATTAAACAAACATAAGTATACGCGGCAGCATAGTAATATACGGTGAAGACGTTTGGTGGCTGCAAAACTTTCGTTGGTGGTGGTGTTTAAAGGTGGTGCAGGTAGAAGAAAATGGGGTGGCGGGTGATGTTTGATCAAGGGAAAAGAAAAAAAAATGAAGGTGGTGGTGATTGTTTAAGCAAAAATATGTAGTATCATTCAGTGATGATGGTGATATACGATGGTTGTTCGTGGGTCTCTGTTGTTATGGCTTGAGGTAGTTTACAATGGTGGTTGTTGGTTTTACGGCTAAGACAGAAAACAAGTACAACGGTAGCAACTCAATGGGTGTTGGCTTGGGTTCGATCAAGAAAGGAAAACATTACCGGTTTTATTTCTTTGTGATGGGTGGTTTTAGGTTGATGATTGAAACAAAAAATAGGATGTGGTTTTAATTATGGTGACGATGGTGCAAGTTGTGGATTGAACCGATGTAACAACAATGGTTCGAGTATAATAAGAAAAATGTAAAGGTGGTGGATTGAACAACGTTTAGAACAAAGATTGGAGTAGGAAACGAATATGGTTGTATCGAGGGTGTTAAGTTCTTGGTGATGAAGATGGTGATGGGTCAAGAGTGAGGATGATGGGTTTTGAGTTGGTGCCGGGACAAGAAGAGAAGGAGAAAGATCAATGGATGGGTTTGTGATTTGTATATGTGTTTATGTTATTCTTGTATGCAAGTAGTGTATATAATATTACACAATATCGATTTTATGATTCACACAATTTGAAATATGTTTACAGCTCATCATCATGTACTATAATAAAATATAATACTACTATATTACAATACTTTATCAATCATAAACGGGTGTAAATGAAAAAAGAAAACAAAAACAGTACACCACTTTTAACACTCGTGAATCTCCTCTGGCTACATCCTACCGACAGTTTTTTACGGACTATTATTTCGTATCCCGTTGTGAATTAGTGGCGGATAAAAATGTTCAGAAAAATCTCATATTTTTAAATTAACTATATTTATTTATTTTGATCATTGTGGTATAAAATTCGATCATTAATTTAATAAATAAAAATTACATTAATTATTCACTCTCAACCCCAAGTAAAATATAAAAAGTTTTAAAATTTAATAACTAGCTCTTAAATACATTTTTAGTAAGCCTAAAGTTTATAGAACTCATTTTCGGATCACCGTTTATTTTAAAATAATATAAGTTTGAATTTAACTTACTTAATATCAATCGAAACATTAAACGAATATTATAATCATTTAATATTTATTTTTAATATACTTTTATTTATATATAGATATGTTTTTAAATACTAAATATTATAATAACATATTTCATAACAACAACATTTAATATAACAAATTATAACTCCAATTATTATTTATACATATACACACCTATCTATTTACAAATAGTTGTTCGTGAATCGTCGAGCACAGTCAAAGGGTAATTGATTACATGAATATAGATTTCAAAACGTTCGAGACTCATCATTACAGATTTTGCTTATCGTGTAGGAAACATATAAAAATTAAAGTTTAAATTTGATCGGAAATTCCCGGGTCACTACATCTAACATGCAACATAAAGAAGCATGTTATGCTAACGGGTTAGTGATGTTCGCTTCTTACCAAAGTGAGAAAAAGAATACTGGATTGCAACTTTTAAACAAAACCTTCTCACAAGTGACGGATTCAGTATTTGGGGTGAGAAACAAGGTTTTTAGATTATTACGGGGCTGTTGGACATTACGAAACCCTCGTCCTTTTGATGACGTTACAACATGCTGCCTAGCCAATGGTCATAACGGTTATTTTCCACAAGACCAAGGATGGGAAGTCGTCTTAGTAAAACCAGAATGCATGACTTGTTTCTGGACTTATGAATTACGTGTCTTTATTTCCTTTGCTGAACAACTTGCGTATTAACTAGATTTATCTTCAAAACTGTCCTGTATCATAGTGTACTACATTTCATGTTATATGTAATATAGCGAAGTTGTAAGTTTGAAGAATATTTGTATGTGATATATTATTATAATCAGTTTATCATATGGAATTGTAGTAGTTGAATTATATATTAGCTACTAAGTATGAACTTAACGGGTAGGTAGTACCCGAATTTAAACTTATAAAACGCTAATATGAAGAAAAAGCTTTTATAAATGAGTTCATATTATGCTACGAAATACTATTGACTACTCTTAATATTCTGTATGATTAACTCGATTCAGTTGTCTATTTTGAAGGAAATGGCACCGACTACTCGACATACCATGAATATGAACGAAGAGGAATTTCGTACCTTTCTTGCTGCAAACATAGCCGCAGTACAGGCTGCGCTACATACCAACAATAACGCTGAATCTAGCAATGCAGCTAACGGCGCAAGAAATCGTGTAGGATGCACCTACAAATAATTCACTGCCTGCAAACCTTTAGAATTTGATGGAACCGAAGGACCAATTGGATTGAAACGGTGGACCGAGAAAGTTGAATCGGTGTTTGCCATAAGTAAGTGTACTGAAGAGGACAAAGTTAAGTACGCTACGCATACCTTCACAGGTACTGCGTTAACGTGGTGGAACACCTATCTTGAACAGGTAGGACAAAATGCTGCTTACGCACTACCGTGGTCGGCATTCAAGCAATTGATGAACGAGCAGTATCGTCCTAGAAACGAAGTCAATAAACTCAAGGAAGAACTTAGAGAGTTACGAACACAAGGGTTCGACGTTACCACATATGAACGATGATTCACAGAGTTGTGCCTATTGTGTCCGGGAACATTCGAAGATGAAGAAGAGAAGATCGACGCATTTGTAAAAGGGTTACTAGTAAGGATTCAAGAAGATGTAAGTTCACACGAGCCCGCTTCTATACAGAAGGCAAGTCGAATGGCTCATAAACTCATAAATCAGATTGAGGGAAGAATTAAAGAGCAGGCGGCCGAAGAAGCCAACACGAAACAACTCAAGAGGAAGTGGGAGGAAAATGGTGACAAGAGTCACCAGTACAGCAACAATAATAATTACAACCACAATCGCAACAACTATCCCAACAACCCCAACAACAATCGCAGCAATAACCGCAATCCTAACAATAACTACAACAAACATCCCAACAACAACAACAACTACAACAACCGTTTCAACAATAATAACAATCCCAACAACAACCTCAATAACAACAATGGCAACAAAAACCAAAAACAGCCATGTCATAGGTGTGAAGAAAATCACCAGGGGTTTTGCACGACATTTTGCAACAGGTGTAAAAGAAATGGTCATAGCGCGACAAAGTGTGAGGTCTATGGACCAAATTTTAACAGAACTAAGGAAGCAAATAATGCTGGAACAAGTAATGCCGAAACGAATAGTGTCGGAGCAAGTAATACCAACGCTGTTTGTTATAAATATGGAAAACCGGGCCACATTATTAGAAATTGCCCGAATCAGGGGAATACTAAAGGGCAGGGCCGTGGAAGAGTTTTTAATATTAATGCGGCAGAAGCACAGGAAGACCCGGAGCTTGTTACGGGTACGTTTCTTATTGACGATAAATCTGCTTATGTTTTATTTGATTCGGGTGCGGATAGAAGCTATATGAGTAGAGAATTTTTTGCTAAATTAAGTTGCCCATTGACGCCTTTGGATAGTAAATTTTTACTCGAATTAGCAAATGGTAAATTAATTTCAGCAGATAATATATGTCGGAATCGAGAAATTAAACTGGTTAGCGAAACATTTAAGATTGACTTGATACCAGTAGAGTTAAGGAGTTTTGATGTGATAATCGGTATGGACTGGTTGAAAGAAGTGAAAGCAGAGATCGTTTGTTACAAAAATGCAATTCGCATTATACGAGAAAAAGGAAAACCCTTAATGGTGTACGGAGAAAAGAGCAACGCAAAGTTAAATCTTATTAGTAACCTGAAGGCATAAAAACTAATAAGAAAAGGTTTCTATGCTGTGCTAGCACATGTCGAGAAAGTCAATTTCGAAGAAAAGAACATCAATGATATTCTCGTCGCAAAAGAATTTCCCGATGTATTTCCGAAAGAATTACCGGGACTACCTCCACACCGATCCGTTGAATTTCAAATAGACCTTGTACCGGGAGCTGCACCAATAGCTCGTGCTCCATACAGACTCGCACCTAGCGAAATAAAAGAACTTCAGAGCCAATTACAAGAACTTTTAGAGCGTGGTTTCATTCGACCAAGCACATCACCGTGGGGAGCTTCTGTTTTGTTTGTCAAGAAGAAAGATGATACATTCAGGTTGTGTATTGACTACCGAGAGTTGAACAAACTTACCATCAAGAACCGCTACCCACTACCGAGAATCGACGACTTATTTGATCAACTACAAGGCTCGTCTGTTTATTCGAAGATCAATTTACGTTCTGGATATCATCAAATACGGGTGAAGGAGGATGATATTCCAAAGACTGCTTTTAGGACGCGTTACGGTCATTACGAGTTTATGGTTATGCCATTTGGATTGAATAACGCACCAGCTATGTTCATGGACCTCATGAACCGAGTGTGTGGGCCATATCTTGACATGTTTGTCATTGTTTTCATCGATGACATACTTATTTACTCGAAGAATGATCAAGAACACGAAGAACACTTGAGAAAAGTGCTAGAGTTGTTAAGGAAAGAAAAACTGTACGCTAAGTTTTCAAAGTGTGCATTTTGGTTGGAAGAAGTTCAATTCCTCGGTCACATAGTGAACAAA
This sequence comes from Rutidosis leptorrhynchoides, assembly GCF_046630445.1. Lineage (NCBI taxonomy): Eukaryota > Viridiplantae > Streptophyta > Magnoliopsida > Asterales > Asteraceae > Rutidosis > Rutidosis leptorrhynchoides. The sequence goes on from NC_092336.1 coordinate 42,110,218, forward strand.
GAAGGTATTCAGGTGGATCCAGCAAAGATTGAAACCGTTGAAAAGTGGGAAACCCCGAAAACTCCGAAACACATACGCCGGTTTTTAGGACTAGCTGGTTACTACAGAAGGTTCATCCAAGACTTTTCCAGAATAGCAAAACCCTTGACTGCATTAATGCATAAAGGGAAGAAATTTGAATGGAAGGATGAACAAGAGAAAGCGTTTCAGTTATTGAAGAAAAAGTTAACTACGGCACCTATATTATCATTACCTGAAGGGAATGATGATTTTGTGATATATTGTGATGCCTCAAAGCAAGGTCTCGGTTGTATATTAATGCAACGAACGAAAGTAATTGCTTATGCGTCTAGACAATTGAAGATTCACGAACAAAATTATACGACACATGATTTGGAATTAGGCGCGGTTGTTTTTGCATTAAAGACTTGGAGGCACTACTTATATGGGTCAAAAGTATTATATATACCGACCACAAAAGTCTTCAACACATATTTAATCAGAAACAACTGAATATGAGGCAGCGTAGGTGGATTGAATTATTGAATGATTACGACTTTTAGATTCGTTACCACCCAGGGAAGGCAAATGTGGTAGCCGACGCCTTGAGCAGGAAGGACAGAGAACCCATTCGAGTAAAATCTATGAATATAATGATTCACAATAACCTTACTACTCAAATAAAGGAGGCCCAACAAGGAGTTTTAAAAGAGGGAAATTTAAAGGATGAAATACCCAAAGGATCGGAGAAGCATCTTAATATTCGGGAAGACGGAACCTGGTATAGGGCTGAAAGGATTTGGGTACCAAAATTTGGAGATATGAGAGAAATGGTACTTAGAGAAGCTCATAAAACCAGATACTCAATACATCCTGGAACGGGGAAGATGTACAAGGATCTCAAGAAACATTTTTGGTGGCCGGGTATGAAAGCCGATGTTGCTAAATACGTAGGAGAATGTTTGACGTGTTCTAAGGTCAAAGCTGAGCATCAGAAACCATCAGGTCTACTTCAACAACCTGAAATCCCGGAATGGAAATGGGAAAACATTACCATGGATTTCATCACTAAATTGCCAAGGACTGCAAGTGGTTTTGATACTATTTGGGTAATAGTTGATCATCTCACCAAATCAGCACACTTCCTGCCAATAAGAGAAGATGAAAAGATGGAGAAGTTAGCACGACTGTATTTGAAGGAAGTCATCTCCAGACATGGAATACCAATCTCTATTATCTCTGATAGGGATGACAGATTTATTTCAAGATTCTGGCAGACATTACAGCAAGCGTTAGGAACTCGTCTAGACATGAGTACTGCCTATCATCCACAAACTGATGGGCAGAGTGAAAGGACGATACAAATGCTTGAAGACATGCTACGAGCATGTGTTATTGATTTCGGAAACAGTTGGGATCGACATCTATCGTTAGCAGAATTTTCCTACAACAATAGCTACCATTCAAGCATTGAGATGGCGCCGTTTGAAGCACTTTATGGTAGAAAGTGCAGCTCTCCGATTTGTTGGAGTGAAGTGGGGGATAGACAGATTACGGGTCCGGAGATAATACAAGAAACTACCGAGAAGATCATCCAAATTCAACAACGGTTGAAAACTTCCCAAAGTCGACAAAAGTGCTACGCTGACATTAAAAGAAAAGATATAGAATTTGAAATTGGAGAGATGGTCATGCTTAAAGTTGCACCTTGGAAATGCGTTGTTCGATTTGGTAAACGAGGGAAATTAAATCCAAGGTATATTGGACGATTCAAGATTATTGATCGTGTCGTACCAGTAGCTTACCGACTTGAGTTACCTCAACAACTCGTGGATGTACATAACACTTTCCACGTCTCGAATTTGAAGAAATGTTTTACTAAAGAAGATCTCACTATTTCATTAGATGAAATCCAAATCAACGAAAAACTTCAATTCATCGAAGAACCCGTCGAAATAATGGATCGTGAGTTTAAAAGACTTAAGAAAAACAAGATACCAATTGTTAAGGTTCAATGGAATACTCGTAGAGGACCCGAGTTCACCTGGGAACGAGAAGATCAGATGAAGAAGAAATACCCGCATTTATTTCCAGAAGATACGTCAACACCTCCAACTGCTTAAAATTTCGGGACGAAATTTATTTAACGGGTAGGTACTGTAGTGACCCGAAATTTTCCATGTTTATATATATATTAAATGAAATTGTTATTTACATGATTTATTGTTTCCAACATGTTAAGCAATCAAACTTGTTAAGACTTGATTAATTGAAATAGGTTTCATATAGACATTTGACCACCCAAGTTGACCGGTGATTCACGAACGTTAAAACTTGTAAAAACCATATGATGACATATATATGATTATATATATAGTTAACATGATATTATGATAAGTAAGTATCTCATTAGGTATTTTAACAATGAGTTATATACATAAAATTGAGTTTATTGAATTAAGAAACTCGAAACGATATATATAACGATTATCGTTATAACAACTTCTTACTAAATACATATGAATCATATTAATATATTGATACACTATGTTTAATCATGATAAATTATAAGCAAACATGTCATTAAGTGTATTAACAATGAACTACATATGTAAAAACAAGACTGCTAACTTAATGATTTCGAAACGAGACATATATGTAACGATTATCGTTGTATCGACATTTAAATGTATATATATCATATTAAGATATATTAATATATCATAATATCATGTTAATATAATAATTTAACATCTCATTAGATATAATAAACATTGGGTTAACAACATTTAACAAGATCGTTAACTTAAAGGTTTCAAATCAACATTTACATGTAACGACTAACGATGACTTAACGACTCAGTTAAAATGTATATACATGTAGTGTTTTAATATGTATTCATACACTTTTGAAAGACTTCAAGACACTTATCAAAATACTTCTACTTAACAAAAATTCTTACAATTACATCCTCGTTCAGTTTCATCAACAATTCTACTCGTATGCACCCGTATTCGTACTCGTACAATACACAGCTTTTAGATGTATGTACTATTGGTATATACACTCCAATGATCAGCTCTTAGTATCCCATGTGAGTCACTTAACACATGTGGGAACCATCATTTGGCAACTAGCATGAAATATCTCATAAAATTACAAAAATATGAGTAATCATTCATGACTTATTTACATGTAAACAAAATTACACATCCTTTATATCTAATCCATATACCAACGACCAAAAATACCTACAAACACTTTCATTCTTCAATTTTCTTCATCTAATTGATCTCTCTCAAGTTCTATCTTCAAGTTCTAAGTGTTCTTCATAAATTCTACAAGTTCTAGTTTCATAAAATCAAGAATACTTCCAAGTTTGCTAGCTTACTTCCAATCTTGTAGAGTGATCATCCAACCTCAAGAAATCTTTCTTATTTACAGTAAGATATCTTTCTAATACAAGGTAATACTCATATTCAAACTTTGATTCAATTTCTATAACTATAACAATCTTATTTCGAGTGGAAATCTTACTTGAACTTGTTTTCGTGTCATGATTCTACTTCAAGAACTTTCAAACCATCCAAGATCCTTTGAAGCTAGATTCATTTATCTCTTTTCCAGTAGGTTTATCCACAAAACTTTAGGTAGTAATGATGTTCATAACATCATTCGATTCATACATATAAAGATATCTTATTCGAAGGTTTAAACTTGAAATCACTAGAACATAGTTTAGTTAATTCTAAACTTGTTCGCAAACAAAAGTTAATCCTTCTAACTTGACTTTTAAAATCAACTAAACACATGTTATATATCTATATGATATGCTAACTTAATGATTTAAAACCTGAAAACACGAAAAACACCGTAAAACAGGACATACGCCGTCGTAGTAACACCGCGGGCTGTTTTGGGTTTGATAATTAAAAACTATGATAAACTTTGATTTAAAAGTTTTTCTTCTGGGAAAAAGATTTTTCTTATGAACATGAAACTATATCCAAAAATCATGGTTAAACTCAAAGTGGAAGCATGTTTTTCAAAATGGTCATCAAGACGTCGTTCTTTCGACTGAAATGACTACCTCTTACAAAAACGACTTGTAACTTATATTTCTGACTATAAACCTATACTTTTTCTATTTAGATTCATAAAATAGAGTTCAATATGAAACCATAGCAATTTGATTCACTCAAAACGGATTTAAAATGAAGAAGTTATGGGTAAAACAAGATTGGATATTTTTTGATTTTTGTAGCTACGGGAAATATTAACAATTCTATACAAATCATATCCTAGCTAACTTATATTGTATTATACATGTATTCTAATATATTATGTAATCTTGGGATACCATAGACACGTATGCAAATGTTTTGACATATCATATCGACCCATGTATATATATTATTTGGAACAACCATAGACACTCTATATGCAGTAATATTGGAGTTAGCTATACAGGGTTGAGGTTGATTTCAAAAATATATACACTTTGAGTTGTGATCTAGTCTGAGACGTATATACACTGGGTCGTGGATTGATTCAAGATAATATATATCGATTTATTTCTGTACATCTAACTGTGGACAACTAGTTGTAGGTTACTAACGAGGACAGCTGACTTAATAAATTTAAAACATCAAAATGTATTAAAAGTGTTGTAAATATATTTTGAACATACTTTGATATATATGTACATATTTGTTATAGGTTCGTGAATCGACCAGTGGCCAAGTCTTACTTCCCGACGAAGTAAAAATCTGTGAAAGTGAGTTATAGTCCCACTTTTAAAATCTAATATTTTGGGATGAGAATACATGCAGTTTTATAAATGTTTTACGAAATAGACACAAGTAATTGAAACTACATTATATGGGTGAATGGTCGAAGCCGAATATGCCCCTTTTGCTTGGTAACCTAAGAATTAGTAAACTGATCTACTAATTGACGTGAATCCTAAAGATAGATCTATTGGGCCTAACGAACCCCATCCAAAGTACCGGATGCTTTAGTACTTCGAATTCGTTTTTATCATGTCCGAAGGATTTCCCGGAATGATAGGGGATATTCTTATATGCATCTTGTTAATGTCGGTTACCAGGTGTTCACCATATGAATGAATTTTATCTCTATGTATGGGATGTATATTGAAATATGAAATCTTGTGGTCTATTATTATGATTTGATAATATATAGGTTAAACCTATAACTCACCAACATTTTTGTTGACGTTTTAAGCATGTTTATTCTCAGGTGATTATTAAGAGCTTCCGCTGTTGCATACTAAAATAAGGACAAGATTTGGAGTCTATGCTTGTATGATATTATGTAAAAACTGCATTCAAGAAACTTATTTTTTGATGTAATATGTTCTTATTGTAAACCATTATGTAATGGTCGTGTGTAAACGGTATATTTTAGATTATCATTATTTGATAATCTACGTAATGCTTTTTAAACCTTTATCGATAAAATAAAGGTTATGGTTATTTTAAAAATGAATGCAGTCTTTGAAAAACTTCTCATATAGAGGTCAAAACCTCGCGACGAAATCAATTAATATGGAACGTTTATAATCAATATGAACGGGACATTTCAAAGCAGGTAATTTTCGACACGAAATGATAAGCAAAAATTTTGACATGCAGACACGGTCGAAGTCCAGACTCACTAATGCATCTAAACAACTATCAGTTAGACACACTAATGTAAGACCTGGTTCGCTAAGACCACCGCTCTGATACCAACTCTAATGACCCGTCCTAATCTATCTAGATGAATACATTACATTTGGTTACATCGCGAGGTACTTGACCTCTATATGATACATTTTACAAACATTGCATTCGTTTTTAAAAGACATACTTTCATTACATCGAAAGTTGACGGCATGCATACCATTTCATAATATATCCAACTATAATTGGCTTAATAATAATCTTGATGAACTCAACAACTCGAATGCAACGTCTTTTGAAATATGTCATGAATGACTCCAAGTAATATCTCTAAATGAGCAAATGCACAGCGGAAGATTTCTTTCAAACCTGAGAATAAACATGCTTTCAAGTGTCAACCAAACGGTTGGTGAGTTTATTAGTTTATCATAAATATTCATTTCCATCATTTTAATAGACCACAAGATTTCATTTTCATTTTCATAAACAAACATCTCATATCAGGCATTTCGCAAACTGCATAGAGATAAAAATCATCCATATGGTGAACACCTAGTAACCGACATTAACAAGATGCATATAGAATATCCCCATCATTCCGGGACACCCATCGGACATGATAAAATCGAAGTACTAAAGCATTCCAAATTCCAGAATGGGGCTTGTTGGGCCCGATAGATCTATTTTTAGGATTCGCATCAATTAGGGGTGCACTAATTCTCAAAATTAGTGATGTTCCCTAATTCTTAGATTACCAGGCTAAAAGGGGCATATTCGGCTTCAATCATTCAACTATATAATGTAGTTTCGAGTACTTGTGTCTATTTCGTAAAACAATTATAAAAATAGCGTATGTATTCTCAGTCCCAAAAATATATATTGCAAAAGCATTTAATAAGGGAGCAAATGAAACTCACAATACTGTATTTTGTAGTAAAAATACATATGACGACATTGAACAATGTAGGGTTGGTCTCGGATTCACGAACATATATCAAGTATATATATTAACACATTGTAACATTGATCCACTAAGATTATATATATTTTATAATATATATAAATTAATATCCTTATATATAATTTTATTAATCCTTATAATTTGTTATATTACTTATATGATATATATACTTTAATAAATGCTATATTAATATAATTAATATTATATTAGTTAATATATTAAAAAAATCTAATATTAGTTTACTTATGATATATGTAATATATATATATTTTTATATAAAAATCTTTTTTTTGTAAAAAAAATAATTATAATAAGATAATGATAATAATAATAATAATAATAGTTAGATTTGAAAATAATAATAATAATAATATTAATAATGATAATAATAATATTAATAATGACAAAATTAATAATAATAATGATAACATCAAAAATGGTTCTTTTAATGATAATTCTAATAATAATAATGTAATTTATATATTAATGAAAATTTTAATAGTAATAATAACAATACTTTATAAAAATGATAAAAAAAATGAACATTTTTAATAAATAATGATATTAATGATAATACTAATAATAACATAATCATAATTATCTTCGCGTTTAATTCCTAAATTTATAATTAAAAACTTCTAAAATTCTAATTCCTAATCATAATTATCTAGTCATTATCTTTTTATTCCATCATCATCTTATTATTTTCATTATCAATATTAAGATCATTATCATCATTTTTATTATAATAGTTATAGTTATATTATATCATTCTAAATTTACATTATTAATCCATAATGTATTATACTCATTAATATAAATGTATTAGTAACCATATTAACCATAATTTTAATACTTTAATAATATTTAATCATAATAATAATTAGAGTTAATAATAACAATAATATTAGTAATTTAAAATTTAATAATACCTTTTTATTTTATTATAAAAGAAATAAAACAAGTTGTGTAGTGGGTTTCGGCCCATATTGCATCAAGAGCCCAAGAGAGTCTGATCCACCAACTCATGTCGTAGGTTTTATCTGGTAACAGGAAGTCTCGATCGATAGTAGAGGTAGAAACCGAATAATATGCAGGCAATTATCGATATCCTTCTCCTCATCAATGTTAACCTCCGGTAACGTCATCTCCCTCAACTCATCACTGTATCATTGTCTCCTTGCTCTGTCATCTTCATACATCTCGTTATCACCATCAATGATTCATTATCATCATCATATTCACGTTCTATCGACATCATTCTATATCATGATATCGAATCATCACTTCATAATTATCCTAATTATGATCATCATGCCATCATCATCATAAACTTATACGTACGTCATGATTCATCATCATGATAACATCATTAATCATCGCTATTATCATCATGATCTTCATAGAATCATCATCAACATCGTACATCCTTATTATCATAAACTCACGTCATCATCATCGATTATATCCTCAGGGCCGTATCATAATCATCATTCGATTAACATAACTATCATCATATCATTAATTCACAATCGTCACATTTAACAACGGCTTCTAATCATCATCATCATCGTTCTAAAAACAAAAGGAATCATAATATTTGAGGCCAAATCATTTGCAACCCATTTAGCAAGCAAGGCCTATATAACAAATTCACAAGCCCAATTGTTTTAAATGGCCCGATAGAAGAAATTGGAAATAGGTGGCAGTTTGTTTATTCGATAAAGATAGAAGAAAGCAAAAGCTAGTGGCGTACAGCAGCCGGTTGTGGGTCTACTTTGAACAGAAAGCAAACGTCCCTACTATCATTATCAATATCAACTTGTCCACATCATTTATATCATCATGCCAAAAAGTATTCATCATCTTCACATAGCATTAGCAGAAAACCAAAAAAAAAAACCAACAGCTCAACATGTAATTGATGGTGATTGGCGGTTGACAGTTCACAGGAAAAAAATAGAAAAGAACAGCTGAAACAGTGGCGGTGTTGTTTGGTTTGAGTTCGTAAAAAAATAGATAAAACGTGGTGGTGTTGGTGTTCGAAACAGGTAGTAAACAGGAAGTGTAGCAGCGTTGCAGCAGTAAAAAAATATATGTTTTAGTGGTTTATAGCAGCAACAGGAACTGTGGGTTGGCTTGATTGAAAAAACTGAATGAGTAACAACAGGTTTTGTGGTTTTGTTGATCATAAGTTACCCGAATGAGTATATACATATCCATCTTTCTATATATATATATATATATATATATATATATATATATATATATATATATATATATATATATATATATATATATATATATATATATATATATATATATATATGAACTCTTGATAGTGAATGAATTGAAAAGCAAACAGTGACGCGCAGTGAATCTCAACTTTTGTAACAGATAAGCAGCCGGTTCAATTGTATTTTAGCTACCGACAGTTTATTTGAGATATTATATCGTGCCCCGTTGATTAATTCAGTGGCGGATAAAAGTCCTCAGAAAAATCCTATATTCTTAAATTAAGTATATTTATTTATTTTGGTCATTATGGTATAAAATTGGATCACTAATTATTAAATAAAAATTACATTAATTATTCACTCCCAACCCCAAGTAAAATATGAAAAGTTTTAGAATTTAACAAATAGTTCCTAAATACATTTTTAATAAGCCTAAAATTTATATTACTCATTTACGGATCACTGTTATTTTAAAATAATAATAGTTTGAATTAAACTTCTCTAAATAATAATCGAATCGTCCAACGAGTATTACAATCATTAAATATTTATTTTTAATATACTTTTATATATATATATATATATATATATATATATATATATATATATATATATATATATATATATATATATATATATATATATATGTTTTAAATAATAATTATTATATTTTTGTTTTATTTTTACATAGATAAATTTTGGTAATAACAACATACAATATTTAAATTTATATTTCTAATTATTTATATATATATATATATATATATATATATATATATACACACACACACACACATATCAAGTTACAATTAATTGTTCGTGAATCTTCGGAATTGGTCGAAGGTCAAATGAATCCATGAAAATAGTTCACAGTTTTTGAGACTTCAATATTACAGACTTTGCTTATCGTGTCAGAATCATTCAAAGATTAAGTTTAAATTTGATCAGAAATTTTCGGGTCGTCACACTCATCGCGCAGATATCCACATGTCCGGGCAACTACAGATAGGGTGCAGGTTCTTGAAACACAGCTTAAAGTGGCCAATGACGCGCTGAAACAGCTGAGGCCACCGTTGAATCTTTGAAAAAGGATAAGGTTGATCTTCTAACATCGCAGGTTGACTATGAAGAGGAGAACATGGTACTGAGAGAGGAGCATGCTGTTGATACCTCAAATGTTGATTTGCTAACCTTTGAGAAGAATGATCTTGCCACCCAGGTTACTGAAGTGTCTGTGAGCCGTGACGTCATTCGACGGACTTATGCAGATCTACGCGCAGCACTTCCAACCATTGCAACTCATGCACTGAGCGCCTCCATTGTTACAGAGCTTTACTCACAAGCTCTTAAGGCGACTAAGGCATTAGAGAGGGAGCGCTTCTGGGATCTGATCTCAAAGAACATTGAAATACCAGCTGTCATTCCCCAAATCATCACAGATCAACTTGAAAAAGATGCATACGAGAAGCTACTTGAGTTCAGCAAGGCGCTAGAGAACATTTCAATCCAAACTCTTGCAGATGCTGCTCTTGATTCTGCTGTTTCTGTGTAGGATCTTTTATCGATGATGTTTTAGGTTGGCGAGCCAATGATCATCGTGGGGGGTTGCGAGGCATGCTTTGTAAGGCGTCATGCAACATTTTTTGCTAAGAGCGTGGGGGTCTTGGGTGCGCCATAAGCTCGCATTGCTTTTGGCCCCATGAAGTTGTCATGGCACTGTATTCTATCTTATTTTAACACACCGGGATCCAGTGTAGAAATCAAATTCCCATACATGCCTCTTAATAATGAACTTTCTCTTTTTCTCCAACCGCATGATAGAAATTATATTCGATCTTAGGTTTTAAGGGTTTTTCCCTCACCCATTTTGTCTTTTTGAGATGTAGTAGGGCTAGAAATACCTCTTGTCGTTTGAGGAGATGTATTATTGTTTTTTAAGCCAATTTAATCAACATCGTTCCGGGCAACTGCATGGTTACCGCCGATTTCTGCTACAACTGTACTTGCAATGTTGCTGGGTTCCAGGTGACTCCGCCATTTGGGGTAACCAATGAGTTCAAAACACATATTTTTAATATGCTTTGTCTTGTCACATTGTGTACACTTTAGTGGCTGTTGTGGTTACGGATGGTGGTTTGTCATGGTGGTTCTTGTTTTATCATCTGAGATATGTGTTTCCCCACTATGGCGGTGTTTTGTTTGACTTTGCCTTAGGGGTTTGATTACATAGAGCATCACGATAAGTAATCGAGCTACCGTTATCTCTTGACATGGCAGTATGGTTCAGGAAGCTAATTTTTTGCTTCTGTATTTCTGAGCTACCCTCAATTTTCTGACATAGAAGCATAATTTCGGTAAATGATTGAAGCTAAATATGAGTGTCTTGATCCAATATCGACACCATCAACTCTAATACCATGTTGAAATCATAAGCTGAGAACATTAATTTTATTGATTAGTGATTATTTCACTTAAATTGATACAAAAGCTTGTTACAATGGTTCTACATTTATAAAAGTAGAAGAGGCATGGAGCCTTCTATGAAAAAAACTACAAAAGAGGAATCATTCTATTTTAGTGACTCTTTGTTAACTTGATTTCTTGTATATGTTGAATCCATGGAAATGATGAAGAATCTTTTCTTTTGATCCAAAAGTCACGCTATCATAAAAGGTAATATTCTTTTGTTTGCATGCTTTTGTTGCTTATGATTTTGTTTTCTAACACTCTCATTCAAGTTGAATGGTGGGGTTTTTGATATTTAACTTGACGAGAACTTCATTGAAAAGTATTTCGTTGACTGCTTTAGTGTGGATGTCTGCGAGCAGGTATTCTGATCTCACAAATGGGAGCGAGATGATTTCTGCTTTGAGTTTTTTCATGATAAAGTATCAGTCAATTTCAACATGCTTTGTCTGATCATGTTGAACTCGGTTTTCTGAAATAGCAATTTTTGCTTCGTTGTCGCAAAAATATCTCACTAGTGTCTTCTGGTGGAAATATGATATCTGTTAATAACTTTCGGATCTATAAAGCTTCTTGTACTCCACGTGCTATTCCTCTGAACTCGGCGTCAGCGCTTGAAAGGTCTACAACTTTTTTTTTTTATTTTTACTTTTCCACGTACCATGTTCTCAACAACTGAGGTGAAATACCCTGACATGGATTTTGTGTCTCCTTTTTCACCTTCCCAGAATGCATCTGTGTATATCTGAGTTTTAGGTATCTGTTATTTTTGCATACAAATCCATGTCCAGCTGTTCCTTTTAGGTATTTGATGATTCTCCACACAGCTTCCATGTGAAGTACTTGAGGATGATGCATATATTGGGTGACAATCCCTACTGCATACGCTCAGTGTTGTAAATCTCCCTAGATCTCCCCGAGATCTCCCCCGAGATCTCGTTTTTAGAAGGCAACCGAGACGAGATGTTCATCTCCCGAGATTTCTCGGTCAACGGGGTCAAACTTAGTCAAAGCCACGATTTCTCGGATTTTCTTGCTAGTTTGTAAGATTTTCTTGTAAAATTCGTAATTTCTAAGATTTTCTCACTCATTTTTCGGATATTTTTGTAAAATCTCGTAAAAAGTATATAAATATACATATATTTATGTTTTTATGTGTATTTTTATTAAAAAAACTACAAAGTCAACGTTCGAGATCTCCCCGAGATCATTCCGAGATGCCGAGATCCCCCTAAAAAGTCCAAACTAGATCTTCCTGAGATCCGAGTTCTCCAACCTTGCATACGCAATATCTGGGCGAGTATGAACATGGTAGATCAGCTTTCCAATAATCTTTTGATGTTTTTATTGATCTGCAAGTTCAAATCCTTCTTCAATAAACAACTTCTGGTTTGGAACTGCATGGGTTTCGGCTCTTTTGCAGTCAATCATTCCTGTTTCAGCAAGTAGATCAAGAACATGTTTCTTTTAACATATAAATATTCCTTGCTGAGATTGAAGAACTTCGATCCCTAAAAAATACTTTAACCTTCCAAGATCTTTCATTTTAAATTCGTTTGATAAATTTTCTTTTCAGCTGAAAAATTCATCTTTGTCACTTCCTATAATTATCATGTAATTGACATAGATAATCAAGAAAGTTATCAGTTAGTTCCTTTGTTTGAGAAAAATTGTGTGATTTAAATTACTTTTTTTATAGCCATATTTTCGTGGCTACGGTAAATTTCCCAAACCAGGTCCGAGGAGATTGCTTCAGACCATATAAAGGTTTTTTAAGGTGACGAACTTCCTTGTTTTTAAATTTTCCTACGAATCTTGATAGAGTTTCCATATAGACCTCTTCTTTGAGCTCGCCATGTAGAAAAGCATTCTTTACGTCAAATTGGTGAAGGCGTCATCCTCTATTTGCATCCACATAGAAGAGGACTATAATGGTGTCAATTATAGCCATCGGTGACAAAGTCTCGGAATAGTCTATCCCGTTGTTCTAAGTATATCATTTGCCAACTAGTCGTGCTTTATATCTTTCAATTGTACCATCTGGTTTGTGTTTTATTGTAAACACTCAATGACATCCTGCTGGATTCTTTTCTCGGGGAAGAATTCATTTTTCTATAGTATCACTTTTTTCAAAGCTTCCATTTCCTTTCTCTAGTTCTTTGACTTTAAGCCTTGTTCTATGGAAGTTGGTATTTCTTCAGAGTATATCGCGGAATTGAATTTCTTTGCTTCTTCTAATAAAGTTTCCCTTTGACAACATTCGCCATCAGATATCTCGATCTGTGAGCTTCTTTTTTGAGATCATATCTTTTAGGCGGAACTCCCCTGTTAGCTCTCGGAGGAAGTACATAACCTTCGTTCGATTCATCATGACCTGCTTGAGCTGGTTCAACTGATCTTTTTTGAGTTGATTCCGAATTTGAACTTGGTGGTTCGTTTGGTGTTTGTTGAGTTAATTCATGACTTGAACTATCTGTTTCGTCTAGAATTTGTCGAGTTGCTTCAGCCTGACTTGGACATTCTGGTTCATCTTGTGCCAGTATTTCTTTCTCAGCTTCGGTTTGTCTAGATATTTCATTATTGTGATTACCTTCTTCCGATGAGGGAATCCTCTCCAACCAACTCATAATGTCACTAGTTTCACTCTCCCTAACTTGTGTGTTGGAACTATAATAATACCCGGTCTCAAGAAAGTCACAATTCATCGTAGTGAACATGTGACATCTTTTCAAACTGTAGCACACATACCCCTACTGGTTGACTCCATACCTAACAAAACACATTTTCTAGCACATGAATGAAGTTTGGTTCGTTCTTGTTTAGGTATGTGAACAAAGACAGAACAACTAAATATTCTAGGTTTGGTGATAAGATTAGATGGGAATTCATAAAATTTCGATACTGATTGAAGTGGAGTTTGATTATTAAGAATTTTGGTCGGAAGTCGGTTAGTAAGATAGGTTGTCGTGGCAAGTGCTTCTGGTCAAAAATTTCTCGGAACATTTAATTCTCTCAGTAAGGCCCGAGTTATTTCTAAAAAAATCGGATCTTTCCTTTCGGCTACTCCAATTTGATCAGGGGTATGAGCACACGAAGTTTGATGAATAATTACTTTTCATGACATAATTGTTTCATATAAGTGTTTATGAATTCTCCTCCGTTATCTGATCTTAAAACTTGTATGCTTCTTTAAAACTGAGTTTGAATTATCGTATAAAAAATAAAGAATTTGTCGAATACTTCTGATTTACTTGTAAAAAAATAAGCATAAGTCATTCATGTGAAATCATCAATAAAGAATAAGAAATACCAAAAAAAAAATCCCATGTTAGTTGGAGTTGCACCCCAAACATCTGAGTAAATTAATGAAAAAATAAATACTTTTCCTCGTTTTACTCCGCTTGAAAGTACATTTATGACTTTTTGCCATAATAGAAGTCTCGCAAGTTAGAACGGAATTTGGTGAAAATTATTTCGAAAAAAGAAGATTTAAATAACTTTCGGAGGGGTGACCTAACCTTATATGCCATAACCAAACCTCCCTGCTTGATTTTCCATGAGCAAACATCATCGTACCTTGTCAGGTGACTTCGTTAACATAGTAGAGACCTCCTCTCTCAGTACCACGACCAATAATACCTTATGTTTGGATGTCTAGTAGTGCACAACATGTTGGATGAAGTAATACCGTGCAATTTAATTCCTTTGTGACGTGGCTATCTGATAATATTTTGTGAGACAAGTTCAATTTATATAAAGACAATTTGATAATTTTATGGTTGGTGAAATTTCAATAGTTCCCGCCCCTTTGAATTAAACAATTCCACCGTGACTGTCTGAATTCGGTTTTTGCTCGGTGTTTCTTCCAAACAAAAATCAGATTTTTCAAAGTTCATGGTGTCTGTGGCACCGTAATCATAGATCCACTTGTTACTTTGCCTTCTATTTGTAACGAGGTTTGCATATGAAATGTCGTCCTTTGAAAATTGAGTTTTTGTGACTTCATTCAATAAACTCAGAGTTGAGGGAAATTGTTGTATTTTATATAAAGGATTAGGGGTATTATAGGAATTATGGGTGTTATTTGAGAACGTAGGGTAAGGCTTGGATTCAGTAGACATATGTGGTTGCTTCTTCTCAATTCTTCTCACTTTAGATAAGCAACTAAGGTTTAACCCCAAAACTTTGATTACTGAGTTTTACTTTCTAACGACCCGTCCTAATCCATCTGGACGAATACATTACAATTGATTACATCGCGAGGTACTTGACCTCTATATGATACATTTTACAACATTGTATTCGTTTTTTAAAAGACAAACTTTCATTACATCGACAGTTGACGGCATGCATACCATTTCATAATATAACCAACTATAATTGACTTAGTCATAATCTTGATGAACTCGACGACTCGAATGCAACGTCTTTTGAAATATGTCATGAATAACTCCAAGTAATATCTCTAATATGAGCAAATGCACAGCGGAAGATTTCTTCAACACCTGAGAATAAACATGCTTTAAAGTGTCAACCAAAAGGTTGGTGAGTTCATTAGTTTATCATAAATAATCATTTCATAATTTTAATAGACCACAAGATTTTCATTTTCAGTTCTCATAAATATACGTCCCATGCATAGAGACAAAATATCATTCATATGGATTGAACACCTGGTAACCGACATTAACAAGATGCATATAAGAATATCCCCTATCATTTCGGGAAATCCTTCGGACGTGATATAAACAACATCGAAGTACTAAAGCATCCGGTACTTTGGATGGGGTTCGTTAGGCCCAATAGATCTATCTTTAGGATTCGCGTCAATTAGTAGATCGGTTTACTAATTCTTAGGTTACCAAGCAAAAGGGGCATATTCGGCTTCGATCATTCACCCATATAATGTAGTTTCAGTTACTTGTGTCTATTTCGTAAAACATTTATAAAAATTGCGCATGTATTCTCAGCTCAAAAATATAAAGGGTAAAAAGGCAAATGAAACTCACCTAATGTATTTTGTAGTAAAAATACATATGACTATATCGAACAATGCAGGATTGGCCTCAGATTCACGAACCTATTATTCAATCATGTATATTAATACACGTAATGGTAATCGAACAAATATTTATATTATTAGTGATTTTATTTGTTATTTTATATCATGTGTATTATTAATAACTTAATTAGATATATTTATCTTTATATAGATAATTAACATTTCTTACAAAAGTATTAATATGGTTAGGTTTTATGTCACAATTATATTTTTATATGAAAAATCTACATTTGATATATTAATAGTACTAATGATAATAATGATAAAAAATAATACTAATTATGGTAAAAGTTATGGTAATCCTAATAATAATAATAATAATAATGATAATTTTAATATTAATGGTAAAGATAGTACTAATAATAATAAGGTTTGTAATGTTAATACTAATAACATTTAATGATAATACTAATTATATTGTTAATAACATGGTAATAAGAATGATTTATAACTCATTATAAGTTAAATATATTTATTTTCAAAAATTTGAAGTAATTACCTAATATTAAATTAAAAAGGTGATTTATAATTGTTAATGTGTTAAATTAAAATATTTTTGTATTAGTAATAAATAAATAAGTAAAATGATTTTAGTATCAATATTTATAACCTTAGTAATAATCGTAGCGATAATAATGTTATTGCTAATAATAACAATACTAATAATATTAGTAATATTATTAATAATAATGATAGTAATAATATTATTAACAATAATAATGATAACAATCAAAATAATACTTAAAATCATGATTCTACAAATAATCATAATAATGATAGTAATAATAATAATAATTAACTTAACACTAATAATAATACTTCTCAACAATAACAATAATAATAATAATAATAGTTATAATAATAATAATCATGAAAATGATGATAATAATAATAATAATAAAAAGAAATAAAAAGTGTATACCCTTTAAAAGATTCTGTAAAAAGATTTGCACGCGACCGGGCTCGAACCCATGACCTCTCGCTCACCCGCTAACCCTCTAAACCATTCTGCCATTTATGCTTTTCTGATTATATTCGAATTCCAATTATATTTAATATTTATTTCTGTATTCCTCCTTCTCCTTCTTCAACCTCACAGTGATTCAATTCCATTCGGTAATTACCCAATTGAGTTACCAGATTCAATATGATTTTTAAAATAGAAACAGAAACCTTTAAAACATGTTTTAAACAAATTAACAAACGAGAATTTAAAAGAAATCAAAACAGTCGCTGAAAAGAAAAAAAAATGAAGAACACAACTTCAATTTTTAAAATAGAGATGTTTTGAGAACTCGCCATCTTCATGAAATATCTTCCAAATTGTTCCAAGAAACTGTCTGAATTATCAATTGGATCAGAAACATCAACACAAAGCCAAATTTTTATGAAGAACACGTCTGTTGACTATTTAATTTTAAACTTTGACTCTATAATTGGAACTCGATACAAGGAATTGAGAACTTAGATTTTACAGAAAGTTTTCTTGAAGGATTTCTAACAAGATTGCTTTATTACATTTTTAAAAATATTTCGATTTCGCGTTTTCACCAAAAAGTTGCATATACAGAGTATTTCTTGTGTTCATCGTGTTTTTGATAAAATTTACAAAGTTTTAAAGTTGTAATCATGTGTTTGTAATATAGTTGATAATGTAAAATCAAATGGTATCACTTATTACTGAATTGGATCGTTTATAAAAGGATTCGCTGGTCGACAGAATTTTACCCTCAGTACAGAAAATAAATTAAAAATATAAAAAAAAGTTGAATATGATGGCTAACGATTTTTAACCCTATCTGATTAAATTCGTGTATTACGTATTGGTTTTGAGACATAAACAAAAATATAAAACAGTTTGATTATGATGCATACCCGAAATTCATGTTGTATATCATTTTGTTTATAATTAATAATAAGGTTAATAGTTATTAAATATAAATATATTAATGTTATAAAAATACTGATAAGTATAATAATAAAAAAAAATAATATTATTAATCAAATTAAGTCTAATGGTAATAATAGAAATAGTGATAATAATATTAATAATTATTATATTAATAATAATGATTAAAATAAATCATGGTAAGTATGATAATAAAATGATAATAATAATAATATTATTAATGTTAAAAATAATTATTTTTAATGATTTAGGTATTAATAATATTTGATAATTCTACAAATAATAATTAAGACATATCAAGTTACATGTATCAAATCTCTTATTAAAACAATAATATTTATAATACTGATGTTAATAACAAAATTTAATAACAATACAATATTAATCATAAATAAAATTTTAATTTTTACCACTAGTTATAATAATGATGATATTAATAATATTTATAATACTATTAATAATATTAAATAATAATCATAAATCAAATGTACCAGATTTCATATAATATCATTAATGATACTGTTATTAATATTAATATTAATATTAATATTAATATTAATATTTATATTTATATTGATAATGAAGATATTAATTTTAATACAACAACTATATTTTAAATTGTATTTTATATTATTAATTACATAATATAATATGATAGCCTTTAATGAATATTTATTATTTATAAATTATATATATATTATAATACACATATAATAATAATTAATCATAGAATTTATAGTTATATATATAGATTCATTTTAAATTTACACTCAATTACTACGTATTCTATTTTACGTATTTAATTCAAATGTTTAAATTATATTTTATAATTTCAATTTAATATACGTATACTTACATTTACATATACATATTTATTTACAAACAATTGTTCGTGAATCGTCGGGCATGGTCAAAGGTCAAATGTATACATGAACGCAGCTCAAAGGATTTTGAGACTTTAACATTACAGACTTCGCTTATCATGTCGAGCTTATATAAAGATTAAGTTTAAATTTAGTCGGAAATTCCCGGGTCATCACAGTCTTCCCATTTAGATTATTTCTTGAAGGCACATGAAGCGATTAGGATTTTCCCATGTTGCTTCATTCCCGACCGATTTTAGGCACGCATTTTTTGCTCCGGCCGTTTTGAAGCGATTAGGGTGTTCCTTTTTTGCTCCAGCCGCATGATAGTAATTATATTCGACTTAGGTTATGAGGGTTTTTCTCTCACCCATTTTGTCGTTTTTTGAGATGTATTGGGGCTAGAAATACCTCTTGTCGTTTGAGATGGATTAGGGCTATATTAATGTTTTTTGAGATGGATTGTTATTTTTCAAGCCAACTTTATTAGCATCGTTCTAGGCGACTGCACGGTTGCTGTCGATTTCTGCTGCATCTGTACTTGCAACGTTGTTAGGCTTCAGGTGACTCCGCTATTTGGGGTAACTAATGAGTTCAAAGCACATATTTTTAATATGCTTTGTCTTGCCACATTGTGTACACCTTAGTAGTTGTTGCGGATACCGATAGTGGTTCTTGTTTTATCATATGAGATATATGTTGCCCACCTCTGGCGGTGTTTTGTTTGACTTTGTCTTAGGGGTTTGATGAGCATCACAATAAGTAATCGAGCTACCGTTATCTCTTGACATGTCAGTTTAGTTCAGGAAGCTAATTTTTTGCTTCTGTATATCTAAGCTACCGTCAATTTCTGACATGGAACCATAATTTCGGTAAACGATTGAAGCTAAATACGAGTGTTTTGATTCAAGATCGACACCGTCAGCTCTAATATTAATATTATTGATTAGTGATTTATTCACTTGAATTGATACATGCATATAGAAGCTTGTTACAAAGGTTTTACATTTATAAAAGTAGAAGAGGCATGGAGCCTTCTATTTAAAAATTATAAAAGAGAAATCATTCTATTTTGATGACTCTTTGTGAACTTGATTTCATGTATATGTTGAATGTTGAATCATGTGTTGGCATGTAATATCCTATACATGGAAATGATGAAGAATCTTTTTTTATGATCCAAAAGTCACGCTATCAAAATATTCCTTTATTTCCTATTTTGTTGTTTATGGTTTTGTTTTCTAACATTAACTACCCCCATTGACTTGATGTTGAATAAGTCAAGACGAGTCATTTTATTTATTTTTAGATCCCAAGAAAGTGTAACTTTGTTCACAAAATACAATTCTTTGATCCAAAACCTTTTCTTCCATTTCCTGCTTACCCTATTTATCGAAAGTACATTCATTTATCAAAAATGATAACCACATGTATGTTAATTAATTCCGCAAAGTAACTATTTGTGTATTATTTTTAACTTCTTTAATTTAAGAAAACTGTTAATTTTGAAAAAACAGATACAACTTTAAAACTACGTTTTCGATGTTACAAAATAATTTTATCAAGCCAAAATAAACAAAAATTTTGCCATTAGCATTCGATAAAAAGATAACATATCATTTTCAAAACCTTAATTAATTAAAAAAAAAAAAGATAAATCATCTTCATAACATCATCATGAGTATTTTTAGTACATATACGATAGTTATATACAGATATTTAATCAGCTGAATGTAGTCACTGATAACTATGTATGTGCATTCTCGAAGAGTGCTGGAAGCGAATTTGGGTTTCGGGATCGAGTGTATATTTATTGTTAGATTAGTGTACCGGTGATATTTGTGTATGTTTGTATTTAACATTCAAATGCGGTTGGTCTCAATTGCTCATTCTTAATCTCGCGTTGAAAAGTGTAGAGTGATCAGCTTCAATGGTTAGGGTCGGATTTCAATTGTGTCTGAACTATTACAAGGTTGTATCTCTGGATCATTTGATCTTTATATGTATATATAAATATTTTGCCAAGAAAAAAAAATAAAAAAGATTACGTATGTACAGTTCGCATTTACGATTAATAAGAATTTTTTTAACCCCACTAATCATCATGTATTACGAGTAGTATAAATTAATCACATATACAAGCTTTCCAAAACACACACACATTTCAACCAACAAAACTGAGAAAGATGAAGATGGCAATTAGCATCCCGGAGACGACCATAAATTCTAGCAATGGTAGACGACCAATTCCCTTGATCGGAATGGGTTTGGGTAGATCGACGACTGATATCACTTCTGAAAACGTGAAAACTGCAATTATTGAAGCCATCAAGGTTGGTTATCGACACTTCGATACTGCAGCAGTGTACGGGACTGAACAACCTCTTGGAGAAGCCATCGAGGAAGCTTTGAGACTCGGTTTGATAAAGTCGCAAACCGAGCTTTTTGTTACGACCAAACTGTGGTGTACCGCTACTGAAGGCCACCTTGTGTTGCCAGCCATAAAGCAGAGTTTAAAGTAAGATGACATAACGAATTAATCCTCTTCATGCATGATTTATATATTATTTTTTCATGTTTTCTATCATTGGCCATATATAGTCGTTTAACTATTTATATTTTGTTTTACTATAGTGTCGTTGAGGTATAATTTCAGGGTTGGTCCTGAGAATTTATGTATCTAGAACGAGTTGGAAAAAAGGTTTTGAAGCCTTAACGAATAATATAACCTATTTAAAAAGAATGATGTTAGACCGTAACGAAGCCTTAACGAATAATATAAACTATTTAAAAAAAATTCCCCTAAGCCCTAACAAATAATATAAGCTATTTAAATAAGCCATTTCGGCCTTGCTAGAGTGTTAGTAGACTTTGATTTTTTTCTGTAGCCTTTTATTGTTGATTTTAGGTCTATTGTGTTTCACCTTCCGTGTTTTCCTAATTATCATGTTTCTTAAATCTACGATTGTGTCTAAATATATATAATAAAAAAAATGACGTCCTGAAAACCCTGTGCCCCGAGCAGTCGATTGGGTTGCTCCACCTCCGGACCTCCCGTGTATATATTGTGTCAAAAATCTTTTTAATTTATCATCATTGATACTGAGTATATCTTTTCTATTTTATATACTGTAGAGTTTAACTAATGAAGGTTCTAAAGACTGTTGTTAACATGCTTTACATTATTGTACATCTTGATAACTGTCAGTTAATAATTATTTGATAATTGCTAGATACAATTATTTAATGCATGTTAACGACAGCCCTAAAAAGTGTCGTTAGCAAAATCCTTATATATATATAAGGAACTGTTATAGGGAGTAGTCGGTAAAACCGAGAGTAGCCGAGCAACAGATTGTTGATCAACTTTGCCTTTAACACATAAACAATACGAACAATGTGATTATATGAAACAAAATCACTTATTAATTAATTTGTGTTATTGGTAATTTGGTATATATGTTATGATTTATGGATGAAAGGTTTGTCTATTAAAGTGAATATTAAACTTATATATAGGAATCTGAGACTTGAGTATGTGGATTTGTATCTAATTCATTGGCCAGTAACTCTTAAATGCAAGGAGTCAAAATTTCCGATTCCAAATGAGTGGGTATCAACTATCAATATTAAGCAAGTTTGGGAAGCAATGGAAAACTGTCAAAATCTAGGACTTACCAAATCCATCGGTGTAAGCAACTTCCACCCTCAAAAACTTGAACAAATCCTTTCCTTCGCTAAAATCCCTCCCGCTGTCAACCAGGTTCATCATTTATCATCTCGTTCCTTATTTTATTTTATGTTTTATACATTATCTTGTTCCTTGATATATTGAGGATTGAAATTGGATCTCCACTAGACTAGGGATACCTAGTGAAGAAAACGCATTGACAGGTTTGGTGGCATGGACGACAAGTATAATGGGTCGATCAATGATAAAAAATAAAATAAAAAATAAAAAATTAATATATTTTGTATATGAACTTAATATGGTGACAATAGTACGCTCATTATTTCATTACTTATACCCATATTGATCGGTTTATCACATTACAATAGAGAGTTTTAGGTTCAACAATTAATTTATTAGCTAAATATCACATATATATTTAATCATTTGTCAAAAACTTAATTTGTATAAAGAGATATATATGTTGTGACTTTCAACTCTCCAATAAGCTAAATCTGCAACTATCATATATAAAAAAAATAAAAATAAAAAAATCAACGGAATTACCATTTTACAATTTTGAGGCTTAATTTTTATGTTTAATATTTTATAATTTATTATAGAAAAACAATATAATCTCAGCCGAAAAAGAAATTTAGATTATGTCTTAGTAAAAAAAGAATGAAATTACTATATATGGAATAGAGAACCTTATTAATTTGTAAATGATATTAACACTAAATATCTATAGGAAGAAAAAGAATCAATTTTTCTAGCTCCAGCCCTGAAGCTACCTCTTGAGTTATCTTTTAAATATATTAAGCAATAAGCAATCAAGCCAAAATCAAGCCAATATATGCTAGTTATTTATATCTCCTTAACGTTGTTTATCATGTGGATGATGAAGGTTGAAATGAATCCAGTTTGGCAGCAGAAAAAACTGAATGAATTTTGCAAAAAACATGACATCCTTCTCACTGGTTACTCGCCTTTAGGAGCAGGCGGTAATTCATGGGGTCACAACCGTGTCATAGAATCAGATGTTCTTCAAGACATTGCTAAATTCAGAGGAAAGTCAGTAGCACAGGTTTTGATCTCATCTTTATTTTCTTTTTGCACGTTTTGAAACTTTTTAGGGGGCAAAGGGGCACCTCTGTCTCCTTGTAGATCCACCTCTCATGGCATGTATTGACGTACACTAATTTCAGTTAATTTTGTATCGTACGTAATTATGATCACTTGAAATATACAGATTTCGCTAAGATGGTTATACGAACAAGGTGTAGGCTTTGTAGTAAAGAGTTTCAACCAAGAAAGGATGAAGCAAAACTTAGAGATATTTGATTGGTCATTGAGTGAGGAGGAGTTGAACAAGATTAGCCAAATTCCTCAACAGAAACATATTTATTTTGGGAATATATGGTGGCTAAGCCTCATAATGATATAACTGTTGAGATTGATGAAGATCTTTTATTCATGTAACTCGTTTTATCACATTTGGTTTGTTCACCTTATCAAATTTCAAGAGATGCTGGAAAAATAATATCATAAACTATATAATTCAGAGTGAGTGTTGTGTTTGTGAATGAATGTTAATTCAGAGTGAGTGTTGTGTTTCTGAATGAATGTAATTTATATAACTATTGTGATTGTGATAAACTTTTCTTTGTTTCCTGTTCCATTTATATCATCAATATATAAGCATTTGTGGGTATTTATCTGTTCCTGTTCCATGCAGCATTAACGATCAATATATAATCTATTTAACTAGCTATATTATACTCCTTTATTTATTTATATATTATTATCCATTATATAATATTTATTATTTATTTATCATTCTTTTATATTAATATTTTAGGGATTTTATTAAGGTTGGTTTTTAGCGGTGTCGTTAAGTTGCTTAAATATTTTATACATCTGAATAATAGCCACCAAAAAGTCAATATTAATCTCTTTAATTAACCATCCCAAGATAGTCTAAGGGTTATTTTTACAAAAATTCATATTTTATTGATTACTTTAATCTCTTTAATTAACCATCCCAAGATAGTTCAGTGATTGGGTGGAGCTCTGACATCCTTGCAAGAGGTCGTTCAAATCTTGAGGTGGCCAGGGAAGGGTTGGAAGCAGTCAGGAAATATTCCGGATGAGATGCGTACAATAGAGTATGTGGTCGAATTACTCACTTTTCCCGGGTAACTCGAACAGGGAAGACCTTACAACTTTTATATTCTGTTTAATTAGTAGTAGTATATATTTGGATTTATTGTGACATAAAGCAAACATGTTTCCATTAGTAATAAGACAAAGATATTTGAGATCGTTGGTTAGAAATGTGTATTCATTGGTGATTTTGTACTGATAAAAATGTGTAAAAAAAATACTTAAAGAAAGTTAAAAGGTTTTGTGGACCGAAGACAAAATTTGGATCTTGGGAATATGGTGGTGATCCGGATTTATTGGATGTAGTTTGAGTGACTTTTTGTCCATATTTTGGTAGAAACTTGCGGTGAGTTTCCTGTTGTGTTTAGTTCTTCGTTGTTGATGAACGTATCGTTTTGGTGAAGACTTGAAATGAGGTTTTCGATTGAAGTGCTTCACGAGTTGGTGTGTTTGTCGTACATCGAGTATATGATTTTATATTAGGTCATATTAGTTTGTTTTAGCTTTGTTTCAAAGGTTGTTTTAGCTTTGTTTCAAAGGTTGTATTGATGCACTTGGTAATTGTGATATTGCTAGATCAATTGAATTCATATGGATTGTTGGATCTTTTTAATATATTTACATTAAGACTTAGCCACTGGTTAGTTAGATCTCTTGATATAATTTAATTTAAATTTGTGTTTTTCGGAAGAAAAAAAAAGTTTATCACGCGAATTTTACTTTCACATTACAGATGAGAAATTCCTAAAAAAAAAAAAATGTAGCTACCTGACCACAAGGGAGGTACTTGTTACTGATCCTCAGGAGGTTATTGAAATACTTCTCAGGTGAGAAGCATGAACGAAATAAGACTGAATGAATACATTTTATTAGAATGATTAAATATTAAATATAGGAAAATTGAGATTTAATTGGAAATCAATGCAACCACGCAAAATTGGGAGTTGGTCAAGGTAGATTTGTATATCAGAAGCCTTCGAATCGAATAGATTGTCGAGGGGCGCCGGTTCGGCATTCATTACGTTGATAGCGAAAGTTAACAATCCTTCTTGCATAGAGGATTATAGACCAATTTCGTTGATAAGTGTTCAATACAAGATAATTACTAAAATTTTAACGAGCAGGTTGGCAAATGTAATTGATAAAATTATCTCTAGAGAACAATCCGCGTTTATAAAAGAAAGACAAATTCTAGATGGGTCGATGATTGTTAGTGAGTTGATAGATTGGTACAAAAAGAAGAAGAAAAAGATGATGATTTTTAAGGTTGACTTCGAAAAAGCTTACGATACAGTTAATTGAGATTTCTTAGACTATATGCTCGCCACTTTAGGTTTCGGGGATCGTTGGAGAGCATGGATTCGTATGTGCATTGTTAATGCCCGCACCTCGGTATTAGTTAATGGAAGTCCTACGTCCAAATTCCAATTACATCATGGACTTTGGCAAGGAGACCCATTAAGTCCTTTTTAATAGTAATTAATAGAGGGACTTCATCTTTTATTAAAAGCTAAAGTTGATTCGGGTGCAATCCATGGTATTCGAATCGGTAGCCCGGGTATCACTATTTCTCACCTTTTTATGCGGATGACGCTATTGTTTTGTCCAGATGGAACAATGAGAGTTTAAGAAATATGCTTGTGGTTTTCAGTTCGTTTCATTCATACTCGGATTTGAAGCTCAATGTGGCTAAATCTCACTTGTATGGTATTGGTGTCAATGAGGTTATATTGAATGGCTTCGTTCAAGAATTGGGGTGTTCTAAAGCTACGTTTCCTTTTTTATACTTTAGCCTCCCGTTAGGTGTAAATATGAATTTAATTTCGAATTGGAAAGATTTGGAAAACCGTTTATTAAAAAGTTATCTAATTGGAAAGCTAACTTATTATCCGTTGGAGGGCATCTTACACTCATAAAGACGGTTTTGGGAAGTTTAGGAGTGTATTATTTATTATTATTTAAATGTCCGAAATCGGTTCTTGATAAACTTGAAAAGCTTCGTGCATCATTTTTTTGGGAAGTACCAAGCAACACAAAAAGATGCATTGTGTTAATTCGAATCAAATTCTACCCTCCTATGAAAATGGGGGCTTGAATGTAGGGAGTCTTCGTGCCTTTAATTATGTGCTCATGTTCAAATGGATTTGACGTTTTTTGTCTAAGCCAAATTCTCTATGGGTAATGACTAATGGCGCTATATGTAACATTCAATGATTTTGAGGGATATCAGACAAGTGGTAACGGCACTTGGATTAACATCATCCGAGCTTTTGTTAAAGTAAATCGAAAACAGCTTTTGCCGGTTAATGTATTGAGAATGTAGGTGATGGGAGGACAA
This sequence comes from Rutidosis leptorrhynchoides, assembly GCF_046630445.1. Classification (NCBI taxonomy): domain Eukaryota; kingdom Viridiplantae; phylum Streptophyta; class Magnoliopsida; order Asterales; family Asteraceae; genus Rutidosis; species Rutidosis leptorrhynchoides. The sequence goes on from NC_092336.1 coordinate 42,137,578, forward strand.
TTAGATTTTGAAAGGATAATTGGCAAGGTGGCAGTGCTTTAAAAGATAGGAACGGGAGATTATGTCACTCGGAAGTCGATAAAAATTGTGTTCTTGCTGACAGGTGTTCAATTAATGGTTGGAAGTGGTTGTGGCCTAGAGATATAGGTGCAAGGAATGAAGCTAAACTTCATGACCTGATTTGTGATCTTGGTTATGTAGTGTTCTCAAATGGCCAAGATTCATGGCAATGGGTGTTTCAAAAGGATTTAGATTATTCAATTAGTTACACGAGAGCTCACATTGATGAGCTGTTACTTTCTTCGATTTCTCAAATGGCCAAGATTCATGGCAATGGGTGTTTTAAAAGGATTTAGATTATTCAATTAGTTACACGAGAGCTCGCATTGATGAGCTGTTACTTTCTTCGATTGAAACACATACAAGGTGGGTGAAATTTATTTCCCAAAAAATTAACCTTTTTTTTTTTGTGTGTGGAGATTATCGTTAGACAGGTTACCTACTCATCAGAACTTGTCTAGAAGAGGTATTGAAATTGAAGACCACGCTGCATTACTTGTAACTCTGGATTGGTGATGTGTGAAATCTAGTATATAATTTATCTTGGAAAATGTCGGGTTAAAGATTACTACACACTAACGGGCAGTGTACCTGATCGTGCAATAGTATTAAGTTGGTAATTCCGAAATCGTTCCAAGGACAGTTTAAACGTGAGAATTAAGATTGCAACTAAGGAAAATAAACTAAGTTAATCTATGAAAATTGAAAGTACGAGATAATTTGTTTTGTGGCTATTTAACGATTAGCCAAATCAAAGATTGATTAAAAGTAAAAGACAATATTTTGTGTTTTTAAGTTTATGGAAAATAAATGCAGACTCGACGAAAAGTAAAAATATTTGAATTCAATAGATAAAAGAATGTTCGCCTAGATCTCCTATTCGCAGTGTCAGATAATTTGTTATTAAGCACTAATTCAATTTATCAATACATGCAACTACAGAGTCAGTTTACCCAGAGTTCTCTTTTAGCAAACACGTCAAACTAGGATTTATTGGCTTAGGGTTCCCTTTCACCAAAGACCTCTTTCGTTTGTGACTTAGTAATTAACTAATTATAAGATTAAGATTCAATTGATTACGCGTTCGCTCCACACAATTCACCCCTATTTTGTTCAATCTATGTTACCCGGTTTACCCCCTTGGTCCAGTAAGCACCCAATTGGTTAAGACAAATCAATTGGAAACTAGTGTACTGAATTGAAACAGGGTTCCCTTTGTTCAAACAAGATCACTAATCAACTAGTAACAATAGTCAACACCCACAAGAATGGTTCTTAATCAAAACTCATAATTATCATGCATTAATCAAATCAAACATTAAAGTATCATCCAAACACATACGAATATTCAATCTAGACAAATATTAAAGTGCTTAGCCAACCATGGCTAAAATCAAAATCACAAATAAACAATTAAGAGTATTCATTATAATGATAAGAATTAAACCTAATAAAAATTGTGTTCTTGAATGATGAACGGATCGAGACGCGTTTCCGGAATGATTGATGCGTTAGAATGATCTTGGGATTTCACAAAAATCACCCTTTTTCGTCAAAAAGCTGCTGGAATTCGTCTGGATGCAAGAATGAATAATTAGGGTATTTTTCGGGCCTTAAATACCTGCCAAAAATACCTGGACCGACATACCGCCGCGCCGCGACAAACAACGTAAACTGGGACCTTCTTAAATCCTCTTCTGAATTTGAAAATAGTCAATCACCACGCTGCGGCTTAGATTCTCGTGCCGCGACATATAGCTAATTCTGGACCCTTCTTTAAACCCTTTCATGATGTCGAAACCTTTTGATTACCGCGCCGCGGCCTAGGTCTCCGCGCCGCGGCCTTCAACGTATTATGGTTCTCACTTTTCTTTGCACTTTTTTGACACTAATACTAACTTAAAACCAGCATACCAGATATGTACTTAACATTTCCAACCCATAAGCACCAATAATAATAATCGATCAACAACATGCCTCAAAAACTCTATAAAATGCCACTCTTTTACAATAAACTCTTTAAACTTAGACGCTCTAAATATCATCAAAATAACTGCCAAATCATATCCGAGTGGACTAAAATGTGATCGATATCGCTAAGGAAAACGTGTATAAATTATGCGATATCAAACCACCCCACACTAGAGTTTTGCTTATCCTCAAGCAATAGAACTAGAAAATAATCTTCTACCATATAATAACTTCTTCAACATGTATGTAGAACCAAACGAATAACCAACAAACCAAAAACTAGCATGGGCACAATTTGGAGTAAATATCAACCATACCTCCCACTTGCATTCCCCCGAAATTAACTTCTCAAACCTCAAGCAAATAATATGAACAAATTAGCTAAATATAATCTCGAATAACGTACCAAATAAAATGAAGCAGAGAGTCTCGAACCATAATGTAAGTCTTCAAAGGAACCGGGAATCAAGTTGTAGTGACCCGAACTTTTCCATGGTTATATATATTAACTGAGATTGATGTTTACATGATTAAATGTTTCCAACATGTTAAGCAATCAAACTTGTTAAGACTTGATTAATTGAAATAGGTTTCATATAGACAATTGACCACCCAAGTGGACCGGTGATTCACGAACGTTAAAACTTGTAAAAAAACTATATGATGACATATATATGGTTAACATGATATTATGATAAGTAAACATATCATTAATTATATTAACAATGAACTACATATGTAAAAACAAGACTACTAACTTAATGATTTTGAAACGAGACATATATGTAACGTTTATCGTTGTAACGACATTTAATGTATATATATCATATTAAGAGATATTCGTACATCATAATATCATGATAATATAATAATTTAAAATCTATTTTGATATTATAAACATTGGGTTAACAACATTTAACAAGATCGTTAACCTAAAGGTTTCAAAACAACACTTACATGTAACGACTAACGATGACTTAACGACTCAGTTAAAATGTATATACATGTAGTGTTTTAATATGTATTTATACACTTTTGAAAGACTTCAATACACTTATCAAAATACTTCTACTTAACAAAAATGCTTACAATTACATTCTCGTTCAGTTTCATCAACAATTCTACTCGTATGCACCCGTATTCGTACTCGTACAATACATAGCTTTTAGATGTATGTACTATTGGTATATACACTCCAATGATCAGCTCTTAGCAGCCCATGTGAGTCACCTAACACATGTGGGAACCATCATTTGGCAACTAGCATGAAATATCTCATAAGATTACAAAAATATGAGTAATCATTCATGACTTATTTACATGAAAACAAAATTACATATCCTTTATATCTAATCCATACACCAACGACCAAAAACACCTACAAACACTTTCATTCTTCAATTTTCTTCATCTAATTGAACTCTCTCAAGTTCTATCTTCAAGTTCTAAGTGTTCTTCATAAATTCCAAAAGTTCTAGTTTCATAAAATCAAGAATACTTTCAAGTTTGCTAGCTCACTTCCAATCTTGTAAAGTGATCATCCAACCTCAAGAAATCTTTGTTTCTTACAGTAGGTTATCATTCTAATACAAGGTAATAATCATATTCAAACTTTGGTTCAATTTCTATAACTATAACAATCTTATTTCAAGTGATGATCTTACTTGAACTTGTTTTCGTGTCATGATTTTGCTTCAAGAACTTTGAGCCATCCAAGGATCCATTGAAGCTAGATCCATTTTTCTCTTTTCCAGTAGGTTCATCCAAGGAACTTAAGGTAGTAATGATGTTCATGACATCATTCGATTCATACATATAAAGCTATCTTATTCGAAGGTTTAAACTTGTAATCACTAGAACATAGTTTAGTTAATTCTAAACTTGTTCGCAAACAAAAGTTAATCCGTCTAACTTGACTTTTAAAATCAACTAAACACATGTTCTATATCTATATGATATGCTAACTTAATGATTTAAAACCTGGAAACACGAAAAACACCGTAAAACCGGATTTACGCCGTCGTAGTAACACCGCGGGCTGTTTTGGGTTAGTTAATTAAAAACTATGATAAACTTTGATTTAAAAGTTGTTATTCTGAGAAAATGATTTTTATTATGAACATGAAACTATATCCAAAAATTATGGTTAAACTCAAAGTGGAAGTATGTTTTCTAAAATGGTCATCTAGACGTCGTTCTTTCGACTGAAATGACTACCTTTACAAAAACGACTTGTAACTTATTTTTCCGACTAGAAACCTATACTTTTTTTGTTTAGATTCATAAAATAGAGTTCAATATGAAACCATAGCAATTTGATTCACTCAAAACGGATTTAAAATGAAGAAGTTATGGGTAAAACAAGATTGGATAATTTTTCTCATTTTAGCTACGTGAAAATTGGTAACAAATCTATTCCAACCATAACTTAATCAACTTGTATTATATATTATGTAATCTTGAGATACCATAGACACGTATACAATGTTTCGACCTATCATGTCGACACATCTATATATATTTCGGAACAACCATAGACACTCTATATGTGAATGTTGGAGTTAGCTATACAGGGTTGAGGTTGATTCCAAAATATATATAGTTTGAGTTGTGATCAATACTGAGATACGTATACACTGGGTCGTGGATTGATTCAAGATAATATTTATCGATTTATTTCTGTACATCTAACTGTGGACAACTAGTTGTAGGTTACTAACGAGGACAGCTGACTTAATAAACTTAAAACATCAAAATATATTAAAAGTGTTGTAAATATATTTTGAACATACTTTGATATATATGTATATATTGTTATAGGTTCGTGAATCAACCAGTGGCCAAGTCTTACTTCCCGACGAAGTAAAAATCTGTGAAAGTGAGTTATAGTCCCACTTTTAAAATCTAATATTTTTGGGATGAGAATACATGCAGGTTTTATAAATGATTTACAAAATAGACACAAGTACGTGAAACTACATTCTATGGTTGAATTATCGAAATCGAATATGCCCTTTTTTATTAAGTCTGGTAATCTAAGAATTAGGGAACAGACACCCTAATTGACGCGAATCCTAAAGATAGATCTATTGGGCTTAACAAACCCCATCCAAAGTACCGGATGCTTTAGTACTTCGAAATTTATATCATATCCGAAGGGTGTCCCGGAATGATGGGGATATTCTTATATATGCATCTTGTTAATGTCGGTTACCAGGTGTTCACCATATGAATGATTTTTATCCCTATGTATGGGATGTGTATTGAAATATGAAATCTTGTGGTCTATTGTTACGATTTGATATATATAGGTTAAACCTATAACTCACCAACATTTTTGTTGACGTTTTAAGCATGTTTATTCTCAGGTGATTATTAAGAGCTTCCGCTGTCGCATACTTAAATAAGGACAAGATTTGGAGTCCATGCTTGTATGATATTGTGTAAAAACTGCATTCAAGAAACTTATTTTGTTGTAACATATTTGTATTGTAAACCATTATGTAATGGTCGTGTGTAAACAGGATATTTTAGATTATCATTATTTGATAATCTACGTAAAGCTTTTTAAACCTTTATTGATGAAATAAAGGTTATGGTTTGTTTAAAAATGAATGCAGTCTTTGAAAAACGTCTCATATAGAGGTCAAAACCTCGCAACGAAATCAATTAATATGGAACGTTTTTAATCAATAAGAGCGGGACATTTCAGTTGGTATCCGAGCGTTGGTCTTAGAGAACCAGAAAATTTGCATTAGTGTGTCTTATCGAGTTTGTTAGGATGCATTAGTGAGTCTGGACTTCGACCGTGTTTTCTTTAAAAATGATTGCTTAACATTTTTGTTGGAAACTATATATTTTTAACATATGAATATTATGTGATATATTAATCTCTTAACGTGTTTGATATTATGTGATAGATGTCTACCTCTAGAACAAGTCCCATTGACTCACCTAATAATAATGAAGAGTCAAATGTAAATTGGAATGATTTGTGGACTGATTCACAAGTTCCCGAAGAGGAACCGGAAGAAGAGTCAGAACCGGAAGAAGAATCGGAACCGGAAGAAGAATCGGAACCGGATGAAGAAATAGAACCGGTGGGGGAAATAATAAAACGGTTAAGTAAAAGAAAATCCTCAACCAACCGACCAAAGTTAATTATGGTCAATGGTGTTTCCGCCAAGGAAGCAAAATATTGGGAGGATTACCAATTCTCCGATGAATCGGATTTCGACGAGAATTCCGACGGTGTTATAGAAATTACCCCAACTGAATTTAAAAAGGCAAAAGAAAATAATAAGGGAAAGGGCATAAAAATAGAGAAATCTAATTCCAACCCCGATGAACTTTATATGTATCGTCAACCCCCGAAGTCCTTAAGTTGTAACAATGACCCGGGAACCTCTAAACCGCCAGGTTTTTCTAAACCAATGTGGACAACGACGGCTCGTATTAGGGGAACATCATATATCCCTAGAAACTTGGCAAAACGAACCAAAACCGAAGAAGAAGAAACGAGCGAGTCGGAATAAGATAGTTGTATTCGTGTGGTGTAATATATGGAATATAGTGTTCTTATGCTTTATGATATATGTAAAAATTGCTTGTATTAATAAGTATTTTTTTTATGAATCTAACTCTTGTCTATTTTACAGTTTAAAAACACAAAATGGATAGACAACCCAATATTTTAAGAGACCTACCCGGAGACATGATTGATGAAATCTTGTCTAGAGTCGGCCAGAATTCTTCGGCACAACTATTTAAGGCGAGATCAGTTTGTAAGACATTCGAAGAACGTTCCAAGAATGTCTTGATTTATAAGAGACTTTCGTTTGAAAGATGGGGGATATCACATTGGGAAACCCATAAGTTACGATGTGTTTACTTTGACGCATATATTGCGGGGAACCCAAATGCTATTTTACGCAACGGGTTAAGAAATTATTTTGACTCAATATATCCGAATATTGGACTTCGTGATTTAGAAAAAGCGGCTAACATGCAACATAAAGAAGCATGTTATGCTTACGGATTAGTAATGTTCGCTTCTCACCAAAGTGAGAACAAGAACATCGGGCTACAACTATTAAACAAAACGTTTCCACAAGTGACGGAGTCGGTAATTGGGGTAAGAAATGAGGTTTTTAGATTATTACGGGACTGTTGGACATTACGTAACCCTCGTCCCTTTGATGACGTTACAACACGCTGTCTTATCAACGGCCATAACGGTTATGTTGCACAAGACCAAGGATGGGAAGTAGTCCTAGTAAAACCAGAATGCATGACTTGTTTCTGGACGTATGAATTACGTGTCTTTATTGCCTTTGCTGAACGACTTGTGTACTAGCTAGAATTGTCTTCACAACTATCTTGTATCAAAGTTATTGTGTGCTATATTTCATGCTTTATGTAAAATAAGCGGTATTGTAAGTTTGTAAAATATTGTATAAAAGTTTGAACGCGAAATATTATTATAATCAGTTTTTCATATAGAATTGTAGTAGTTGAATTGTATATTAGCTACTAAGTATGAACTTAACGGGTAGGTACTACCCGAATTTAAACTTATAAAACGCTAATATGAAGAAAAAGCTTTTATAAATGAGTTCATATTATGCTACGAAATACTATTAACTACTCTTAATATTCTGTATGATTAACTTGTTCCATTTAACTATTTTGAAGGAAATGGCACCGACTACTCGACACACCGTGAATATGAATGAAGAGGAATTCCGTACTTTTCTAGCTTCAAACATAGCCGCAGTACAGGCTGCGCTACATACCAACAATAACCTTGGATCTAGCAGTACAGGAAATCGTGTAGGATGCACCTACAAAGAATTCACTGCCTGCAAACCTTTGGAATTTGATGGAACCGAAGGACCGATCGGATTGAAACGGTGGACCGAGAAGGTTGAATCGGTGTTTGCCATAAGTAAGTGTACTGAAGAGGACAAAGTGAAGTACGCTACGCATACCTTCACAGGTTCTGCGTTAACATGGTGGAATACCTATCTAGAGCAAGTGGGACAAGATGATGCGTACGCACTACCGTGGTCAGCATTCAAGCACTTGATGAACGAGAAGTACCGTCCCAGAACCGAGGTCAATAAGCTCAAGACAGAACTTAGAGGGTTACGAACCCAAGGATTTGATATTACCACGTACGAAAGACGATTCACAGAATTGTGCCTATTGTGTCCGGGAGCATTCGAAGATGAGGAAGAGAAGATCGACGCGTTTGTGAAAGGATTACCGGAAAGAATCCAAGAAGATATAAGTTCACACGAGCCCGCCTCCATACAACAGGCATGTAGAATGGCTCACAAACTAGTGAACCAGATTGAAGAAAGAATTAAAGAACAGACTGCTGAAGAGGCCAATATGAAGCAAGTCAAAAGAAAGTGGGAGGAAAACGGTGATAAGAATCACCAATACAACAACAACAGCAATTACAACAATAATCGCAACAATTATCCCAACAATCGCAACATCAATCGCAACTACAACAAACGGCCCAACAACAACAACAACAACAACAACAACAACAGCAACTACAACAATCATCCCAACAACAATAATAACCGCAACAACAACAACAATCAGAAGCAACTATGCCAAAGGTGTGAAAAGAATCACTCGGGGTTCTGCACCAAATTTTGCAACAAGTGTAAAAGAAATGGTCATAGCGCGGCGAAGTGTGAGGTCTACGGACCAGGAGTTAATAGAACGAAAGGAACAAATGGTGTCGGAACGAGTAATGGCGGAGCAAGTAGTGTCGGAGCAAGTTATGCCAATGTAGTTTGTTATAAATGTGGAAAACCAGGCCACATTATTAGAAATTGCCCGAACCAGGAGAACACGAATGGACAAGGCCGTGGAAGAGTTTTCAATATTAATGCGGTAGAGGCACAGGAAGACCCGGAGCTTGTTACGGGTACGTTTCTTATTGACAATAAATCTGCTTACGTTTTATTTGATTCGGGTGCGGATAGAAGCTATATGAGTAGAGATTTTTGTGCTAAATTAAGTTGTCCATTGACGCCTTTGGATAGTAAATTTTTACTCGAATTAGCAAATGGTAAATTAATTTCAGCAGATAATATATGTCGGAATCGAGAAATTAAACTGGTTAGCGAAACATTTAAGATTGATTTGATACCAGTAGAGTTAGGGAGTTTTGATGTGATAATCGGTATGGACTGGTTGAAAGAAGTGAAAGCGGAGATCGTTTGTTACAAAAATGCAATTCGCATTATACGAGAAAAAGGAAAACCCTTAATGGTGTACGGAGAAAAGGGCAACACGAAGCTACATCTTATTAGTAATTTGAAGGCACAAAAACTAATAAGAAAAGGTTGCTATGCTGTTCTAGCACACGTCGAGAAAGTACAAACTGAAGAAAAGAGCATCAATGATGTTCCCATTACAAAAGAATTTCCCGATGTATTTCCGAAAGAATTACCGGGATTACCCCCACATCGATCCGTTGAATTTCAAATAGATCTTGTACCAGGAGCTGCACCAATAGCTCGTGCTCCTTACAGACTCGCACCCAGCGAGATGAAAGAACTGCAAAGTCAATTACAAGAACTTTTAGAGCGTGGTTTCATTCGACCAAGCACATCACCGTGGGGAGCTCCTGTTTTGTTTGTCAAGAAGAAAGATGGTACATTCAGGTTGTGTATCGACTACCGAGAGTTGAACAAACTTACCATCAAGAACCGCTACCCACTACCGAGAATCGACGACTTATTTGATCAACTACAAGGCTCGTCTGTTTATTCAAAGATTGACTTACGTTCCGGGTATCATCAAATGCGGGTGAAAGAAGATGATATTCCAAAGACTGCTTTCAGAACACGTTACGGTCATTACGAGTTTATGGTCATGCCGTTTGGTTTAACTAATGCACCAGCTGTGTTCATGGACCTTATGAACCGAGTGTGTGGACCATACCTTGACAAGTTTGTCATTGTTTTCATTGATGACATACTTATTTACTCAAAGAATGACCAAGAACACGGTGAACATTTGAGAAAGGTGTTAGAAGTATTGAGGAAGGAAGAATTGTACGCTAAGTTTTCAAAGTGTGCATTGTGGTTGGAAGAAGTTCAATTCCTCGGTCACATAGTGAACAAAGAAGGTATTAAGGTGGATCCGGCAAAGATAGAAACTGTTGAAAAGTGGGAAACCCCGAAAACTCCGAAACACATACGCCAGTTTTTAGGACTAGCTGGTTACTACAGAAGGTTCATCCAAGACTTTTCCAGAATAGCAAAACCCTTGACTGCATTAACGCATAAAGGGAAGAAATTTGAATGGAATGATGAACAAGAGAAAGCGTTTCAGTTATTGAAGAAAAAGCTAACTACGGCACCTATATTGTCATTGCCTGAAGGGAATGATGATTTTGTAATTTATTGTGACGCATCAAAGCAAGGTCTCGGTTGTGTATTAATGCAACGAACGAAGGTGATTGCTTATGCGTCTAGACAATTGAAGATTCACGAACAAAATTATACGACGCATGATTTGGAATTAGGCGCGGTTGTTTTTGCATTAAAGACTTGGAGGCACTACTTATATGGGGTCAAAAGTATTATATATACCGACCACAAAAGTCTTCAACACATATTTAATCAGAAACAACTGAATATGAGGCAGCGTAGGTGGATTGAATTATTGAATGATTACGATTTTGAGATTCGTTACCACCCGGGGAAGGCAAATGTGGTAGCCGATGCCTTGAGCAGGAAGGATAGAGAACCCATTCGAGTAAAATCTATGAATATAATGATTCATAATAACATTACTACTCAAATAAAGGAGGCGCAACAAGGAGTTTTAAAGGAGGGAAATTTAAAGGATGAAATACCCAAAGGATCGGAGAAGCATCTTAATATTCGGGAAGACGGAACCCGGTATAGGGCTGAAAGGATTTGGGTACCAAAATTTGGAGATATGAGAGAAATGGTACTTAGAGAAGCTCATAAAACCAGATACTCAATACATCCTGGAACGGGGAAGATGTACAAGGATCTCAAGAAACATTTTTGGTGGCCGGGTATGAAAGCCGATGTTGCTAAATACGTAGGAGAATGTTTGACGTGTTCTAAGGTCAAAGCTGAGCATCAGAAACCATCAGGTCTACTTCAACAACCCGAAATCCCGGAATGGAAATGGGAAAACATTACCATGGATTTCATCACTAAATTGCCAAGGACTGCAAGTGGTTTTGATACTATTTGGGTAATAGTTGATCGTCTCACCAAATCAGCACACTTCCTACCAATAAGAGAAGATGACAAGATGGAGAAGTTAGCACGACTGTATTTGAAGGAAGTCGTCTCCAGACATGGAATACCAATCTCTATTATCTCTGATAGGGATGGCAGATTTATTTCAAGATTCTGGCAGACATTACAGCAAGCATTAGGAACTCGTCTAGACATGAGTACTGCCTATCATCCACAAACTGATGGGCAGAGCGAAAGGACGATACAAACGCTTGAAGACATGCTACGAGCATGTGTTATTGATTTCGGAAACAGTTGGGATCGACATCTACCGTTAGCAGAATTTTCCTACAACAACAGCTACCATTCAAGCATTGAGATGGCGCCGTTTGAAGCACTTTATGGTAGAAAGTGCAGGTCTCCGATTTGTTGGAGTGAAGTGGGGGATAGACAGATTATGGGTCCGGAGATTATACAAGAAACTACCGAGAAGATCATCCAAATTCAACAACGGTTGAAAACCGCCCAAAGTCGACAAAAGAGCTACGCTGACATTAAAAGAAAAGATATAGAATTTGAAATTGGAGAGATGGTCATGCTTAAAGTTTCACCTTGGAAAGGCGTTGTTCGATTTGGTAAACGAGGGAAATTAAATCCAAGGTATATTGGACCATTCAAGATTATTGATCGTGTCGGACCAGTAGCTTACCGACTTGAGTTACCTCAACAACTCGCGGCTGTACATAACACTTTCCACGTCTCGAATTTGAAGAAATGTTTTGCTAAAGAAGATCTCACTATTCCGTTAGATGAAATCCAAATCAACGAAAAACTCCAATTCATCGAAGAACCCGTCGAAATAATGGATCGTGAGGTTAAAAGACTTAAGCAAAACAAGATACCAATTGTTAAGGTTCGATGGAATGCTCGTAGAGGACCCGAGTTCACCTGGGAGCGTGAAGATCAGATGAAGAAGAAATACCCGCATCTATTTCCAGAAGATTCGTCAACACCTTCAACAGCTTAAAATTTCGGGACGAAATTTATTTAACGGGTAGGTACTGTAGTGACCCGAACTTTTCCATGGTTATATATATTAACTGAGATTGATGTTTACATGATTAAATGTTTCCAACATGTTAAGCAATCAAACTTGTTAAGACTTGATTAATTGAAATAGGTTTCATATAGACAATTGACCACCCAAGTGGACCGGTGATTCACGAACGTTAAAACTTGTAAAAAAACTATATGATGACATATATATGGTTAACATGATATTATGATAAGTAAACATATCATTAATTATATTAACAATGAACTACATATGTAAAAACAAGACTACTAACTTAATGATTTTGAAACGAGACATATATGTAACGTTTATCGTTGTAACGACATTTAATGTATATATATCATATTAAGAGATATTCGTACATCATAATATCATGATAATATAATAATTTAAAATCTATTTTGATATTATAAACATTGGGTTAACAACATTTAACAAGATCGTTAACCTAAAGGTTTCAAAACAACACTTACATGTAACGACTAACGATGACTTAACGACTCAGTTAAAATGTATATACATGTAGTGTTTTAATATGTATTTATACACTTTTGAAAGACTTCAATACACTTATCAAAATACTTCTACTTAACAAAAATGCTTACAATTACATTCTCGTTCAGTTTCATCAACAATTCTACTCGTATGCACCCGTATTCGTACTCGTACAATACATAGCTTTTAGATGTATGTACTATTGGTATATACACTCCAATGATCAGCTCTTAGCAGCCCATGTGAGTCACCTAACACATGTGGGAACCATCATTTGGCAACTAGCATGAAATATCTCATAAGATTACAAAAATATGAGTAATCATTCATGACTTATTTACATGAAAACAAAATTACATATCCTTTATATCTAATCCATACACCAACGACCAAAAACACCTACAAACACTTTCATTCTTCAATTTTCTTCATCTAATTGAACTCTCTCAAGTTCTATCTTCAAGTTCTAAGTGTTCTTCATAAATTCCAAAAGTTCTAGTTTCATAAAATCAAGAATACTTTCAAGTTTGCTAGCTCACTTCCAATCTTGTAAAGTGATCATCCAACCTCAAGAAATCTTTGTTTCTTACAGTAGGTTATCATTCTAATACAAGGTAATAATCATATTCAAACTTTGGTTCAATTTCTATAACTATAACAATCTTATTTCAAGTGATGATCTTACTTGAACTTGTTTTCGTGTCATGATTTTGCTTCAAGAACTTTGAGCCATCCAAGGATCCATTGAAGCTAGATCCATTTTTCTCTTTTCCAGTAGGTTCATCCAAGGAACTTAAGGTAGTAATGATGTTCATGACATCATTCGATTCATACATATAAAGCTATCTTATTCGAAGGTTTAAACTTGTAATCACTAGAACATAGTTTAGTTAATTCTAAACTTGTTCGCAAACAAAAGTTAATCCGTCTAACTTGACTTTTAAAATCAACTAAACACATGTTCTATATCTATATGATATGCTAACTTAATGATTTAAAACCTGGAAACACGAAAAACACCGTAAAACCGGATTTACGCCGTCGTAGTAACACCGCGGGCTGTTTTGGGTTAGTTAATTAAAAACTATGATAAACTTTGATTTAAAAGTTGTTATTCTGAGAAAATGATTTTTATTATGAACATGAAACTATATCCAAAAATTATGGTTAAACTCAAAGTGGAAGTATGTTTTCTAAAATGGTCATCTAGACGTCGTTCTTTCGACTGAAATGACTACCTTTACAAAAACGACTTGTAACTTATTTTTCCGACTAGAAACCTATACTTTTTTTGTTTAGATTCATAAAATAGAGTTCAATATGAAACCATAGCAATTTGATTCACTCAAAACGGATTTAAAATGAAGAAGTTATGGGTAAAACAAGATTGGATAATTTTTCTCATTTTAGCTACGTGAAAATTGGTAACAAATCTATTCCAACCATAACTTAATCAACTTGTATTATATATTATGTAATCTTGAGATACCATAGACACGTATACAATGTTTCGACCTATCATGTCGACACATCTATATATATTTCGGAACAACCATAGACACTCTATATGTGAATGTTGGAGTTAGCTATACAGGGTTGAGGTTGATTCCAAAATATATATAGTTTGAGTTGTGATCAATACTGAGATACGTATACACTGGGTCGTGGATTGATTCAAGATAATATTTATCGATTTATTTCTGTACATCTAACTGTGGACAACTAGTTGTAGGTTACTAACGAGGACAGCTGACTTAATAAACTTAAAACATCAAAATATATTAAAAGTGTTGTAAATATATTTTGAACATACTTTGATATATATGTATATATTGTTATAGGTTCGTGAATCAACCAGTGGCCAAGTCTTACTTCCCGACGAAGTAAAAATCTGTGAAAGTGAGTTATAGTCCCACTTTTAAAATCTAATATTTTTGGGATGAGAATACATGCAGGTTTTATAAATGATTTACAAAATAGACACAAGTACGTGAAACTACATTCTATGGTTGAATTATCGAAATCGAATATGCCCTTTTTTATTAAGTCTGGTAATCTAAGAATTAGGGAACAGACACCCTAATTGACGCGAATCCTAAAGATAGATCTATTGGGCTTAACAAACCCCATCCAAAGTACCGGATGCTTTAGTACTTCGAAATTTATATCATATCCGAAGGGTGTCCCGGAATGATGGGGATATTCTTATATATGCATCTTGTTAATGTCGGTTACCAGGTGTTCACCATATGAATGATTTTTATCCCTATGTATGGGATGTGTATTGAAATATGAAATCTTGTGGTCTATTGTTACGATTTGATATATATAGGTTAAACCTATAACTCACCAACATTTTTGTTGACGTTTTAAGCATGTTTATTCTCAGGTGATTATTAAGAGCTTCCGCTGTCGCATACTTAAATAAGGACAAGATTTGGAGTCCATGCTTGTATGATATTGTGTAAAAACTGCATTCAAGAAACTTATTTTGTTGTAACATATTTGTATTGTAAACCATTATGTAATGGTCGTGTGTAAACAGGATATTTTAGATTATCATTATTTGATAATCTACGTAAAGCTTTTTAAACCTTTATTGATGAAATAAAGGTTATGGTTTGTTTAAAAATGAATGCAGTCTTTGAAAAACGTCTCATATAGAGGTCAAAACCTCGCAACGAAATCAATTAATATGGAACGTTTTTAATCAATAAGAGCGGGACATTTCACAAGTGGGAACCGAGCACCAAAAATATAGCTATCGAACATGTGTGCCAAAAAGAACGCACGGGATACCCCGCAATTGGTCAAGCCAATGCCTCCCACAGTACCTAACATCGTGAGATGTTGGTAAGAAAATAATGTGCTTAGGAGTATACACATTACGTCCAGATATCATCGATAATCATGAGGTAATCATCTAATCCGTTAAGTCAATCATAAAGATTGAGGTTCATCAGGCTTAAAAGCTGATATTTTACCTTTCCGGAGGTTATCCACTGGGAATCTGATCAATCACATATTTGTGTATCATGGTGCGCTTCCCATTTGGCGAGACAGATCTCCCTCATCGAGATAAGTCTGACTACCAGTTTCCCTGTTTGATGTTGAGGCCTGGTAGATTTCCAGTCGATTTTAGCAATGATTTTTCAAGATTTTTCGTCACCCTACAACTGGTCTGGACTATAACTTCTGAAATAAATCAGCAAGTGTGTCGATTTGGAGACTTTACTCCTATGGTTATTCAAAGTGGTCGGGTGCAACATTGTCCTTGTTAGAAGAAACAATGAGGATCGCCCTATTAAAGTTTTCGATCTAGCGCATGGTCCGGCTTAGACCACGCTACTAATCACCGTTCATACGGTAGACACCCACCTTGGTGCAGATGACCTACGATTGAATTCTTAAAGAATTCGTAGGATTTCACATTCAATGGAAATGAACGTGTTTGGAATTAATTCCAAGTTGCCTACTTCCCACATGACAAGCTTTTCTACTTGTTTTAAGAAAGGTAGGAAGTAGATACTACCCTTCCGATAAATCCCAAAACCTTTTGGTGTTTTTGACTATGGGTTGTGTTGTCTAAGAAAACACAAGCACGTAGCTATTGTTCTTAAAAAGGACAACACTGGTGAAGCTCAAGGCTCCTCTTCCCACAGTATCACACCATTAGATGATGTAATAATAAAATGGTATAGTTTCGGAACTCTGCTATACCAAGTAACCAAAAGTTTTTGATCTGGCACGTGATTCGATCACAATCACGCTATGCAATCACCGCTCTCTCACGGTTTACACCCGTTTTGGTACATGTGACCTACTATTGAGTTCCCCGAACTCGTAGGATTTCATGTCCAAAATAATGAACATGTGGAACAATTTTGGCTTCTTTAAAATCACGAAATATGTCATAAAATACCAAGCCAATTTTCATAATAAAGGTGTTGGCCGAATTATCAATTGTTTTTCTACTTTTTTTTTATTTTTAAACTAACTTTTCTATTTTTTTTATTTTACCCCTAATTTTTTCAATTTTTTTTACGACCAAAACCCATGAAACGTCAAGTCTTTTTAGATCAAAACTAATATGATGATGATTCCATTAACAACCAACCCGAGAGATTTTACATCCCCCACCCCACACTTGAGATCAAGTAATGTCCCCATCACTTGAGCTAAAAAATAGATTAAAATCGAAAGGGTTATGTGAGAAAGAAAATATAAAAACTTATCGAGCTTAACCACTTATCGCGAAATGCCAGTGACAGATGGCGCTGAACTGACTGCCAGCATAAGAACATCGTCCATTCCCGATCATCACACCAATATCATCAATCATGTAGTTTTGCTGAACTTAATGCCAGACTTGAAAAATCGTTTCACCAACAAACCTAAGAAAAGAAAAACAAAAGAACTACATAAACAGGACAAGGTGGCACCACCCGATGCCGAAACGCCTTGTCCCAAAATAAGTTTCAAGTACATAAGCAGAATATATAATTATCCAAATACAGACCAACAAAAAGGAAATAGTTTTAAACAAATTACAACATAATCAACGGGCTCGCAGGCCCTCCTCACTGAAAACCATCAAACGGCCAATTGCCGTACGGATACTACTGCTGAAACCTCTGACGCGCATCCTCCAACCTTTCCTGCTCACTATAGATTGGGGCCTGCACTCGTGGTCGAACTGGACTACGATAATACACGGGTGTCTGAGCAGTAGTACCATAATAATGATCCTGGTTGAAGTAGAAAAGACGATCATTGTGCCTTTGCCAATCGTTCCCATAAGCAATCCATTGCTGGTCATGCACGAACTCGGCCAACCTTTCTTCTTGACGTAACGTACTCTCCTCGACCCGCTGTTGACTAGCCCACATACGGTCATTTTGTGACCGTTGATCACCCCGAAAATCATTAAAACTATCCGACACACCGATTTGCACATTATCAACCCTCGAGACCAAGTTATCCCAAACTTCTTGGGAAATACCCCACGGCTAACCCCTGCAGGAACATTCGGAGCAACCTGCTCCGCCTCATCACCTCCTTGATTATTACCACCGGCCTCAGGTGCTTATTGCCGAACATACTCAACCAAGCCAACTTGATTCGCATCCCACATTACAAAATTTGCACTAATATAAAACCTTAAATTAAAAGGTTTCATAATCTGTAATGGGTCGGTCAATTTCGTACACCTGCTAAAATCAATGTTGAAAAACCTCGCAATTTTTGTTACAAAATGACCACCAAGAAGTGGCCTTACTGCTCTTGTTTCCCTCGCATGATTAGATAAATAAGTAGCAATTAACATACACAAATCAACATGTGAATTAGCCCTAACTCGATGCATAATCCACAACTCGGTCGAATTCACTTTATCGTTCCCATTTTTTCGACCACAAAAAGTACACGACAACAGTTTATGGAGTAACCGTAGCTATCTGCTCCGAATATCGGACCCTTTCGACTCATTTGAAACAAACGGAATCAAACCCGAAATTTCATAAAAAAAAAAGTCTCGCTCGTTATAATCCTCCGGATGTCCTACAAATTCAGTTTCTTTTTTCAAATATCGTGTTAAAGACTTCTCATCCAATTCTTCATACAAATTGAGTGCTCGAGCCAAATCCATTCGACTCATGGCTCGGTTCTCTCCCCCTAGTTGAAATATCATAAACCCTTAATCTGTAGGATCCCTTATTGAACGCACACTTAAAGAGGAGAAAAACTCAACAACTAACTCACGATAAAGGTCGTCTCTCAAAGACATAGCACGTTCCCACGTGCCAAGATAGACTCTGTTTCTCGACATTGCTAACATATCAGTAATTTCATCCCTGATCTCACTAGTTGCTCTATCCAACTCATCCCAACTAAAATACCAGGTCGCTTGTATATTCCGAACCGAAATAAATTCAAAATATTGGGAGTAATTTTCTCCAACTTTTTGCAACCAAATTTCTGGGTTCATTCTTCTCTCTTCATCCCTTCAGGATTGAGATGTGGAGGACGAGGGAACATCAACTCTGCTTCTCTGCACACATGAAACAAAATAAAAAAACCAAACCAAACACCGAACCTTGAAAAGTTAGCGTTATGACAATAATAATAACCAAACCAATATGTTCCAAATACTTGCATCAACTACCATTAATACTCGTTTCAACTTCAATGAGGCATTTTGATAAGGCTAAAAAGGAACATATATTTCATAGCAATATCCCTTCTAAATAATAGGTTTTCATATGTAATTGCATTATATTTTCATTGTAATTGTTTAAATAAATAAGTGCGAAGACAAAAGGCGAAAACGAAGATTTGAAGACACAAACGTCCAAAAAGCTCAAATGTACAAGATACAATTCAAAAGATTCAATTTATTGATGAGAAACGTCTAAAAATGACAAGAGTACAAGTTACAAAACGCAAAGTACAAGATATTAAATTATACGAAAGGACGTTCGAAAATCCGGAACCGGTACCCGAGCCAACTATCAACGCTCGACGCAACGGAGCTGAAAGTACAAGTCAACTATGCACAAGAATATAATATAATATTTAAATAATTAATAATAAGAATAATAATAAATAATAAAAAGTTGTTAATTGAGCATAGTTAAGGGGTCATAAGTGAAAATTTCAATTCAATATTTGCCTATAAAAGGCAATTCATTTGATCGATTTATGTACACCTTTTCTTCTTTCTTTCTCTTTACATGTAATATATATATTTATAATTTTAATTTTAATTTTAGTTTAAGTTTAATAATAATTGGGTTATTGTAAGGAATGTTTTACGGGTTTTAAAGTCGAAACTCTGTCCGTGTAACGCTACACGATTAATAATCACTGTAAGTTATGTTCTTCCTTTTTAAATTAATCTCTCGTAACTAAGTTATTATTATGCTTATTTAAGCCGAAGTAATCGTGATGTTTGACTAAATATTAAGACCGGGTTATTGGATTTTGTACCATAATTAAGGTTTGGGCAAAAGACCGACACTTGTGGAAATTGGACTATTGACTATTAATAGATGGGGGGTATTGTCTAATTGAGTGACAACTCATTGGAGTCTGTCGAACCTATCTTCAAATTAATTATCCTAATAATTAATAATGATTATGGTTGTCCTATTTAGTGACGTTCATATGGAATCTATTATAATCATTTAATTAATTATTCGGGTTGGGTAATTGATTATTCAAACTGATCAAGTGGGTAAATTAATATTCATATCTAATTAAAACAGGGGTAGATTACATACAGTGATAACTGGTGTAATTGTTGACAGAAGTGATAACTGCGTCACAGTTTAAATCCTTAATTAGTTGGAATATTTGACTTCGGGTATAAGGGTAATTTGACGAGGACACTCGCACTTTATATTTATGACCGATGGACTATTATGGATAAAAACCAGATAGGTATCAAATAAACCATGACAAAGGACAATTAACCCGAGTAACAATTAATTAAAATCAAAACGTTAAACATCATGATTACGGAAGTTTAAATAAGCATAATCCTTTTATTTCATATTCTATCGCAATTTTATTTATTGTTATTTTATTTATCGTCATTTATATATTTTACGCACTTTAATTATTGTCATTTATCTTTGCGCTTAAAAATATAAAATCGACAAACCGATCATTAAACGGTAAAAAACCCCCTTTTATAATAATATTACTACATATATATATATTTGTATTTTTATAAAATAAAACTAATATAGCGTTAAGCTTTGATTAAAAGATTATAGTACGTAATCACTAGCTCCCTGTGGAACGAACCGGACTTACTAAAAACTACACTACTCTACGATTAGGTACACTGCCTATAATGTTGTAGCAAGGTTTAGGTATATCCCATCCGTAAATTAATAAAACTTGTGTCATATTTTGTAGTATTTTGTATTAAAAATAATACTATTTCGTACCCTCACGCTACATCATCAAGTTTTTGGCGCCGCTGCCGGGGAACTCTTTTAAAAGCCGGAAGTGTAACGCTAATATAAAAAAAAAAAAATTTAGTTAACTTTTATTAAAATTCGTTTTTGTAAAAATACGTTTTAATTATTCGAAAATATAAAAACAAAAACAAAAATTTAAATTTTTTAGGAGTTTGATAAATATTTAAGTTTTATAAAGTTTCTTTAGTTTGTAAAAATATAAGTTTTATTTAATTTATTTTATAAATATATTTTATAAATATAAAAAACCGAAAAAAAAATATAAATATATATAAATCTATTTTTTTATTGTTATAAAGTATTTTATTTTTATCTTAGTTATTAAAGATAAGTTTTATTTAAATTATATAAATATTTTAATTAGATAATATAAACAGAAAATATAAAAACAGAAAACAGAAAATAAAAAAAAATAATAATAATAATAAAGAAAAACGCGCCGAATTTTAAACCTGTCAGTTGAATTTCTGAACCCCGCGACTCGCGGGGTTTGGTGCCTTGAATACCGCAACTCGCGGAGGGGACCTGACACCAACAGGAAGCCCTAATCCTGCATTTATGAAACGACCCGACCCAATCCATAGGGACGAATACAATAACATATGATTACATCGCGAGGCATTTGACCTCTATATGATACGTTTTATAAACATTGCATTCTTTTGAAAAGATAT
Source organism: Rutidosis leptorrhynchoides (assembly GCF_046630445.1). NCBI lineage: Eukaryota > Viridiplantae > Streptophyta > Magnoliopsida > Asterales > Asteraceae > Rutidosis > Rutidosis leptorrhynchoides. Next base: position 42,159,092 of record NC_092336.1, read on the forward strand.
ACCATAAATGAATATTTAAAATTCAATGTTTTCGACATCTGATGATTTCTACATATAGACAATCACCGTAAATAACAGTTTACAAGAATACTTCCGTTGACAATGCAGTCAAAATAAATACACGGTGATGATTTTGTGAATGCAATGCTTCCTCGAATAAAACATGTATGACTCCATGCACATGGTTTCTCTAACATATATTCAAACAGCGGAAGACTTCTAGGAACCTGAGAATAAACATGCTTTAAACGTCAACATAAAGTTGGTGAGATATAGGTTTAATGCTAGCAGCGTTATAAATATAGACCACAAGATTTCATATACATAAACGTTTTAATAAAAAATATTCTAAGTTGTTGAGCACTTGATAACCATACTTAACATTTAATCAACGTTGCATATTCCCTTTATTATGAAATATTACTACACCGTACCAAGTGTAGTCACCGAAACGAAGTACTGTGCAACCTTTGAATACTGGTCGTCCAGTCCGATTGGAGTTGTCAGGCCCGATAGATCTATCAACAGGATTCGCGTTTACAATACCTCATGTAAATAGTAGTTACCAAGTTACAGAGAAGTATGCCAGTGGTACAACTCAACGTAGAATATATATTTTTAATCACTTGTGTCCATAACGTAAATCAAAAAATGCATGTATTCTCATTCCGAAATATTTAGAGTTTAAAAGTGGGACTATATACTCACTTTTGCCTTGAAGGTATTTAACTCGACTTGGTCTCCGATAGATATCACGAACCTAACCATATATATATATAATATATCAACATATTTTCTTTTCAAGTAATCGTTACATATATATATATATATATATATATATATATATATATATATATATATATATATATATATATATATATATATATATATATATATATATATATATATATATATATATATATATATATATATATATATATATATATATATGTATATATATATATATATATACATACTTATAATACTTTTAATATTTTCTTAGTCCGTAGTTAGCAGTCTGATGTTAGTGGTCCACAATTAGTTGCTCAACAAAATAAATAAAGACCCCATCATATTCGTATTGATCAGAATTAATATCGACCCATGGTACCATGTTGTCAAATGACGTGTTGCGTACATAAAGTACCGTGTTGTCAAATGACGTGTTGCGTACAATCATGAGGTCTTATGATTAATCTTCTCGTGTTGTTTACGGGTGGTCCTGAAATATATAAAATCAAATCATAAGTAATTATATATAAAATATCATATTAATTAGAAAAGATATGATTAATTTACTTTATCTCCAAATATTTTCGTAGCTAAACTAGTTTCGGATACCCAATCTTGTTTTAGTCGTAGTTTCTTCATTACAACTCCGTTTTTTGTTGGTTCAACTTGCCACCTCCTTGGATCGAGTCAAATTTTAAGAATATGAACTAAAAATACCTTAGTTTTTATTCGAAATCACAGGTTATAGGTCAAACTTTGGTAAAACTTATGAAAGTGATCATTTTCCATCATAAAAACAACATTTAATGATCATTTTTCTAAAAATACTTACACTTTGAGTTAAACCATAAAATTTTTATGTGTTAACATATTCATAATAAATATCATTTTTCCAGAACATGAACTTCCAATTCAAAGTTCAAGATGGTTTTTAATTATCCAACCCAAAATAGCCCCCGGTTGCACTCCGACGAAGTAGATTCAGTTTTTAAGGTATTCTTTGTAAAACCAAGTTATATCTTGTTAAGTTAGCATATCATTATGATATATTACAGGTCTTGAAGTGTTTTAAAAGTTAAGTTAGAAGGATCTATTTAGTTTGCAAACAAGTTTGAAATCATTCAAACTATGTTCTTGTTGTTAAAATTTTACAACATAAAATAAGATAGCTATATAATTATGAATCGAACAAGATTATGAACAAGGTTACTACCTCAAGTTACTTGGACAAAGTTACTGTAAGAGATAAGAAAAAATCTTGGAATCAAAGAGTGGTGGAGTTAGATCAAAAGGTTGGAAATATACTTCTTCAAATGGGTGGTTAATTTGATATGTTCTTGAAAGAGTTTTCTTATGGTGTTTAAGGCTTGTAATTGAAGCTAAATGATGGGTAAAATGCTTGGAGATGATCAAGTATGAAGTTAAGAGTATTTTGAGAGAGAAATGAGGGTGTAGGTATGAGAAAATGGAGTGAAGAAATGGTGTTCATTCATAAAAACGTTTTTAGTTTATAAAGAAAGAAAAGGATTCCTAATTTTGTTTTCTTACTAATAATTCATGCTACTTGACAAATCCTAGTTACCTCATATCTAGGGCAGTAATAATGTTGATTAGGATGTTGATTTGATGTGTATATACCAATAGTAAATACATATAGAAGCTGGGTATGATACGGGTACATATACCCTAGATATACGTATAGAAATCTTGAGGAAACGGAATGAGAATTCAAATATAGCTATCTTTTGTGAAAATACTTATATTGTTTTATGTATTTAAGTTCTTAAAAAGTGATTAGATACATTATATATACGATACATGTATAAGCATTATAGGTTATAAGTATATATATCAAAGAATGTTACGTATAGTTATCGTTTTGAAAACTTAAGTTAGTAGTTTCAAAATATACTTATAACTCATTGTCATTAGTACACAATGAGATGTTAAACCATCCTTAGATCATGTTAAATATATATAAATACATATATATACACAAGCGTATAATTATCGTATGTTATATAGTTCGTGATATCATCGGTCAAATTGGACGATCAAACGTTGTGTAAAACTCTTTTCAAAAACACAAGTCTCAACAATTTGGATTGCTTATCATGTTGGTAAGGTTTAACTTATGTAAATATTAATCTCATAAGTATAAAATGATTGGAAAAATCCGGGTCGTTACAGTACCTACCCGTTAAATAAATTTCGTCCCGAAATTTGAATGGGATGGTCATGGCTGACAATAAGTATGTTTTCATGACGTATACGAGTTGAAAATTAGAGTTTTATTATCATCAAGTAATATTGATAAAGCAATTTGATTTTTGTGAAGAGTACGAGTGAGGCTATCACCAAAGGGTGAAATGAGTAGGTATAGATTCGTCATATCTTTTGACGTAGATAAGATTGATTTCCAAGTTCAAAAGATTTGGAGTAAAATATTCATAATGAGATTTGATTCTTCGATAATCAAGGAAATTAGAATCCGCTTTAAATGCGATCATCTATTTTAATTGCTCTGTCGGATCTTTTACTATAAATCCACCTCCTTTCATTTCCTTACAACTCATACCTTCTATTCTTCCTCCCTGAATTCATACTTTAAAACATTTATCAGTATGCTTCATCCAGTACTGATCCTGGATATACTCTTAACTTTCATCTCTGTCATTCTTCTTTTTCATCTACCTCCGGAGGATTTTATTTATTTCTACTATTACCTTGGGGTTATAGTATTGTTAATTCTCCCGTGCCTTTACGTTGCAATACGTATTGATATACACGGTTTGTAATTTATTTGTTGTTGTCGAGCTTTATATTTTCTTTTATATTCAACAGTTCCATACTTCTGTTTCCTCTTCCCGACTTCGAGTCAAGCGAATAATGGTCCGGAATTCGTAGGTATGAATTTTGAAATAAACATAGTTAATGTTCTAAGAAGGAAATAGTAATTGCACGATCTTGATTTGGTAAGTTACCAGAATGTCCGAAAAGATAGAATTATCAAGGAGATATGTTCTTAATATGTTTGGAGATTGGGTAGAATGTAAGAGTTGTGTAACATGGCACATGATGACGTTATGATCTGTGAATCATTATGTTCCATTTAGAAACTCAGCATGAATTACTGTAATATAATCACGTTGATCAAGTGTCATTATATTATACTAATTCATGCTTCAGTTTCCAACACTACTTCAAAACATTCATATTTTAAACTCGAATTTTTCAGAATTTAGAAACTAACACAGTTTCTTTTATGTTGTAACGCAAATATTGTGAAGAGATAAATGATTTTTGATGAGGATAGTTGGGAATATATCTTCAGGAATATCGGAGATACTTATAATGAAAAATACGATGATATCTTAGAATATCTAAGATCAGGGAATGACGCGGAAAATCTGTCTGTGAAGGTTTAGAATAAGGAGTAAGGTTCTTACTAACGGTTTCAGCAGACACTGAATCATTTGAATCCTTTGAAGGTAGATTTTGTCATTGTGATTTGTCCACGACCTCATTTATACTTTGCTCAATCCGTTTTCCAGTACCAAATTTTTCGTTCGAGCTTTTCCAATCTATTATTCTTTATTGTCAAACTTCTGACCGTAATTGTTGTCTACTGTCTTTACCACTTTATCAGTCTTTTCCAAAACTAAATAGCACTAATTCGTAGACTGGAGCATTTTTCAGAAACTTCACATTTGAAATATGTAATTCTTGTGGATAGACGTTGTATATATATATATAACTGCCGAAATAGAAATGCTGCGAGATTTCAAAATACCAATTGTTGATTCCGCCAAAGGGGTAACGAGTTGCTGGTACATTTGCTGATAATGTCGTGGAATATAAAAGGTTCCCTGGTAACAAAAGGGTAATCGTATGTATTACAGGTTATAATAAGGCTACTTCGAATGGAAAGTCGAGGTTGACTTGCTGAAACTGTGACAAAATTTTCTATTTTGAAAAGGAATCGCAAAGTTATTTTTGCTAATAAATGCTAAAAGATTTAACGCGGATACGTGTTAAATTATGTCCTTGGTTTCGAGAGCTTTTCAGGTGCAAGACTGCGGGTAATGTGTGGTTGGATCATCATCTCGATTGTCCATTATTTGAAGTGTCTTCAGGAATTTCGAAGGGTTTGATCATAGATTGTAATTGTTAATATACATATGATGTTTTAGGACTTTGAATGATACAAATATTTTTCTGGGTTCCAAGAATCGAATGATGTTCTAGCATAGTTTTGAAGTCAAAGTATAGTTTTGAAAGATGTAAGAGTCCTAAAAGTGATGTCTTCTGTTAAGTCTTGACTTGGCTTTCATTTTGTCGTAATCAAATTTGGATGAGAATGGTTGTTTTGATTTCTATGAAAGAATGTATATTATTGTGAAGGTAGTGAGTATAGTTGATGATTGTTGAATCAGAGTCGAAGAATATAATCATATTAATTGTGAATTTATATATCTCTCGGGTATTACCTACCCGTTAAAAAAAAATTTCACAAGTAATGTTTTGTACCAGAGAATTTTATTACAATCTTTATGAAAATATATGTACATATATATCTTCTTCAGATGTAATCATGAATTTAATAAGTCAATATAATATTAGACTCATTTGATTTTCGGTTTGAGCTAGAATAAGTAATCTCTAAAACGATTAGGAACCACATATTCTTCACAGAATATTAATGAAGTTATGGATCAATACTTCATTATTTATTCTTATATATATTTCCTTAGTGAATCATGCTGATACTCAATGAACTCTTGCTAACTTCGCAAGATATGAATGTTGTTTCCCAGTAAGCTTCGAGTACATTAAAGATGAAAGTGTAAAATCAAACATATTATTGAATAATACACTTGGTTTATTATAAAACGAAATTCATTGAATTGAAACAGGGATTGTAGTTAACGATGATTAAGTTGCTGACGAAGGACGTACATCATTGCATATTTGTAGTATGAATTTAAATGAGTAGTATCTACCCTTTTTCAATTCATACTTAATAGCTTAGTACGAAAAGATTTATTTTGGTTTCCGAATTCATATATATAAAATATTTATATAAATTCTTCAGAAGAATGAGTTAATACTTCATAACTCGTTGATGCAATATACGCGTTATTGATGATGTCCACGGTGATTCTTGAACTGGTTGAGCTTGTGATGTTAAAGTTGCTGACGATTCTAACGATGTTGACAGCACTGACTGTGTTGGTGAGGCTAAGGGTACTGCTGATGCTGTTGGTAAAACAAGTCTAGCTTGTACCTTACGCATCATTCTTGTCGGGGTTTCTACTCTTCCTTTTACCATTTGAGATTTAGTTTTTCCTGTAAGCTTTAATATTTTTAGACACCTTTTACTATGTATCAATTATCATTCCAATTAGTAATCTCAATTTGCAATTATAATTTTAAGTTAGTTGTAGTAATAAGGTTAGGTTAGTCAATTGTTTTTAAGTTTTACAAGTTTCTTTTATTTTTCCGTCACCTTTTATTTTTCAAACATTTTTCTTTTTCGACCTTTTTCGACGAGCTCTTTTTCTTTCTTATTTCTCGCTATTCTAGTTTTAGGACATAGATTTCTATTCTACTTCTTATCTAAATTTCTTAAAATTACGAAAATTTATTTTAAGTGGTTAAATTGATAGACATCAAAATTTTCTGGTTCGTAGTAATAGTTGGATTTGTACGTGGACCGGGTTATTGGAGCCAAACAGTCCTCAATTATATTGAGACCAAACGAATCCTGCCCCTCTGCTGCATCTTTTGGCTATTCGAAACGTGGGCAAAATCAGAAAAGTCTATTGATTGGATAACTTATTATAATTTTTCTTTCCTTTTAAAAAAAAACTAATAGGATATTCAGTGAATGCACCGAGCAAGACGTTCACCACCTTTTGTACGTTCACCACCTGTAACTAGATCAAGACATTTAGTAAATATTACAGCCGTTGATTTTTCTTTAGAATCGGCATCCAGTCGACCAAGTACTCCAGTTCAAATTTCCGATAATCCATTTTTTGAATCCGACCTCACAATTGAGAATCCGGAGAATATTCAGGAACGATTCGTAGATCCTGAACCACTAAACTTTCCTCTGGAACCACCAATCATTCAAACAGAGATTGTTGAGGAACGAACCATTAAATCAGAATCCTCTAGTGATTCCGATTCAACAAATTCAATTATGGAGAATCTGGAACCTTTAAGTGTGGAAGACCGAATGAGAGCTAAACGCACTGGCCAAGGTCACGCAATAACTCATCCAGACATTAATGCGCCAGATTATGAAATCAAAGGACAAATTCTACACATGGTGACTAATCAATGCCAATTTAGTGGTGCGCCGAAGGAAGATCCAAATGAACATTTACGTACCTTTAATAGGATCTGCACACTATTTAAAATCCGAGAAGTGGAGGACGAACAGATATATCTCATGTTATTTCCCTGGACTTTAAAGGGAGAAGCCAAAGATTGGTTGGAATCGTTACCTGAAGGGGCGATCGATACATGGGACGTTTTAGTTGACAAATTTCTTAAACAATTCTTTCCTGCATCTAAAGCCGTAAGACTTCAAGCAGAAATTGTTACATTTACACAAAAGTTGAATGAAACTCTATATGAGGCGTGGGCTAGATATGGAAAGTTATTAAGAGGATGTCCGCAACATGGTTTAGACACCTGTCAAATAGTACAAATATTCTACCAAGGATGCGACATCACTACAAGAAAAGACATAGATATAGCAGCTGGTGGTTCTATTATGAAGAAAACCGAAACTGATGCTTACAAAATTATTGATAACACTGCTTCCCACTCACATGAGTGGCACCAAGAAAAAGATATCGTTAGATCATCTAAAGCAGCTAGAGCCGATTCTAGCCATGACTTAGATTCCATTTCCGCAAAGATAGATGCTGTGGAAAGACGAATGGAAAAGATGACTAAGGATATTCACTCAATACGAATTAGTTGTGAGCAGTGTGGAGGACCACATTTGACAAAAGATTGTCTCAGTATTGAATTAACAATGGAACAAAGAGAGAATATTTCATACATAAACCAAAGGCCTGAAAATAATTATCAGAATAATTATCAACCGCCAAGACCAACTTACAATCAAAACCAAAATTATAACAGAAATATTCCATACAACAACCAACAAGGTCCTAGCAATCAACAAGTATCCAATAATACTTACAATCAGCAAAGACCTAATTTTCAAAACAAACCACCACAACAAACCGAAGATAAAAAGCCGAATTTAGAAGATATGATGACGAAGCTAGTTGAAACTCAAACGCAGTTTTTCACATCTCAGAAACAAACTAATGAACAAAATGCTCAAGCATTTAGAAATCAAAAAGCTTCTATTCAAAATCTGGAACAAGAAGTAAGTAACCTAGCAAGGTTAATAGGTGAAAGAAAACCGGGAAGTCTACCTAGTGATACAAATGCTAACCCCCGAAATGAAACAGCTAAAGCCATTACCACAAGAAGTGGTACAACACTTAAACCACCTGAAATACCTGTAACTTCTGATGAAGCTATTCCTACTCCACAAGAACCACAACCTGAACAAGATAAGGAAAAAGAACCGATAGTTGAAAAGGTTAATGAAGATAACACAGTTAAGGCTAAACCTTATGTTAAACCATACCAACCACCACTTCCTTATCCGAGTAAAATGAAGAAAGAGAAACTTGAAGCCGAGCAATCCAAATTCTTGGATATGTTTAAACAGATAAATGTAAATCTTCCTTTCATTGATGTGATTTCAGGAATGCCTAGATATGCTAAATTCTTGAAAGATCTAATCTCAAATAGAAAGAAAATGGAAGAACTCTCGGCTGTTACTATGAATGCTAATTGTTCAGCAGTGCTGTTGAATAAGATACCAGAAAAACTATCTGATCCAGGAAGTTTCACAATTCCATGTTTTCTGGGTAGTCTTAGTTCAATAGAAGCATTGGCAGACTTAGGTGCTAGTATAAATCTAATGCCGTATTCACTATACGCTAAACTAGACCTTGGAGAATTGAAACCAACCAGAATAAGCATACAACTAGCCGATAGATCAATAAAATATCCTAGAGGGATAATGGAGAACATGCTAGTTAAAGTTGGTACTTTAGTATTTCCAGTAGATTTTGTTGTTTTGGACATGGAAGAAGATTCTCAAGTTCCTCTCATATTAGGAAGACCATTCTTAAACACGGCTAAAGCAATGATAGACGTGTTCGGTAAGAAATTGACCCTATGTATAGAGGATGAGAGTGTTACCTTTTCAGTTGATAGAGCAATGCAACAACCGCAATCTGAAGATGATACATGTTATTATATTCAAACTATAGTTGCACATGCAGAATTATTAGAAGAATTTCCAGAATTACAAGGAACAGGAGAATGTTCTTTAGGAGAAGGTAATGAACCAATTGATGAAGCTGAAATGTTAGCTACACTTATAGCTACACTTATAGAAGAACCTCCGAAATTAGAGTTAAAGCCACTTCCAAACCATTTGGAATACGCTTATTTACATGGTGAATCTGAATTACCTGTAATAATATCATCTTCTCTTACTGAAAATGAGAAATCACAACTCATTTCTGTGTTGAAAGCTCATAAACCAGTCATTGCATGGAAGATTCATGATATTAAAGGAATAAGTCCTTCGTATTGCACACATAAAATCCTTATGGAAGAAGGTCATAAAACGTATGTGCAACGCCAATGAAGACTAAATCCAAATATGCAAGATGTAGTTAAAAAAGAGATTATTAAACTGCTAGATGCAGGTTTGATATATCCAATTTCTGATAGTCCATGGGTAAGCCCAGTTCAATGCGTGCCTAAGAAGGGTGGCATGACTGTCATTACAAATGAGAAAAATGAGCTTATTCCTACTAGGACTGTAACAGGATGGCGTGTATGTATTGATTATAGAAAATTAAATGACGCCACCAGAAAAGATCACTTTCCCTTACCTTTCATAGATCAAATGTTGGAAAGATTAGCCGGAAATAGTTACTATTGTTTTCTAGATGGATTTTTCGGATATTTTCAAATTCCAATAGCACCCGAAGATCAAGAGAAAACCACATTCACGTGCCCTTATGGTACTTTTGCTTACAAACGCATGCCATTTGGACTTTGTAACGCCCCTGCAACCTTTCAAAGGTGTATGATGGCGATTTTTCACGACATGATAGAAGAATGCATGGAAGTTTTCATGGATGAATTTTCAGTCTTCGGTGATACATTTGAATCATGTCTAGTTAATCTGGAACGAATGCTTATTAGATGCGAACAATCAAATCTAGTACTTAATTGGGAGAAATGCCATTTCATGGTTAAAGAAGGCATCGTTCTTGGTCATAAAATTTCAAAAGAAGGAATTGAAGTGGATAGAGCTAAAGTAGATGTAATTGCTAAACTTCCACATCCCACCAATGTTAGAGGAGTTAGGAGTTTTCTAGGGCATGCCGGTTTTTACCGACGTTTCATAAAAGATTTTTCTAAAATTGCCACTCCTATGAATAAACTCCTAGAAAATGATGCTCCATTCATCTTTTCGGATGAATGCATCAAATCTTTTAATATTCTTAAAGAAAAACTCACTAATGCACCGATCATGATAACTCCAAATTGGAATTTACCATTTGAACTTATGTGCGATGCAAGTGATTTTGCAATGGAAGCCGTTTTAGGACAAAGGATTGAAAAATGATTTCAACCTATTTATTACGCTAGTAAGACGTTACAAGGAGCACAAACGAATTACACAACTACTGAAAAAGTACTCATTGCTATTGTCTTTGCTTTTGACAAATTTCGTTCATTTCTCGTTCTAGCTAAAACGGTGGTCTATACCGACCATTCTGCTCTTAGATACCTATTTTCAAAACAAGATGCCAAACCACGATTAATCCGTTGGATCTTACGCTTACAAGAGTTCGATATTGAAATCCGAGATAAAAGAGGGGCAGAAAATCTCGCCGCTGATCATCTTTCTCGTCTTGAAAATTCCGAATTAGAAGTTCTAAATGAATCGGCCATACAAGATAACTTTCCTGATGAATATCTATTGAAGATAGATTATAATGAAATTCCATGGTTTGCAGACTATGCAAACTACTTAGTATGTAGATTCCTTGAAAAAGAGTTGTCGTACCAAAAATAAAAGAAATTCTTTAGTGATATAAAACATTATTTCTGGGAAGATCCACATTTGTTTAAAAGTTGTTCCGATGGAATAATACGCCGATGTGTATTCGGAGATGAAGCTAGTCAAATCTTAAACCATTGTCACACAGGACCAACAGGAGGGCATTATGGGCCTCAACTTACAGCAAGAAAAGTCTACGACGCTGGATTCTATTGGCCTACAATTTTCAAAGACGCACACCTTCTTTGCAAATCCTGTGATGCTTGTCAAAGGGCCGGAAAAATAAATCAACGTGATGAAATACCGCAAAATGTCATTCAAGTATGTGAAGTATTTGACGTTTGGGATATTGACTTTATGGGTCCATTTTCAAAATCTCATAATAATCTCTACATTCTCGTTGCCATTGATTGTGTATCTAAATGGGCAGAAGCACAAGCTCTCCCAACTAACGATGCACGAGTTGTAGTCAACTTCTTAAAACGTCTTTTTGCAAGGTTTGGAACACCGAAAGCTTTAATAAGTGATCGAGGTACTCATTTTTGTAATAATCAACTTGAGAAAGTTCTTAAAAGATATGGAGTAACTCATAAAATCTCAACCGCTTATCATCCACAAACAAGTGGACAAGTTGAAAATACCAACCGAGCATTAAAACGTATTCTAGAGAAAACCGTAGGATCAAATCCGAAGGAATGGTCCATGAAATTGGAGGATGCACTCTGGGCTTTTAGAATAGCCTACAAAACTCCAATTGGAACCACACCTTTTAAACTCGTTTACGGAAAAGCATGTCACCTTCCAGTAGAAATTGAGCACAAAGCATTTTGGGCTTTGAAGACATGTAATCTTGATTTACATGAAGCCGGACGTCTACGGTTAAGTCAACTAAACGAATTAGAAGAATTAAGACATAATGTATATGAAAATTCGTTAATCTATAAAGAAAGAACGAAGAAATGGCATGATAAAAAAATCAGAAGTTCAAAAGAATTTAAAGAAGGAGACAGAGTCCTTCTTTTCAATTCACGATTCAAGCTATTTCCTGAAAAATTGAAATCTAGATGGTCTGGACCATTTATAGTCAAAAGAGTTTTCCCATATGGAACAATAGAGTTAATAAATTCAAATGGGATTGAATTTAAGGTTAATGGTCACAGAGTTAAACATTACATACATAGTCCGATGGAAGTTGACAATGAAGTCAATCATAATTTCACCACCCCAAGAAAACCATCAGAATGAAAACATAAATATGTTATCAATAACATATGAAAAACCAAAATTGGAAGACGGGGAAGCTTCAAATTGGAGTGATGAAGAAGAATTCCTATACAAACCTCCAATTCCAAGAAACGAAGAAAAATGTGAACAAGCAGTTCAAGTAGAAGTGAAAGAACCAAGAAAAGATCACTTAGGAAAAGTTAACAAACCAACTCTACTTACTAAAGTAGGAGACCTAGGTGAATTTATCATTTCTTGCTTGCTTAACGATGGTGCTATATATAATGGACTCGCAGATTTAGGAGCAAGTGCAAATGTTATGCCTCTTTTCTTATACAAAAGATTAGGTGTGGGTAAATTAAGACCAACCAGAATAGGTGTTCAATTATTTGATCAAACCATTAAATACCCGGTTGGAATAGCAAATAATTTACTTGTTAAAGTGTGAAGTTTGACATTTGTTGCAAACTTCATAGTTATTAATATGGAGGAAGACCTTGATATTCCTCTAATTTTAGGTCGCCCATTTTTAGCAACCACTGAGGCGTTCATTGATGTAAGAGAAGGTAGAATGACACTAAGGGATGGTGACAAATCGGTCACCTTTGTGAACCGAAAGTTTAGATCTCCACCAACCAAAACCGTTGAACCAATAAAAATGCCTAAGTATGGGGAAGATGAAGCAACAACCAATGATGACCTGACAACAAAGAACCCCGTTATTGATACGAAATTAGATGAACCCGTTTTCAACTGTTCAATGAAGAAACTTTATAAACAGATTCAAGATGCTAGGATTAAGGGGAACTTTAAGTTATGTAACCGATTAGTATCCAATTTGTCGCCTAAAAAAGGCAATGTTAGTTAAATTTGTGAAAGTTACAGAGGAAATCAACAATTGGCTTGAAGCAAAAGTCAGAGATATACAAGTTGTTGATAGTCCAATTGAAAATGAAGTTAATCACAATTTCAACACCACAGCTAACTAAGTGTGGGGAGAATCAAGTCTTTTTAAGGATAATATTTATTTCTGTTAGAGTTAGATATTCTGTTTCGTGTAGTTCTTGAAAATGGAATCCGCATGGTCTTTCCCTAGCAGACCCTAAAGAACTAGTCTTCTCCCTCCATTCTGAATTTTTATTTTTTTTAGGTTTTACGAGATGAAGAATTCCTTTGATCTGAACCATGGTCTACTACTACACGCTATGATTACTAAACGTAATAGTAACATCTTCCCGAGTGAACTGGTATCATTCATAAGAGGAAAAATGGACGAAGTAAGGAGAGAACTCAGGAAAGATCATCATAAGATACATTTTGGTAAAGGAAAATCAAAATCCGCAACAAAAAGAAGAGCACGACACCTTGAAAGATGTCATAAATGCGGAAAATGGTCACACGAAGGTAAATGTTCAAACAATCAAACATATTCAAATACCGAATTTGTTACTCTATGTAGAGAAGGACCGTTCATATGTTTAGAAGAAAAGTTATTGAAGAATCGAGGTTACGCTTATGTAGCTATGGAAAATCAAATCACTCGACTCTCCTATGAGTCGGCTAAAGCAGGTCTCTGAGAATTCTATCTCATAGGTAAGTATGTACAGTTTTTTTTTTTTTTTTTATTGCTTTTAACCTTTTGATAATAAACGCTGAATCGTTCGCTATAAAGTATTAAATTGATATTCAATAAAATTAGGCATGCGAAACCGAAATTATTGATATCATACAAAAATTTATTACATCACTGCGAAATTTACCGTTTATTCATAAGGTATAAATATCTTTAATCAATCAACCCAAAATATTTCAAAAATTCGTCAGCAGTAAAACTAGGTTATGGAACCGAAATTACTTTACCGAAAAGAGGGGCGTATATTTTTGATAATATTTGATTGATTAAAGTGGGATAAAAGACCAAAAAGATTTTTAATTTTATTTTTACCTTGTTTTTATATTAATATTAAATTAATAATGTAAAATTTTCAAAATCAATATATTTAAGTTTTTTTAATATTTTAAAAAAAATTAATATTTTTAATATAAGTTTGTAAAAAATATATAAATATTAATGATATTAATTTGAATTTTTAATTTTATGCATTTTAAATTTAAGTTTGATGTGAATTTAAAAACAAAAATTTACTTTATTTCATTAAGTTAAAAATTTGATATTTAAAGGTCGTCGTGAGTTGAAAACTAGGTCATTGAACCGAAATTGCTTTACCCGAGGGCGGGACGAGAAATTTTATTATCATTATTTTTAATTTTATTGATCTAAAGTATACCAAAAAAATTAAAAAAAAACCCAAAAATCTTAGCTTTTAAAACAATCGCTTTAACGACAAATTTTAAATTTTGTCGAGGGACGGACTAGGTAAACATACCGAAACTACCTAAAGTAAAAGGAAATAAAATTTTAAAAAATTATTCATTTAAATTGTTTTAATAAATAAAGATTTTATAAAAAAATTTATAATAATAATGATAATAATAATAATAATAATAATAATAATAATAATAATAATAATAATAATAATAATAATAATAATAATAATAATAATAATAATAATAATAATAATAATAATAATAATAATATGTATGTTTGTAGTTTATCTTATGTACAAAACATGGTAAAACAGCGCATTTTCACAGACTGGCATTAAGTTCAGCAAAAGCTACTAATTTTGACGACAAAACGAAAAAAAAATATGATGTAACAACAAGACGGAATGAACAAATGATGTGCACCATTTATCATTCAACAAACAAACGCCAATATGTTTGGAAACTTTGGTAAAATTTAATCATTTTTCTACGCTAATCACCCTCAATAATTTAAATTGTTACTGATTTCTTGCACATGAGGGCATTGCAAGATCTTAAGTGTGGGAAGGGGTTAAATTCTTTCGGATTTTTAAAATTTTAAATTTAAACACTTGGTTACCATTAAAAATACTAGTAACGCAGTAGTTGTATTAGAATCTAGTGCTCTCTGATAATAAAGAACAGCCCTAGTCTTATATACTGACTACCCAATTCTAGTAAAATTTTTAAAAATTTTCAAATAAATGAATTCAAAATCATGTTATACATATTTATGAACGATAAAACTAGGTGTTAACACCGAAATTATTGCTACCTCGGAAAGGACATAAATTGAGAAACAACTCAAAACGCTTGAATTCATTTAAAATGGAATAGAGGAAAATAAAAAAATAAAGAATGGAAAATAAAAGCCAAGTGTGGGAAAAATTACCAAGTTATTTAGAACATATGTCACATATTTTTGTACAAATAATTGAAGATAATTTTGTTTTGGACGATATTAATCAGTTTTACCCAGTTTATTGTAATATAAATGGAATTTAAAAGGAAGTAAAGTCTTCCAAGAGAAAAAGACACGTGCTTCTTGATTTAGGTCAGGAAGTTGTTGTCCAGACCAGTTGTAGAGACTACGAAAAACCTTGAAATTTTTTTTCGAAAATCAGCTGGAAATCCACGAACCTCAGCATCAAACAGGGTCGCCAAGTGGTCAGACTTATCCTAACCATGAGAGGATCTGTCTCGTACAATGGGGGGGCACCGTGCAAATTAGCTTATAAGACTAATGAATCAGATCCCCAGAAAGGATAATCTCCTTAAAGATCAAAAATCAGCTTTTAAGACTGATATTACTCAATCCTTGAGATTAACCTTAAAGATTGAGAATTCAAACTCATGGAATTCAATGATATCTAAACTCGAGCTTGAACGAGAAAATATTTTGATCAAATTAAAACCGATTTTTTTTTCTAAAAACCCATTTTTAATGCGTTCATTACCATTGAACGTAAAATCCTAAGAATTCACCGGAATTCATTAGGTCACCTGAACCAAATCGGGTGTCAACCGTAAGAACGGTGGTTGCATAGCATGGTCGAAGACAGGACCTTGTGCCAGACCGAAAAACTATAGGGTGATCTTTAATATTGCTCCTACAAAGGATAGTAATTGCATTCGACACGATATAGACCATAATCAAAAGCATGTCATTAGACATTGCCTTAACCATAAGTTTTGAGCTAAAATTTAAAAAAAAAACAAGAAAACCCGCAAAAACATTTTGCAAACACCGGTGAAGGGTTATTACGGAAAACTTATCTAGGGTAAAAGCTAGAATGTATTTTCAAAAGATCAAATGTTTTCATAAAGATCCAATTTCCTAAAGGATCTAAATTTTTATAGTCATGTGGGACTGTAAACCACAATGTTACTATCATTGTTCATACCGCCGTATCAAAATCACTGATGTACAAAGTGTGAAGAAGAAAGAAGTGATTCTAGTAAAGTGTATATTCAAGTTCTATATTGCTTGAGGACAATCAACGCTCAAGTGTGGGAATATTTGATAATGCTAAAAACGAACACATATTTCAACCGTAAGAACGGTGGTTGCATAGCATGGTCAAAGACAGGACCTTGTGCCAGACCGAAAAATTATAGGGTGATTTTTACTATTGCTCCTACAAAGGATAGTAACTGCATCCGACACGTTGTAGACCATGAACAAATGCATGTCATTGGACATTGCCTTAACAGTTGCTTGTTCAACGTTTTCCTTTACAACCAGACGGTAGTTTACCGAAAGGATGCTCCATTCATCTTTTCAGATGAGTGTATCAAATCTTTTAATATTCTTAAAGAAAAACTTACTAATGCGCCGATCATGATAACACCAAATTGGAATCTACCATTTGAACTAATGTGCGATGCAAGTGATTTTGCAATGGGAGCCGTTTTAGGACAAAGGATTGAAAAACGATTTCAACCTATATATTATGCTAGTAAGACGTTACAAGGAGCACAAACAAACTATACAACTACTGAAAAAGAACTCCTTGCTATTGTCTTTGCTTTTGACAAATTTCGATCATATCTCGTTCTAGCAAAAACGGTGGTCTATACCGACCATTCTGCTCTTAGATACCTATTTTCAAAACAAGATTCTAAACCAAGACTAATCCGTTGGATCTTACTCTTACAAGAGTTTGATATTGAAATCCGAGATAAAAGAGGAGCAGAAAATCTCGCCGCTGATCATCTTTCTCGTCTTGAAAATCCCGAATTAGAAGTTCTAAATGAATCGGCCATACAAGACAACTTTCCTGATGAATATCTATTGAAGATAGATTATAATGAAATTCTATGGTTTGCAGACTATGCAAACTATTTAGTATGTGGATTCCTTGAAAAAGGATTATCATACCAAAGACGAAAGAAATTCTTCAGTGATATAAAACACTATTTTTGGGAAGATCCACATCTGTTTAAAAGTTGTCCCGATGGAATAATACGCCGATGTGTATTTGGAGATGAAGCTAGTAAAATATTAAACCATTGTCACACAGGACCAACAGGAGGGCATTATGGGCCTCAACTAACAGCAAGAAAAGTTTATGATGCTGGATTCTATTGGCCTACAATTTACAAAGACGCACACCTTCTTTGCAAATCCTGTGATGCTTGTCAAAGGGCCGGAAAAATAAGTCAACGTGATGAAATGCCACAAAATGTCATCCAAGTATGTGAAGTATTTGACATTTGGGGTATTGACTTTATGGGTCCATTTCCAAAATCTCATAATAATCTATATATACTCGTAGCCATTGATTATGTATCTAAATGGGCGGAAGCACAAGCTCTCCCAACTAACGATGCACGAGTTGTAGTCAACTTTTTAAAACGTCTTTTTGCAAGGTTTGGAACACCGAAAGCTTTAATAAGTGATCGGGGTACTCATTTATGTAATAATCAACTTGAGAAAGTTCTTAAAAGATATGGAGTAACTCATAAAATCTCCACCGCATATCATCCACAAACAAGTGGACAACTTGAAAATACCAACCGAGCTTAAAAACGTATTCTAGAGAAAACCGTAGGATCAAATCCGAAGGAATGGTCCATTAAATTAGAGGATGCACTCTGGGCTTTTAGAACAGCCTACAAAACTCCAATTGGAACCACACCTTTTAGACTTGTTTATGGAAAAGCATGTCATCTTCCAGTAGAAATTGAACACAAAGCATTTTGGGCTTTGAAGACATGTAATCTTGATTTACATGAAGCCGGACGTCTACGATTAAGTCAACTAAACGAATTAGAAGAATTAAGACATGAAGCATACGAAAATTCGTTAATCTATAAAGAAAGAACGAAGAAATGGCATGATAAAAGAATCAGAAGTTCAAAAGAATTTAAAGAAGGAGACAGAGTTCTTCTTTTCAATTCACGATTCAAGCTATTTCCTGGAAAATTGAAATCAAGATGGTCTGGACCATTCATAGTCAAAAGAGTTTTCCCATACTGAACGATAGAATTAATAAATTCAAATGGGATTGAATTTAAAGTTAATGGTCACAGAGTTAAACATTACATACATGGTCCGATGGAAGTTGACAATGAAGTTAATCATAATTTCACCACCCAAGAAAACCTTCAAAATGAAAACATAAATATGTTATCAACAACATATGAAAAATCAAAAGTGGAATATAGGGAGGATTCAAATTTGATTGATGAAGAAGAATTCCTATACAAACCTCCCATTCCAAGAAACGAAGAAAAATGTGAACAAGAAATTCAAATAGAAATGAAAGAACCAAGGAAAGAACACCCGAAAAAAGTTTACAAACCAACTCGACTTACTAAAGCAGGAGACCCGGGTAAATTTATCATTTCTTGCTTACTTAATGATGGTGCTGTATATAATGGACTCGCAGATTTAGGAGCAAGTGCAAATATTATGCCTCTTTCCTTATACAAAAGATTAGGCATGGGTAAATTAAAACCAACCAAAATAGGTGTTCAATCATTTGACCAAACCATTAAACACCCGGGTGGAATAGCAAATAATTTACTTGTTAACGTGGGAAGTTTGACCTTGGTTGCAAACTTCATAGTGATTAATATAGAGGAAAACCTTGATGTTCCTCTAATTCTAGGTCGCCCATTTTTAGCAACCACCGAGACATTCATTGATGTAAGAGAAGGTAGAATAACACTTAGGGATGGTGATACATCGATCACCTTTGTGAACCAAAAGTTTAGATCTCCACAAACCAAAACTGTTAGACCAATAAAAATGCATAAGTGTGGGGAAGATGAAGAAACACTTAATGATGATCCAATCACAAAGAATGCCGTTGATGATACGAAATTAGATGAACCCATTTTTAACAATTCAACGAAGAAACTTTATAAACGGATTCACGATGCTAAGATTAAAGGAAACTTTAAGTTATATAACCGATTAATATCCAATTTATCGTCAAAAGAAAAGGCAATGTTAGTTGAATTTGTGAAAGTTACGGAGGAAATCAACAAATGGATTGAAGTAAAAGTCAAAGATATACAAGTTGTTGATGATTCAATTGAAAATAATGTTAATCACAATTTTGACACCACAGGTAACTAAGTGTGGGGAGAATCAAGTCTTTAAAGGTTTATGTATTTCTGTTAGAGTTAGATTGTCTGTTTTCGTGTAGTTCTCGAAAATGGAATCCGAATGGTCTTTCCCTAGCAGACCCTAAAGAACTAGTCTTCTCCCCCCATTCTGAATTTTTATTTTTTTAGGTTTTTACGAAATGAAGACTGCCTGTGAACTAAACCATGGTCTAATGCTACACGCTTTGATCACTAAACGTAATAATGACACACTTCCGAGTGAAATAGTATCAGTAATCAGAGAAAGAATGGACGGAGTTAGAAAAGAATCCAGATGCAAAGATAATAAGTTACAATTTGATAAAGGAAAATCAAAATCCGCAGCGAAAAGAAGAGCACGACACCTAGAAAGATGTCACAAATGCGGAAAATGGTCACATGGAGGTAAATGTTCAAATAATCAAACCTATTCAAACACCGAATTTGTTACTTTATGCAGAGACGGACCGTTCATATGTTTAGAAGAAAAGACACTGAATGCTAGGGGTTACGCCTATGTAGCTATGGAAAACCAATTAAACCGACTATCTTATGAATGGGATAGATCATATAACTAAGAAATCTATTTCACAGGTAAGTCTGTACAGTTTTTATTTTTTATTTTTATTTTTTACCTTTTGATAATAAACGCTAATTTGTTCGCTAAAAAGTATTAAATTGGTATTGAATAAAATTAGGTTTGGCGACCGAAATTATTGATATCATACAAAAATTTATTACATCACTGCGAAATTTAACGTTTATTCTTAAGGTATAAATATCTTTAATCAATCAACCCAAAATATTTCAAAAATTCGTCATGAGTTAAATTAGGTTTTGAAACCGAAATTACTTTACCGAAAAGAGGGGCGCATATTTTTGATAATATTTGATTGATTAAAGTGGGATAAAAAGCCAAAAAGATTTTTAATTTTATTTTTACCATGTTTTTTAAAATTAATATTTAAATCTTAAATTAATATTGTAAACTTTGTAAAAACAATATATTTAAAATTGTAAATATTTGAAAAATTAATATAAGTTTGGTGTGAATTTATAATATGAATTTTTAAATTAAGATTGGTGTGAATTTTTTTTATTTTTAAAATATGAATTTTTAATTTTATGCATTTTAAATTTTAAGTTTGGTGTGAATTTTTAATATTAATTTTGAATTTCATATTTAAATTGTGTGAATTTAAAAACAAAAATTTACTTTATCTCATTAAGTTAAAAATATGATTTTTAAAATTCGTCGTAAGTTGAAGATTAGGTCTTTGAACCGAAATTGCTTTACCCGAGGGAGGGACGGGAACTTTTATAATCATTATTTTTAATCTTATTGAATTAAAGTATGCCAAAAACATAAAAAAAAAAAAAACCCAAAAATCTTAGCCTTTAAAACAATCGCTACAAAAAGACAAATTTTAAAATTTTTGTCGAAGGAAGGACTAGGACATCGATCCGAAATGACCTCGTCCTAAATAACAAGGGAAACAAAAATTTTAAAAATTATTTACTTAATTGTTTTATAAGTTAATGATATAAAAAAAAAAAAAAGCAAACTCCGCGACTCGCGGAGTTTGAAGGGTCCAAACACCGCGAGTCGTGGGAGGACCAAAAATCAGAAAAAAAATATAAACACCCGAACTGATCAGTCCCAACACAGAAAAAAAAAACACTGCGAAAACTGCTCGAAAAAACCCGAAAAATACACCCCAAAATCACAATTTTTAACCGTTAATCATCAAATCTTTTGCTAAAATCATGTTGAGAAGGATGCTATCTAGGAATTACTCAAGAAAAACGGTAAATTTCTACACCTAAACACCATTTAATCCGAAATTAGTGTTCTTGAGCAATTTTTCCCCAATTTAATTTTGATGCTTTTTAGTGTAATTAAGCTTAAATTCTTTATGTATTATGCTTGTATAACCTAGATTGATGCTGTTTAACATGATTAGAAGCCTTAAACTTCAAATTTTGAGTAATCTAGGGTTTGTGTTCTTGAGCAAATTTGGGGCTTTTTGATATAAACAGGTTAAGGCCGATTTTTGTCATGAATTGTTGCTAAATTAAGTAGTGTAACATGTCTAGGTAGTTAAATGATCCAAACTTTGAGCCTAAACATGATTTTGAGAATTAAAGTGGACTTTTTCAAGTCCAAAAATTCATGAACTTGATTTTTGAAAGATAATGCCATTTGAAACTTGTTTAATTGCTAGTAATGATTATTTTGACATGTTATTTGAGTTGAATGCTTATGAACTTGACGAACATTTTCGTATATGCTTATTTGAAAAAGTGTAGATTTGATAAAAATGTGAAAATGAGCTTAAGTTTGATATAAATTGATCATGTCATTGTAATTATTTTGATTGATGATTTTGCTGACACTAATGCATATATGGATGCACAAAAATTGTGTTTGATGTATTTTGCAGACTGAAAGGGGTGAATCTTCATCCCAAGCTCGCAATGCTCCTGCTGAGAATGCAGAACAACAGGAGGTGGATAACTACTACAAGCAGGATATACCTCATCCAGTCATGACCTTTTCTGATATGCACTTGGAAGAGTTGCACCCGAACCTGAGATTTGACAGACTTTGGATAGATTATCCAAAATACCAAAGGGGTTTGCATACTCTTCATTCTAAGGTTGTTGAGGTACCGAGGGTCATAGAATGGGGACCCTTAGAAGCTGTAGAATTGGCCGGGCCAATTAGGGAATTACTTGTACAGAGGTATGGTAATTCTACTTTTAATGACTGGGTACGTTTATTCACCATGCGTAGACCTGTATATAAAGTATGGTGTGAAGAATTGTTGTGTAGTATAGAGTTGAATGATCGGGTAACTAGTTTAATCGATCAATCTTTTATTAGATTTTTGTTAGGCGGTTCGATGCGCCACATGTCTTTACTAGACATGGCTCAGGCTTTACGTATATATACGCCTGAGGAGTTAGCATCTGCTGATTGTAGAGGGTTGATACTAAACGGTAGAAAGATAGATAAAAATTTTGATACACACGGTGTGTGGAGTCAAATGACAAGCCATCACCATTTCAAAGGGGGAAATTACTCTTATTTGGATATAGATAGAGCTGAATTAAGAGTGATTCATAGGTTTTTAGCTAATTCGATTACACAAAGAGGTAAGAACAAGGAAAAGGTAAATGAACAGGATTTGTTTTACCATATGTGTATTCGAGACCAACAAAGCGCTGTAAGTATACCGTATTGTGTGGGTTATTATTTATCAGCTATGGTTAGGGGGATGCGACCGCATAGCATAATAGGAGGTGGTATTTTTATTACTTTGATTGGTGAATATCTCGGTGTGGATATAAGTCGGGGGGGATTATTAGTAGAAGAACCAGAACCCCGCGATACTATAGGTTTAAATGTATACCATGGTGCGAAAGTTTTGAAGAGGCGAAATAACGCCGCAGTACCATACCATGGTAGACATCCACAGGTTGAGAGAAACCAACAGCAAGGTAATGTAGGAGGGAGAAATGAGATGCAAGAAATGCAAAGGTTTATAGCTTCACAGGAGTACAAAAATGCTAGACAGAGAGCATTTGAAGATTGGCAAGTTCATCAGAACCAAATCATAGCTCATTGCCAACATATAGGTAGAAACTATATTCCTACACCGAAACTCATCTTCCCTCCCTGGTCTATAGAGATGCAACCACCGTATCCAACGTATAACCCTGCCGAAGCATTCTATAGCACCTATGGTTATGCCTGGAACCCCTATTGGTACCAGTATCATCCCTAGTCTACTTAGTTTTTTTTTTTATTTTGTAATTTGTAATGTTGATACATTTAATACTTATGTTAATATTGTAATAGTTTTTATAATTTTCTAACTTTTATTCTTAGATTTTAATAATTTTTGAATGTGGGGTAATATTCCAAACTTCAAAAATATGTATATATGTTTGCAGTTTATCTTATGTACAGAACAGGGTAAAACAACGCATTTTCAAAGACTGGCATTAAGTTCAGCAAAAGCAACTAATTTTGACGACAAGATGCAAAATATATGTGAAATAACAACGAGACGGAATGAACAAATGATGTGCACCATTTATCATTCAGCAAACAAACGCCAATATATTTGGAAACTTTGGTAAAAATTTAATCATTTTCACACAAATCACCCTCAATAATTTAAATTGTTACTGATTTCTTGCAAATGAGGGCATTGCAAGATCTTAAGTGTGGGAAGGGGTTAAATTCTTTCGGATTTTAAAATTTTTATCTTAAAACTTGGTTACCATTAAAAATACTAGTAAAGCAGTAGTTGTATTAGAATCTAGTGCTCTCTGATAATAAAGAACAGCCCTAGTCTTATATACTATACTGACTACCCAATTCTAGTAAAATTTTTCAAAATTTTCAATTAAATGAACTCAAAATCATGTTTATACATATTTATGAACGATAAAACTAGGTTTTAACACCGAAATTATTGTAACCTCGGAAAGGACATAAATTGAGAAACAAACCAAAATGTTAAAATTCATTTAAAATGGAATAGAGGACGATAAAAAGGAAAATAAAAGCCAAGTGTGGGAAAATTTACCAAGTTATCTTAAACATATGTCACATATATCTGTAACAAATAACTGAAAATACTTTTGCTTTGAACTAAACTAAACTGTTCTACCCGATGAAAGAAAAGAAGAGATGGATCTACACGATGAATCAATTCCATCATTAAAAGGAAGTAAAGTCTTCCGAAAAAGAAACGCGCTTCTTGATTTAGGTCAGGAAGTTGTCGTCCAGACCAGCTGTAGGTTGACGAAAAATCTAGAAAAGTCATCACTAAAATCAGCAGGAAATCCACGGACCTCAGCATTAAACAGGGTCGCCAAGTGGTCAGATTTATCCTAACAATGAGAAGGATTTATCTCGTAAAATGGGGGGGCACCATGCAAATTAGCTTGATAAGACTAATGAATCAGATCCCCCGAAAGGATAATCTCCTTAAAAGATCAAAAATCAGCTTTTAAGCCTGATATAACTCAATCCTTGAGATTGACCTTAAAGATTGAGAATTACAAACTCATGGAATTCAATGATATCTAAACTCGAGCTTGAACGAGAAAATATTTTGATCAAAATTATAAACCGATTTGTTTTCTGAAAACCCTATTTTCAATGCGTTCATTACCTTTGAACGTAAAATCCTAGGAATTCACCTGGAATTCATTAGGTCACCTGAACTAAATCGGGTGTTAACCGTAAGAACGGTGGTTGCATAGCATGGTCAAAGACAAGACCTTGTGCCAGACCGAAAAATCATAAGGGTGAGCTTTACTATTGCTCCTACCAAGGATAGTAATTGCGTCCGACACGTTATAGACCACAATTAAAAGCATGTCAGGGGACATTGCCTTAACAGTTGCTTGTACAACGCTTTCCTTTACAACCGAACGGTAGTTTACCGAAAGGTAATATACGGGACAAGTAAACTGGACGTGTTGCTTTCCAAATACAAGGTTAGCAAGTGGGTGACACAAAACCGCAAGTTTTGAGCTAAAATTTTCAAATCTGAAACCCACCAAACCCACAAAAATATTTTGCAAACACCGGTAAAGGGTTATTTCGGAAAACTTATCTAGGGTAAAAACTAGATTTAATTTTCAAAAGATCAAATGTTTTCATAAAGATCCAATTTTCTTAATGGATCTAAATTTTTATAGTCATGTGGGACTGTAAACCATATCGTTACTACCATTGTTTATACCGCCGTATAGAAATCACTGATGTACAAAGTGTGAAGAATAAAGAAGTGATTCTAGTATTGCAAGACGATATTGCTTGAGGACAAGCAACGCTCAAGTGTGGGAATATTTGATAATGCTAAAAACAAACATATATTTCATAGCATTATTCCTCAAGAAAGACAAGCTTTTAGTTGCAATTGTTCTATTTACAAGTGATATTCGTTTAAATAATAAAAGGTGAATACAAAAGACAGATTCGACGAATTGAAGACGCAAACGACCAAAAAGCTCAAAAGTACAAAAGACAATAAAAAAGGTTCCAATTATTGACAAGAAACGTCTCGAAATTACAAAAGTACAAGATTCAAAACGCAAAGTACAAGATATTAAATTGTACGCAAGGACGTTCAAAAATCCGGAACCGGGACCAGAGTCAACTCTCAATGCTCGACGCAACGGACTAAAAATTACAAGTCAACTATGCACATAAATATAATATAATATTTAAATAATTCTTATAATTATTTAATATATTATATTTATAATTAAAACCGTCGGCAAGAAAGACTCCAAAAGGGACTGAGCTGTAATTTCAATCTCCGCGACTCGCGGAGTTTGAAGGCAAAAATGCCGCGAGTCGCGGAGCCCCAAAATTTCAAAATCCCTATAAAAGCAAACGAATTCTGATCGCAAAAATTAACAAAAAATCCATCCATCTCTCTATCTATATCGTAATATTTATATTTATTTATATTTTAATTTTAATTTTAATTATAATTCTAATAATAAGGGTATGTTAGCGAATGTTATAAGGGTGTAAGTCGAAATTCTGTCCGTGTAACGCTACGCTATTTTTAATCATTGTAAGTTATGTTCAACCTTTTTACATTAATGTCTCGTAGCTAAGTTATTATTATGCTTATTTAATCCGAAGTAATCATGATGTTGGGCTAATTACTAAAATTAGGTAATTGGGCTTTGTACCATAATTGGGGTTTGAATAAAAGAACGACACTTGTGGAAATTAGAATATGGGCTATTAATGGGTTTTATATTAACTAAACAATACCTTGTTAATTTAATATACAAACTTATAATTCGACGTATTTATATATAACCACATACGCTTAATCGGACACGATGGGCGGGATATTTATAAGTACGAATTATTGTTCATTTGCCGGACACGGGGATGGATTAATAGTCAATGGACTCATTAAAATAGGGGTGGATTACATTCAAGGGTAATTGGTGTAATTGTTAACAAAGTAGTAAAACCTTGGTTTACACGCAGTCGATAACCTGGTGTATTAATTAAACAAAGTATTAAAACCTTGTTACAATTCGAATCCCCAATTAGTTGGAATATTTGACTTCGGGAATAAGAATAGTTTGACGAAAGCTTTCGCTCTTTATATTTATGACTGATGGACTATTATGGACAAATCCGTATGGACATATTAAATAATCCAGGACAAAGGACAATTAACCCATGGGCATAAAACTAAAATCAACACGTCAAACATCATGATTACAGAAGTTTAAATAAGCATAATTATTTTATTTCATATTTAATTTCCTTTATTTTATATTTAATTGCACTTCTAATTATCGCATTTTTATTTATTGTTATTATATTTAATTGCACTTTTAATTATCGTACTTTTTAATTATCGCAAGTTTATTTTATCGCACTTTTATTATTCGCAATTTCATTATCGTTATTTACTTTACGTTTTAAATTAAGTCTTGTATTTATTTATTATTTTACATTTGGTTTTAACTGCGACTAAAATTTTAAAATCGACAAACCGGTCATTAAACGGTAAAAACCCCCCTTTATAATAATAATATTACTTATATATATATTTGTATTTTTATAAAAGTAAACTAATATAGCGTTAAGCTTTGTTTAAAAAGATTCCCTGTGGAACGAACCGGACTTACTACAAACTACACTACTGTACGATTAGGTACACTGCCTATAAGTGTTGTAGCAAGGTTTAAGTATATCCATTCTATAAATAAATAAATATCTTGTGTAAAAATGTATCGTATTTAATAGTATCTCTAGTTACAATTTTTAGTATTAAGTTTAGTTTTGCCATAGTTATTTTTATTTCTAGAATTTTTAGGTTTGCCGTAAAATCCCTTAAGTGCTTATTCCTTAGACTAAGATTTATGTGCATTAGAATTTTGCGACGCCGTTTTTCGCGCTACTTTCTTATTTTTATTTTTCGACGCCTATTTTCGACCTTTTATTTTTCGACCTTTTTCGACGCGTTTTTTTTTTCTTTCTTATTTCTCGCTATTCTAGTTTTAGGATAAGATTTTTATTCTACTTCTTATCTAAATTTCTTAAAATTACAAAAATTTATTTTAAGTGGTTAAATTGATAGACATCAAAATTTTCTGGTTCGTAGTAATAGTTGGATTTGTACATGGACCGGGTTATTGGAGCCAAACAGTACTCAATTATATTGAGACCAAACGAATCCTGCCCCTCTGCTGCATCTTTTGGCTATTCGAAACGTGGGCAAAATCAGAAAAGTCTATTAATTGGATAACTTTTATAATTTTTCTTTCCTTTTAAAAACTAATAGGATATTCAGTGAATGCACCGAGTAAAACGTTCACCACCTTTCATACGTTCTCCACCTATAACTCGATCAAGACATCTAGCCAATATTGTCGCCGTTGATTTTTCTTTAGAATCATCATCTAGTCGACCAAGAACTCCAACTCAAATTTCCGATAATCCATCTTTTGAACCCGACCTCACAATTGAGAATCCGGAGAATATTCAGGGACAATTCCAAGATCCAGAACCACTAATCATTCCTCCTGAACCACAAACCATTAAATCAGAATCTTCTAGTGATTCGTATTCAACAAATTCAATTATGGAAAATCTGGAACCTCTAAGTATGGAAGACCGAATGAGAGTCATACGCACGGGCCAAGGTCACGCCATTATTAAGCCAGACATTAATGCGCCAGATTATGAAATCAAAGGACAAATCCTACACATGGTAACTAATCAGTGCCAATATAGTGGTGCGCCGAAGGAAGATCCAAACGAACATCTTCGTACGTTTAATAGGATCTGTACACTATTCAAAATCCGAGAAGTTGAGGATGAACAGATCTATCTCATGTTGTTTCCCTGGACTTTAAAGGGAGAAGCCAAAGATTGGTTAGAATCGTTACCTGAAGGGGCGATTGACACATGGGATGTTTTAGTTGAGAAATTTCTTAAAAGATTCTTTCCGGCATCTAAAGCCGTGAGACTTCAAGGAGAAATTGTTACGTTCACACAAAAGTCAAATGAAACTCTATATGAGGCATGGACAAGATTTGGAAAGTTGTTGAGAGGATGTCCTCAACACGGTTTAGACACTTATCAAATAGTACAAATATTCTACCAAGGTGTCAACGTTGCTACACGAAAAGACACCGACATAACAGCTGGTGGTTCCATTATGAAGAAAACCGCAACTGAAGCTTACAAAATTATTGATAACACAGCCTCCCACTCTCATGAGTGGCACCAAGAGAAAGATATATATCGTTCATCTAAAGCGGCTAGAGCCGATTCTAGCCATAACTTTGATTCCGTTTCCGCAAAAATAGATGCTTTCGAGAGACGAATGGAAAAGATGAATAAAGATATTCACGCAATATGAATCAGTTGTGAGCAATGCGGTAGACCACACTTAATGAAAGACTGTCTCAGTGAACAAATGATGGAACAACGTGAGAATATTGTCTACATGAACCAAAGGCTGGAAAATAGTTATCAGAATAATTATCAACCACCAAGGCCAAACTTCAATCGAAATCAAAACATTCTTTACAATCCAAAAGGACCCGACAATAACTCGTATAACCAACAAGGTCCGAATAACCAACCAACTCAAAACAACACTTTCAATCAACAAAGACCTGGCTTGTATAAACCACCAAAACAAACCGAAGAGAAAAAGTCAAATCTGGAAGAAGTGGTATTTAAGCTAGTTGAATCTCAAACACAATTTATTGAAACTCAAACTCAAACGAATGAGAGGTTTGATCAGTCATTTAGAACTCAACAAGCTTCTATTTTGAATCTAGAAAAACAAGTAGGTACTCTTGTTAGATTGATGAGTGAAAAGAAACAAGGAAAGCTACCGAGTAATACTGAAGTAAATCCTCGGAATGAAAATGTTAATATGGTTTCAACAAATTCTGAAAAACCAGCATCAGAAGATGGGGAGGTTTTAGATGTAAGTAACAATGAAGAAGTTACACCACCACCACCACCCGAGTATGTAAAGCCAGTGGTGGCATCATACAGACCACCCATCCCGTTTCCAAGAAAAGGAGTTGAGTATGAGCAAGTAATAGGTAATAAAGTTTGTGATACCTCTGGAAAGAAGAAGAATAAAAAAGTGCAAGAAACAAAAACAGTAGAAGTAAACCCGGTGAAGACAGTTCCACCAAATCCTCCACCTAGGGTAGGTGATCCGGGTGAATTTATTGTTTCTTGTCTACTTAGTAACTGTGTCATGTATGATGCACTAGCAGATATAGGTTCAAGTGTGAGTGTTATGCCTCTTTCATTATATAAGAGATTAGGTGTAGGTGAGTTAACTCCAACGGATATGAGTGTTCGACTCCTTGATCAAACCATTAAGCACCCAGTTGGAATTGCTGATAACCTACCCGTTCAAGTAGGTAATTTAACCTTTCTAGTCGAATTCATTGTCATTGACATAGAAGAGGACTCAAACGTTCCTCTAATTTTAGGTCGACCATTCTTAGCGTCCACCGGGGCGTTATTTGATGTAAGAAAGGGTAGAATGACACTTAGTAATGATGAGAAATCGATCACCTTTATGATTCGAAAGTCTAAATATCCACAAACCAAAACCGTTGAACCGACAAAAACGATTGGTAAGAACCATGTTGTTTTACCAACTCCAACGGTAATGCTTAACAATAATAGAACGCCTAAGTGTGGGGAAAATGAAGTAACACCTAATGATGACTTGATAATAAAGAACCCCATAGTTGATACGAAATTAAATGACCCCGTTATTAATAGTTCAATGAAGAAACTTTTTAAACGGGTTATTGATGCTAAAAGTAAGGGGAACTTTAAGTTATATAACTGGTTAGTATCCAATCTGTCGCCTAAAGAAAAGGCGAAGCTAGTTGAATTTGTGGATATTACGGAAAAAGCTGGTCACTGGCTTAAAGCAAAAGTCACAGATATGCAAGTTGATTATGGTCCAAGAGAAATTGACGATAAAGTTAATCACAATTTCGACACCACATCTACCTAAGTGTGAGGAGATTTAAATATTCTAAAAAGAAAATGCTGTTTGGAGTTAGTTGTTCTGTTCTCGTGTAGTTCCGAGAATGGAATCCGATTTGTCTTTTCCACTAGCTGACACTAAAGAACCAGTTTTCTCCCCCCATTCTGAATTTTTTTGTTTTTTAGGTTTTATATGAAATTAATATGTTTTCTTTTTAAGTTTTGTGTGAATTTAAAAACAAAAATTTACTTTATTTCATTAAGTTGAAAAAAAAATGATTTCTAAAATTCGTCGTGAGTTGAAGACTAGGTCGTTGAGCCGAAATTACTTTACCCGAGGGCGGGGTGAAAAATTTTGTCATCATTATTTTTAATTTTATTGATTTAAAGTATGCAAAAAAAAAAATTTGATTTTATAAATTTTTGAACGTGGGGTAATATACCCAACTTTAAAAATATGTATATATGTTTGTATATTATCATGTAAACAACAGGGTAAAACAACGCACTTTCAAAGACTAACATTAAGTTCAGCAAAAGCTACTGATTTTGACGACAAGATGCAAAACAACAAATGTGATATAATAAATGAAGGAATGAACGATGAGGCGCGCCATCTATCATTCGACGAGCTTTGTAATTACAAATTGGGTATTTTTAATCATTTTCCTACACTAATCACCCTCATGAATTTATAATTATAGTCTGATTTCATGCAAATGAGGGCATTGCATGATCTCAAGTGTGGGGAAGGGTTATAAATTCTCTCGGGTTTATACTTGGCTTATTTTCTAAATATTATGAAAATTTTAAAATTTTTTAACTAAATGAATTCAAAATCATGTTTATACATATTTATGAACGATAAAACTAGGTGTTAATGCCGAAATTATTGTTACCTCGGAAAGGACATAAATTGAGAAACAACTAAAACGCTTGAATTTATTTATTAAGATATAAAAAGACGCATGAAAAAAGCCAAGTGTGGGGAGAATGTACCAAGTTATTCAATTAAAAACTATCTATCACATGTTTTTGTAAAGTTATTGCAGGTGCTTTTACTTTGGACTAAATTATCTGGTTTACCCGATTTACTGTAAGAAAGATGGATCTACACGATGAATCAATTCCATCATTAAAAGGAAGTAAAGTCTTCCGAAAAAGAAACGCGCTTCTTGATTTAGGTCATGTAGTTTTCGTCCAGACCAGCTGTAGGTTGACGAAAAATCTAGAAAAGTCATCTCTAAAATCAGCAGGAAATCCACGGACCTCAGCATCAAACAGGGTCGCCATGTGGTCATATTTATCCTAACCATGAGAAGGATTTATCTCGCACAATGGGGGGGCACCGTGCAAATTAGCTTGATAAGACTAATGAATCAAATCCCCAGAAAGGATAATCTCCTTAAAGATCAAAAATCAGCTTTTAAGACTGATATTACTCAATCCTAGAGATTGACCTTAAAGATTGAGAATTACAAACTCATGGAATTCAATGATATCTAAACTCGAGCTTGAACGAGAAAATATTTTGATCAAAAATAAAACCGATTTGTTTTCTGAAAACCTATTTTCAATGCGTTCATTACCATTGAACGTAAAATCCTGAGAATTCGTCAGAATTCATTAGGTCACCTGAACCAAATCGGGTGTCAACCATAAGAAACGGTGGTTGCATAGCATGGTTGGAGACAGGACCTTGTGCCAGACCGAAAAATCATAGGATGATCTTTACTATTGCTCCTACAAAGGATAGTACTAGCATCCGACACGTTTTAAGACCATAATCATATGCATGTCATTAGACATTGCCTTAACAGTTTCTTGTTCATCGCTTTCCTTTACAACCGGACGGTAGTTTACAGAAAGGTAATATACGGAACAAGTAAACTGGACGTGTTGCTTTCCCAATACAAGGTTAGCAAGTGGGTAACACAAAACCACAAGTGTTGAGCTAAAATTTTCAAATCTGAAACCCACACAACCCACAAAAATATTTTGCAAACACCGGTGAAGGGTTATTCCGGAAAACTTATCTAGGGTAAAAGCTAGATTAAATTTTCAAAAAGATCAAATGTTTTCATAAAGATCCAATTTTCTTAAGGATCTACATTTTCATAGTCATGTGGGACTGTAAACCACCTTTCAAATGTGCACTTTGCTTTAGAAACCAAAAGTAAATCGGCTATTTGATTGCAAGTGTCGTTGACCTAAACCCGAGGCAACTGTGGATGACACACCCACCTTTAACCATGGTTCTATCGTTACTATCATTGTTTATACCACCATATCAAAATCACTAATGTACAAAGTGTGATGAATAAAAAAGTGATTCATGTATGTTTTTATTTCAAGTTCTGTATTGCTTGAGGACAAGCAACGCTCAAGTGTGGGGATATTTGATAAGGCTAAAAAGGAACATATATTTCATAGCAATATCCCTTCTAAATAATAGGTTTTCATATGTAATTGTATTATATTTTCATTGTAATTGTTTAAATAAATAAGTGCGAAGACAAAAGGCGAAAACGAAGATTTGAAGACACAAACGTCCAAAAAGCTCAAATGTACAAGATACAATTCAAAAGGTTCAATTTATTGATGAGAAACGTCTAAAAATGACAAGAGTACAAGTTACAAAATGCAAAGTACAAGATATTAAATTATACGAAAGGACGTTCGAAAATCCGGAACCGGTACCCGAGCCAACTATCAACGCTCGACGCAACGGAGCTGAAAGTACAAGTCAACTATGCACAAGAATATAATATAATATTTAAATAATTCATAATAAGAATAATAATAAATAATAAAAAGTTGTTAATTGATCATAGTTAAGGGGTCATAAGTGAAAATTTCAATTCAATATTTGCCTATAAAAGGCAATTCATTTGATCGATTTATGTACACCTTTTCTTCTTTCTTTCTCTTTACATGTAATATATATATTTATAATTTTAATTTTAGTTTAAGTTTAATAATAATTGGGTTATTGTAAGGAATGTTTTACGGGTTTTAAAGTCGAAACTCTGTTCGTGTAACGCTACACGATTAATAATCACTGTAAGTTATGTTCTTCCTTTTTAAATTAATGTCTCGTAACTAAGTTATTATTATGCTTATTTAAGCCGAAGTAATCGTGATGTTTGACTAAATATTAAGATGGGGTTATTGGATTTTGTACCATAATTAAGGTTTGGGCAAAAGACCGACACTTGTGGAAATTGGACTATTGACTATTAATAGATGGGGGGTATTGTCTAATTGAGTGACAACTCATTAGAGTCTGTCGAACCTATCTTCAAATTAATTATCCTAATAATTAATAATGATTATGGTTGTCCTATTTAGTGACGTTCATATGGAATCTATTATAATCATTTAATTAATTATTCGGGTTGGGTAATTGATTATTCAAACTGATCAAGTGGGTAAATTAATATTCATATCTAATCAAAACAGGGGTAGATTACATACAGTGATAACTGGTGTAATTGTTGACAGAAGTGATAACTGCGTCACAGTTTAAATCCTTAATTAGTTGGAATATTTGACTTCGGGTATAAGGGTAATTTGACGAGGACACTCGCACTTTATATTTATGACCGATGGACTATTATGGATAAAAACCAGATAGGTATCAAATAAATCATGACAAAGGACAATTAACCCGAGTAACAATTAATTAAAATCAAAACGTTAAACATCATGATTACGGAAGTTTAAATAAGCATAATCATTTTATTTCATATTCTATCGCAATTTTATTTATAGTTATTTTATTTATCGTCATTTATATATTTTACGCACTTTAATTATTGTCATTTATCTTTGCGCTTAAAAATATAAAATCGACAAACCGGTCATTAAACGGTAAAAAACCCCCTTTTATAATAATATTACTACTTATATATATATTTGTATTTTTATAAAATAAAACTAATATAGCGTTAAGCTTTGATTAAAAGATTATAGTACGTAATCACTAGCTCCCTGTGGAACGAACCGGACTTACTAAAAACTACACTACTCTACGATTAGGTACACTGCCTATAATGTTGTAGCAAGGTTTAGGTATATCCCATCCGTAAATTAATAAAACTTGTGTCATATTTTGTAGTATTTTGTATTAAAAATAATACTATTTCGTACCCTCACGCTACATCATCACATTTAAACAAAATCAAGTATTTAAAACATGTATTTTTGTTCTTTGGTACCAAACTCAAACCAATTCTCAAGACACTATATCATGTAAGTGCCCCATTAAACAATCCTCACTTAACCCAATTTCATAACTCGTCTAGTTAATTAACCAATTCCAAGAAGATTAAACAATTCCAACAATCAAATAAACATCTCACAAATCACAAAAATTATCATGCTTTACCAATTACCTAAAGCACATATGACCCGCTCAAATCACCCCACACTATCTTTAAACATGTATCTAGTAGCAAACATCTCCCTCACAAACAGAATCCCCAAACATTCAACATCAAATTCGGATTTATCGCTACCCTAATCTCAAGAATCAATATTATGCATAAACTACACAAGAATTCATGAAGAAAACACAATAATATCATATTCATCAACAATTCATCACATATTATGGCATAAAAGTCTCAATTAAACAAACCCCACAAAATTTCAAACATGAACCCTAGAATTAATAAAATTAATCTAAGAAACATGAAAGAAAAAGATAGAGAATAGCAAAATCGGACCTTAACCGGCATGATTGAACAAGGAATTGAAGAAATTAGGCAAGAATTAGTGTTAATTGAAATTAGAGTTTGAGAGCTCTAAGTGTGTTTGAGAGGTAAGTGTAAGAATGGTGGGTGAAAACAGATCCATAAACCCCTAAAAAGAGTGAAATTCCCGTCGGGTTTAATGTTGGATCGGGTTGACCCATTTGAATTAAAACATTTACTGTCGGTTTGGGATCTGAGCAGCAGGAATGTCGTGCCGTGACATTAGTCGCCGCACCGTGGCGATACGATGTACCTGATACTTATCATTTTATTATTAGTCAAACTCGAAAACCTATGAAAACTCGAGCCGCGACACCAATTATCGCGACGCGGAAATGGGCGTGATCAAAAACCACTTTATCATTTCATACGCATCGAGGCGTAATTCACCAAGCTCATTCAATTGCCTCGCCCTTAGGTGTCCGGCTTCCTTTAAGTCCAAATTGCACTTTTTAAGTGCCCACATCGCCTTATGCTCAATCTCCAATGGAAGATGGCACGCATTTCCATAAACCAACCGATAAGGAGTGGTACCAATTGGTGTTTTGTAGGCGGTTCAAAACGCCCACAAAGCTTCATCGAGCTTATTCGCCCACTCCTTCAGATTCGACCCCACAGTTTTCTCAAGGATTCCTTTAAGAGCTCGATTGGTATTCTCAACTTGTCCGCTCGTTTGGGGATGGTATGAAGTAGAAACTTTATGGAGAACTCCATATCGCTTTAATACCTTCTCCATTTGGGCGTTACAAAAATGAGTACCCCTATCGCTAATTAAAGCTTTAGGAGTTCCAAATCGAGAGAATAAACGCTGAAGGAAAGAAATCACAACTCGTGCATCGTTTGTGGGTAAAGCTTGCGTTTCGGCCCATTTAGACACGTAGTCAATGGCAACGAGTATGTAACTATAATTATGAGATTTCGGAAATGGCCCCATAAAGTCAATTCCCCAAACGTCGAATACCTCGCATACTTGGATGCTTTGTTGAGGCATCTCATCCCGTTTGGTGACTTTACCGGCCCTTTAACAAGAATTGCACGATTTGCAAATCAGGTGGGCATATTTGAAGATTGTCGGCTAAAAGAAGCAGGTATCATAGACTTTACACCCCGTGATTTGGGTCCGAAATTCCCACCGGTCGGCCCACTATGGCATTCGGTTAAAATTCGCCTACACTCTTCACCGGAAACACACCGGCAAATAACCCCATCGGGACAACAACGAAAAAGATAGGGATCCTTCCAGAAATAGTACTTAAGGTCACTGAAGAATTTCTTCCTCTTTTGATGTGGCCACCCTTTTTCCAAGAATTTTCCCACAAGATAATTAGCAATGTCCACGTACCATGGCTCGTCCACCTTGTCCATCTTCATGAGATATTCATCGGGAAAATCATCATGGATGCTCGACTTGAAGGACTTCGAGATTTGGATTCTCGAGTCTAGACAAGTGGTCGGCCACAAGATTCTCGGCACCCTTCTTATCCCGGATCTCGATATCGAATTCTTGCAAAAGCAAGATCCATCTAAATAGTCGAGGTTTAGCATCCGGTTTGGCGAAAAGGTACTTAAGAGCAGAATGGTCCGTAAAAACAATAGTCTTAGACAAGACTAAGTAGGACCGGAACTTATCAATAGAAAAGACCACCGCAAGGAGCTCTTTTTCAGTGGTAGTATAATTCAATTGCACTCCTTGCAAGGTCTTGCTTGCATAATAAATGGGTCGGAAATGTTTCTCGACCCTTTGGCCCAAAACAGAGCCAACAGCAAAAGCAGAAGCATCGCATGTGACGACCCGAAGATTTCCGACCAAATTTAAACTTAATCTTTATATGATTTCAACACGATAAGCAAAAGTCTATAATGTTGAGTCTCAAAATTTTGGAACAGTTTATATGAATGCATTTGTCCTTTGACAATACTCGACAATTCACGAACAATTGTTATAAGTAATATTAATATTACTTTCATTATTACTATTAATACTAACATTAATAGTGGTATTGTTGATATTAGTATTATTATTATTATTATTATTATTATTATTATTATAATTAAAAGACTATTATTATCAAAGATAAAGATTTTAAATATAAATGATATTATAAGAATAATTAAAATTATAATTTAGTTGTACTAGTTATTATTATTATTACATTATGAATATGATTACTAAAAGGTATCATACTTATTTAAGACTTATTATTATCATTACTTTTATCATTAATATTAGTAATATTAATATTAGTTTGATATTATTAATAATATTATTATTATTCCGATTATTATTATTATTAGTAAATTTTATTTAGTAATAATATTAACAGTAATCTTATTATTAATATAATTATATATATAAACTTATAATACTAATTATTATTATTAATCATACATATATAGAATTCAGATAAAGGGAAAGCATCCTATTTGCATCACTTTCAAGCTGTACACAATTCTGTTTTTATCTATAATCCATTACCTTTCCATCTCAATTTCGATCTCAAACAATATTGCTTTATGCAAGTGTGAGAGAATTAAAATCAAATAAATACAAATCTGTTTACTTTTGTTATCTATTTTATTATCTTGTTTTTTTCCACCGGATACAAATTGCTTGTACTTCTTGTCTACAAATTGTTAAGTGTCGATTTCACAAAATCAATTAGGATCTAGTTTAACTATTAAATCATGTACTAAACATATTATATTCACATACACATTTGCTTATGGTTTGATGGACACACAGACATATATTATTACTTGATGAACTAAACTCAAAACCACCACCGATCAATCATCTCTTTCGTTAATCAATCAAACCACCCATTTACAAATCACCATGAGAGAACCACGATCATCATTTCATCATCACTTAAACTGCTACTGCTATTTCTGGTTCTGTTTAAGTCCCCTAATACCACCATATTTCTTCATCAAACCTGCAATATACACCTCTTATTACTATCCTGTGAATACTATCAGTTTTAATCGATTTAGTTTAACATGTACACACCTGCTCAATCCTTTCACAAACCCAAGACAATCATCACCATCGAATACCATCATCACCTCATACCCGAACCATAAACTCTTCATATCGAGATGTTAGACAAACCCTCATCTCTGATCATCTTTGCTGCCATAATTAAAAACTATCATGAAACATCATTCAATACATGTTAACAGCTAAAAAAATCAATAATAAATTTTAACATTGAATGGTGACACGCTTGAATCTCGTTTCTCTCTTTTATCGGATATGAACATCAAATAACCACCTGCAAATCGTTTAGGAAACCTGGTGCTACTATAATTTTTCTGTTTTTCCTGCCTCGAATTCGAACAACCACACCATCATTTAACCATCACCATAAACCAAACGCTTCTTCCTCTTTCTGCTGCAAACCCTTCTGCTTTCTGTTGAAGACGAGCAACAAATCACCACGACCACTATCATTAAACTGTCGATATTTTATTATGTCCTCATCTTCAAACAACAATCACTCGTTCCTGTTAATTACATTCGATTTACTACAACCCCACTGTGAGTAACTGTTAATTCCTGTTTACTTCTGTTTCGAACAAACTACTACAGGTTGCTGCGATTAAAAACTGAACCCACAAGCAAGACATTAATTATAATATATTATCACGAAAATCTTCCAAGAACACCAGTTATCACTATTCAAAAATTTGAAATATATAATTGGATGAGGAAATTAAGAGAAAATAAATGAGCTAATTACCTACCTGATCAATTGTTGGACCGATTTCATGATTTGATCGATGGTAATGATAATTGATACAATCCCTATCGAATTCTTCTTCTTGATTTGAATAGACACCAAAACTACTGATCCTCTATTCGAAATTATAATAGCTACCCTCTTCTATTTTCGAATTTATTGATCAATTGCTGAATCAAAAACATAAATCGATCCACTGGAGCAAGCTTTATCGGTTGGAGCTAAACGATATCACATACACAGACACCGAATTAGGTTATTGATATAACTTGGGCCACTTGAATTATAAGGGGAAATGACAGACGAGGTTAGGGTTAGATGGTGTTAAGATTGATGATGATGAAGAACCAAACCTACCTGTCGATATTCTGTCTCCCACTCACAATATCGGATTCCTTTATTTTTTTTCTTTACACCGACACTTTTTTTTACTTGATGAAAATTGAACTACACTTGGGCTTTTAGTTGTTTATTGGGTTACTAACAGAATGATTGTTGGGCTGTTAATTGGCGCCATGATTCAGTTTTCATTTGGGACGAAGCCCAATTGTAATTAGATGGTGGGAGTGATTAAAGAAGAAAACGAATACGGATTAAGGTTTAAAACAAATAAAAATCGCATTATAATCAGATGTACAAGGATAGAGGAATGGTTTATGAGGATGTCAGATTAGCGAGAGGTCATGGGTTCGAGCCCGGTCTGAAGCACTCTTTTTAGGAAAAAGCTTTAAAGGTAGTTATATTAATAATAATAATAATAATAATAATAATAATTATTATTATTATTATTATTATTATTATTATTATTATTATTATCGTTATGATTACTACTTTTACATTAACAATATTATTATAACAAATAAATATTTTCTATATAAATGTATATATATTCCAACTACCATAATCTTACATATAATGATATATATATTATTTACATAAAAATTTACATATAACAAATTATTGATTTTAAATATAATATTAAACTATATAAGTATTAACTATTTTAAATATGTACGAATTAAAAATAAAAGATATATAATTTAAGATATAATATATATGAATTTATTTGATTACAATTATGTATGTTAATATATACATAAATGATATAGGTTCGTGAATCCGAGGCCAACCCTACACTTGTTCATTGTCGTCATATGTATTTTTACTATAAAATACAATATGTGAGTTTCATTTGCTCCCTTTTTAAATGCTTTTGCAATATATATTTTTGAGACTGTGAATACATGCGCTATTTTTATAACTGTTTTATGAAATAGACACAAGTAATTGAAACTACATTATATGGTTGAATGATCGAAGCCGAATATGCCCCTTTTAGCTTGGTAGCCTAAGAATTTGGGAATAGACCCCCAAATTGACGCGAATCCTAAATATAGATCTATCGGGCCCAACAAGCCCCATTCTGGAATTTGGAATGCTTTAGTACTTCGAAATTTATCATGTCCGATGGGTGTCCCGGAATGATGGGGATATTCCATATGTATCTTGTTAAAGTTGGTTACCAGGTGTTCAATCCATATGAATAATTTTTGTCTCTATGCATGGGACGTATATTTATGAGAAATGGAAATGAAAATCTTGTGATCTATTAAAATGATGAAAATGATTATTTATGTTAAACTAATGAACTCACCAACCTTTTGGTTGACACTTTAAAGCATGTTTATTCTCAGGTATGAAAGAAATCTTCCGTTGTGCATTTGCTCATTTTAGAGATATTACTTGGAGTCATTCATGACATATTTCAAAAGATGTTGCATTCGAGTCGTTGAGTTCATCAAGATTATTATTAAGTCAATTATAGTTGGATATATTATGAAATTGTATGCACGCCGTCAACTTTCGATAAAATGAAAGTTTGTCTTTTAAAAACGAATGTAATGTTTGTAAAATGTATCATATAGAGGTCAAGTACCTCGTGATGTAATCAACTATTGCGAATCATTTATATTCGATGTGGACTTTGTCCAGATGGATTAGGACGGGTTCTTTCAGTTGGTATCAGAGCGATGGTCTTAGCGAACCAGGTCTGCATTAGTGTGTCTAACTGATAAGTTGTAGGATGCATTAGTGAGGCTGGACTTCGACTGTGTCTGCATGTCAAAAGTTTTGCTTATCATTTCGTGTCGAAAATTACCTGTTTACCATCCTTAGAAAATTATTCGCTTATCATCCTTAAAGTCTAGACACGTCTTACTGCCTCTATTGCATAAACAGTGTATAGATAAATTCATATCTTAGCGTATCTATTATTGTTACCTTTGCCTGACAGCTTCCGTAGATTTCTCTGTAACTTATGGGATTTTGGTATTATATATGCATATGTAAACTATGTATTTCAGGGTACTAATCTACATCCTATAATCTATTTCTTATCGAAAATCCTTCATCTGATCATACGAGATGAATCCCTCAACTAGTTCGAGTCCCTCAGATTCCGATAGCTATTCCGATAGTTATTCCGACAGCTATTCCGACATGGATATTCACCTAAGCTCCGAAAGCGGTGTCACCAGAATGAATCAATCAATCAGCCATCCCCAATTCATCTGATGGGTTCGTAGTCGACTTAATCAATGGAGACGCGAAGAAGGCGATCCCTTCTACCAACCGAATTTACCTCTTGACAATGAACCTGAAGCGTTTACCGGCGAACCTGTTCGAGACACAATTTTCTCTCTCATTTTCAGAGTATCTCGTCACGATCATATACTATCTCAGATTCTAAACCTCATTCATTCGTTCGTCCGAACCGAAAATCATCCCGGTATAATAGAAAAGTCAACAAGCTTCGCGCCCGAGTTGTAGCCTTGGAAAATATAGTGCAAAACATACCAGCTTCAACAACGTCACCGGCACTAACAGTACCATCAGTAACAGCACCAGTACCATCAACAATCCATGTCTCAACATCTCATTCTATACCTCGAGTAAAATCATCGTTCTACGTATCGTTGTACATCTATTATCTCCGTCATTCATGGCGATTATGTAATCTCTAATGTTTTAGAGATTATGTACTCTAGTTCTAGCCGTAAATCTGATGAGTTTAATATCACATTGACTCATTAAATCCATGATTACGTCTGAAGAAAATATATATGTATATATGTTTTCATAGAGATTGTAATTAAAATTTTTATTGTACAAACTGTTAATGGTGGAAATATTTTAACGGGTAGGTAATACCCGAGGAATATTTAGATTTCGCATTAATAAGTTACACTGTACATTCTTCAAATCTGATTCAACAGTCATTTACTATCCTACTTACATCCACAGATATACGTAACCGTTCACCACAGAATAATCATTTTCATTCAATTTCATATTTGGATTTTGATTTATCAGAATTCAACAAGTGGCATAATGAAGAAAACATTGGACAAAATAAAATTTGTTAGAAACAAACAAATTAACTATGAGGAATTTTGTTAAGAATCAACGCTAACTGTTCCTAGCTAACTGATTACATTTTTATTTATCGCAGTTTATTTATCGCAATTTAATTATCGCAATTTTATTTATCGTTATTTAATATCTGTTATTTACTTTACGCATTTTATTTATCGTCATTTAAATTCTGTATTTATTTTACGCACTTTAAATATCGGGACACGTATACAAGGTTTTGACATATCATATCGACGCATATATATATTATTTGGAATAACCATAGACAATCTATATGCAGTAATGATCGAGTTCTCTATACAGGGTTGAGGTTGATTCTACAATAATATATATACTTTGAGTTGTGATCGAGTCTGAGACATGTACACGGGTCACGATACGTATGAATTAATTCGAATGTTATATATTAAACTATATATGAATTATTGAATTGCTAACTGTGGACTTTGAACTATGGACTATCAACAGTGGACAATTAAAATGAATTAAAATATTGATTATAACATATGAAACTAAACAATTCTTCAAGTTTGCCACTTGATTTCATCATAAACCTCATTTGTATCTTGACGATTACAATCTGCGTTCAAACCTTTCATGATTCTTGAAAACACCTCAATCGAGATGATGAACCAACCGCACTTCATCTACGGAAGAAAAGATTTATGCATATAGATATGCACCTGAAAAACCCTCGAAACCAAAATCATAGTTTAACACGTATCTGTGTTAGCTCTCCTGGCATTGTTATTACCGAAAATAACTTTACAATCCCTCTTCAAATTAGCCAATTTTGTCACAGCTCCAGCAAACTAACTTCAACTTTCATTCGAAATGGCCTTATTATACTCTTGATATATAAGATTGCCTTTTCGTCATTGTTACCAGGGAACCTTTTATATTCCACCATTTTACCAGCAGACGTACCAGCAACCTCGTTTCTTCTTAACTTAAATCTCTCTGATAAATCATTATATTTATTCATTGAAACCCTATCATATACTCATCCGCATCTCGTAACGAAAACTGCCATACCAATTATCGGGAATCAGCAATCAGTACTTTGAAAACTCACAGCATATCTACATCAACAGTTATATGTATAACATTTACCTCTTAG
Source organism: Rutidosis leptorrhynchoides (assembly GCF_046630445.1). Classification (NCBI taxonomy): domain Eukaryota; kingdom Viridiplantae; phylum Streptophyta; class Magnoliopsida; order Asterales; family Asteraceae; genus Rutidosis; species Rutidosis leptorrhynchoides. Next base: position 42,202,806 of record NC_092336.1, read on the forward strand.
AATTATGATCTTTCATTCTGAAATTCTGAAAAGCACTCCGTCTACAAATCAATACTCTGAATGTTGAAAAAGCTGAATGAAGCAGCAGAAACCGTAGACAGCCGTAAACGACCTTAAATCATTGGAAGTTTGATGATAAAGAATAGTATGTTGGAAAAGCTCAGAAAAGTTGGAACTGAAAAATGGATTGAGCTAATATCTTGCTCCGGAGTCATGTTAAAATCTTACGGAAAATTTTTCTTCATCAACCTTCGAACTTGGAAATTCCAAAATATCATCATAGATATCTTCGATATTTCTGAGGATATTTTCATAAATATTCTCGTTCGAAATTATATACCTCTTCGTGCTTCCTGTGTTTAATTATATTGGAAACTTCTGTAAAATCTAAGTTTAATTTATGAATGAATTCTGGAGAAATGTAAAGAAATTGATGCATGAACTAGTATAATATAATGACACTTGATCAACGTGATTATATTACAATAAGTCATGCTGAGTTTCTAGTGGGATGTGATGATTCACAGATCATAACGTCATCATGTGCCATGTTACATAACTCTTTCATTATGCTTAACTTCTAAACATATCAAGAAAGTATATTCTTGATAGTTCTATTCTCAGTGATTCTGGTAATGTGACAAATCAAATCGTGCTAATACATTTTTTTTTCTTATTTAGAACATGATGTTTATCCGAAATTCCATACTTACGAATTCTGGACCGTTACTCGCTTTACTAGAGGTCGGGAGGATAATAAAAAAAAAAGCAAAGAGCTCCAAAATATAAGAGAAAATAGAAAGTTCAATAACAACACGGAGGTTACAAACCGTGGATATTAATACGAATAACAATATAAAGACACGGTATAATTAAGAATAGTATCACCCCAAGGTTATATTAAAAGTAAACAGAATTTTTGGGTGGAAGATTGAAAAGAAGGATGACAGAAATGATAATTAGGAAAATATCAGGGTTTAGAATTGGATTAAGTATTTTCACAATCTTTTGGATATATGAACTAGGAAAGAAAGTATAGGAATGGTGAGAATAATGAAACAGAAGAGCTTAATTTATAATTGAAATATCAGACCGAGTAATCGAGGCAGATCACCGTATTTAATTATAGAGGTCTTAATTTCCTTATTCACCAAAGAATCCAATCTTTTAGATTTCGAAGATTTTCTTTATATCCCTTGAATTCTGAAATTCAACAGTGACTATGTCAAAAGTTAAGACGCACCTTAATTTCTAAATTCAACTCTGGCTACATCAAAGGTTAAGACGAATCGTTATTTCTTCATTTCACTCGTTTGTGATAACTTCACTCGTACTCTTCACAAATCAAATTATTTTATCTATATTACTCAATGATGATAAAACTCTAATTTCAGCTCGTATTCGTCATGATAACATTTTTATTGTTAGCCATGACCACCTCACTCAAATTTCGGGACGAAATTTCTTTAACGGGTATGTACTGTGACGACCCATAGATTTCCGTCCAAATTTAAACTTAATCTTTATATGATTTCAACACGATAAGAAAAAGTCTATAATGTTGAGTCTCAAAATTTTGGAACAGTTTATATGAATGCATTTGTCTTTTGACAATACTCGACGATTCATGAACAATTGTTGTAAGTAATATTAATATTACTTTCATTATTACTATTAATACTAACATTAATATTGGTATTGTTGATATTAGTATTATTATTATTATTATTATTATTATTATTATAATTAAAAGACTATTATTATCAAAGATAAAGATTTTAAATATAAATGATATTATAAGAATAATTAAAATTATAATTTAGTTGTATTAGTTATTATTATTATTACATTATGAATATGATTACTAAAAGGTATCATACTTATTTAAGACTTATTATTATCATTAATTTTATCATTAATATTAGTAATATTAATATTAGTTTGATATTATTAATAATATTATTATTATTCCGATTATTATTATTATTAGTAAATTTTATTTAGTAATAATATTAACAGTAATCTTATTATTAATATAATTATATATATAAACTAATAATACTAATTATTATTATTAATCATACATATATAGAATTCAGATAAAGGGAAAGCATCCTATTTGCATCACTTTCAAGCTGTACACAATTCTGTTTCTATCTATAATCCATTACGTGTCCATCTCAATTTCGATCTCAAACAATATTGCTTTATGTAAGTGTGAGAGAATTAAAATCAAATAAATACAAATCTGTTTACTTTTGTTATCTGTTTTATTATCTTGTTTTTTTCCACCTGATACAAATTGCTTGTACTTCTTGTCTACAAATTGTTAAGTGTCAATTTCACAAAATCAATTAGGATCTAGTTTAACTATTAAATCATGTACTAAACATATTATATTCACATACACATTTGCTTATGGTTTGATGGACACACATACATATATTATTACTTGATGAACTAAACTCAAAACCACCACCGATCAATCATCTCTTTCGTTAATCAATCGAACCACCCATTTACAAATCACCATGAGAGAACCACGATCACCATTTCATCATCACTTAAACTGCTACTGCTATTTCTAGTTCTGTTTAAGTCCCCTAATACCACCATATTTCTTCATCAAACCTGCAATATACACCTCTTATTACTATCCTGTGAATACTATCAGTTTTAATCGATTTAGTTTAACATGTATACACCTGCTCAATCCTTTCACAAACCCAAGACAATCATCACCATCGAATACCATCATCACCTCATACCTGAACCATAAACTCTTCATATCGAGATGTTAGACAAACCCTCATCTCTGATCATCTTTGCTGCTATAATTAAAAACTATCATGAAACATCATTCAATGCATGTTAACAGCTAAAAAAAATCAATAATAAATTTTAACATTGAATGGTGACACGCTTGAATCTCGTTTCTCTCTTTTATCGGATATGAACATCAAATAACCACCTGCAAATCATTTAGGAAACCTGGTGCTACTATAATTTTTCTATTTTTCCTGCTTCGAATTCGAACAACCACACCATCATTTAACCATCACCATAAACCAAACGCTTCTTCCTCTTTCTGCTGCAAACCCTTCTGCCTTCTGTTGAAGACGAGCAACAAATCACCACGACCACTATCATTAAACTGTCGATATTTTATTACGTCTTCATCTTCAAACAACAATCACTTGTTCCTGCTAATAACATTCGATTTACCACAACCCCACTGTGAGTAACTGTTAATTCCTGTTTACTTCTGTTTTGAACAAACTACTCATGGGTTCGAGCCCGGTCTGAAGCACTCTTTTTAGGAAAAAGCTTTAAAGGTAGTTATATTAATAATAATAATAATAATAATTATTATTATTATTATTATTATTATTATTATTATTATTATTATTATTATTATTATTGTTGTTGTTGTTGTTGTTGTTGTTGTTGTTGTTGTTGTTATGATTACTACTTTTACACATTAACAATATTATTATAACAAATAAATATTTTCTATATAAATGTATATATATTCCAACTACCATAATCTTACATATAATGATATATATATTATTTACATAAAAATTTACATATAACAAATTATTGATTTTAAATATAATATTAAACTATATAAGTATTAACTATTTTAAATATGTACTAATTAAAAATAAAAGATATATAATTTAAGATATAATATATATGAATTTATTTGATTACAAATATGTGTGTTAATATATACATAAATGATATAGGTTCGTGAATCCGAGGCCAACCCTACACTTGTTCATTGTCGTCATATGTATTTTTACTAGAAAATACAATATGTGAGTTTCATTTGCTTCCTTTTTAAATGCTTTTGCAATATACATTTTTGAGACTGAGAATACATGCGCTATTTTTATAACTGTTTTACGAAATAGACCCAAGTAAAAGTAATTGAAACTACATTATATGGTTGAATGATCGAAGCCGAATATGCCCCTTTTAGCTTGGTAGCCTAAGAATTTGGGAACAGACCCCCAAATTGACGCGAATCCTAAAGATAGATCTATCGGGCCCAACAAGCCCCATTCTGGAATTTGGAATGCTTTAGTACTTCGAAATTTATCATGTCCGATGGGTGTCCCGGAATGATGGGGATATTCTATATGCATCTTGTTAAAGTCGGTTACCAGGTGTTCAATCCATATGAATGATTTTTGTCTCTATGCATGGGACGTATATTTATGAGAAATGGAAATGAAAATCTTGTGGTCTATTAAAATGATGAAAATGATTATTTATGCTAAACTAATGAACTCACCAACCTTTTGGTTGACACTTTAAAGCATGTTTATTCTCATGTATGAAAGAAATCTTCCGTTGTGCATTTGCTCATTTTAGAGATATTACTTGGAGTCATTCATGACATATTTCAAAAGACGTTGCATTCGAGTCATTGATTTCATCAAGATTATTATTAAGTCAATTATAGTTGGATATATTATGAAATGGTATGCATGCCGTAAACTTTCGATAAAATGAAAGTTTGTCTTTTAAAAATGAATGTAATGTTTGTAAAATGTATCATATAGAGGTCAAGTACCTCGTGATGTAATCAACTATTGTGAGTCGTTTATAATCGATGTGGACTTTATCTGGATGGATTAGGATGGGTCCTTTCATCGCACATAAGCTCGAACGGAAGGGACCAATTCGGAGCAATTATGATGGGTGCATTGATGAGTTTCTCCTTAAGAAGATCGAATGCCTTTTGGCACTCGTCGGAGAAGTTCCATGGCGTGTCCTTTTCGAGGAGTTTGTTCATCGGGTTAGCAATTTTAGAAAAGTCCTTAATGAACCGCCGATAAAAACCGGCGTGCCCGAGAAAACTCCGAACACCCTTAACATCTGTAGGAGGTGAAAGGTTCTTAATAGCCGTTACCTTTACGGGATCCACCTCAATACCGTTCTTAGAAATCTTGTGCCCGAGGACTATGCCCCCTTGTACCATTAAATGGCACTTTTCCCAGTTGAGCATAATATTAGACTTCTCACACCTTTCCAACATCCGTTCTAAATTAAGAAGGCATGAATCAAAAAAGTCACCGAAGACCGAAAAGTCATTCATGAACACCTCCATGCAATCCTCTATCATATCGTGGAATATGGCCATCATGCACCTTTGAAAATTGGCCGGAACATTACAAACGCCAAAGGGCATGCGACGGTATGAGAATGTGCCATACGGGCACGTAAAAGTGGTTTTCTCTTGGTCCTCGGGCGAGATAGGAATTTGGAAATAGCCCGAAAAACCATCAAGAAAATAATAAAAGCTGTTTCCCACTAACCTCTCTAGCATTTGATCCATGAAAGGTAACGGAAAGTGGTCTTTGCGTGTGACGTCGTTCAACTTACGATAGTCAATACAAACACGCCACCCCGTGACAGTCCAAGTGGAAATTAACTCATTTTTATCATTGGTGGTAACAGTTATACCACCTTTCTTAGGTACACAGTGTACCGGGCTAATTCAAGGACTGTCAGAGATCGAGTAAATCATACCAGCATCGAGGAGCTTAATGATCTCTTTCTTCACGTTGCACCACCGGTTTGGAGTTATCCTCCATTAGGATTTTGTGGGGTCAATAGGAGGGACTAATACCCTTGATGTCGTGAATTTTCCATGCAATGGCCGGTTTATGGGCCTACATCATGGTTACAAGCTCAGTTTTCTGACCTGTAGTAAGAGAAGAAGAAATAATTACCGGGAGCTTAGATTCCTCCTGCAAATAAGCGTATTCCAAATGATCTGGAAGTAGCTTCAATTCTAACTCGGGAGGTTCTTCAATTGAAGACTTGCTCCGGTAATCCACATCACGCTCGAGTTCTTTGAACTCCTCCTCAGTCAGCTCATAGCCGTTTTCCATCAAGGTGGTCAAAATATCCACCTCCTCAACCTGCAACTCTTCATCAATTTCAACCAATGAACATTCTCCTGAACCCTGTAACTCTGGGAATTCCTGTAAAAACTCAGACTGGACATTCACAGTGTTAAGAAAATAACATGTATCATCAGTGTAGGCAGGGTATTTTAAAGCATGGTCGATTGAGAAAGTTGCATGCAAATCATCTATCCTAAGGGTCAACTGTTGGCCATAAACATCAATGATACATCTAGCCATATTTAAAAATGCCGACCCAAAATCAATGGAATCCTTTCATCCACTTCCATATCCAAAACCACGAAATCGGCCGGAAAAACCAACGACCCGGTCTTAACTAGCATATTCTCGATAATTCCACGAGGGAATTTAATAGAGCGGTCAGCTAGCTGAATAGCCATACGCGTGGGTTTCAACTCCACGGGGTCTAGCTTTAAATAAATAGAATAGGGCATTAAATTTATGCTAGCCCCCAAATCTGTCAACGCTCTCATACAATCCAAATTACCCAGTAAACAAGGGATGGTGAAACTCCCAGGATCCTCAAGCTTCTCGAGAAGCTTGTTTGCAACTACCGCTGAGCACGCGGCATTCAATCTAACTGAAGACACGTTCTCCAGCTTCTTCCTGTTAGTTAGCAAGTCCTTAAGAAACCTTGTATACTTGGGCATACCTGCAATCACATCAATAAAAGGCAAATTTATATTAACTTTTTTAATCAAGTCCATGAACTTGGACTTTTCTGCCTCCAACTTTTCCAATCTCTGCTTCCTCGGGAATTGGAGCGGTGGTTGATACTCTTTAACTACCGGTTTGGCAGCAACAGTTTCTGGTACCCTGACAACCTTCTCAATCACCTGTTCTGGCTCCTTTTCCCCCCTCCGGTTTACTAACAACTACCGGCTCACTATTCTTAACTAACGGCACTCGCAAGTCATACTCATCGGGCTTCCTCGATGGATCATATGCTAAACCACTTCGGGTGGTGATAGCATTTACGTGCCCATTCTTCGGGTTAGTATCTGTTTTGCTTGGTAACTCCCCCGGTTTCCTCTCATTACTCTGATTAGCAAGTTGACCAATTGGTTTCTCCAGATTCTGAATAGCCGCTTGTTGATTTCGAAACATTTGATCATTTTTCTCATTGTTTTGGGTCACAGTAGTAACAAGCTGAGTTTGAGACATCACAAGATTTTCGATCATAGCTTCAAGGTTGGACTTTTTCTCTTCGGCTTGGGGTTTCTAAAAATACCCAGGAGCTTGCTGTTGATATCCTCCACTAGATCCTGGCTGGAACCTCGAACCTTGATTACCTTGAGGATTATAGGGATTGTTGAAATTCCTATTAAACTGTGCACGTCCCTGAAACTGATTGTTGTTCTATTGACTAATATAAGCGATCTCTTCTTTCTGGTTCATAGTTAAACCAGCATCACAATCTTTTCCTAAGTGTAATCCCCCGAAAAATTCACAACCAACCTTAATACCATGCATGTCTTTCTCCAACTTCTCCAAGTGCCTACCAAATTTGTCTAACTTAGCATTAATAGACTCATAATCATCAAACGCACCAGTAGTTTCGATTCTCTTAACTGAAGCTGAACGGGTTGACTCATGATCTTGGTGCCATTCGTGAGTGTAGGCAACTTGCTTTTCAATAATCTCTAACGCCTCTTCTTCGGTCTTATCCATTAAAGTTCCACCTGCTGCTTGATCAATACTCTGACGAGTTGGTATGTCACACCCCTTATAGAAAATCTGGACCTTTTGTAAATCATTCAACCCGTGTTGCTGACACGAGTGTAACATATTAGAATAACGGTCCCAAGCATCAAACAATGTCTCACTGCTCTTTTGTCTGAATTTCGAAATATCTGCTTGAAGTCTACCAAGACTTCCCAAAAGGTAATCACTCCTTCTGGCTGCTTATCTAACCATCTCTTAGCTTCTCCCTTAAGAGTCCAGGGAAAAAGCCTCATCTTGATCGAAGTATCGGCAACCTCATGCAGCTTGAAAAGGTTGCAAACATCATTGAAAATACGAAGATGCTCGTTAGCATCCTCGCTATCCTTGCCATGAAATTGGCAATCAGAAGAAATCAAACTCATAATCGGCCCTGTGATTTGAAAAGGCTGAGTAATGTTCGGTTGAGTAATCAAATTTCCTTAGCCAGCTCGGGTGGCCTTCAACTTTTCTGCCATAGTCTGAGGTCGATTTGGTTGTTCAGCCATCTCTTCAGTCTCGAAAAGATCTAATAAAACATAAGATTCTTCTTCTTCTCTGATTTCAGGTGGTGTATCGGGTACCACGGTCTCAGAACTACTACCCAAATTAATTATATTAGCACTCGAAGAAGAAGATGAATCCACTGTAGACTGTTGCTCTTGACTTAACACTCTGAATAACTCTCTTTCGGGTTCGTCAAACGGTTGAAGAATCGAAGAATTAGAAGAACGTGTATGTGGCATGCACTACCTGTTATCTGCGAAATAACAACTAACAACTGATTAAACGTACCGATTCAACTGAGAATCAACGAAAAGAAATAATAAACTATAACTAAAACTAAACTAAGAACAATTAGATAACAATCTTAATTTTTGACACAACTGTCCCCGGCAGCGGCGCCAAAAACTTGATGTGTGAAATCTAGTATATAATTTATCTTGGAAAATGCCGGGTTAAAGATTACTATACACTAACGGGCAGTGTACCCGATCGTGCAATAGTATTAAGTTGGAAATTCCGAAATCGTTCCAAAGACAGTTTAAACGTGAGAATTAAGATTACAACTAAGGAAAATAAACTAAGTTAATCTATGAAAATTGAAAGTACGAGATAATTTGTTTTGTGGCTATTTAACGATTAGCCAAATCAAAGATTAATTAAAAGTAAAAGACAATATTTTTGTGTTTTTAAGTTTATGGAAAATAAATGCAGACTCAACGAAAAGTAAAGATATTTGAATTCAATAGATAAAAGAATGTTCGCCTAGATCTCCTATTCGCAGTGTCGGATGATTTGTTATTAAGCACTAATTCAATTTATCAATACATGCAACTACAGAGTCAGTTTACCCAGAGTTCTCTTTTTGCAAACACGTCAAACTAGGATTTATTGGCTTAGGGTTCCCTTTCACCAAAGACCTCTTTCGTTTGTGACTTAGTAATTAACTAATTATAAGATTAAGATTCAATTAATTACGCGTTCGCTCTACACAATTCACCCTTATTTTGTTAAATCTATGTTACCCGGTTTACCCCTTGGTCCAGTAAGCACCCAATTGGTTAAGACAAATCAATTGGAAACTAGTGTACTAAATTGAAACAGGGTTCCCTTTGTTCAAACAAGATCACTAATCAACCTAGTAACAATAATCAACACCCATAAGAATGGTTCTTAATCAAAACTCATAATTATCATGCATTAATCAAATCAAACATTAAAGTATCATCCAAACACATACGAATATTCAATCTAGACAAACATTAAAGTGCTTAGCCAACCATGGCTAAAACCAATATCACAATTAAACAATTAAGAGTATTCATTATAATGATAAGAATTAAACCTAATGAAAATTGTGTTCTTGAATGATGAACGGATCGAGACGCGTTTCCGGAATGATTGATGCGTTAGAATGATCTTGGGATTCCCCAAAAATCACCCTTTTTTGTAAAAAAGCTGTTGGAATTCGTCTGGATGCAAGAATGAATAATTAGGGTATTTTTCAGGCCTTAAATACCTGCCAAAAATACCTGGACCGACCTACCGCCGCGCCGCGGCCCTCTATTGTCACGCCGCGACAAACAACGTAAACTGGGACCTTCTTAAATCCTCTTCTGAATTTGAAAATAGTCAATCACCGCGCTGCGGCTTAGATTCTCGCACCGCGACATATAGCTGATTCTGGACCCTTCTTTAAACCCTTTCCTGATGTCGAAACCTTTTGATTACCGCGCCGCGGCCTAGGTCTTCGCGCAGCGGCCTTCAACGTATTCTGGTTCTCACTTTTCTTTCCAATTTTTCGACACTAATACTAACTTAAAACCAACATACCAGATATGTATTTAACATTTCCAACCCATAAGCACCAATAATAATAATCGATCAACAACATGCCTCAAAAACTCTATAAAATGCCACTCTTTTACAATAAATTCTTTAAACTTGGACGCTCTCAATATCATCAAAATAACCGCCAAATCTTATCCGAGAGGACTAAAGTGTGATCGATATCGCTAAGGAAAACGTGTATAAAATATGCGATATCAATTGGAATCGTTAAATCATGTCATGTTTGAGTGTACTCTCGTGACTAACTTATGGCATAAAGTTAAGATTTGAACCGATCTGCATTTCTCTAATTTCAAGGACTGGAACGCGTTGATCTCGTGGTTAGATAGCTGGCAAACGTCTACATATTTGAAGGCAAAAGTATAACGACCCTCATTTTTCCAATATTAAATGCCCAAACAATATAATTAAACTTAACGATTGAAATTTAATCAATAATTGATGAGCGTTAAGAATTATAAAACATAATAATTAACTTTGTGTAATAAACGACAAGTTAATAAAAGGCGGAAATAATAAGCTAATTGATAATGCTAAAAACGAACATATATTTCATAGCATTATCCCTCAAGAAAGACAAGCTTTTAGTTGCAATTGTTCCATTTACAAGTGATATTCGTTTAAATATTAAAAGGTGAAGACAAAAGACAGATTCGACGATTTGAAGACGCAAACGACCAAAAAGCTAAAAAGTACAAAGTACAATCAAAGTGGTTCTAATTATTGATGAGAAACGTCTAAAAATTACAAGAGTACGAGCCGCATAACGCAAAGTACAAGATATTAAATCGTACGAAAGGACATTCGAAAATCCGGAACCGGGACCAGAGTCAACTCTCAACACGCGACACAACGGACTAAAAATTACAAGTCAACTATGCACATAAATATAATATAATATATAATTAATTCTTAAAATTATATATATATTATATTATATATTAAAACCGTCGGCAAACTAGAAAATAAGAGAATGTGAGCTATCCCAGGGGGCCATGCGATCGCCTGGCCAGGCAGTGTTAAATCCATGCGATCGCATGGCAAGAAGTAGCTGGCCACATCTATAAATTTCGCAGTTTTCGGCCGATTTACACACACTCCTTTTTCAATCTCTCTCACGATATATATATATATATATATATATATATATATATATATATATATATATATATATATATATATATATATATATTATAATTTTAATTTTAATTTAAGATTAATAATAATAAGGTTATGTTAGCGAATGTTGTAAGTGTGTAAGTCGAAATTCTGTCCGTGTAACGCTACGCTATTAATACTCATTGTAAGTTATGTTCAACCTTTTTAAATTAATGTCTCGTAGCTAAGTTATTATTATGCTTATTTAAGCTGAAGTAATCGTGATGTTGGGCTAAATATTAAAGACGGGGTAATTGGGCTTTGTACCATAATTGGGGTTTGGACAAAAGAACGACACTTGTGGAAATTAGACTATGGACTATTAATGGGCTTTATATTAACTAAACAATACCTCGTTAATTTAATATAAAGGTTACAATTTAACGTATCTATATATAAACACATACGCTTAATCGGTTACGGTGGGTGGGATATCTATAAATACAAATAATTGTTCATTTTACCGGACATGGGGATGGATTAGTAGTCAATGGACTCGTTGAAACAGGGGTGGATTACATTCAATGGTAATTGATGTAATTGTTAACAAAGTAGTAAAACCTTGGATTACACGCAGTCGATAACCTGGTGTATTCATTAAATAAAGTATTAAGACCTTGTTATAGTTCGACTCCCCAATTAGTTGGAATATTTGACTTCGGGTATAAGGATAATTTGACGAAGACTCTCGCACTTTATATTTATGACTGATGGACTATTATGGACAAAACCGTATGGATATATCGAATAATCCAGGACAAAGGACAATTAACCCATGGTAATAAATTAAAATCAACACGTCAAACATCATGATTACGGAAGTTTAAATAAGCATAATTCCTTTATTTCATAGTTCGTCGCACTTTTATTTACTGTCATTTTATTTATTGCACTTTTAATTATCGTACTTTTTAATTATCGCAATATTATTTATCGTCATTTTATTTATCGCACTTTAATTATTGTCATTTACTTTACGCTTTAAATTAAGTTATTTTTATTTTTAATATTTTACATTACGTTTTAACTGTGACTTAAGTTTTAAAATCGACAAATCGATCATTAAACGGTAAAAACCCCTTTTTTATAATAATAATAATAACACGACTTTTATATATATATATATATATATATATATATATATATATATATATATATATATATATATATATATATATATATATATATATATATATTTATACAAATATAGTTTAAAAATATAGCGTTAAACTTGGCTAGCTCCCTGTGGAACGAACAGGACTTACTAAAAACTACACTACTGTACGATTAGGTACACTGCCTATATGTGTTGTAGCAAGGTTTAGGTATATCCATTCTATAAATAAATAAATAACTTGTGTAAAATTGTATCGTATTTAATAGTATTTCGTAGTAAATATATAACTATTTCGTACCCCTCTGCTTTAACATCAAGTATTTTTGGCGCCGCTGCCGGGGACCCGAAAGCGAAACGCTATATAAAAAAAAAGATTTTTATTAAGCTTTAATTCATTTTTATAAAAATACGTTTTATATAATACAATCAAAAATATAAAAGAAAAAGAAAAATATATATCTATATTTTTAAGTTTAGTTAAATTTAAAAAGTTTATATTTCTATTTATTGTGAAAAGTTATAAAAACTAATAAGTAAATTTTTCTTATTTATAAGTTTTATATAAATATTTTACAAAAATATAAAACAGAAAAAAAAAAGTAAAAATAATCGGGCCTGGTACTGTAGCAGCCCAATTTGTTATCCGAAATTCAGGCCCATGCGATCGCATGAACCGGAAGCTTCAAATCCATGTTACCGCATGGTGATGTCTGACACGTCTGAAACCTAGGACAGCCGAATTAGGGTTAAGTTAATTAATTAATATTATTATTATTAATTACCTAATTAGGGTTTATTTTAATAATAATTTAGTTTAGTTGTTATTTAATTTGTATTTTTAAGTTATAATTAGTTTTATTAATATATAAATTAATACTTTTATAAAATAATAATATAAAAATAATATTTTTATAAAAATTGTATTTTTATAACTTTAAGCTTATTTTTACATTTTGTATATTTTTATCGTTTAATTCGTAACTCTTATAATATTTATCATTTGTAACTAGTTTTAAGATATAGTTTTTGTGTAGTTATTTTTTTTTATTTCTAAATTTTTAGGCTTTGCCGTAAAATCCTTTAAGTGCTTTTTCTTTAGATTAAGACTTAGGCGCTTTAGAATTTTACGACGTCGCTCATCGCCTTAATATTTTATAAATTTTAGTGACTTTTAAGTTATTACCGTTTTGGATATAGAATTCCTTTTAAGCTTTAATATCTTTAGACGTAAGTTTTAATTTTTAGTTTTTTAGAATTCTAAGTTTCGACGCTTATTTTCTTATTTTTATTTTTCGACTGTTTGTTTTTCGATATTTGTTTTTCGACCTTTTATTTTTCGACATTTTTCGATGCACTCTTTTTCTTTCTTATTTCTCGACGCTCTAGTTTTTAGGACATAGATTTTTATCTCTACAATTTCAAAACGAAAAATTATTTTAAGCGGTTAAATTGATAGACATCCAAAATTTTCTGGTTCGTAGTAATAGTTAGATTTGTTAGTGGCGAGTTGTGGGCTTCCGATTTAAAGGGTCCTGGCTACCTACTGCATCTATTGGCTATTCGAAACGTGGGCAAAATCAGAAAAGTCTATTAATTTGATAACTTATATAATTTTTATCTTTTATAACTAATAGGATATTCACTGAATGCACCAAGCAAAACGTTCACCACCTTTCATACGTTCACCACCTGTAACTCGATCAAGATATCTAGCCAATATTGTCGCCGTTGATTTTTCTTTAGAATCATCATCTAGTCGACCAAGTACTCCAATTCAAATTTCCGATAATCCATTTTTTAAACCCGACCTCACAATTGAGAATCCGGAGGATATTCAGGGACAATTCAGAGATCCTGAACCACTAATCATTCCTCCTGAAATTGTCGATAAAGAAACCATTAAGTCAGAATCCTCTAGTGATTCAGATTCAACAAATTCAATCATAGAAAATATGAAACCTCTAAGTATGGAAGACCGAATGAGATCTAAACGCACTGGCCAAGGTTACGTAATTACTCAACCAGACATTAATGCGCCAGATTATGAAATCAAAGGACAAATCCTACACATAGTAACTAATCAATGCCAATTTAGTGGTGCGCCAAAGGAAGATCCAAACGAACATCTTCGAACCCTTAATAGGATCTGTACTCTATTCAAAATCAGAGAAGTGGAGGATGAATAGATCTATCTCATGTTATTTCTCTGGACTTTAAAGGGAGAAGCCAAAGATTGGTTAGAATCGTTACCTGAAGGGGCGATTGATACATGGGATGTTTTAGTTGAAAAAATTCTTAAACAATTCTTTCCGGCATCTAAAGCCGTGAGACTTCAAGGAGAAATTGTTACGTTCACACAAAAGCCAAATGAAACTTTATATGAGGCGTGGACAAGATTACGAAAGTTATTGAGAGGATGTCCGCAACATGGTTTAGACACTTATCAAATAGTACAAATATTCTACCAAGGATGCGACATCACTACACGAAAAGACATCGACATAGCAGCTGGTGATTCCATTATGAAGAAAACCGCAACTGAAGCTTACAAAATTATTGATAACACTGCTTCCCACTCACATGAGTGGCATCAAGAAAAAGATATCGTTAGATCATCTAAAGCGGCTAGAGCCGATTCTAGCATTGACTTTGATTCCATTTCCGCAAAGATAGATGCTGTCGAGAGACGAATGGAAAAGATGACTAAAGATATTCACTCAATACGAATTAGTTGTGAGCAGTGTGGAGGACCACATTTGACAAAAGATTATCTCAGTATTGAACAAACAATGGAACAAAGAGAGAATGTTTCATACATGAACCAAAGGCCTGAAAATAATTATCAGAATAATTATCAACCGCCAAGACCAATCTACAATCAAAACCAGAATTATAACCGAAATGTTCCATACAACAACCAATAAGTTCCTAGCAATCAACAAGTATCCAATAATACTTACAATCAGCAAAGACCTATTTTTCAAAATAAACCACCACCAACCGATGATAAAAAGCCAAATTTAGAAGATATGATGTCAAAGCTAGTTGAATCTCAAAAGCAGTTTTTCACATCTCAGAAACAAACCAATGAACAAAATGCTCAAGCATTTAGAAATCAACAAGCTTCTATTCAAAATCTGGAACAAGAAGTAAGCAACCTAGCAAGGTTGATAGGTGAAAGAAAACCGGGAAGTCTACCTAGCGATACAAATGCTAACCCCCGGAATAAAACAGCTAAAGCCATTACCACAAGAAGTGGTATTACACTTAAACCACCTGAAATACCTGTAATTTCTGAGGACTCTATTCCTACTCCACAAGAACCACAATCTGAGCAAGAGAAGGAAACAGAACTGGTAGTAAAAAAGGTTAATAAAGATAACACAGTTAAGGAAAAACCTTATGTTAAACCATACCAACCACCGCTTCCTTACCCGAGTAAAATGAGAAAAGAAAGACTTGAAGCCGAGCAATCCAAATTCTTGGATATGTTTAAACAAATAAATGTCAATCTTTCTTTCATTGATGTGATTTCAGGAATGCCTAGATATGCTAAATTTCTGAAAGATCTAATCACAAATAGAAAGATAATGGAAGAACTTTTGGCTGTTACAATGAATGTTAGTTGTTCTGCAGTATTGTTGAATAAGATACCAGAAAAACTCTCAGATCCAAGAAGTTTCACAATTCCATATTTTCTGGGTAGTCTTAATTCCATAGAAGCATTGGCAGACTTAGGTGCTAGTATAAATTTAATGTCATATTCACTATACGCTAAACTAGACCTTAGAGAATTGAAACCAACACGAATAAGCATACAACTAGCCGATCGATTAGTAAAATATCCTAGAGGGATAATGGAGAACATGCTAGTTAAAGTTGGTACTTTAGTATTTCCAGTAGATTTTGTTATTCTGGACATGGAAGAAGATTCTCGAGTTCCTCTCATATTAGGAAGACCATTCTTAAACACGGCTAAAGCAATAATAGACGTGTTTGGTAAGAAACTGACCCTAAGTATAGAGGACGAGAGTGTTACCTTTTCTGTTGATAGAGCCATGCAACAACTGCAATCTGCAGATGATACATGTTATTATATTCAAACTATAGATTCACATGCAGAATTGTTAGAAGAATTTCCAGAATTACAAGGAACAGGAGAATGTTCTTTAGGAGAAGGAACTGAACCAATTGATGAAGCTGAAATGTTAGCCACACTCATGGCTAATGGATATGAACCAACAACAGAAGAAATTCAAATGCTAAAAGAGGAAGACAGATATCGATATAAATCATCGATAGAAGAACCACCGACATTAGAGTTAAAACCACTTCCAAACCATTTGGAATATGCTTATTTACATGGTGAATCTGAATTACCTGTAATAATATAGTCTTCTCTTACTGAAAATGAAAAATCTCAACTCATTTCTGTGTTAAAAGCTCATAAACCAGCTATTGCATGGAAGATTCATGATATTAAAGGAATAAGTCCTTCGTATTGCACACATAAAATCCTTATGGAAGAGGGCCATAAAACCTATGTGCAATGCCAACGAAGACTAAATCCTAATATGCAAGATGTTGTTAAGAAAGAAATTATTAAACTGCTAGATGCAGGTTTAATTTATCCAATCTCTGATAGTCCATGGGTAAGCCCAGTTCAATGCGTACCTAAGAAGGGTGGCATGACTGTCATCACAAATGAAAAAAATGAGCTTATTCCTACTAGGATTGTAACAGGATGGCGTGTTTGTATTGATTATAGAAAATTAAACGACGCCACCAGAAAAGATCACTTTCCCCTACCTTTCATTGATCAAATGTTGGAAAGATTAGCCGGGAATAGTTACTATTGTTTTCTTGACGGTTTTTCCGGATACTTTCAAATTCCAATAGCACCCAAGGACTAAGAGAAAACCACATTCACGTGCCCTTATGGTACTTTTGCTTACAAACGCATGCCATTTGGACTTTGCAACGCCCCTGCAACCTTTCAAAGGTGCATGATGGCGATTTTCCACGACATGATAGAAGAATGTATGGAAGTATTCATGGATGGCTTTTTCAGTCTTCTATGATACAGTTGAATCATGTCTAGTTAATCTAAAACGAATGCTTATTAGATGCGAACAATCAAATCTAGTTCTTAATTGGGAGAAATGCCATTTCATAGTTAGAGAAGGCATCGTTCTTGGTCATAAAATTTCAAAGGAAGGATTTGAAGTGGATAGAGCTAAAGTAGATGTAATTGCTAAACTTCCACATCCTACCAATGTTAGAGGAGTTAGGAGTTTTCTAGGGCATGCCGGTTTTTACCGACGTTTCATAAAAGATTTTTCTAAAATTGCCACTCCTATGAATAAACTCCTAGAAAATGATGCTCCATTCATCTTTTCAGATGAATGCATCAAATCTTTTAATATTCTTAAAGAAAAACTCACTAATGCACCGATCATGATAACTCCAAATTGGAATTTATCATTTGAACTTATGTGCGATGCAAGTGATTTTGCAATGGAAGCCGTTTTAGGACAAAGGATTGAAAAATGATTTCAACCTATTTATTACGCTAGTAAGACGTTACAAGGAGCACAAACGAATTACACAACTACTGAAAAAGTACTCATTGCTATTGTCTTTGCTTTTGACAAATTTCGTTCATTTCTCGTTCTAGCTAAAACGGTGGTCTATACCGACCATTCTGCTCTTAGATACCTATTTTCGAAACAAGATGCCAAACCACGATTAATCCGTTGGATCTTACGCTTACAAGAGTTCGATATTGAAATCCGAGACAAAAAGGGAGCAGAGAATCTCGCCGTTGATCATCTTTCTCGTCTTGAAAATTCTGAATTAGAAGTTCTAAATGAATCGGCCATACAAGATAACTTTCCTGATGAATATCTATTGAAGATAGATTATAATGAAATTCCATGGTTTGCAGACTATGCAAACTACTTAGTATGTAGATTCCTTGAAAAAGAGTTGTCGTACCAAAAATAAAAGAAATTCTTTAGTGATATAAAACATTATTTCTGGGAAGATCCACATTTGTTTAAAAGTTGTTCCGATGGAATAATACGCCGATGTGTATTCGGAGATGAAGCTAGTCAAATCTTAAACCATTGTCACACAGGACCAACAGGAGGGCATTATGGGCCCCAACTTACAGCAAGAAAAGTCTACGACGCTGGATTCTATTGGCCTACAATTTTCAAAGACGCACACCTTCTTTGCAAATCCTGTGATGCTTGTCAAAGGGCCGGAAAAATAAATCAACGTGATGAAATGCCACAAAATGTCATTCAAGTATGTGAAGTATTTGACATTTGGGATATTGACTTTATGGGTCCATTTTCAAAATCTCATAATAATCTCTACATTCTCATTGCCATTGATTATGTATCTAAATGGGCAGAAGCACAAGCTCTCCCAACTAACGATGCACGAGTTGTAGTCAACTTCTTAAAACGTCTTTTTGCAAGGTTTGGAACACCGAAAGCTTTAATAAGTGATCGAGGTACTCATTTTTGTAATAATCAACTTGAGAAAGTTCTTAAAAGATATGGAGTAACTCATAAAATCTCAACCGCTTATCATCCACAAACAAGTGGACAAGTTAAAAATACCAACCGAGCATTAAAACGTATTCTAGAGAAAACCGTAGGATCAAATCCAAAGGAATGGTCCATGAAATTGGAGGATGCACTCTGGGCTTTTAGAATAGCCTACAAAACTCCAATTGGAACCACACCTTTTAAACTCGTTTACGGAAAAGCATGTCACCTTCCAGTAGAAATTGAGCACAAAGCATTTTTGGCTTTGAAGACATGTAATCTTGATTTACATGAAGCCGGACGTCTACGGTTAAGTCAGCTAAACGAATTAGAAGAATTAAGACATAATGTATATGAAAATTCGTTAATCTATAAAGAAAGAACGAAGAAATGGCATGATAAAAAAATCAGAAGTTTAAAAGAATTTAAAGAAGGAGACAGAGTCCTTCTTTTCAATTCACGATTCAAGCTATTTCCTGAAAAATTGAAATCTAGATGGTCTGGACCATTTATAGTCAAAAGAGTTTTCCCATATGGAACAATAGAGTTAATAAATTCAAATGGGATTGAATTTAAGGTTAATGGTCACAGAGTTAAACATTACATACATAGTCCGATGGAAGTTGACAATGAAGTCAATCATAATTTCACCACCCCAAGAAAACCATCAGAATGAAAACATAAATATGTTATCAATAACATATGAAAAACCAAAATTGGAAGACGGGGAAGCTTCAAATTGGAGTGATGAAGAAGAATTCCTATACAAACCTCCAATTCCAAGAAACGAAGAAAAATGTGAACAAGCAGTTCAAGTAGAAGTGAAAGAACCAAGAAAAGATCACTTAGAAAAAGTTAACAAACCAACTCTACTTACTAAAGTAGGAGACCTAGGTGAATTTATCATTTCTTGCTTGCTTAACGATGGTGCTATATATAATGGACTCGCAGATTTAGGAGCAAGTGCAAATGTTATGCCTCTTTTCTTATACAAAAGATTAGGTGTGGGTAAATTAAGACCAACCAGAATAGGTGTTCAATTATTTGATCAAACCATTAAATACCCGGTTGGAATAGCAAATAATTTACTTGTTAAAGTGTGAAGTTTGACATTTGTTGCAAACTTCATAGTTATTAATATGGAGGAAGACCTTGATATTCCTCTAATTTTAGGTCGCCCATTTTTAGCAACCACTGAGGCGTTCATTGATGTAAGAGAAGGTAGAATGACACTAAGGGATGGTGACAAATCGGTCACCTTTGTGAACCGAAAGTTTAGATCTCCACCAACCAAAACCGTTGAACCAATAAAAATGCCTAAGTATGGGGAAGATGAAGCAACAACCAATGATGACCTGACAACAAAGAACCCCGTTATTGATACGAAATTAGATGAACCCGTTTTCAACTGTTCAATGAAGAAACTTTATAAACAGATTCAAGATGCTAGGATTAAGGGGAACTTTAAGTTATGTAACCGATTAGTATCCAATTTGTCGCCTAAAAAAGGCAATGTTAGTTAAATTTGTGAAAGTTACAGAGGAAATCAACAATTGGCTTGAAGCAAAAGTCAGAGATATACAAGTTGTTGATAGTCCAATTGAAAATGAAGTTAATCACAATTTCAACACCACAGCTAACTAAGTGTGGGGAGAATCAAGTCTTTTTAAGGATAATATTTATTTCTGTTAGAGTTAGATATTCTGTTTCGTGTAGTTCTTGAAAATGGAATCCGCATGGTCTTTCCCTAGCAGACCCTAAAGAACTAGTCTTCTCCCTCCATTCTGAATTTTTATTTTTTTTAGGTTTTACGAGATGAAGAATTCCTTTGATCTGAACCATGGTCTACTACTACACGCTATGATTACTAAACGTAATAGTAACATCTTCCCGAGTGAACTGGTATCATTCATAAGAGGAAAAATGGACGAAGTAAGGAGAGAACTCAGGAAAGATCATCATAAGATACATTTTGGTAAAGGAAAATCAAAATCCGCAACAAAAAGAAGAGCACGACACCTTGAAAGATGTCATAAATGCGGAAAATGGTCACACGAAGGTAAATGTTCAAACAATCAAACATATTCAAATACCGAATTTGTTACTCTATGTAGAGAAGGACCGTTCATATGTTTAGAAGAAAAGTTATTGAAGAATCGAGGTTACGCTTATGTAGCTATGGAAAATCAAATCACTCGACTCTCCTATGAGTCGGCTAAAGCAGGTCTCTGAGAATTCTATCTCATAGGTAAGTATGTACAGTTTTTATTTTTTTTTTTATTGCTTTTAACCTTTTGATAATAAACGCTGAATCGTTCGCTATAAAGTATTAAATTGATATTCAATAAAATTAGGCATGCGAAACCGAAATTATTGATATCATACAAAAATTTATTACATCACTGCGAAATTTACCGTTTATTCATAAGGTATAAATATCTTTAATCAATCAACTCAAAATATTTCAAAAATTCGTCAGCAGTAAAACTAGGTTATGGAACCGAAATTACTTTACCGAAAAGAGGGGCGTATATTTTTGATAATATTTGATTGATTAAAGTGGGATAAAAGACCAAAAAGATTTTTAATTTTATTTTTACCTTGTTTTTATATTAATATTAAATTAATAATGTAAAATTTTCAAAATCAATATATTTAAGTTTTTTTAATATTTTAAAAAAAAATTAATATTTTTAATATAAGTTTGTAAAAAATATATAAATATTAATGATATTAATTTGAATTTTTAATTTTATGCATTTTAAATTTAAGTTTGATGTGAATTTAAAAACAAAAATTTACTTTATTTCATTAAGTTAAAAATTTGATATTTAAAGGTCGTCGTGAGTTGAAAACTAGGTCATTGAACCGAAATTGCTTTACCCGAGGGCGGGACGAGAAATTTTATTATCATTATTTTTAATTTTATTGATCTAAAGTATACCAAAAAAATTAAAAAAAACCCAAAAATCTTAGCTTTTAAAACAATCGCTTTAACGACAAATTTTAAATTTTGTCGAGGGACGGACTAGGTAAACATACCGAAACTACCTAAAGTAAAAGGAAACAAAATTTTAAAAAATTATTCATTTAAATTGTTTTAATAAATAAAGATTTTATAAAAAAATTAATAATAATAATGATAATAATAATAATAATAATAATAATAATAATAATAATAATAATAATAATAATATGTATGTTTGTAGTTTATCTTATGTACAAAACATGGTAAAATAGCGCATTTTCACAGACTGGCATTAAGTTCAGCAAAAGCTACTAATTTTGACGACAAAACGAAAAAAAAATATGATGTAACAACAAGACGGAATGAACAAATGATGTGCACCATTTATCATTCAACAAACAAACGCCAATATGTTTGGAAACTTTGGTAAAATTTAATCATTTTTCTACGCTAATCACCCTCAATAATTTAAATTGTTACTGATTTCTTGCACATGAGGGCATTGCAAGATCTTAAGTGTGGGAAGGGGTTAAATTCTTTCGGATTTTTAAAATTTTAAATTTAAACACTTGGTTACCATTAAAAATACTAGTAACGCAGTAGTTATATTAGAATCTAGTGCTCTCTGATAATAAAGAACAGCCCTAGTCTTATATACTGACTACCCAATTCTAGTAAAATTTTTAAAAATTTTCAAATAAATGAATTCAAAATCATGTTATACATATTTATGAACGATAAAACTAGGTGTTAACACCGAAATTATTGCTACCTCGGAAAGGACATAAATTGAGAAACAACTCAAAACGCTTGAATTCATTTAAAATGGAATAGAGGAAAATAAAAAAATAAAGAATGGAAAATAAAAGCCAAGTGTGGGAAAAATTACCAAGTTATTTAGAACATATGTCACATATTTTTGTACAAATAATTGAAGATAATTTTGTTTTGGACGATATTAATCAGTTTTACCCAGTTTATTGTAATATAAATGGAATTTAAAAGGAAGTAAAGTCTTCCAAGAGAAAAAGACACGTGCTTCTTGATTTAGGTCAGGAAGTTGTTGTCCAGACCAGTTGTAGAGACTACGAAAAACCTTGAAATTTTTTTTCGAAAATCAGCTGGAAATCCACGGACCTCGGCATCAAACAGGGTCACCAAGTGGTCAGACTTATCCTAACCATGAGAGGATCTGTCTCGTACAATGGGGGGCACCGTGCAAATTAGCTTATAAGACTAATGAATCAGATCCCCAGAAAGGATAATCTCCTTAAAGATCAAAAATCAGCTTTTAAGACTGATATTACTCAATCCTTGAGATTAACCTTAAAGATTGAGAATTCAAACTCATGGAATTCAATGATATCTAAACTCGAGCTTGAACGAGAAAATATTTTGATCAAATTAAAACCGATTTTTTTTCTAATAACCCATTTTTAATGCGTTCATTACCATTGAACGTAAAATCCTAAAAATTCACCGGAATTCATTAGGTCACCTGAACCAAATCGGGTGTCAACCGTAAGAACGGTGGTTGCATAGCATGGTCGAAGACAGGACCTTGTGCCAGACCGAAAAACTATAGGGTGATCTTTACTATTGCTCCTACAAAGGATAGTAATTGCATTCGACACGATATAGACCATAATCAAAAGCATGTCATTAGACATTGCCTTAACCATAAGTTTTGAGCTAAAATTTAAAAAAAAAAAAAAAAAAAGGAAATCCACAAAATCCACAAAACCCACAAAAACATTTTGCAAACACCGGTGAAGGGTTATTACGGAAAACTTATCTAGGGTAAAAGCTAGAATGTATTTTCAAAAGATCAAATGTTTTCATAAAGATCCAATTTCCTAAAGGATCTAAATTTTTATAGTCATGTGGGGCTGTAAACCACAATGTTACTATCATTGTTCATACCGCCGTATCAAAATCACTGATGTACAAAGTGTGAAGAAGAAAGAAGTGATTCTAGTAAAGTGTATATTCAAGTTCTATATTGATTGAGGACAATCAACGCTCAAGTGTGAGAATATTTGATAATGCTAAAAACGAACACATATTTCAACCGTAAGAACGGTGGTTGCATAGCATGGTCAAAGACAGGACCTTGTGCCAGACCGAAAAAGTATAGGGTGATTTTTACTATTGCTCCTACAAAGGATAGTAACTGCATCCGACACGTTGTAGACCATGAACAAATGCATGTCATTGGACATTGCCTTAACAGTTGCTTGTTCAACGTTTTCCTTTACAACCAGACGGTAGTTTACCGAAAGGTAATATACGGAACAAGTATACTGAATGTGTTGCTTTCCTAATACAAGGATTAGCAAGTGGGTGACACAAAACCACAAGTTTTTGAGCTAAAATTTTCAAAACTGAAACCCACAAAACCCACAAAAACAATTTCGCAAACACCGGAGAAGGGTTTTTCCGGAAAACTTATCTAGGGTAAAAGCTAGATTGAATTTTCAAAAGATTAAATATTTTCATAAAGATCCAATTTTCAAAAGGATCTAAATTTTTATAGTCATGTGGGACTGTAAACCACAACGTTACTATCATTGTTCATACCATCAAATCGAAATCACTGATGTACAAAGTGTGAAGAATAAAGAAGTGATTCAAGTATGTTTATATTCAAGTTCTATATTGCTTGAGGACAAGCAACGCTCAAGTGTGGGGATATTTGATAATGCTAAAAACGAACATATATTTCATAGCATTATCCTTCAAGAAAGACAAGCTTTTAGTTGCAATTGTTCCATTTACAAGTGATATTCGTTTAAATATTAAAAGGTGAAGACAAAAGACAGATTCGACGATTTGAAGACGCAAATGACCAAAAAGCTAAAAAATACAAAGTACAATCAAAGTGGTTCAAATTATTGATGAGAAACGTCTAAAAATTACAAGAGTACGAGCCGCAAAACACAAAGTACAAGATATTAAATCGTACGAAAGGACGTTCGAAAATTCGGAACCGGGACCAGAGTCAACTCGCAACACGCGACACAACGGACAAAAAATTGCAAGTCAACTAAGCACATGAATATAATATAATATATAATTAATTCTTAAAATTATATATATATTATATTATATATTAAAGCCGTCGGCAAACTAGAAAACAAGAGAATGTGAGCTCTCCCAGGGGGCCATGCGATCGCATGGCCAGGCAGTGTTAAATCCATGCGATCGCATGGCAAGAAGTAGCTGGCCACATCTATAAATTTCGCAGTTTTCGGCCGATTTACACACACACCTTTTTCAATCTCTCTCACACGATATATATATATATATATATATATATATATATATATATATATATATATATATATATATATATATTATAATTTTAATTTTAATTTAAGATTAATAATAATAATAAGGTTATGTTAGCGAATGTTGTAAGTGTGTAAGTCGAAATTCTGTCCGTGTAACGCTACGCTATTAATACTCATTGTAAGTTATGTTCAACCTTTTTAAATTAATGTCTCGTAGCTAAGTTATTATTATACTTATTTAAGTCGAAATAATCGTGATGTTGGGCTAAATATTAAAGATGGGGTAATTGGGCTTTGTACCATAATTGGGGTTTGGACAAAAGAACGACACTTGTGGAAATTAGACTATAGACTATTAATGGGCTTTATATTAACTAAACGATACCTCGTTAATTTAATATAAAGGTTACAATTTAATGTATCTATATATAACCACATACTCTTAATTGGGTACGGTGGGCGGGATATCTAAAAATACAAATAATTGTTCATTTTACCGGACACGGGGATGGATTAGTAGTCAATGGACTCGTTGAAACAGGGGTGGATTACATTCAAGGGTAATTGGTGTAATTGTTAACAAAGTAGTAAAACCTTGGATTACACGCAGTCGATAACCTGGTGTATTCATTAAACAAAGTATTAAGACCTTGTTACAGTTCGAATCCCCAAATAGTTGGAATATTTGACTTCGGGTATAAGGATAATTTGACGAAGACTCTCGCACTTTATATTTATGACTGATGGACTATTATGGACAAAACCGTATGGACATATCGAATAATCCAGGACAATTAACCCATGGTAATAAATTAAAATCAACACGTCAAACATCATGATTACGGAAGTTTAAATAAGCATAATTCCTTTATTTCATATTTCATCATACTTTTATTTACTGTCATTTAATTTATTGCACTTTTAATTATCGTACTTTTTAATTATCGCAATTTTATTTATCGTCATTTTATTTATCGCACTTTAATTTATCGCACTTTAATTATTGTCATTTACTTTACGCTTTAAATTAAGTTATTTTTATTTTTAATATTTTACATTAGGTTTTAACTGTGACTTAAGTTTTAAAATCGACAAACCGGTCATTAAACGGTAAAAACCCCCCTTTTTATAATAATAATAATAACACGACTTATATATATATTTCTTTATACAAATATAGTTTAAAAATATAGCATTAAACTTAGCTAGCTCCCTGTGGAACGAACCGGACTTACTAAAAACTACACTACTGTACGATTAGGTACACTGCCTATAAGTGTTGTAGCAAGGTTTAGGTATATCCATTCTATAAATAAATAAATAACTTGTGTAAAATTGTATCGTATTTAATAGTATTTCGTAGTAAATATATAACTATTTCGTACCCCTCTGCTTTAACATCACTAATTAATTTTCGTGAACAAAATATAATACTCTAAAGCTTGTAGCCTTTAAACAATTAAATTAGAACCTTTAATGAGTCATTTAAGCTAATCTAAAGTACATGGTTTAAAACAAAAAATTTCCAAACCCTTTCTTTTAAAACCCTAGCCGAAAATAATAAAAAAAGGGGGTAAAATGACCACCTTTCCCCTCCAAATTTCGACCATATTAGCCTCCTCCACCTCCTCATTTAACCCTAACTTGTTCCCTAAGTATTACTTGCTAAAACCTAAATCTAAAATTTTCTAATCTCTCCTATAAATAGGGACCTGGGCTAGAGCAAATTTTGTACCAAATCATTCTATCAATTCTCTCCCAAAAATCACAAAAATCTCTCTTTCTCCCTTGAGAATTTCGGCCAAGAAGGAGAACACCACACCACCATCATCTTCAAGTGATCTTTAAGCAATCTTCAAAGGATCTTCATCGCGTTCTTCGTGTTCATCAAGATCTTCAAGGGTGTTCTTCGATCTTCAAGTGTTTGATCTTCATCTTCAAGTTTTCTTCATCTTTTCTTGTTGATCTTCATCGTACATTATCAAGGTAAAAACCCTAGATCCAAAACTTTTAAATCTTACTTTCAATTCATGTTTATGTTCATAATCATATGCATGTTCTTGCTCTTATTCATAATCATATTTAGATTGTTCATGTAAAAAAAATATAGTAGGCATAGACATATACATACATACACGATTGAAAAAAAAAAAAAAGAAGTTTAGATCTTGAAAACCCTAAAAGATTATTAAAGATTATATGAAAGTTAAATAAGGAAACAAGTACACATACTTACTATATATAAGTACATGCATAAATATATATATATATATATATATATATATATATATATATATATATATATATATATATATATATATATACTTACTATATATATATATATACTTACTATATATATATATATATATATATATATATATATATACACGGCATATATATAAAAAAAAAGATTTTTGTTAAATCTTAAAAGCCCTAAAGATTTGTTAAAGATATTGTTATTATTTAAAAAGGAAACAAGAATATATACACATATACATATACATATGCGATATATATATATATATATATATATATATATATATATATATATATATATATATATATATATATATATATATATATATATATATTTTTATTACACATATACATATATATATACGGCATACATATATATATATATAAAAAGCTATATATATATACATATATATGATATACATACATATACATAAACATTAAATAAATAAAACCCTAATTAAACCTAACCCTAATTTATTAAACCCTAATACTACCTAAACCCTAAACATTTATTTGAAACCCTAATCATTACCTAATCATTTAATCATTACTTTACTAACCCTAATCATTAATTAACTACTAAACCCTAATATTTAATGCTACCCTACTTAATTAAAACCCTAATACTACTTATACTATACTACATACTACTACTTATACACTTATACTACTATTAACACTTATAGTGTACTACTTATATTATAACACTTATATTATAAAGTTATAACATATACGATATTGTGAATTTGCTCGAACGTCAACGCTACTTAAGGCCTAGGGTGATCCTTGGTACCACTATGGGACGCTTGTGGATTACGAATGCCAAACTTAGATTTTGGTCAAGAAATCCTCGGCCAACCGGTAACAATTGGTCATTCTGGTGACTCGACAGAGAAATAGATGTTTGGGTATGGTGCACAATGTCAAACCCGACTATAGTAATCATACACCTAGTTATCTTCACACTTAATAGGTGGTAAATATATTAAGAACAACTCACTAGTGTTCAATGCTAACTTACTAAAAGTGGAAACATACTAAGAATGGAAACTTAGTTAAACGAACTATACTTAAAACACTTGCATACTTAAAATTAAATTTGGGCAAAATACTTAACTACTCTTAAATGTCATTAGGTTGACTTTCTGCTCATCCATCCAAACTTTCTATTCCGAGGAATAATTCTCTCTGTCCTACTTACTAAGGTGAACTCATAGCCCCTCTCTTTATTGCTAGCAACTTATTTAACTTTTTGGGGTGAGACACATGCTACTTTTACTATTTACAATTTAGACACAAGTACAAACTGTTAAACTATGCTATACCCGGCTATGTCCGACTAAGTCCCTACAGTGATATTTTTAATTGCTCGTTGAACGCATTCTTAATTATTAGGGGTAGGCCTATCGGGAGTAACGTCTCCGATACATTTGACCAAGTCATTATATTATTTAATAATGAAATTAAACCGACAAGGACAGACACAACTTGTCATTGGGGAAAACTTTGAACGTTTAGTCTAAATATCACGAATTAGGATAACTTTTTTATCTCTGTGAGATCAACTTTTAAGGTCTTTGTGATCTTCTTTGACAACTAAAGATCTGTGTGATCTACTTATGAAAACTAATCTTGTGGTCTAAAAACAACGATAACTACTTTTGTTAAACCTATGATTTCACTCAACCTTTTTGGTTGACACTTTAGCATGTTTGTCTCAGGTGCTGATTGATCAAGCTTACTTATTTTCTACTTATGTGATGCTACTTGGACTTAAGATCAAGAGATATCGCATTTATTATTCTTGCATTGAAACAATTACTTTATTGTAATTCTCATTATTGTAACGACATTTCATTTTCTGATGCGTACTCAATAAAGTTTGTTCTTATCATTTAGTATTGTTCTCGTATATTATAATATGTTGGTTTATTTGATATTAGTGACGTTTCTTCCAGACCCTATCTAGAGGTCGTCACAGAGTGGTATCAGAGCATAACCAGACTGTTATAGAGAACAAAGATTGCATCTTTATGTGTGCCTTACTTGTTAGCTAGGGTGCCTTAGCAATCTAGGAAACTATAACCTTTCATGCCTTAGACTTTAAAGCACTTAGGATTGCCTTGTAACCTTAAAACATATGCTTTACAATCTTATCTTAAAACTGATCAAAATCTCTTTCCTAATGTTAGGATGCCTAACTCTCATTAAGCGAACAAAATGAATCTTTTCGAGCCAACCAAAAAAGGAACTGAAAGGTCTTCCACTGAAAGACCAGTCAAAGTCCACCTTATGGCATTGGTAGTCCTCCCTCACCAAATTATAGCCCGGATACTCTACCTACTTCTCCTGATTTTCACCCGACTCAGGGATCTGAAAGCAAAGGAGAAAGCCCTGCTAATTATGCTGACTCTGGCTCTTATCACTCACTGGTATATAAACCGATGAGTACTCCCGAATGGGATGCTCTTCAAGATCTCCCTAACTACGACAGTGACTTCTCAAATTATGATCCGAAAGAAGAGCCTATTGACGAATCATCTGAAAACTCAACTCTAAATAGAAAGCAACCCGAACTCGCTACTACTGGTGAAACCAGTCCATTATTTTGTAATAACATGGAGCACGTAATGGTGAATCGTGATATCATCAACCTTCGGAGTAGCTGTGAGAAGAATAGAGAGTATAGCAGACGCCATGTTGCTCGAATAGAAGTGCGTCTAAACAACCTAGAAAAAGAAAATAAAATCTTGAAGGAAATCATCAAAGAGTCCTTCGACTCTCAAACCGAAAGGCTAGAGAAACTTGTGAAGAATAACACGGACAAAGTGATGGAGAAAGTGATGGCTGAGAAAGAGAAGAAATGAAGCGTATCTTGTTCTTTGTTTTCCTATTTTCCATTTTCCTATCTATGTAAAGGCTATGCCTTAAACTATTCCTATTTCCAACTCGTGTAATAAAGGCTTATTTAATGCCTCGTTCTTAATAGTATAAAGTGTTTCGTTTATCTTTATCCCACTTAAAAATTTTCAAACTTATGACCTATCAGATTTATCCAACTTCTATACACCCTTATGTAGTGAAGAATCATGGTTCGTCCAACTTCACCAACTCTTACCACGATGTTTCATAACTTTCTCATTTAACCACGTCCATTTCCTAACTTCCATAACTTTCAAAGATATGAAGGGTGACCAAGTCTATAAAGACTGCAACTTAAAACTAGCCAACCATAACTCGACAAGTTCGTAACTGTTTTCATGGATGATATTTTGATCTGCTCCAAGAGTGAGAAAGGACATGAGCAACATTTGCAAATTCATTCTTGAACTCTAAAGAAAAAGAACAACTCTACGCAAACTTTTCCAAGTGCAAGTTTTGGCTTAAAACCGACATGTTGTCGATCCAGCTAAGATTACTGCTATCCTTAGCACACTATATTAGAAATCATCATTGATCACATATCCTGACCTTACGGAGTGACCTTGAAATGGAAATATGAATTAGTGAAATATAATGACGGTGGCCAACGTGATTATATTATGGTAATTCATAGAAATATTCCAATATCATGACATATGGAATAGAAGGAGAATCAAATAAAACTCTCAAGCTATCTGTTCAAAAACCTAAATGCAAGGGTATGAAAGGAGAAAAATGATCATCTTGATATTTAGTAGATACGAAGAACTCATCAAACTATATATCTATCTCATACTCATTTAACAAACTTTCATGTACCATAAAGGTTGTAAACAATCGAATCTTGAAATTTTACATTCCTTTATGGATATCTCCTGATCAATGATACTTAATCATCACTTGTTACATCCAAATCCTCTCTGTTATTACACTTTCGGTGTAAATTTTCATATAACTTTCAAAAACCCATGTCATTTGAATCCTCGAACGTAGGTAATACAAACACCATGTCCAATATCACATTATCTATGTTGAGATGATAAATATCTCATATGCATAATCTTTTGAAGAATGGAACCTCCATACGTGTATCGTGTTGACTATCATAGTCAACGAACTTCTGTACTCATACATCTACTGATAATAGACTACTTGGCACCATGCAAGTAATGGTGTCATACTCAAACAATAATCGATCATTGTCAACTCGAAAATCAAAGGTGAAATACACTATCTCAAGTTGTGGCTTGAGCTAAACTCATCACATCTGAAAAACTGCTGTAACAATTGAAATGATTCCATCATACTTTAACGTATCCTCCTCTCGGGCCAATTAAGGCTGAATTCAAACGATCATTACATAGTTGAAAGTCACTGCTTTAGCATTTATTTATACATGTCTATGCGACTGCCAGATTATTCATGCCGAGTTCTCGAACTCTCACTATCACTCGAACGATTCAAAATTTCAAATCTTATTTGAAGTTCTTACATACATAAAATGATAAACACATTATCATCCTCCTTACTTTAATGTTAACATTTTGAGTCCAAGAACTCATGCCCTGATAAAAGTCAATTCATTAGTTTTCACTACCTTGAAACAATTATTACACAATTATCCTCTGAAATTTTTAAAATCTTCAATCAATTTTTCTCAAACAAATAAACTCTTAAATACAAGTACCCCATTTTCCAAAGATTTCCTACACGAGTCTTTATTTTCAAACTACCTCAGAATTTATAAAAATGATTTTTCACTTATGCGATTTATAAAATCTTATACATAAATTTAACTTTACGTACTTTGACTAGTACATATCAAATTATATTTTCGCTTCTACAAATTTCCACTTTGATTAAATCGGAATTACTTTACAAAATTTTAAGTAACCCTAGTTTTACTATGAACATCATTTCGTCACCTCCTCTAAAATTACCTTCACTAATTATATAAACATTTTTGCATTTTTATCAATTTACCTTTGTTTTATCAAATTAAACATTCTTTTAATCAACTCTTTTTCGTATTGTTCAAATTATTTCACGTAAAATAATACGTGTTGTACGTAACTCAAGTTTTACTAATAGCTCCGCTTCGTTTATATTGTTATATCAAACGTCACAACTCTTCAAACTTTACTTTGGCTTATTATTAAAACTTTCGTATTGCTCTCCAATATGTTTGGATCACCTTTATTTTCTTTCTCCGTGCAAGAATGAAACTTATCTCCCTACAAATATCATCTCTTCCTTGCTATGCTAATCTTTAAGAAGTTTCTACTTCTGGTATTTCACGGCTAAACCACAACGCTCTCGTAAACATCAATTCTAAGATCTTTTGAACAAGGAAGCAGAGTTTCCTTCATCTTATAAATAATGATTCACATCCGCATCCGCGTTTAAACTCATAAGAAAATAATAGGTCGACTCGCCATTTGTGCGAAAACACTTTTCTTACTCTGAAGGAGTTACCTTTATGAAGATACTCTAAATATTTCTCCCTTTTTGGATTGCAACTAGATGGTATTCTAGTCAAATTTTAAAGTATGATTCGACATGAAACTGAAATCATAAATCTTAAAGCTACATTCTGAAACTATTTCTAAAGACAGGTTCTCATGTATACTGAACAATGTCTTTCATTTAATCACTCGTATTATCCTGAGGTCAATAAATCCTCAACTAACATCTCATTTGTCTATTCGACATCTCTTGAAAACTAAAGGTATTATGGTTACCTTTCGAAACTTGAAGCTGGTACTATCTCTAACAAACACCAGCCATACATCAAACTACGCAACTGAAATCTTTGCGTACTCTACTCTATCTTACCTGCCCTACTATTGCGACATAAACACTCAAGATCTTAACGAGCTCAATAATACATTTCATAGCATCATCTTTCCTTTTAAAGGAAAACTTGTCAAACGACACTCTTGTTATTCCTTGGAAAATCTCCGCATTTAATGCACTTTGTAAACGACCTATTAAGGTTAAGGATCATGAGATCAAACGTGTAAACAAAGCAATATACTTATTGTTAACACTCATTCGAATTCACGTAAGGGCCCCGGTTGTACCAGGGAACGTAAAAATCAAACTCTATTGTTAAAATCCGTTGAGATTCGCGTAGAAGCCCCTGATATACATGGGAACGCAAAGACCAAATGATACGGAAATACTTCCATCTCTTCTCAACTGCTGAGGCAAATGAGAGATCTACCTAAAACTTCAGGAGGAATTTTCTAATAACGGGGAGGTACTATAACGACCCTCATTTTTTCAATATTAAATGCCCAAACAATATAATTAAACTTAACGATTGAACTTTAATCAATAATTGATGAGCGTTAAGAATTATAAAACATAATAATTAACTTTGTGTAATAAACGACAAGTTAATAAAAGGCGGAAATAATAAGCTAATTAATTTTCGTGAACAAAATATAATACTCTAAAGCTTGTAGCCTTTAAACAATTAAATTAGAACCTTTAATGAGTCATTTAAGCTAATCTAAAGTACAAGGTTTAAAACGGAAAATTTCTAAACCCTTTCTTTTAAAACCCTAGCCGAAAATAATAAAAAAAAGGAGGTAAAATGACCACCTTGCCCCTCCAAATTTCGGCCATATTAGCCTCCTCCACCTCCTCATTTAACCCTAACTTGTTCCCTAAGTATTACTTAACTTAAATCTAGAATTTTCTAATCTCTCCTATAAATAGGGACCTAGGCTAGAGCAAATTTTGTACCAAATCATTCTATCAATTCTCTCTCAAAAATCACAAAATTCTCTCTTTCGCCCTTGAGAATTTCGGCCAAGAAGGAGAACACCACACCACCATCATCTTCAAGTGATCTTCAAGCAATCTTCAAAGGATCTTCATCGCGTTCTTCGTGTTCATCAAGATCTTCAAGGGTGTTCTTCGATCTTCAAGTGTTTGATCTTCATCTTCAAGTTTTCTTCATCTTTTCTTGTTATCTTCATCGTACATTATCAAGGTAAAAACCCTAGATCCAAAACTTTTAAATCTTACTTTCAATTCATGTTTATGTTCATAATCATATGCATGTTCTTGCTCTTATTCATAATCATATTTAGATTGTTCATGTAAAAAAAAATATAGTAAGCATAGACATATACATACATACACGATTGAAAAAAAAAAGAAGTTTAGATCTTGAAAACCCAAAAAGATTGTTAAAGATTATGTTAAAGTTAAATAAGGAAACAAGTACACATACTTACTATATATAAGTACATGCATAAATATATATATATATATATATATATATATATATATATATATATATATATATATATATATATATATATATATATATATATATATATATATATATATATATATACACGGCATATATATAAAAAAAAATTGTTAAATCTTAAAAGCCCTAAAGATTTGTTAAAGATATTGTTAGTATTTAAAAAGGAAACAAGAATATATACACATATACATATACATATACATATATATATATATATATATATATAATATTTTTATTACACATATACATATATATACGGCATACATTTATATAAAAAAACTATATATATACATATATACGATATACATACATATACATAAACATTAAATAAATAAAACCCTAATTAAACCTAACCCTAATTTATTAAACCCTAATACTACCTAAACCCTAAACATTTATTTGATACCCTAATCATTACCTAATCATTTAATCATTACTTTACTAACCATAATCATTAATTAACTACTAAACCCTAATATTTAATGCTACCCTACTTAATTAAAATCCTAATACTACTTATACTATACTACATACTACTACTTATACACTTATACTACTATTAACACTTATAGTGTACTACTTATATTATAACACTTATATTATAAGGTTATAACATATACGATATTGTGAATTTGCTCGAACGTCAACGCTACTTAAGGCCTAGGGTGATCCTTGGTACCACTATGGGACGCTTGTGGATTGCGAATGCCAAACTTATATTTTGGTCAAGAAATCCTGGGCCAACCGGTAACAATTGGTCATTCTGGTGACTCGGCGGTGAAATAGATGTTTGGGTATGGTGCACAATGTCAAACCCGACTATAGTAATCATACACCTAGTTATCTTCACACTTAATAGGTGGTAGATATATTAAGAACAAGTCACTAGTGTTCAATGCTAACTTACTAAAAGTGGAAACATACTAAGAATGGAAACATACTAAGAATGGAAACTTAGTAAAACGAACTATACTTAAAACACTTGCATACTTAAACTTAAATTTGGTCAAAACACTTAACTACTCTTAAATGTCATTAGGTTGACTTTCTGCTCATCCATCCAAACTTTCTATTCTGAGGAATAACTCTCTCTCTCCTACTTACTAAGGTGAACTCATAGCCCCTCTCTTTATTGCTAGCAACTTATTTAACTTTTTGGGGTGAGAGACATGCTACTTTTACTATTTACAATTTAGACACAAGTACCAACTGTTAAACTATGCTATACCCGGTTATGTCCGACTAAGTCCCTACAGTGATATTTTTAATTGCTCGTTGAACGCATTCTTAATTATTGGGGGTAGGCCTATCGGGAGTAACGTCCCCGATACATTTGACCAAGTCATTGTATTACTTAATAATGAAATTAAACCGACAAGGACAGACACAACTTGTCATTGGGGCAAACTTTGAACGTTTAGTCTAAATATCACGAATTGGCATAACTTTTTGATCCCTGGGAGATCAACTTTTAAGGTCTTTGTGATCTTCTTTGACAACTAAAGATCTGTGTGATCTACTTATGAAAACTAATCTTGTGGTCTAAAAACAACGATAACTACTTTTGTTAAACCTATGATTTCACTCAACCTTTTTGGTTGACACTTTAGCATGTTTGTCTCATGTGCTGATTGATCAAGCTTACTTATTTTCTACTTATGTGATGCTACTTGGACTTAGGATCAAGAGATATCGCATTTATTATTCTTGCATTGAAACAATTACTTTATTGTAATTCTCATTATTGTAACGACATTTCATTTTCCGCTGCGTACTCAATAAAATTTGTTCTTATCATTTAGTATTGTTCTCGTATATTATAATATGTTGGTTTATTTGATAGTAGTGACGTTTCTTCCAGACCCTATCTGGAGGTCGTCACAAAAAGAATATGATATTTTCGCAGCTTTGTTGTGGCATTTGTGGAGATACAGAAACAGTGTCATTTTTCTGGAGAAGACATGAAGAAAGCCGTTCTTTTTGATTCTGTATGTAGTTTTTCATTTTTTTGAATTAAGAATAGAGGAAAAATTGATGTAAATTGAAACTTATGACTCATTAAACCATTGTAATCGTTGGTCCTTTTACCTCCTAGCTGCTCGTTAGGAGGGTGTGGCTTTTAATAAAATTTTGATATTCAATAAAGAAAATTTTTGCTTAATCTAATAGATATGTTCACTTAATCTAATAGATATGAATACGAACGATGTGGTTACGAAGAGATAAATTAAATAGATAGATAGGGAAATAGATGTACGGTATTAATAATTTAGATGGATATAAATGTGTATACTCCGTATAACATAAAACTAGCCCTACATTGATGTTCCTAGCATGTCACTTAGGGGTGTTCATCGTTCGGTTTTTGAGTTTTCGGTTTATTCGTTTCGGTTTTTTCGGTTTTGAAACTTAAAATCAAAAACGAAAACCAAATCGAAACCAAATTTAAATATCAAAACCATAACCAAAACCGAACCGAATACCGAATTTGATTTCGGTTAAAACCGGAAATCACTAAAAATAAAAATCCTAACCAACATAAATTTACATATAAATTAGAAAAAAACGGTTGTGGAATTAAATTAAGTATAGAGGGTATATAACATGTTTATTGTTTAATAAAAATGTATTAATACATCAAATATAAAATAAATATATAAATATTATAATTATAAATATGTTTTAATATGTTATTAATTTGAATTCGGTTTTTAATTCGGTTTTCGGTTAACCAAATTTAAAAATTTCAAAACCAAAAACCGAATTAAGAAATCGATCATAAAACCGGTTTGAAAAATTCGGTTTGATTTTTTTTTATTTAGATTCGATTCGATATTCAATTTATTCGGTTTGAAATCAAATGATGCACATCCCTAATATCAGTCATTACGTATGTACACTTAGCATCTACATAGAAAAAGAATTCTTTTTTAAGCCCACTAATCATCATCATCATATCATATAGTATTATAAGTCACATATACCTATATTTTTCCCAAGAAAACACTTTGCAACCAATAAAACTGAAAAAAGAAGATGATGGCAATTAGCATCCCGGAGACAACCATAAACTCTAGCAACGGTAGACCGGTTCCCTTGATCGGAATGGGTGTGGCTAAATCGGCGAACGATGGCAATACTGAAAAGGTGAAAGCGGCTATAATTGAAGCCATCAAGGTTGGTTATCGACACTTTGATACTGCAGCAGTCTACGGGACTGAACAACCTCTTGGAGAAGCCATCGAGGAAGCTTTGAGACTCAGTTTGATAAAGTCGCGAACCGAGCTTTTTGTTACGACCAAACTGTGGTGTAATGCGACTGAAAGCCACCTTGTGTTACCGGCCATAAAGCAGAGTTTGAAGTAAGATAACTTAACCAATTAATCCTTTTCATGCATGATTTATTATATATTTATTTTCATGTTCTATCATTGGCCATATATAGTTGTTTGACTATTTAAATTTAGTTTTACTGTAATGTAGTCATTGAAGTATTGTGCCAAAATGATTTACAACATCATATCATTACATCAAAAAGAATCATCAAAAAACTTTCATGGCCAAATTTCTCTCTTTGCTTTGTTCAGATTAAATATATACATTTGAAAAGATTAAGTGATAATTTTGATGATTTCATGTTCAAAGATGATATTTAGATCTAGTGTAAGTCTTTTTTTTTTTTTTTATAATACCATTTCTCAATTTGTGTGTCATTTTGTATGGTTAATGTTAATCTTCTCTATATCGTTTCGATTATAATTATCGAATGTCCTCAAAGGGACAGATCGAGTGTATGCCTAAATAAACCTAAAGAAATAATGCATAAATGGAATATGTCACATAATAAATAAATGAAACATATTTTAAGGCTGTTATTGTTAAGTTTATTTATCATTACCTACAGTGCTAATCGCCACCTTATGCGTTGTGTTGACTATGACATTAATGTACCCACCTCATATAATATAGAAAGATTCGAGCATCTATTAGTTGTATTCTTTCTTAAACTAATTTTATTCGTTAAATTATTGAGCTACTAAAGTTTTATCCATATTTGGTCAACCCAATAATTAATTGAAAAGAGTTTAATCTAAACGTCAAAACATGTATCTCTATTTTCAATCTTTTGATCGTCTTTGTAGGACTCTACAGTTAGTAAAGTTTTAGGTAACATGGTTTTATTTAGTTTTTATGAGACTAAATGCATATTCAGTTAATTAGATTAATTGTGTGTATATTGTTATCTTGATTTGTTAATTTATTATGGAAAATGATAAACGTAACCCTTAGGGCTACGTTTAAACTTACCAAATTTAACTTTATTCCATTTATATAACACAATCCTACCATGAATAACATTAATCCCTAAATTATATAAAGAAAGTCGATATTAAAAAAAATATATATATTTATACTTTGTAATTAATTAACCAGAGTTTTTAAACTTAAACTTGGTAAGTTAAAACGTAGCCCTAAGGGACGTTTATCATTGTCCATTTATTATTATTAGGAATTCTGACAGAACTCAAACATGTGATCACCAAGGTTGTGTAACTCACTTATCAATGATACAGGTTAATTTTTCATTGATTTCCTTGGATCACAAATACATACATTTAGAGTACAAATTAGTGGGATTTATTGATTGATTGATTAATTGTTATTAACTAGTTGTGAAGTCCTCGCTTCGCGCCGGGGCTCCGTTTTGAATGCGAGTTAAAAAAAAAAAAGGTCTTGATCTATTTTGTAAAAAAGAATTTTTTTCGACATCTAACATTGAAGAATTGTTCCTTTTGTGAAAGTTGCTTCTTTTAGCGTTCTTTTTTTTTAATAAGTTTAGTTGATCTATTTTGTAAAAAAGAATGTTTTTCGACATCTTTTGGTAGCATTGAAAGGTTGTTCCTTTTATGAAAGTTGTCTCCTTTATCGTTGAAGAAAAAAAAAAAGGTTAGTTGACTTTTTTGGTAAAAAAGAATTTTTTTCGACATCTTTTGGTAACATTGAAGGGTTGGTTCTTTTATCTTGGAGAAAAAAAAAAAAAAAAAGTTAGTTGATTTTTTTGGTAAAAAAAAAATTTTTCGACATCTTTTGGTAAGATTGAAAGGTTGGTTCTTTTATAAGAGTTGCTTCTTTTATCGTTGGAGACCAAAAAAAAAAAGTTAAATGACGAAAATAGCCCTAGTTACTATTGATAAATAGTGCTACAGGTTTTGTCTATTAGATATAGATATAGATATATAGATAATAAGCTAAGCCCTACAAAAATAATAAATGCACAAGGGCCTAGACTAATGGACGGGTCCTTAAAGGGACTAGTAAATTAGGTCCTTACAGAGAGTAGTGGGTAAAGTCGATACTAGTCGATCGTTAATTGATTTTGACTTTAACACAAACAATAGGAAAAAAGTAATAAGAATAATAAAAAGTAATAATTAATATGTGTTGCAACCACGCTTCTAAGACCACCCCCTATAGTTAGTTACCCGTCCATTACCCGCTCATTACCCGTAACTAACCATGAGCACCACTTAGTTACCCGCGTTAGTTACCCGCTTTCACCATAGATTTAACGGATGAGTTATAGGAATTGCGGGTCCCAGTACTTTTTATTGTTGGACTTGATGATTTATTGCTTGTACATTGTATATTAAGAGGAGTATTGTTTTAGCCATGATAGGGAGTGTTTAGTTATGAGTTAGTTATAGGATATTGGTGTTGATGTGGCGCTGATGTGGAAGGTTAAGAGGATGAATAGTTTAGTTACGATAGGGAGTGGCCTAAAATTACAGACTTCACTACCGGTTACCTAGGTATATGTGTTATGATTTATGAATGGAAAGTTTTGTCTGTTAAAGTGTATTCACTTTAAACTTATATGTAGGAATTTGAGACTTGAGTACGTGGATTTGTATCTAATTCATTGGCCAGTAACACTCAAATGTGAGGGATACAAATTTCCGATTCCAAATGAGTGTGTATCAGCTATAAATATTAAGCAAGTTTGGGAAGCAATGGAAAACTGTCAAAATCTCGGACTCAGCAAATCGATAGGTGTAAGCAACTTCAATCCTCGAAGACTTGAAGAGATCCTTTCCTTCGCTAAAATCCCTCCGGTTGTCAACCAGGTGCGCCAAGTCTACTAAATACACCATCCGTCCCATATTAATTGTCCTAAGACAAAAAACACATAATTTAAGAAAATGTTATAACAGTACTGTAATTTCTGTTTATTTTTCAGTTTTACCTTATCTTTTCTATTTATAGAAGTGGACAATTCTGTGAGGATTGAACCAAGTCTATTAATTGAGCGATCTAGCATATATCTACTAATTAATATATATCTATGACATTGTTTATCATGTGGATGATGAAGGTTGAGATGAACCCAATTTGGCAGCAGAAAAAACTGAATGAATTTTGCAAAAAGCATGATATCCTTCTCACCGGTTACTCGCCTTTAGGAGCAGCCGGCAGTTCATGGGGTCACAATCGTGTCATGGAATCAGATGTTCTTCAAGACATTGCTAAGTCCAGAGGAAAGTCAATAGCACAGGTTTCGATCTATTCTTAATTATTATTATTATTTTTTTTATTTTTTTTTGCATGATTTGAAACTTTTTGAGGGGGCAGTTAACCTTCTGTCTCCTTGTAGATCCTTATCTCATGGCACGTACTGACGTATATATAACAATTACATATAATTCATAGTGTACGTAATCATGATGTGAAACGACCTCCAAACCGTTTAATTAAAAATCGATTTTTTTTTTTTAAACTATCCCCATCAGGGATCATTTTTTATCCCTATCAGGGATCCTGTTCTGATCTAAATTTTTGAAAAATCAACTGATCCCCATCAGGGATCCCAAACGATCCCCATCAGGGATTCAGTCAAACATGAACTTTGACCAAATTTTGCACCTTGACCCATTTCAATTCCAACTCATTTCGACACAAATACAAAACGACTTAAAATCAACATGTTTAACTTTAAACACGACAACATAATGTAGCCATTGCATCAACCAAAGTACGAGTGCTAGGTTTACGACCCAAAAATAAGACAAGTGGCAAATTTGACCCATTATGCACTACAAGTGTTAACAACGACCCATAACAACAAAATTGATTATCTAGACCCAAATGGACAAAAGCCAATACAAGTGTTCGAGCGTGAGTCTCCGGGATGACTACCCATTAACAATCAAATCCTTCAAAAGAAATCTAACATCCCAAAAGCATAAGCAAGTACTTCTAGCAAAAGTATAGCTTCCAAAATATAAGTAGTCATCTACAAATCAATGCTCTATAGTGTTCTTACCTTTATCCAAACCGGGACCTATAAAAAGGTAAACAACAACAACGGTAAGCTTAGGCTTAGTGAATACAATATGTGCATACATGTTAATAACATTCATAAAGATAAACAATTATCCGCATACAACAAACCAATTAAGTCATTCAATTCTCATATGGTTCCCGATGCGGTCCTAACGTGAACCGAGAACCCTACCATCATATCAAACATCACAATGCGCATGTGTCTACCATGGATCCTAATGCGTTCCCAACGTGAACCGAGATCCTGCCCGATGCGTTCCCAACATGAACCGAGCCCTCATACCAATCGTATTACAAACAACCGCATACCAATGCAAATCTTATTAACATGTAAACACAAATTGTACTCACCTCGAATCCGAGCAATTTACGCAACAACAACTTTCAAGCAACTATTCAACAACCATTTATCAAACACTTCCAGTCAAGAAGTCAACGTATCCATCATCAAGCACAATTTCACCTAATAATAAGCATATACATGCACATATATCACAAGTCATTCATACATAGTCTTTAAGACTCAAATTCGCTAGGGTTTACTCTATTGACCCATAATCTTTTTGACACCATTTAGACAAAAACACAAGTCTTACAACTTGAGTCTTTCAATTTCACATTCAAAACACAAATTACCCAATTAACCCAAGTACTTAAGTACTTACTTCCCAAAATTACACATTTTGACCAAATATCTAGATTAGTCACCAATTTACCAATTTACAACATAAGCTAAGTACTTTAAGTACTTAACCCACCACCACAAGTGACTAACACTATTTTTGACCCAATTCAAGTTAACACCCAATTTTGACTTACCAACATGTTCTTATGAACATTTAGACAACAAGACACAAGTAATCAAGTGATTAATCTTCCATTTACAAGACTAATTTCCCCCAAATTCGTCATCAAACCTAAAACCTACAACAATAGGGTTTATACACCCAAACTTACAACAAAACCCCCAAATTTCAAAAGAAATTGGGTTTATACACAACACTAACCCAAACCCTAACCCCAAATCCAAATTAGGGTTACTAGGTAACCAAAACCTTGATTACTAACCATAATCACACCATCTATCTATAAATAATTCAAATTTAAGGGATTAATTTATCATACCTCAAGCTAGAGTTAAAAACCTCAAATTTCACTAAGAAGAAGGAAATAAGAGCTCCAACTATGCTAGCAAGTATCAACAAGCTTGATTCAACCCAAAGACTTAATTGCATGTGAAAAACTTCAAGGATTTGTGCTTACATCCCCAAAATCGCCACCCACCTCACACACACTCACACACTTGAAATTTTCTGCACATATGAGAAAATGAGGGGTGTTTAGACTCCTCTAAAGACTTACAATAGGTAAAATTACCCTTCTACCCTTCTCCTCTTAAGGTATTTACAAAAATGGGTTCCAAACTAGTCAAAGTGGAGTCAACACTTAATTAAATAAATAAATTATTCTTTATAAAAAAATTAGGATGTTACATGATGACTTGAAATATGCAGATATCGCTAAGATGGTTATATGAACAAGGTGTGAGCTTTGTAGTAAAGAGTTTTAACAAAGAGAGGATGAAGCAAAACTTAGAGATATTTGATTGGTCATTGAGTGAGGAGGAGTTGAACAGGATTAGCCAAATTCCTCAACAGAAACATACTTATTTTGGAAAGATGATGGCTGAGCCCAATAATGATGTAATTGCTGAGATCGATGAAGATCTCTCATTTATGTAATCTGTTTTATCATAACTAATTATATAAAAAAAAATTAGTTATTGAGTTTGGACACCAATAAAAAAAAATTATGTGTCTCGTAATTTGTATTATTATTTTTATATAAACCTCATGTATCTTGCATTGGTATAAGAAAGCACATACAATGCTTTGTTCAGCTCACTAAATTTTAAGAGGTTCTAAATATAATAAAATAAATAAGTGTTATAATAAATAAAGGGTCACCTATTTTTAGTGGTGACGGGGTGATGGGGCGTGATTAGGGCTGCTAACGAACCGAGCTGTTCACGAGCTGCTCGAGTTCGAGCTTGTTTAATTCGAATTCGAACACCATAATATTCGAACTCGAGTCGAATTCGAACTTAACTAAGTGCACGATTATCTAAACGAGCCGAGCTTGAAAATATTAATATTCGGCTCGACTCGATCGAGAGCTCGTTTATTCTTCTTGTCGAACGAATAAATCGAGTCGAATGCGCATAATCATTATAATGTTTTTGCTTTTTTTAATTGATTTTTAAATTTTAAATATTACTAATAATAATATTTAAAATATTTAAAATTAGTTGTCGCATATTTTTCAATATATACGAAGTGAGTACTTAACTAATAGTGCTTGCGTATGGAGTAGTTTACATTAGTCTATGTGATATCTCATTCTTTCTTCTCTCTCCTTATGTGGGACAAACTTAGGGCTTGTTTACTTTTGGATTATTAGGCTGAGGTGAATAAATGCATTATTCGGTCACCCAAAATCTTGTTTACTTTTTGACTTAAATTAATGAAATGAATAAATGGATGGATTATTGGTCAGCTAGAAAATGGCTGTTGTCCCCATATGGATTGTTTTTCTCAATACTACCCCTCTTCATCTTCTTCCATTATTTCTTTACTTTACATATCCCCTACCCCTACCTTGCTACCTGGCTACCCATCTTCATCTTTCTTCCATTATTTCTTTATTTTACACATCCGTCTCTATTAATCCTCAACAACTGATTTCATATTCTTTTCTACTAAATATAAGCAACTGATTTCGTGATATGTAACAATCA
Organism: Rutidosis leptorrhynchoides; assembly: GCF_046630445.1. Lineage (NCBI taxonomy): Eukaryota > Viridiplantae > Streptophyta > Magnoliopsida > Asterales > Asteraceae > Rutidosis > Rutidosis leptorrhynchoides. The sequence continues at coordinate 42,247,507 of NC_092336.1, forward strand.
GCACAAATTTGTACATCATTTTTAAATTTCTATTTGCCCTCGGTTTTCATAATTTAAAGCAGCACAAATTAAGCAAAAAAAAAATCGTGAATTATAAGGAAGAAAAGAAAGGATCTGCTGGCGGTGATGGATATATGGTAACAAACTTACACCCTAAGATTTATTCAACTATTACATCTAATTTTGAGGGGTTTTATTTAAAGAAGACAGAAAGGAATATAATTTGGAATATAGAAAGGGATATATGATAATTTTTATTCAATGAATTAAGGATACGGGTTGAACTTTTGAGAATGAAATGTAATAATTTGGTTAAGATGGAAAATAATCAACAATGAAAATACAAAGAGTAAAGAGAATTAGGTTGTTAGATCTGAGAAATGATTGACGTTAGAGTTGGAGTAAAGTTAGTCGTTTCTATCATTTAATTTAATTTTGAAAAGAATTGGCTTAGTAATTAGTTATTAAACATAATTAAATTTTAAAAAGAATAGTTAGGGTAAAATAGTCATTTTTAACATTTAATTAGTTTGTTCAACACAAAAAGTAAACTACAGTTTTGTTTCATTAATTATTTTATACTGCCATCTATATCCATATTGCCATCTATATCAATACAGGACTTAATGTAAAAAAAAGTAAACAGGCCCTTACTTTTGAGACAAACTCACTTTTCTTTTTTCATCCCAAATTGATGGCGTGAATGAACTTATATGAAATAATAACTCTATAAGTACATGACTCATATATACTTTTGGATAACCATCAGAGTGGTGGTGGCATGGTAAGACCCTGACCTTCCAATGTGGAGGTCAGGGGTTTGATTCCTTGCACCCACAAAGTTATTCTCCTTCGTGGCCACGGAGGTTCGCCTGCAATGACTCCGGGCTACTCGCAAAGCGGGTAGTCGCCCTGGGATTAGTCAGTTAAAAAATGTTGGATACCCAGGTTAAAAAAAAAAATACTCTTGGATACATGTTTATTAGTTTTTTAGATTAAAATAAATGGCGTAATAGTACACCAATTTAATTTGATACATGTCAACAAGCTTATTGAGCTCGAGTATCATTTTAAGATTAAAAACTAGTTTCAGATTAAGATTAATAAAATGAGCATCGAGCTCGAGCTCGAACAGTAATTATATTATCGAGTTCGAACTCGAACTCATTTTTAAATGTTTAATCGAACTCGAGTCGAATAATTTTTAGACGAGCCGAGCCTAAATTCCTGATACTCGATTCGATTCGGTTCGTTAACAGCCCTAGGCAAGATGGAGTGTTTTTGTGGGGTATAATGCTGATTTGGCAAAGGTGATGGTGTGATGAAGTTTGTACTGGTCTGGGGTGATGATTGTGTGATGGAGTTATTTTATTATTTTTATTGATTTAACTAAATTATAAAAAGATTTATCTAAATTGGGATTGGTTAAAATCTCCATCACCCCCATTTTCTCTTATATGATGCTCTTATCACGCCCACATAATTTCCCTCCCATCACGCCCCATAGTGGCATTATAGAGGCGTGATGGAGGCTAAATCGAGGTCACCACGCTGCACTGGGAGTGGCCTTAACATGTTACATTAATAAAAAATCAATATACTTGTCTGTTAAGTCTTCAGAATATGATTTGAGTAGGATATTATAGAAAATTTAGGTGTTTAATGGTTAATAGATTGTTTCAATTCTGAATGACTCAACACTTAGCTTAATCATTCATCATCATATGACATTCAGATGTCATAAACAAACGCGTTAAATGTTGGATGGTCCAACATTCAGCGTTTAATCATTCAATTAAGATGTAAACAAACATATTCTATGTTGAAAAATTACGGCCTCACTAATTCTCAACAAACGCCCAATGAAAAACAGTAAAGAAATAAGAACAATTCACAACACAAGAATTTAACGTGGAAACTCCAAAACAGGAGAAAAACCACGGGCCTCCAAAGAGAGAAATACACTATATCACAAATTGTTACAATGACATAGACAACTCTCTTAAGCCAACTACACTCTCCAAAGTATTTAACTAATATAACTCTCAAACAAGGGTAAGAAAGGAAGAAATAATCAAATACTTAAAGTGTATTTATTGGTGCATATTGGAATGAAGACTTAGCCCTCCTTTTATATCCAAGTCACCCACCTCCAACTTTTTCCCCCCACCGATGTGGGACAACATCCTTCACAAAGTAACCATATCAATTTTTTTATCAAAAACAAAACCAACAAATCTCCACCTTTTTAATAGAAAAAGATAACCATACTTCCACATTATATGGATAACTGACGCAGATGCTTCTTCGACGACAACTGTAAGATCCTCATCTTCATGTCGTTGACATTATCTCCCAAGAGACAAAACTTGCATCCTCATCGAACATTGTCTAAACCGAAAATCATTGCCATCATAACAGACAATCATAACTCTTAACAGAATTATCATACTTCACCATAAAGAGTATCACACTTAGAATGAATTATCTAAAAATTTCACCTCGGCACATGTTGAATAACCAGCTGAACAGTTATAGTGCAACTTCCTGTTTGGCTTTCCCTGGAAGTTTCATCAGCTACAACATCAGTTTTCATCACACAACCTGCATCAAAGCCAAACCAATGCCCATGTGCTAACGAACATCCCTTTCCATGGTGGCGCAGACACACCATGAGGATGGCGTGACTTCAGAGGAATTTGTCACTCTCCGTAACAACGGAGACATCATTAACGCCTTTGAAGCCATTAGCCAAATTAGCTCCACCTGGACAATTAACCCTTACATGTCCAGTCTTCTCGCACTTCCAGCATACTAGATTCTTTTCGGAGTTTCTCTTCTGCCTATCCGGTCAACAGAACCGTACTTTCTGATGACGAGCCCCCGTTACCTTCCAGTCTTTTCTCCTCAGATAGGAGCTTGCTAGTAACGTCTTCAAACTTCAGAGTTTATTTCTCATACATCAAAATAGGTTTCATCTGCTCATAGGACGATGATAAAGATAATATCAACCTGAAAGCTTTATCTTCATCATAAACTTTTACTCCAATAGCCTCTAGTTCCGAAACAATACCATTAAGAATACTTAGATGATCTGAAATCTTTGAACCCCCATCCATACGCAAAGTTTGAAACTGTTCTTTAAGATACAACCGGTTTGATATGCCCTTGCCCTGGTACAACTGCTCTAACTTATCTCAAAGTTCCTTAGCAGTTGATAACCCGTGCACATTTGCAAGCACATTCTTTGCAAGACACAAACGAATCGCACTTGCCGCCCTGAAATCCATATCATCTCATTCTTTTTAATCGAACTTACAGCTAGAATCACTGTCGGAAACAAAGGTGGGTTTACCTTTCAATGCCTTGTGTAAACCAGACTGAATCAACACATCCTTGCCTTGAACTTGCCACAAGCCAAAATTGATCCTCCCATCAAATTTCTCTACATCACACCTCATTGGACTGAACTTCGACATCGTATCTGTATCTTATGAACAACACTTTCTCTTATTTTGCCCACGTTTCGACTGACCGACAGATGTAGTGAAGTGGCGCACATGATCCATTAAATTGGAAAATCCAACACCCAGTCTACTACAAATTTTTTACACCACTTACTCCGAATCAGAAAAATATTGTCTAACCAAATACCCTATACGATCAATAGAACTCGTTTCTGATGTGGACGATCCACTCCCGTGGCAACCACAGAGCATACTCCGACTCCTATAACCGAGATCCCCCGCCAAACCTGACGCTCTGATACCAGTTGTTGGAAAATTACGACCTCACTAATTCTCAAAAAACGCCCACTGAAAAACAGTAAAGAAATAAGAACAATCCACAACACAAGAATTTAACGTGGAAATTCCAAAACAGAAGAAAAATCACGGGCCTCCGAAGAGAGAAATACACTATATCACAAATTGTTACAATGACATAGACAACTCTCTTAAGCTAACTACACTCTCCAAAGTATTTAACTAATACAAATCTCAAACAGGGGTAAGAAAGAAAGAAATAATCAAATTCTTAAAGTGTATTGATTGGTGCAAATTGGAATGAAGACTTAGTCCTCCTTTTATATTCAAGCCACCCACCTCCAACTTCTTCTTCCCACTGATGTGGGACAACATCCTTCACAAAGTAACCATAACAAATTTTTCTATCAAAAACAAAACCAACATTCTAAACCACTCAAAAGGATTAGATCGAGTTACGGTCATTTGAGATTGGCTTTACTAACTTTTTTCTGAAAAACGAGTATTTGGAATCACTGACGGGGGAATAACCCACCCGCCCAATCATTTTTCACCCACACACGCGCTTCCGAGCGAAAACCCTAACCCGCATTACATGGACTCGATCCTTAAACTATCTCGAGGGGCAGACTGAGCGAGCCGAAATCCTGAAATATGGGTCAGTAAAACTTCCCGGGGTTACTCTATAAATCGAGTAAATACCACTATGCCACTAAGGTGGGTAGTTTACTAACTTATGTTACGAATATTAGTAGTTAATAGTTAATACATAGTTAATTAGCTAATTCATTTAATCTTGATTATAGAACTATATTTACTTCACATATTTTTCAGATTAAAAGTTGCTATGGTGAAACATTAAGATTGTTAAATTCTATATATATTCATTTAGAGATTTAATGAACAGTAAAATTTAATTGCAATTCAACTTTAAAATTGATTTTGTTAACGCTTTAAATATTAAGTTTCGTAAGTATGAGATGTGTGTAATAATAGCGGAGTGGTTAAGTGCGTGTAACGTTATTTGAGAGGTCACAGGTTCAAGTTCCCCATAATCGCTTTCTTATTTTCTTTATTTTTTTTTCCTTTTACCTCTTTTAATCCCCCACTTTTTTATGTGTAATTTTTCATAATACACCCCTTAAATTTTTTACTTTTAATTCAGTTTTTATACTTTGATTCTTTTATTTTTAAATTTTTCTTAAGTTTAGCTTTTCTTACTATTTATATGATTTTTTTTTCTTTTTCTATTTTAAATCTTTTATTTTACTTATTCTTTTCTCTCTTTTTCTTTACAATTTTTTTTCCTACTCTCACACTTACTATTGATTTGAAACATATTTTCTATTTTGATTACGTCAGGGTTATTTACGTCTAAGTATTTTATTTAAAACATAAATTGTGTACAACGAAAAACTGACTTATATGTATAAAAAAAATAAGGCCTCCGCCTTCGCAGCGCGAGGCTAGCCAAAAAACTTGTTCAACTTTTTCTTTTTTTTTTAGAACGGCAGGAAATTTTATTAAATAAAACTAGCAAGAAGCTAGACAAAAATTACAACAAAGAGTCCATAGGGTTTTGTAACCACACGGACCAATTAGTCCTATATTTTATAAATCTAGAAAAAATCCAAAAGAAAGCGGAAACAATAATATTGTCCAAAACATGAGAAATCTTGAAGTTTGAGTCTTCGAAAATGTAACTGTTTCTGAGCCTCCATATGTTCCAAAGAGTTGAGATACAGATGCTTCTCACAATCATTCTCTTCCGACCTTGAAAGTAGTTGTTATCCAACCAATCCCAAATGTCATCTACCGAGTTCCAACTAGGAAGATTGATGCCGAGCCAATTACCAACACTAGACCAAATTTGCTTGCTAATAATACAAGAAACAAACACGTGATTTTCTGTTTCATCTATATGATCGCACCAAATGCATCTAATGTTTGGAAGAATGATGTCCCTTCGAGCTAAATTATCTTTGGTAGCAAGACGATGCATTTTTAATCGCCAAACAAAAACATTTATCTTGATAGGGAATATGGAACACCATTCAGTAGCTCGTGTGAAAAGAGCCATGAAGTTCACATCTATGAGCATTCTAGCATAAGCTACCGAATACATGTGAGACGAGGAACCGGTCCAAATCCAAGAGTCGCTGTTGTTTGAAAGCGAGACCGGAGACATGAGATCACGCAAGGAGGCGAATGCAGTGAGCTCAAAGCCACTACGAAGATCACGACGCCAAAACCAAATCCAGGAACCGTTGTGAAAATGATCGGCAACAGTAGCCTCTTTGCGAACGTCTAAAGCCAAGAGACGGGGGTAATGCGTAGCAAGAGTGATCCCATCTAACCAATTATCAAACCAAAATTTGGTGCTTGCCCCATTTCCAAGCTTACTACGCATCAAAGAATGAGAAATATAGTTTTGTTCATGAATCAAGTTTATGCACTTACAAATGGAATGCCACACACCAGTAGGATATCTGCATGACAATGTTGAGCCATTACCACATGTTCCATGTATAGAATTTATCACTTTGGCCCATATTGAATTATTATTGGTTAACAGCCTCCATCGCCATTTATAGACTAGAGCATGATTAAGCGAAGCGAGACTAGCAACATTTAAGCCTCCATTCGCGTAAGGATTTAGAATGAGTCTCCAATTAACCCAATGAATCTTTTTATTATTTTCCTTGCCACCCCAAAAGAATAAAGCTCGAAGAGATTCCAAAGATCGAATAACATTGGTAGGCGCTTTGAAGAGAGACATGTAATACGTACCAAGCCCTCCAAGAACCGACTTAATGAGAGTAAGTCTTCCACCAAAAGAAATCATATTTGCCTTCCAAGATGCAAGTCGTTTCTTGACCTTGTTTATGACCGGATCCCAGTTTGCGATTCTCGACATATTAAGGCCAACCGGCAAGCCAAGAAAATGAAACGGTAACGATGAGGTGGAGCATCCCATAATGTTTGACATGCGCTCAACTTCTTGAATAGGGATCCCGATACCCATCAAACTAGACTTGTGGAGATTGATTTTTAAACCGGACACCGCATAAAAACAACCAAGAAGCGTGATGAGATTAGAGGCGTTGGTATCATTCCACTCGCCTACAAAAAGGGCATCGTCGGCATATATGCAATGAGTGATCAATTCACTTCTGTAAGAGTTCCCCACTCGAAGACCACAAAAAACATAGCTATCAATAGCATCCTTTATAGCAGCCGTGAGCCCTTCCATACCAATAATAAATAAAAAAGGAGATAGGGGGTCTCCTTGACGAAGACCACGCCCGATGTTAAACTCAGACGAAGGGCTGCCATTTAAAAGCAAAGAGGCACATGAAGAGGAAAGACAAGCACGTATCCAGCTCACCCATTTCGAACTAAAGCCCATATTAGACATCATCGAGAAAATAAAATCCCAATGAATTGAGTCGAATGCTTTATCGAAATCAACCTTGAAGAGCATAGCTTTTTTGTGCTTCCGTTTACACCAATCGACAACCTCATTAATAATAAGAGGACCATCAAGAATTTGACGACCTTTAATGAAGGCGGTCTGCTCCGGGCTGATAATGTCGTCGATAACATGAGCCAATCTAGTGGCAAGGATCTTAGCGAGAATCTTATATTGAATACCAATGAGACTAATGGGGCGAAAATCTTGGACATGAATAGGGTGCTCCTTTTTCGGGATCAGAGAAAAAAAAGATGAATTACATCCCCGTGGTATAGAGCATTTTTCTTCAAAATCATGAACCATGTCAAAAATGTCAACTTTAACCGTGTCCCAAAAGTGCTTAATAAATCGGAATGAAAAACCGTCCGGACCAGGAGCTTTGTCCCTACCACAGGACCACACGGCATCCTTAATTTCCTCTTCAGAAAAATGCGAAGACAAGTATGAAGCATTATCAAAAGAAAGGCGATTCAAATGAATGCTAGGACTAGCAACCGATGCACACTCCATATATTTAAATTTATTAGTAAAAAAGTCCACAAATACTTTTTTCACCAGCAGAGGAGATGTTTCCCAATTTCCATTGTGCATAATTCCATTGACTTGTTCAACTAAATATGAAGATGAAGTTGGAGTGTGTAACAAATATTCGAAATGAGTTTTTATTTTTATCTATAAAGAGATATGAACGTAATATATTATTGAAATTATGTGCAATATCTAAAAAGAAGAGGTCGTGATAGGAATTGATCACGCCTTAACCAAATCCTTGTAGTATAAAAAGATGTAGTTTACATAGTTTAACGTCTCTGCTATTTAGTTTACATGGTTTGACATCTCTGCTATTTCTGTTATTGAACAATTTATGAATGTAATTGTGTATTCGAAGTATATAATACAAACATGATTCATTGATTATCTTTTATTGAATTGTTCTAATTATTCAACACATGTATTGTTACAAAAATTGATACTCTGTAGTAATTATATTTCTAGGGGAAGAATTCCCTTAAAAAAAAAAAAAAAAAAAAAAGGTATTTTACTATACTATCTAAAAGACAAAATCCTGTAGCACTATTCATCAATAGTAATCAGGGGTATTTTCGTCATTTCATCTTTCTTTCTTTTTTGGTCTCCAACGATAAAAGAAGCAACTTTCGTAAAAGAACCAACCCTTCAATGTTACCAAAAGATGTCGAAAAAAATTCTTTTTTACAAAAAAATCAATTACCTTTTTTTTTCTTTTCTTCCTCAACGATAAAAGAGACAACTTTCATAAAAGGAACAACCCTTCAATGCTACCAAAAGATGTCGAAAAACCTGTTTTTTTACAAAATAGATCAACTAACTTTAAAAAAAAAAAAAAACTAAAAGAAGCAACTTTCACAAAAGGAACAACCCTTCAATGTTAGATGTCGAAAAAAATTCTTTTTTACAAAATAGATCAAGACCTTTTTTTTAACTCGCATTCAAAACGGAGCCCCCGACGCGAAGCGAGGGCTCCACAACTAGTTGATACTAATTGTTGAATTCTTATTTTGCAGTGATTAATAAGTTTTTGAACTAGAACCCAACATGAGTTCTTATTGCATTTGCTAAGAATGACTAATTGATAATGCTAAAGACGAACATATATTTCATAGCATTATCCTTCAAGAAAGACAAGCTTTTAGTGTAACTGTTCTATTTACAAGTGATATTCGTTTAAATATTAAAAGGTGAAGACAAAAGACAGATTCGACGAATTGAAGACGCAAATGATCAAAACGCTAAAAAGTACAAAGTACAATCCAAGAGGTTCAATTTATTGATGAGAAACGTCTAGAAATTACAAGAGTACGAGCCGCGAAACGCAAAGTACAAGATATTAAATAGTACGCAAGGACGTTCGAAAATTCGGAACCGAGACATGAACCAACTATCAACGCGCGACGCAATGGATCTAAAATTACGAGTCAACTAGGCACAAGAATATAATATAATATATATATATAATTATATAAATTATATATATTATATTATATATTAAATAAACTCAGCAGCCCACGTTTTAGTTGACAATGTGAGCTGGTACAGCTGGCCATGCGATCGCATGGCCAGGTAGTGTTAAAGTGATGCGATCGCATGAGGGGCTGTAGCTGACCAAGTCCTATAAATTGCAACGTTTTCGGCCGAATTATGTACACCTTTTTCTAATCTCTTACTCTCTCAATATATATATATTTATATTTATAATTTTAATTTTAATTTTAATTTAAGATTAATAATAATAAGGTTATGTTAGCGAATGTTTTAAGTTTGTAAGTCGAAACTCTGTCCGTGTAACACTACGCGATTAATACTCATTGTAAGTTATGCTTAACCTTTTTAAATTAATGTCTCGTAGCTAAGTTATTATTATGCTTATTTAAATCGAAGTAATCGTGATGTTGGGCTAAATATTAAAGACGGGTTTATTGGGCTTTGTACCATAATTGGGGTTTGGACAAAAGACCGACACTTGTGGAAATTGGACTATGGGCTATTAATGGGCTTTATATTTGTTTAACTGAATGATAGTTCGTTAATTTAATATAGAGATTTAAAATTTGAGGTAATTATAAATAACCACATACACTCGATCGGATACGATGGGCGGCATATTTATAAATACTAATAATCGTTCATTTAACCGGACACGGGGATGGATTAATAGTCAATGGACTCATTAAAACAGGGGTGGATTACATACAAGGACACTTGGTGTAATTGTTAATAAAGTATTAAAACCTTGAATTGCACACAGTCGATAACCTGGTGTAATCATTAACAATGTATTAAGACCTTGTTACAGTTTAAGTCCCCAATTAGTTGGAATATTTAACTTCGGGTATAAGGATAATTTGACGAGGACACTCGCACTTTATATTTATGACTGATGGACTGTTATGGACAAAAACCAGATGGACATATCGAATAATCCAGGACAAAGGACAATTAACCCATGGTAATAAATTAAAATCAACACGTCAAACATCATGATTACGGAAGTTTAAATAAGCATAATTCCTTTATTTTATATCTCATCGCACCTTTAATTATCGTACTTTTAATTATTGCAATTTTATTTATCGTCATTTTATTTATCGCACTTTTATTATTGTTATTTACTTTACGCTTTAAATTAAGTCATTTGTATATTTAATATTTTACATTAGGTTTTAATTGCGACTTAAGACATAAAATCGAAAAACCGGTCATTAAACGGTAAAAAACCCCTTTTTATAATAATAATAATACTACTTATATATATATATATATATATATATATATATATATATATATATATATATATATATATATATATTTATACAAATATAGTTTAAAAATATAGCGTTAAACTTGGCTAACTCCCTGCGGAACGAACCGGACTTACTAAAAACTACACTACTCTACGATTAGGTACACTGCCTATAGTGTTGTAACAAGGTTTAGGTATATCCATTCAATAAATAAAAAAAATAACTTGTGTAAAATTGTAGCGTATTTAATAGTATTTAGTAGTAAAAAATAATCTATTTCGTATACTACCCTGCACACATCAAGTATTTTTGGCGCCGCTGCCGAGGACTCACTTAACGCCGAAGCGAAATGCTATAAAAATATATATTTTTAATCTATTTTTGTAAAAAAAAAGTTTTAAATATTAAAAACATAAAAAAAAATATAGTATATATAATTATTTAAGTGTTTAAGTAAAAAAGAAAATATATTTTATAAAAAGTATAAAAGTATTTTTTTTAAATATAATTATAAATATTACTTATATATTATTTTTATAAATTAAAAATCATAAAAAAAAATTATAAAAGTAATCGGGCCGACACTGTAGCAGCCCAAACATTTGAACTGGATCCGCAGGTCATGCGACCGCATGACAATATAACTAACACTCCATGCGATCGCATGGAGTGACTTGACAGACCTGAAACCTTAGTCTGATCGAATTAGGGTTAGTAATTAATATTAATTATAATTAAGTTTAGGGTTAAATTTTATAATAATTATTATTATTATGGTTTAATTAAATAATAATTAGTGTTTGTTTTTAGTTATAATTTGTAATATTAAGTTTAATTATTATTATTAAATATATAAATAAATACTTTTATAAAATAAATAATATTTTCATAAAAATTGTATTTTTATAACTTTAAGTTTTATATTTTCATATCTTTTTAATCGTTTAAATTGTATATTTATCGTTCGTAATTAGTTTTAAGATTAGTTTTTGCCGTACTTTATTTTTATTTCTAGATTTTTAGGCTTTGCCGTAAAATTCCTTAAGTGCTTTTTTCTTTAGACTAAGATTTAGGTGCTTTAGAATTTTGCGACGTCGTTTTAAGATTTTAGTACTTTTTAAGTTATTGCCGTTTTGGATATAGAATTCCTTTTAAGCTTTAATACCTTTAGACGTAAGTTTTAATTTTTAGTTTTTAGACTTTTAAGTTTCGACGTTTTTCTTTCTTATTTTTATTTTTCGACCTTTTATTTTTCGACGTTTACGACGCACTCTTTTTCTTTCTTATTTCTCGACGCTCTAGTTTTTAGGACATGGAATTTTCTTTATCTTCTTTAAACTTCGACGAAAAATTATTTTAAGTGGTTAAATTGATAGACATCCAAAATTTTCTGATTCGTAGTAATAGTTGGATTTGTTAGTGGCGAGTTGTGGGCTTCCGATTTAAAGAGTCCTGGCTACCTGCTGCATCTATTGGCTATTCGAAACGTGGGCAAAATAAGAAAAGTCTATTAATTTGATAGCTTTAATAATTTTTATCTTTTATAACTAATAGGATATTCAGTGAATGCACCGAGCAAAACGTTCATCACCTTTCATACGTTCACCACCTGTAACTCGATCAAGACATCTAGCCAATATTGTCGCCGTTGATTTTTCTTTAGAATCGTCATCTAGTCGACCAAGTACTCCAATTCAAATTTTTTATAATCCATTTTTTGAACCCGACCTCACAATTGAGAATTCGGAGGATATTCAGGGACAATTCAGAGATCCTGAACCACTAATCATTCCTCCTGAACCACAAATCACTCATCCAGAGATTGTCAAGGAAGAAACCATTAAATCAGAATCATCTAGTGATTCAGATTCAACAAATTCAATCATGGAAAATCTGGAACCTCTAAGTATGGAAGACCGAATGAGAGCTAAACGCACTGGCCAAGGTCATGCAATTGCTCAACCAGACATTAATGCACCAGATTATGAAATCAAAAGACAAATCCTACACATGGTAACTAATCAATGCCAATTTAGTGGTGCGCCGAAGGAAGATCCAAACGAACATCTTCGTACTTTTAATAGGATCTGTACTCTATTCAAAATCAGAGAAGTTGAGGATGAACAGATATATCTCATGTTATTTCCCTGGACTTTAAAGGGAGAAGCCAAAGATTGGTTAGAATCGTTACCTGAAGGGGCGATTGATACATGGAATGTCTTAGTTGAAAATTTTCTTTAACAATTCTTTCCGGCATCTAAAGTCGTGAGACTTCAAGGAGAAATTGTTACGTTCACACAAAAGCCAAATGAAACTTTATATGAGGCGTGGACAAGATTTGGAAAGTTATTGAGAGGATGTCCTCAGCATGGTTTATGTAACATCCCGCCTTTTTCCATTTACTTTTCCGTTATACTAATTTAAAGTCCGTTATATGTTTATAACATCTCCCGTTGATACGCGTTTTAAATTATCTCGTTTAGGTAATTCCCGCACCCGAACGAAAGTTGAGGGACTAAACTTGACAAGGGATCAAACCCTTGACTAGGTCAAAGGGTCAAACCCCTTTCACCCATTCATTATCATCTCCATCTCTCTCTCTTTCTCTCTAGCAAGAACACACCCAATTTCCAAATTCATTCAATCATCATCTAAATTCGATCTAGGAGGCTTACAACAAAATAAATTACATATTCGTGATCCTCTCTTCATCCTCTTCGTTTTGGTACCAACTTCATCTCGTTTGGGTAACATTTCTAAAACACTAGTTTTCTTTAAATTTGTGTTCTTGACTTAAAAGTATGTTAATTAGTGTCTATGGCTCATTGTGATGTCGTGTATGTAATTTGTATGCTCGATTTGTTGTTTTTGGTGTAACTAGTTCATTATGAAAATTTCTTGCTAAATCCTTGATTTTGGATGATCAAATGTTATTAGATTGTTAATGTGCATGTTTTAAAAGTGTTACTAGTATCATTAGCTTCATTTTGATGTATAGATTGATTAAAGAAACTTCATAAACGCGATTATTGATTTTGTGAACTTTTGGTTAGGGTTGACAACTCTTAAAACGAACTTTTGATGCGTTGAATGCTTGTTAATGTTATTGATAAGTGTTTAGTTGTATTACATGTTTCATTACCTTCAAAACGGCATATCATATGTATAAATTGGATTCCCGAAACTTAAATTACAATTGATAAACTTGAAACTTGAAAATAAACCTCTATTGATCACTTGACGGGATTTTGGTTATAGTATATGATGTTTTTGCTTGATGAAAAGTGCTTAGTTGCGTTCCTTGTCGAAAGAGCTTTCCGATGATATAAAATACATGTTCTAATTGTTTGCGGATCATAAAATGTGATTGTTTGTGTTTTGGTTCGTCCATTTGAGGAATACAGCAAACAGGGCCTGGGAACCGATCAGGACGCCGTCCAGATACTGGGGACGCCGTCCCACCTTTTGAACCTAGACGCCGTCTAGGATATCAGGACGACGTCCCACCCTTCATTGTGGGACGCCGTCTAGCCATTTGGGACGCCGTCCCATTGTACTAAAACTGGCTGTTTGGGTTGTCTTTTGACGTAAAAATGTTTGCTATGCTACGGACCTCCGATTAACATGAAACTTGGCCAACATGCTCATATATGATTATATAACTTAGAAAAATTGTCGGATACCCGACCCGACCCCGTTGACTTTGACTTTGACCAAGTTTGACTTTTAATCAAACTTAACCAAATGGTTGTGCAATCGTTCTAACATGCTTTTATACTTGTATCTTGCATGAAACATGACAACTTGATTCACATGCTACATTATTGAGTCGTAACGAGCCATAGGACTAATTGAACATCTTTGACCTATCGTGTTTACCGTTATTGATACAAACCTATTGTTTAGGTCAAGACTAGCATTGTTCTTTGCACACGTTTACTTGTCGAAGTACTTTACTACTCGTGCACTCAAGGTGAGATCATAGTCCCACTTTTACTCTTTTTGAACTTATATTTGGGATGAGAAAACATAAACGATTCTTTTGAACTAAGTGAACACAAGAACGGGAAAACAAACATTCTACATACGAGTTTAGAACAAAAATCCTTAATTCGATTATCATTAGTTACACTTGCCGGGTGTAAGCGAGAACTTATGTTATATGGCCATATGGGTTGACAACCCTCATCTTTGACGGTTCGCTACCGTCTACGGATGAAATATATTTTCGAGAATCAGTGTTTGTTCTAGCACTATGGATGGGGTATACAATGGATGGAATGTTAAGCTTTGATAATTGGGTGCTCGTGAAACAAACTTTTGGAATGTATTACTATTATTTCTTTGATGCAAATCTTGTGGTTCACTTGTACTTACTTACTTAAACCTATGATTTCACCAACGTTTTCGTTGACAGATTTCTATGTTCTTCTCAGGTCCTTGAACGATACATGATACATGCTTCCGCTCATTATTTTGATACTTGCATTGGATGTCGAGTATATATGCATACATGGAGCGTCTTTTGGATACTTTTAAATTGTGTCGCATAAGTTTCATTGTACTTAAAACTTTGTATCGTAACTTGTGGTGGAACTATTCTTGTAAACTTGAACAACCTTTACATTTGAAATGAATGCGACATATCTTTTGGTCAAACGTTGTTTTAAAGACTTATGACCACGTAACGGTACCTAAGTAGACGGCGCCGTCAATGACGATTTGGTCGGGTCGCTACAGATGGTATCAGAGCGTTGGTTGTAGGGATTTAGAGTTCATTGGTGTCAACCTCGAGTCATAGGGTACATTGGTGAGTCTAGACTACAACCGGCATATAGACTTGAAGTAGGAATTACTTGACTACTTGTGCATTTATACTCGAACGCTTCTACTCATATCTACTCTTAGTTCATCTTAATCTCACGTTGTTTAATTTGATTGACGCGCCACCTTGACTATATGAAATGATGTCGAATGCACATATGAATCAGGGTAATATAATTTCCGGGATTATATTACGGTGACTCATATGAACGTTCCGACATTATGACATAAAGAATTTAAGGCGAGTCGAGGAAAAACTTCCCTTTATCTTTATTCTATATCACGGTTAGTATTATTGAGAATACTAATCAATGATATTCTTGTGTCTTGAAGGAACAATGGCTCCTCGTCGTGTACGCCGCAATGAAACTCCCGAACAAGCTCTCGAACGGATGATAGCTACCGCCGTAGATGCGGCCATGGCCGGTCACTCATCCAACAACAATAATAATAACAACCACAACAACAACAACAACAACAACAACAACAACAACAATGGAGCCGGAAACTCAAACGAGGGATGCTCCTATAAAGCTTTCATGGGGTGCAAACCTCACACTTTTGATGGAACCGGGGGACCGGTCGTGCTCACCCGATGGTTTGAGCAAACGGAAGCCGTCTTTAGCATAAGCGGTTGTCGGGACCAAGACAAGGTCAAATACTCCACTCACACTTTCTCCGGAATTGCTCTAACATGGTGGAACACCTATGTTCAATCGGTGGGTACCGATGAAGCTCATGCCCTCTCTTGGGCCGATCTAAAGGAAAAGATGATTGTTGAATATTTTCCGCGCGAAGAAACCCGAAAGCTTGAGGAAGAACTAAGAGCTTTGAAAGCGGTCGGAAACGATCTTAAAGCTTATAATCAACACTTCGCCGAACTATCCTTGATGTGTCCAAATCTTGTTAACCCCGAATCTCAAAGGATTGAGCTCTACATGCTCGGTCTTCCAAAAAGCATCAAACAAGGGGTGATGTCATCCAAACCCACTACTCATCAAGCCGCTATGAACATGGCTCGCCAACTAATTGAAACGGTTGACGAAATCGTAGTTCCGGCACCTAAGGCCGAGGATAAATCGGGCGGCAACAAAAGAAAGTGGGAACCCTCCCAATCAAGCAACAACAACTTTGCTAAGAAGCCTTACACCTCCGATGGCAAGAGGGGTTATGCCGGGAACCTACCTCTTTGCAACAAATGCAACAAACATCACTTTGGTGAATGTGGCAAGTTAATTTGCCACCGGTGCCAAGGAGTTGGTCATAAGGCCAACGATTGTAAAAGTGCCACTCCCGTTGCTCGAAAGTGGCCCAATGCACCAAAGACGGGCACTTGTTATGAATGTGGTCAAACAGGTCATTATAGAAATGCATGCCCAAAGAAGAAAGATAACCCCAACACGCGCGGCCGAGCTTTCAACATCAACACCGAGGAAGCCCGGGATGACACTGAACTAGTCACGGGTACGTTTCTTCTCAACAATTCTTATGTCTCCTGTTTATTCGATTCGGGTGCCGATAAATGCTTTGTATCCAAGACTTTGACTCATTATTTTAGCACTCCACCTCTTCCATTAGATACCACTTATACCATTGAAGTGGCTGACGGGAAACTATTAAGTGCCGACACATATTACCGAGGGTGTACGATAAACATTTTGGGTAAGGAATTTGAAATTGACTTGATACCCATGGAACTAGGAAGCTTTGATGTAATAATCGGTATGAATTGGTTAGTCAAAACGAAATCTCACATTCTTTGTGATCTTAACGCAATCCGAATTCCTATCGAGAATGGTGAACCTTTGATCGTCTATGGCGATAAGAGTTGCACCGGACTCAACCTCGTTTCGTGTATTAAAGTTAGAAAACTACTCCGTAAGGGTTGTTTTGCGATCCTTGCTCACGTTAAGAAAGTCGAGTCCGATGAGAAGCACATCGATGATGTGCCAATTGTTAGTGACTATTCCGATGTATTTCCCGACGAATTGCCGGGTCTTCCGCCTCATCGACCGGTTGAATTCCAAATCGATCTTATTCCGGGAGCCGCACCCGTAGCACGTGCACCATATAGACTCGCTCCATCTGAAATGCAAGAATTGCAAAGTCAAATCCAAGAACTACTTGATCGTGGTTTTATCCAACCTAGCCATTCACCTTGGGGCGCTCCGATTTTGTTTGTTAAAAAGAAAGACGGATCCCTACGAATGTGCATTGATTATTGTGAACTAAATAAATTGACGGTTAAGAACCGATATCCTCTTCCTCGCATCGATGACCTCTTTGATCAACTACAAGGGTCTTGTGTATATTCGAAAATCGATCTCCGCTCGGGTTATCATCAATTGAGGGTTAAGGGGGAAGATGTCTCCAAAACCGCTTTCCGAACTCGTTATGGTAGTTATGAATTCCTTGTCATGCCATTTGGTCTCACTAACGCACCGGCGGTGTTCATGGATCTTATGAACCGCGTGTGCAAACCGTATCTCGATAAATTCGTTATTGTGTTCATCGATGACATATTGATCTATTCTAAAAATGAAGAAGAGCACGAACAACATCTCCGACTTGTGCTTGAACTTTTAAGACAAGAACAACTCTATGCCAAATTCTCCAAGTGTGAATTTTGGTTAAAGGAAGTTCAATTTCTTGGTCATGTTGTAAGTGACCAAGGTATTAAAGTCGATCCAACGAAAATCGAAGCCATTAGCAAATGGGAGACTCCTACTACTCCTACTCACATTCGTCAATTTTTGGATCTCGCCGGGTACTATCGTAGATTCATCGAAAATTTCTCTTTGGTTGCACGTCCTCTAACCGCATTGACTCACAAGGGAAAGAAATTCATTTGGGCGACCGAACATGAATCCGCATTCCAAATCTTGAAAACGAAGCTAACCACCGCTCCTATCTTGTCACTTCCCGAAGGCAATGATGACTTTGTTGTATATTGTGATGCCTCGAAACATGGTTTTGGGTGTGTATTGATGCAACGAACGAAAGTCATTGCTTATGCTTCTCGACAACTCAAAATTCATGAACGAAACTACACGACGCATGATCTCGAACTCGGAGCCGTCGTCTTTGCACTTAAAATGTGGAGACACTATCTTTATGGAACCAAGAGTACTATCTTTACCAACCACAAAAGTCTCCAACACATTTTCGATCAAAAGCAACTAAACATGAGACAACGACGGTGGATTGAAACTTTGAACGATTACGATTGCGAGCTTCGTTACCATCCCGGGAAGGCAAACGTAGTAGCCGATGCCTTAAGTCGAAAAGAAAGAGCGGTGCCTCTTCGTGTCCGAGCCTTAAACATCACCATCCACACAAACCTTAATAGCCAAATTCGGGTAGCCCAAGATGAGGCCCTCAAGGATGAAAACCTTTCACACGAGCTCTTGAACATTCTCGTCTCTCGATTCGAAATTAGGGAGACCGGACTCCGATATTACGCCGGAAGGATTTGGGTGCCTAGTTATGGGGACCTACGAAGCCTTATTTTAGATGAAGCCCATAAGTCACGATACTCGATTCACCCCGGTGCCAATAAGATGTACCACAACCTTAAACAACTATATTGGTGGCCGAACATCAAAAGGGACGTAGCTACTTATGTTTCCAAGTGTTTGACATGTTCCAAAGTCAAAGCCGAACACCAAAGACCGTCCGGACTACTTCAACAACCCGAGATCCCGCAATGGAAGTGGGAAAGGATAACGATGGATTTTATCACCAAGCTACCAAAAACGACGGGCGGTTGTGATACCATTTGGGTTATTGTTGACCGTCTCACCAAATCCGCACACTTCCTTGCCATGAAAGAAACGGACAAAATGGAGAAACTTGCACAACTTTACATTAAGGAGATCGTAGCCCGACACGGTGTACCATTATCGATTATCTCCGACCGAGATGGCCGTTTCGTTTCTAGATTTTGGCGTACTTTGCAAGAAGCGTTGGGAACGCGTTTAGACATGAGCACCGCATATCATCCTCAAACCGATGGACAAAGCGAACGCACAATTCAAACCTTAGAGGACATGTTACGAGCTTGCGTGGTTGATTTCGGAAAAGCTTGGGACAAGCACTTACCTCTCGCCGAGTTCTCTTACAACAATAGTTATCACGCGAGTATTAAAGCCGCACCTTTTGAAGCGCTATATGGCCGCAAATGTCGTTCACCTCTTTGTTGGGCCGAGGTAGGCGACGTGCAAATCACCGGACCCGAACTCATTCACGAAACCACCGAGAAAATCGTTCAAATCCGAGATAGGCTTAGGACGGCCCGAAGTCGTCAAAAGAGCTATACCGACAAACGACGCAACGATCTTGAATTTCAAGTCGGTGACTGAGTAATGTTAAAAGTCGCACCTTGGAAGGGTGTAATCCGTTTTGGGAAACGCGGGAAGCTAAATCCGCGGTATATTGGTCCTTTCGAAATCTTGGAGCGTATTGGAACCGTTGCTTATCGTTTAGACCTTCCGCCTCAATTGAACTCCGTTCATCCTACCTTCCATGTATCTAACTTGAAAAAGTGTCTTGCCGAACCCGATATCGTCATCCCTCTCGAAGAACTTACTATTGATGACAAACTTCATTTTGTGGAGGAACCGGTTGAAATTGTGGACACCTCCGTCAAGACATTGAAACAAAGCCGAATCCCGATTGTCAAGGTTCGTTGGAATGCCAAAAGAGGACCCGAGTTTACTTGGGAAAGACAAGATCAAATGCAAAGGAAGTATCCTCATCTATTCGTGAATTCGGAAACGCAAGATCTCGAGGAAGAAACAACGACTACTACGCCTACTTAAATTTCAGGACGAAATTTCTTTTAAGGAGTAGGTAATGTAACATCCCGCCTTTTTCCATTTACTTTTCCGTTATACTAATATAAAGTCCGTTATATGTTTATAACATCTCCCGTTGATACGCGTTTTAAATTATCTCGTTTAGGTAATTCCCGCACCCGAACGAAAGTTGAGGGACTAAACTTGACAAGGGATCAAACCCTTGACTAGGTCAAAGGGTCAAACCCCTTTCACCCATTCATTATCATCTCCATCTCTCTCTCTTTCTCTCTAGCAAGAACACACCCAATTTCCAAATTCATTCAATCATCATCTAAATTCGATCTAGGAGGCTTACAACAAAATAAATTACATATTCGTGATCCTCTCTTCATCCTCTTCGTTTTGGTACCAACTTCATCTCGTTTGGGTAACATTTCTAAAACACTAGTTTTCTTTAAATTTGTGTTCTTGACTTAAAAGTATGTTAATTAGTGTCTATGGCTCATTGTGATGTCGTGTATGTAATTTGTATGCTCGATTTGTTGTTTTTGGTGTAACTAGTTCATTATGAAAATTTCTTGCTAAATCCTTGATTTTGGATGATCAAATGTTATTAGATTGTTAATGTGCATGTTTTAAAAGTGTTACTAGTATCATTAGCTTCATTTTGATGTATAGATTGATTAAAGAAACTTCATAAACGCGATTATTGATTTTGTGAACTTTTGGTTAGGGTTGACAACTCTTAAAACGAACTTTTGATGCGTTGAATGCTTGTTAATGTTATTGATAAGTGTTTAGTTGTATTACATGTTTCATTACCTTCAAAACGGCATATCATATGTATAAATTGGATTCCCGAAACTTAAATTACAATTGATAAACTTGAAACTTGAAAATAAACCTCTATTGATCACTTGACGGGATTTCGGTTATAGTATATGATGTTTTTGCTTGATGAAAAGTGCTTAGTTGCGTTCCTTGTCGAAAGAGCTTTCCGATGATATAAAATACATGTTCTAATTGTTTGCGGATCATAAAATGTGATTGTTTGTGTTTTGGTTCGTCCATTTGAGGAATACAGCAAACAGGGCCTGGGAACCGATCAGGACGCCGTCCAGATACTGGGGACGCCGTCCCACCTTTTGAACCTAGACGCCGTCTAGGATATCAGGACGACGTCCCACCCTTCATTGTGGGACGCCGTCTAGCCATTTGGGACGCCGTCCCATTGTACTAAAACTGGCTGTTTGGGTTGTCTTTTGACGTAAAAATGTTTGCTATGCTACGGACCTCCGATTAACATGAAACTTGGCCAACATGCTCATATATGATTATATAACTTAGAAAAATTGTCGGATACCCGACCCGACCCCGTTGACTTTGACTTTGACCAAGTTTGACTTTTAATCAAACTTAACCAAATGGTTGTGCAATCGTTCTAACATGCTTTTATACTTGTATCTTGCATGAAACATGACAACTTGATTCACATGCTACATTATTGAGTCGTAACGAGCCATAGGACTAATTGAACATCTTTGACCTATCGTGTTTACCGTTATTGATACAAACCTATTGTTTAGGTCAAGACTAGCATTGTTCTTTGCACACGTTTACTTGTCGAAGTACTTTACTACTCGTGCACTCAAGGTGAGATCATAGTCCCACTTTTACTCTTTTTGAACTTATATTTGGGATGAGAAAACATAAACGATTCTTTTGAACTAAGTGAACACAAGAACGGGAAAACAAACATTCTACATACGAGTTTAGAACAAAAATCCTCAATTCGATTATCATTAGTTACACTTGCCGGGTGTAAGCGAGAACTTATGTTATATGGCCATATGGGTTGACAACCCTCATCTTTGACGGTTCACTACAGTCTACGGATGAAATATATTTTCGAGAATCAGTGTTTGTTCTAGCACTATGGATGGGGTATACAATGGATGGAATGTTAAGCTTTGATAATTGGGTGCTCGTGAAACAAACTTTTGGAATGTATTACTATTATTTCTTTGATGCAAATCTTGTGGTTCACTTGTACTTACTTACTTAAACCTATGATTTCACCAACGTTTTCGTTGACAGATTTCTATGTTCTTCTCAGGTCCTTGAACGATACATGATACATGCTTCCGCTCATTATTTTGATACTTGCATTGGATGTCGAGTATATATGCATACATGGAGCGTCTTTTAGATACTTTTAAATTGTGTCGCATAAGTTTCATTGTACTTAAAACTTTGTATCGTAACTTGTGGTGGAACTATTCTTGTAAACTTGAACAACCTTTACATTTGAAATGAATGCGACATATCTTTTGGTCAAACGTTGTTTTAAAGACTTATGACCACGTAACGGGACCTAAGTAGACGGCGCCGTCAATGACGATTTGGTCGGGTCGCTACAGTTTAGACACTTATCAAATAGTACAAATATTCTACCAAGGATGCGATATTACAACACGAAAAGACATCGACATAGCAGCTGGTGGTTCCATTATGAAGAAAACCGCAACTGAAGCTTATAAAATTATTGATAACACTGCTTCTCACTCACATGAGTGGCATCAAGAAAAAGATATCGTTAAATCATCTAAAGCGGCTAGAGCCGATTCTAGCCATGACTTTGATTCCATTTCTGCAAAGATAGATGCTTTTGAGAGACGAATGGAAAAGATGACTAAAGATATTCACTCAATACGAATTAGTTGTGAGCAGTGTGGAGGACCACATTTGACAAAAGATTGTCTTAGTATTGAACAAACAATGGAAACAAAGAGAGAATGTTTCATATATAAACCAAAGGCCTGAAAATAATTATCAGAATAATTATCAACCGCCAAGACCAAACTACAATCAAAATCAGAATTATAACCGAAATGTTCCATACAACAACCAACAAGGTTCTAGCAATCAACAAGTATATCTAATAATACTTACAACCAGCAAAGACCTATTTTACCAATTAAACCACCACAAACCGATGATAAAAAGCCAAATTTAGAAGATATGATGTCGAAGGTAGTTGAATCTCAAACGCAATTTTTCACATCTCAGAAATAAACGAATGAATAAAATGCTCAAGCATTTAGAAATCAACAAGCTTCTATCCAAAATTTGGAACAAAAAGTGAGCAACCTAGCAAGGTTGATAGGTGAAAGAAAACCGGAAAGTCTACCTAGCGATACAAATGCTAACCCCCGGAATAAAACAGCTAAAGCCATTACCACAAGAAGTGGTATTACACTTAAGCCACCTGAAATTCCTGTAAATTCTGAGGACTCTATCCCTACTCCACAAGAACCACAACCTGAGCAAGATAAGGAAACAGAACCGGTAGTTGAAAAGGTTAATGAAGATAACACAGTTAAGGCAAAACTTTATGTTAAACCATACCAACCACCGCTTCCTTACCCGAGTAAAATGAGAAAAGAAAGACTTGAAGCCGAGCAATCCAAATTCTTGGATATGTTTAAACAAATAAATGTCAATCTTCCTTTCATTGATGTGATTTCAGGAATGTCAAGGTATGCTAAATTCCTGAAAGATCTAATCACAAATAGAAAGAAAATGGAAGAACTTTCGGCTGTTACTATGAATGTTAATTGTTCTGCAGTGTTGTTGAATAAGATACCAGAAAAATTATCAGATCCATGAAGTTTCACAATTTCATGTTTTCTGGGTAGTCTTAGTTCAATAGAAGCATTGACAGATTTAGGTGCTAGTATAAATTTAATGCCATATTCATTATACACTAAACTAGACCTTGGAGAATTAAAACCAACACGAATAAGCATACAACTAGCTGATCGATCAGTAAAATATCCTAGAGGGATAATGGAGAACATGCTAGTTAAAGTTGGTACTTTAGTATTTCCAGTAGATTTTGTTATTCTAGACATGGAAGAAGATTCTCGAGTTCCTCTCATATTAGGAAGACCATTCTTAAACACGGCTAAAGCAATAATAGACGTGTTCGGTAAGAAACTGACCCTAAGTATAGAGGACGAGAGTGTTACCTTTTCTGTTGATAGAGCCATGCAATAACCGCAATCTGCAGATGATACATGTTATTATGTTCAAACTATAGATTCACATGCAGAATTGTTACAAGAATTTTCAGAATTACAAGGAACAGGAGAATGTTCTTTAGGAGAAGGAACTGAACCAATTGATGAAGCTGAAATGTTAGCTACACTCATGGCTAATGAATACGAACCAACAATAGAAGAACTTCAAATGCTAAAAGAGGAAGACAAATATCGATATAAATCATCGATAGAAGAACCACCGACATTAGATTTAAAGCCACTTCCAAACCATTTGGAATACGCTTATTTACATGGTGAATCCGAATTACCTGTAATAATATCGTCTTCTCTTACGAAAAATGAAAAATCTCAACTCATTTATGTGCTAAAAGCTCATAAACCAGCTATTGCATGGAAGATTCATGATATTAAAGGAATAAGTCCTTCGTATTGCACACATAAAATCCTTATGGAAGAAGGCCATAAAACCTATGTATAACGCCAACGAATACTAAATCCAAATATGCAAGATGTTGTTAAGAAAGAAATTATTAAACTACTAGATGCAGGTTTAATTTATCCAATTTCTGATAGTCCATGGGTAAGCCCAGTTCAATGTGTACCTAAGAAGGGTGGCATGACTGTCATCAAAAATGAAAAAGATGAGCTTGTTCCCACAAGGACTGTAACAGGATGGCGAGTTTGTATTGATTATAGAAAATTAAATGACGCCACCAGAAAAGATCACTTTCCCTTACCTTTCATTGATCAAATATTGGAAAGGTTAGCCGGAAATAGTTACTATTGTTTTCTTGACGGTTTCTTCGGATATTTTCAAATTCCAATAGCACCCGAGGACCAAGAGAAAACCACCTTCACGTGCCCTTATGGTACTTTTGCTTACAAACGCATGCCATTTGGACTTTGCAACGCCCCTGCAACCTTTCAAAGGTGCATGATGGCGATTTTTCACGACATGATAGAAGAATGCATGGAAGTTTTCATGGATGACTTTTCAGTCTTCGGTGATACTTTTGAAAAATGTCTAGTTAATCTTGAACGAATGCTTATTAGATGTGAGCAATAAAATCTAGTTCTTAATTAGGAGAAATTCCATTTCATGGTTAGAGAAGGCATCGTTCTTAGTCACAAAATTTCAAAGGAAGGAATTGAAGTAGATAGAGCTAAAGTAGATGTAATTGCTAAACTACCACATCCCACCAATGTTAGAGGAGTTAGGAGTTTTCTAGGGCATGCCGGTTTTTACCGAGGTTTCATAAAAGACTTTTCTAAAATTGCCACTCCTATGAATAAACTCCTAGAAAAGGATGCTCCATTCATCTTTTCAGATGAATGCACCAAATCTTTTAATATTCTTAAAGAAAAACTCACTAATGCGCCGATCATGATAACTCCAAATTGGAATCTACCATTTGAACTTATGTGCGATGCAAGTGATTTTGCAATGGGAGCCGTTTTAGGACAAAGGATTGAAAAATGATTTCAACCTATTTATTACGCTAGTAAGACGTTACAAGGAGCACAAATGAATTACACAACTACTGAAAAAGAACTCCTTGCTATTATCTTTGCTTTTGACAAATTTCATTCATATCTCGTTCTAGCTAAAACGGTGGTCTATACCGACCATTCTGCTCTTAGATACCTATTTTTAAAACAAGATGTTAAACCATGATTAATCTGTTGGATCTTACTCTTACAAGAGTTCGATATTGAAATCCGAGACAAAAATGGAGCAGAAAATCTCGCCGCTGCTCATCTTTCTCGTCTTGAAAATCCTGAATTAGAAGTTCTAAATGAATCGGACATACAAGATAACTTTCCTGATGAATATCTTTTAAAAATCGATTATAGTGAAATTCCATGGTTTGCAGACTATGCAAACTACTTATTATGTGGATTCCTTGAAAAAGGGTTGTCGTACCAAAAACGAAAGAAATTTTTTAGTGATATAAAACACTATTTTTGGGAAGATCCACATTTGTTTAAAAGTTGTCCCGATGGAATAATCCGCCGATGTGTATTCGGGGATGAAGCCAGTCAAATCTTAAACCATTGTCACACAGGACCAACAGGAGGGCATTATGGGCCTCAACTCACAGCAAGAAAAGTTTACGACGCTGGATTCTATTGGCCTACAATTTTCAAAGACGCACACCTTCTCTGTAAATCCTGTGATGCTTGTCAAAAGAGCCGAAAAAATAAGTCAACGTAATGAAATGCCACAAAATGTCATTCAAGTATGTGAAGTATTTGACGTTTGGGGTATTGACTTTATGGGTCCATTTCCAAAATCTCATAATAATCTCTACATTCTCGTTGCCATTGATTATGTATCTAAATGGGAGGAAGCACAACTCTCACAACTAACGATGCACGAGTTGTAGTCAACTTCTTAAAATGTCTTTTTCCAAGGTTTGGAACACCGAAAGCTTTAATAAGTGATCGGGGTACTCATTTTTGTAATAATCAACTTGAGAAAGTTCTCAAAATATATGGAGTAACTCATAAAATCTCAACCGCTTATCATCCACAAACAAGTGGACAAGTTGAAAATACCAACCGAGCTTTAAAAGGTATTCTAGAGAAAACCGTAGGAATCAAATCCAAAGGAATGGTCCATGAAATTGGAGGATGCACTCTGGGCTTTTAGAACAGCCTACAAAACTCCAATTGGAACCACACCTTTTAAACTCGTTTATGGAAAAACATGTCACCTTCCAGTAGAAATTGAGCACAAAGCATTTTGGGCTTTGAAGACGTGTAATCTTGATTTACATGAAGCCAGACGTTTACGATTAAGTCAATTAAACGAATTAGAAGAATTAAAACATGAAGCATACGAAAATTCGTTAATCTATAAGGAAAGAACGAAGAAATGGCATGATAAAAGAATCAGAAGTTCAAAAGAATTTAAGGAAGGAGACAGAGTCCTTCTTTTCAATTCACGATTCAAGCTATTTCCTGGAAAAATTGAAATCAAGATGGTCTGGACCATTCATAGTCAAAAGAGTTTTCCCGTACGGAACAGTAGAGTTAATAAATTCAAATGGGATTGAATTTAAGGTTAATGGTCACAGAGTTAAACATTACATAGATAATCCAATGGAAGTTAAAGATGAAGTTAATCACAATTTCGACACCACAGCTAACTAAGTGTGGGGAGAATCAAATATTTTAAGGGTAATATGTATTTCTGTTAGAGTTAGATTTTCTGTTTTCGTGTAGTTCTCGAGAATGGAATCCGCATGGTCTTTCCCTATCAGACCCTAAAGAACTAGTCTTCTCCCCCCATTCTGAATTTTTATTTTTTTTAGGTTTTACGAGATGAAGAATTCCTTTGATTTGAACCATGGTCTAATGCTACACGCTTTGATTACTAAACGTAATAATGACACACTCCCGAGTGAAGTGGTATCCTTCATAAGAGGCAAAATGGACGAAGTAAGGAGAGAACTCAGGAACAATCATAATAAGATACATTTTGGTAAAGAAAAATCAAAATCCGCAACAAAAAGAAGAGCACGACACCTTGAAAGATGTCATAAATGCGGAAAATGGTCACACGAAGGAAAATGTTCGAACAATCAAACACATTCCAATACCGAGTTCGTTACTTTATGTAGAGAAGGACCGTTCATATGTTTAGAAGAAAAATTATTGAAAATTCGAGGTTACGCTTATGTAGCTATGGAAAACCAAATCACACGACTCTCCTATGGGTCGGCTAAAGCAGGTCACTGAGAATTCTACCTCACAGGTAAGTGTGTACAGTTTTATTTTTATTTTTATTTATTGCTTTTAACCTTTTGATAATAAACGCTGAATCGTTCGCTATAAAGTATTAAATTGATATTCAATAAAATTAGGTATGCGAAACCGAAATTATTGATATCATACAAAAATTTATTACATCACTGCGAAATTTACCGTTTATTCATAAGGTATAAATATCTTTAATCAATCAATTCAAAATATTTCAGAAATTCTTCAGGAGTAAAACTAGGTAATATAGCCGAAATTACTTTACCCAAAAGAGGGACGTATATTTTTGATAATATTTGATTGATTAAAGTGAGATAAAAGACCAAAAAGATTTTTAATTTTAATTTTTACCTTGTTTTTAAATTAATATTAAATTATTATTGTAAATTTTTAAAACCAATATATTTAAGTTTTTAAATATTTTAAAAATTAATATTTTCAATATAAGTTTGTAAAATTAATGTATAAAAATATTAATGATATTTATATGAATTTTTAATTTTATGCATTTTAAATTTAAGTTTAGTGTGAATTTAAAAAATAAAAATGTACTTTATTTCATTAAGTTAAAATTTTGATATCTAAAATTCGCCGTAAGTTGAAGACTAGGTTATGGAACCGAAATTGATGTACCCGAGGGCGGGACGAGAAATTTTATTATCATTACTTTTAATTTTATTGATCTAAAGTATGCCAAAAACATAAAAAAAATCCAAAAACCTTAGCTTTTAAAACAACGCTTAAAAATGACAAATTTTATAATTTTGTCGAGAGACAAACTAGGACAACTATTCTAAAAGCCCTCATTCTAAAAGAAAACAAAATTTTAAAATTAATTATTTGTTTTATAAGTAAAAGGTTTTATAAAAAAAAAGAGGGATCAGACCCCATGCGATCGCATGGGGTTTATACTGTCTGGCCATGCGATCGCATGGGAGGAAAAACCTGGTCAGATACAAAAGACAGCGAGCAGCTCTCTGTCTTCACAAACACACACACAAACGAAAACACCCACAAAACACACTCAAAAATTCGCATTTTTCAACCAAAATCCATCAAATTTTTTGCTATAATCATGCCTATTTTCAGATGGAGAGGCAGGAAGGTAAAGATTTCACCCCTAAAACTCTTTAAATTCGAATTTTAGTATTCTTGAGCTAATTTTTACCTAATTTGATTTTGTTATTTTCTAGTGTAATTAGAGTTAAATTGTTAGTATATTATGCATGCATAACCTAGATTGATGCTATTTAACATGATTTGAAGCCTTAAACTTCAAATTTTTTAGAAATCTAGGGTTTGTGTTCTTGAGCAATTTGGGGCTTTTTGATATAAACAAGTTATGACCGATTTTTGTTATGAATTAGTGCTAAATTAAGTAGTGTAACATATTTAGGTTGTTAATTGATCCAAACTTTGATCCTAAACATGATTTTTGAGAATTAAAGTGGACTTTTTAAGTCTAAAATTCATGAACTTGATTAATTTGATATAAATGCCATTTGAAACTTGTTTAATTGCTAGTAATGATTATTTTGACATGTTATTTGAGATAAAAGCCTATGAACTTTGTAAACATTTTCATATATGATTATTTGAAAATGTGTAGAATTGATAAAAATATGAAAATGAGTATAAGTTTAATATGAATTAAACATATTATTGTAGTTGTTTTAATTTGTTATTTTGCTATCACTAATGCATATTTGGATGCACAAATTTTGTGTTTAATGTATTTTGCAGAGAAATACAGATACAGACGGTGCATCATCGTCTAGGCAACCTGATCCGGAACCACAGCCAGAGATACAATATCACGAACCGGAACAACAACCTGAACAACAACAACATTATGATCAACACGTGCCATACTATGAACCAGAACCACAATTTTTTATTGCCTACGTAGTATTTCCGGTTCACCATATAATAGAACACCCAACAATTCATGAAGAACAGTTGCATCCCAATTTAAGATTTGATAGAAGTTGGAGAGATTACCCGACGTACTAAAGTAACAAATTTAAGCTTTAGACCAAAAATGTAGAAGTACCAAGGGTAATAGATTGGGAGCCTTTGTAAAGGGTCCACCTAGCTAACCCAGTTAGGCAGCATCTAATCCAAAGTTATGACAGCTCTTCTTTTTCTGATTGGGAACGTTTATTTACCACTCATAGGCCTGTATATAAGGAGTGGTGTGTTGAGTTAATGAGTACTATAGCCTTAAATAAGGATGTAGATAGGTTAGACGATAAGAGTTTTCTTAGATTTTTACTTGGCCGTAGAATGTACAGGATGTCCATGCTGGACATGGCCAGGGCTTTACAGATTTACACTCCCGCTAAATTACTATCACCTAATTGTACAAATTTGATTTATCATGGTGAGAGGGTAGATAGAAATTTTGACGCTAACGCCATTTGGAGGCGTATGTCAAATTATAATATTTTTACGCGGGGAGGAAGTCACTCCTATTTAGATATTAATAAAGCCGAGCTTCGTATAATACATAGATTTTTAGCAAACTCGATTATACAAAGAGGTAACAACAAGGAGAAAATGACCCTACACGATTTATTTTACCTTAAGTGCATTCGAGACACTAGAGGCTATGTTAATATCCCCTACTGTGTTGGTTTTTATCTGTCCAAAATGGTGGAAGGTATACAGGACGGGGAATAATAGGAGGAGGTATTTTTGTTACTCTCATTGGAGAGTATTTAGGTGTAGATAGGGAACAAGGGGGTCCAATGATGGTGGTTAGAGAACAGGACGAGACTTTAGGTTTGCAAGTCTATCAAGGTGCAAAGGTATTGACTAGGAGACGCAATCAGGCAATACAATATCAGGGCAACCATCCACAGGTGGAAAGGGGTTCGGATGAGGAGATGGAGGAATCGGATGACATTAGGGATGTTATTAGGGATAGTGCTACTGACGTTTTCCAGCGTATAGATGAGGTAGAAATGACTAACGAGGCTAGGCATCGTCAGTATGAGTAGTGGCATGCCGAGAATGTGTACGAGCAATCCAGGCAACGCCAGCATGATAGATGGTACTATCATCAGCATCAGATCATGAGCCAGCTATCATATCAGGTACCGCATAATTCGCCACATCAGCCCGATATGCAACCACCCTTTACCTTGTACTACTCTAACCAAGCCTATCAGGACACCTATCACCAACCATGGAACCCGAATGATGACATGAACTGGAACCCCTATCCAGATTGATATAGTTCTGTTGGTGATTTCTATATTTTTATTGTTTTTATCTACTTATGTTTAAACATATAATATTGTGATACTTTTATGAAATTTTTCACATTTTTATTATTTTGTACTAATATTTCATATTTGATTTGAAAGTGGGATATTAAGTCTCATTTCAAATTATCATGCATGTTTATATTTGTATGTTTGTATATTGTCAATTGTACAAAATAGGGTAGAACAGCGCATTTTCAAAGACTGACATTAAGTTCAGCAAAAGCTATTAATTTTGACGACAAAATACAAAATATATGTGAAATAACAACAGACGGAATGATCAAATGAAGTGCTCCATTTATCATTCAAAGCATAACAATATGTTTGGAAACTTTGGTAAAGTTTTAATCATCTTTTTACGCTAATCACCCTCAATAATTTAAATTGTTACTGATTTCTTGCAAATGAGGGCATTGCAAGATCTTAAGTGTGGGAAGGGGTTAAATTCTTTCGGGTTTTAAAATTTTAATTTAAACACTTGGTTACCATTAAAAATACTAGTAACGCAGTAGTTGTATTAGAATCTAGTGATCTCTGATAATAAAGAACAACCCTAGTCTTATATACTGACTACCCAATTCTAGTAAAAATTTTAAAAATTTTCAAATAAATGAATTCAAAGTCATGTTTATACATATTTATGAACGATAAAACTAGGTGTTAACACCGAAATTATTGTTACCTCGTAAAAAACATAAATTGAGAAACAACTCAAAATGCTTGAATTCATTTAAAATGGAATAGAGGAGAATAAAAAGGCAAAGAAAGGAAAATAAAAGCCAAGTGTGGGAAAAATTTACCAAGTTATTTAGAACATATATCACATATTTTTGTACAAATAATTGAAGATACTTTTGTTTTGGACGATATTAATCAGTTTTACCCAGTTTATTGTAATATAAATAGAATTTATAAGGAAGTAAAGTCTTTCGAGAAAAAAAGACACGCGCTTCTTGATTTAGGTCAGGAAGTTGTCGTCCAGACCAGTTGTAGAGTCTACGAAAAACCTTGAAAAGTTTTCTCGAAAATCAGCTGGAAATCCACGGACATCAGCATCAAACAGGGTCGCCAAGTGGTCAGACTTATCCTAACAATGAGAGGATCTGTCTCGTATAATGGTGGCACCGTGCAAATTAGCTTATAAGACTAATGAATCAGATCCCCAGAAAGGATAATCTCCTTAAAGATCAAAAATCAGCTTTTAAGACTGATATTACTCAATCCTTGAGATTGACCTTAAAGATTGAGAATTCAAACTCATGGAATTCAATGATATCTAAACTCGAGCTTGAACGAGAAAATATTTTGATCAAATTAAAACCGATTTGTTTTCTGAAAACCCATTTACAATGTGTTCATTACCATTGAACGTAAAATCCTAGGAATTCACCTGGAATTCATTAGGTCACCTGAACTAAATCGGGTGTCAACCGTAAGAACGGTGGTTGCATAGCATGGTCGAAGACAGGACCTTGTGCCAGACCGAAAAACTATAGGGTGATCTTTACTATTGCTCCTACAAAGGATAGTAATTGCATCCGACACGATATAGACCATAATTATCTGCATGTCACGGGACATTGCCTTAACAGTTGCATGTTCAACGCTTTCCTTTACAACTGGATGGTAGTTTACCGAAAGGTAATATACGGAGCAAGTATACTGGACGTGTTGTTTTCCTAATACAAGGTTAGCAAGTGGGTGACACAAAACCATAAGTTTTAAGCTAAAATTTTAAAATCTGAAACCCACAAACCCACAAAAACAATTTGCAAACACCGGTGAAGGGTTATTCCGGAAAACTTATCTAGGGTGAAAGCTAGATTGAATTTTCAAAAGATTAAAAGTTTTCATAAAGATCCAATTTCCTTAAAGGATCTAAATTTTCATAGTCATGTGGGACTGTAAACCACAACGTTACTATCATTGTTCATACCGCCGTATAGAAATCACTGATGTACAAAGTATGAAGAATGAAGAAGTGATTCAAGTATGTTTATATTCAAGTTCTATATTGCTTGAGGACAAGCAACGCTTAAGTGTGGGAATATTTGATAATGCTAAAAACGAACATATATTTCATAGCATTATCTTTCAAGAAAGACAAGCTTTTAGTGTAATTGTTCTATTTACAAGTGATATTCGTTTAAATATTAAAAGGTGAAGACAAAAGACAGATTCGACGAATTGAAGACGCAAATGACCAAAACGCTAAAAAGTACAAAGTACAATCCAAGAGGTTCAATTTATTGATGAGAAACGTCTAGAAATTACAAGAGTACGAGCCGCGAAACGCAAAGTACAGAATATTAAATAGTACGCAAGGACGTTCGAAAATCCGGAACCGAGACATGAACCAACTATCAACGCGTAACGCAATGGACCTAAAATTATGAGTCAACTAGGCACAAGAATATAATAATATATAAATTATATATATTATATATATTATATTATATATTAAATAAACTCAGCAGCCCACGTTTTAGTTGACAATGTGAGCTGGTACAGCTGGCCGTGCGATCGCATGACCAGGTAGTGTTAAAGTCATGCGATCGCATGAGGGGCTGTAGCTGGCCAAGTCCTATAAATTGCAACGTTTTCGGCCGAATTATGTACACCTTTTTCTAATCTCTTACTC
Organism: Rutidosis leptorrhynchoides; assembly: GCF_046630445.1. NCBI lineage: Eukaryota > Viridiplantae > Streptophyta > Magnoliopsida > Asterales > Asteraceae > Rutidosis > Rutidosis leptorrhynchoides. The sequence continues at coordinate 42,281,392 of NC_092336.1, forward strand.
TCTCAATATATATATATTTATATTTATAATTTTAATTTTAATTTTAATTTAAGATTAATAATAATAAGGTTATGTTAGCGAATGTTTTAAGTTTGTAAGTCGAAACTCTGTCCGTGTAACACTACGCGATTAATACTCATTGTAAGCTATGTTCAACCTTTTTAAATTAATGTCTCGTAGCTAAGTTATTATTATGCTTATTTAAATCGAAGTAATCGTGATGTTGAGCTAAATATTAAAGACGGGGTTATTGGGCTTTGTACCATAATTGGGGTTTGGACAAAAGATCGACACTTGTGAAAATTGGACTATGGGCTATTAATGGGCATTATATTTGTTTAACTAAATGATAGTTCGTTAATTTAATATAGAGATTTACAATTTGAGGTAATTATAAATAACCACATACACTCGATCGGATACGATGGGCGGGATATTTATAAATACTAATAATCATTCATTTAACCGGACATGGGGATGGATTAATAGTCAATTGACTCATTAAAACAGGGTGGATTACATACAAGGACACTTGGTGTAATTATTAATAAAGTATTAAAACCTAAGATTGCACACAGTCGATAACCTAGTGTAATCATTAACAATGTATTAAGACCTTGTTACAGTTTAAGTCCCCAATTAGTTGGAATATTTGACTTCGGGTATAAGGATAATTTGATGAGGACACTCGCACTTTATATTTATGACTGATGGACTGTTATGGACAAAACCAGATGGACATATTGAATAATCCAGGACAAAGGACAATTAACCCATGGTAATAAATTAAAATCAACACGTCAAACATCATAATTACGGAGGTTTAAATAAGCATAATTCCTTTATTTTATATCTCATCGCACCTTTAATTATCGTACTTTTAATTATTGCAATTTTATTTATCGTTATTTTATTTATCGCACTTTAAATTATCGCACTTTTATTATCGTTATTTACTTTACGCTTTAAATTAAGTCATTTGTATATTTAATATTTTACATTAGGTTTTAATTGCGACTTAAGACATAAAATCGAAAAACTGGTCATTAAACGGTAAAAAATCCCTATATATATACATATATATATATATATATATATATATATATATATATATATATATATATATATATATACATATATATATATATATATATATATATATATATATATATATATATATATATATATATATATATATATGTATATATATATATATATAGGTACACTGCCTGCGGAACGAACCGGACTTACTAAAAACTACACTACTCTACGATTAGGTACACTGCCTATAGTGTTGTAGCAAGATTTAGGTATATCCATTCAATAAATAGATAAATAACTTGTGTAAAATTGTAGCGTATTTAATAGTATTTAGTAGTAAAATATAATCTATTTCGTATACTACCCTGCACACATCACTAATCTTTTATCTCTAACTTATGTTAACTAATGAATTATCACAATCGATTCATTTTTGTAAAATTGATATTGACAAAAACACATTGTGGAAGCTTACGTTTCAAGTTAAAAATCATTTTCCAGTTAAGAAAGTTAATTTACCTAAAAATAAAAAAATGAGTAAAATGTAGTGTCTTTTTATGTATTTTTTAGATTATTCTAAATATAGCCTTAAGACTATATTTAATAACTAAATTCACGCTTAAATATCTTGTACATTGAGTTGGTTAAACGTAGTGAATATGTACTCGTAATTATCACTTAAGTATACACATTTCATGTCTGATTTCTTAAGGATAGCCTTTACTATCTTTAGAAAAACTCCTTTTGTTTTTTTTTTGGACAAAAGTATTAATATGTATATATGTAATAGAACTAATTCTGGTGGAGCAACAATAAGCAGATCATAACGATCTATAAACTGGAGTACTTGGTCACAGACTATCAAAACTCCATGACACTTACTATATTCGTTCTAAACACACTGAACGACAATATTAAATACAGAGTGAGCACTATATGAATTACAAATGAAATGACAAACAACAACAACAACCACATTACCTACGATCTGCTGCTGTATAATTTTTTTTTTCTTTCTTTCTTTTCTGGTCTCATGATCACAAGCAAACAAGTCTTTTCTGTTTCAAACACAATCTTTAAAACAAACAATTAAATTTAATGTTTTGTTTGATTCTTGGTCGACTGTTATGAGGAAGAAGAGTAGAGAAACGTAATAAATGAGTTAAATATAAATAGTTTCTGCTTTAAATCATAAAGAAATAGATGGAAGGATGGTTTGGGTGTTTGTTGGGTGAACGAGAGGTCTTGGGTTCGAGCCCCGTCTTGGGCATTTTTTTTAGAAAAGTTTTTCAAGGTAGTTTTATATTTCTATATTATTATTATTATTATTATTATTATTATTATTATTATTATTATTATTATTATTATTATTATTATTATTATTATTATTGTTATTATTAGTTATCATTATTAATTATTATTATCATTAACATAATTTATGATATTATCATTATTATTACTAGTATTATCATTTAAAAATTATTAGTATTATCTAATATTATTATTATTAGTAGTATTATTAATAATTTTATCATTTTAAATATTATTATCATTATTAAGATTGTGATTATCATTATTATTATTATTATTATTATTATTATTATTTTTATTATTATAAAAGTAACACAATTTATTAATATTAGTATTAGTATCATTTTATAATTAATAGTATTATTATTATCATTTTTAACATAAGTGTAATTATCAATATTAGTATTGTTATTATTAAAAAGTATTATCATTATTATCATTTTTACAAAAATTATCATTTTTGCTCTCATTAAAACTATATTATTATTATTATTTTTATTACTAGTACCATTATGAATATTACTATTATCATTATGAATATTATTACTATTATTATTACAAAATAATACAACTCTTTATTCATTATCATTATTAAAAGTCATTTTATCAAATAAATACTTATATATATAATATATATATAAAAGTATAATAATATATAATATATATATATATATAAAAGTATAAAAATATATAATATATATATTATATATATATATATATATATTATATATATATATATATATATATATATATATAGAAATATATATATATATATATATATATATATATATAGAGAGAGAAATATATAGCAATTGAAATAATATATATAAACTTGTTCGATTACGAATATACGTTTTAATATATATAATTGATATAGGTTCGTGATTCCGAGGATAACCCTACACTTGTTCAGTGCCATCATATGCATATTTACTACAAACTATCGTATCGTATCGTGAGTTTTCATAGCTCCCTTTTTATATATATTTTGGGCTGAGAATACATGCGCAACTTTTATAACTGTTTTACACGTTAGACACAAGTACTCAAACTTTTATGCTATATACGTGCTTTGTCATGCTACATCCCTACCGTAATATCGTTAATTACTGAGGTATAAAATGCAAACTTAGTTATTATGAATAGCGCTATTGAGAGTAACGTCTCTGTCCATTTGATCGTTGGTCTTTGGATACATAATAATGATTCAACGACACTGACAGTACAAGGTGTCACGGGGTAACTTTTGTTTAGTCGCGATATTACAAACAGCAACTCTTTCGATTGATATATTTGGTATTAATCAACTTTAAACTGAAATCTTGTGGTCTAATGCTATACTGAACTATTGATTTATGATAAACCTATGAACTCACTCAACCTCGTGTTGACTTTTTAAGCATGTTTATTCTCAGGTACTTAAATATTGCTTCCGCTATATATCTGCTGCTTTGATGATGATTTCTTGCCATGCTTGGAGTCTTTATGCATTACTTACCAGTTCATTTAAAAACATTTAATGCTCTAAATACAATGTAATCTATTTAACTTCCGCTGCAAAACTCAATAAAACGTCTCATATAGAGTCGTTCTTGTTTATACAACTGTGATTTGATATAATTAGTCACAAATACCCCAGGCCCTATTTGGGGGTGTGACAGATTGGTATCAGAGATGTATTGTTGTAGAGAACCAGGATTGCATTTTAAGTGTGCCTTATACAATTAGGTACCTTAGCAATGTAGGACTACAATTTTCCTTGACCATAGCGCTTTAAATTGTTGCCTTTAATTGTTAAATGCTACACTATACCTTAGAAACTATGCTTATTAAATTCTTTAATCTTCCTTAGAATGCCGAGCCAATCTGAGAACTCTGTCCACTCTCCTAAGTGCTCTCCAATTACGCCACCGCATTCAAATGCGACACCTGTTGATTCCGCTGACTCTGGCTCTAATCACTCACTGGTATATAAACCAATGAGTACTTCTGAATGGAATGCTATTCAAAGCCTTCCTAACTCCAATGGTAACTTCTCAGGCTACGAGCCCGAAGAAGAGCCTATTGAGGAATCATCTGAAAACTTATCTCTAAAGAGAAAGCAAACTGAAACCGCTACTGCTGATGAAGCCGGTCCATCAAAAAGGGCTAGCTCACCATTTCGTGAAAACATCGCTCAGATAGAGGTGCGTCTAAATAACCTAGAGAAAGAAAACAAAATCTTGAAAGAGATCATCATAGAATCCTTCGTAACTCAAACCGAAAGGCTAGAGAAACTTGTAAAGTATAACACAGAAAAAGTGATGGAAAAGTGATGAAAGTGAAGGCTGATGAAGAACGTGGTACCAGGTGGGGTAAACATTCCATGGTTTATCTTGAAAACAACATGAAAGCTATGATGGAGAACGAGAAGGGTCGTGTCACCAGTCTTTTTGCTATGACAGACTATCACCACAACATTCTCAGCGGCAGGGTCGACAACTTTTACGACCACCTCGAGTACCTTCACGACAAGCAAAAGGCTAAAAATGACAAGTTTGAGAAGCTCATGGAAGAGGTCAAGAAGCTTCTAGGTGACATGAAGAGGAGCTCCGATCCTAAGTAGGATATCTTAGCCTACTAGGAAATCCATGTTTTCTGTTTTCATTATTTGTTCTGGCTTTAAGATTTCCTTTCTTGTAAGGGCTTTTGCCCTAAGTACTTTCTTTTTCAGTGTAATAAAGAGGTTTACCTCTACTCGTTTAATAATAAAGTTGAGTATGTTTATTTAAAATAACTCGTCTTAACTCATTGCAACTTTCTATGTGAACATACTTGTTTACTCGCTTCAAAGTATTGAATAAACCCTTATAACTTATTCATTAACTCAACCTATCTATGTTATTGAAGATAATGGTTCGTCCACAAGCTCCTGCTGCTACTCCAAACATTCACGTACCTATATGTCTTATGCCTTTATGCATCGGTTTGCGAACTGAAAAATGTCATTGAGTTATCGAGAATCTCAAAGACATCATAATGTCATCACTATTCATATTCATTACTTTTGAAAATCACAACATTTCTTCGTCAACCGTTAGATCCATTGATGGATACATCTTACGCCTAAACACTTCAACTCCAAATTTTTTAAAACACCTCAGAACTATAACCAACGAATTCAGATTCGTTAATGATAGTGTTCCAAATGAACATATATTTAGTAGCAATATCGTTCCAATATGTAAAGTTTTTAAATGTAATTTCCTTATTTTTAGTTGTAATAGTTAAATAAATAAGTGCGAAGACGAAAGACGCAAATCGCTCGAAAATGAAGATTTAAAGACAAAAACGAAGATTTGAAAGACCAAAACGTCCAAAAAGTTCAAAAGTACAAGATACAGTCAAAAAGGTTCAAATTATTGATGAAGAACGTCTAAAAATGACAAGAGTACAAGTTACAAAACGCAAAGTACAAGATATTAAATTATACGAAAGGACGTTCGAAAATCCGGAACCAGGACATGAACCAACTCTCAACGCTCGACGCAACGGTGTAAAAATTACGAGTCAACTATGCACAAGAATAAAATATAATATTTAAATAAATCATAATAAGAATAATATTAAATAATAAAAAGTTGTTAATTGAGCATAGTTCAGGGGTCGTAAATGAAAATTTGAATTCTAATTTGCCTATAAAAGAACGATACGTTCGATGATGTAGGGAGAGAATTTTTTTATCCGATCTTTTTTTTTCTTCCATCAATTATCAATATCAATTATCAATATCTATATTCTATATCTCTATCATAATGTTAATGTAATAAGATATAACAATAATCTTAATTTTAAGTTTAAATTATGATAATAATAAGATTTATGATAGAGATCATTTGAGTGTGTAAGTCGAAATTCTGTCCGTGTAACGCTACGCTATTTTTAATCATTGTAAGTTATGTTCAACCTTTTTACATTAATGTCTCGTAGCTAAGTCGTTATTATGCTTATTTAAAACGAAGTAATCATGATGTTGGGCTAATTACTAAAATTGGGTAATTGGGCTTTGTACCATAATTAAGGTTTGGGCAAAAGACCGACACTTGTGGAAATTGAACTATGGGCTATTAATAGATGGGGGGTATTGTCTAATTGAGTGACAACTCATTGGAGTCTGTCGAACCTATCTTCAAATTAATTAACCTAATAATTAATAATGATTATGGTTGTCCTATTTAGTGATGTTCATATGGAATCTGTTATAATCATTTAATTAATCAATTGGGTTGGGTAATTGATTATTCATTCTGATCAAGTGGATGAATTAATATTCATAAACTAATTAAAACAGGGGTGAATTACATACAGTGATAACTGGTGTAATTGTTGACAGAAGTGATAACTGCGTCACAGTTTAAATCCTTAATCAGTTGGAATATTTGACTTCGGGTATAAGGGTAATTTGACGAGGATACTCGCACTTTATATTTATGACCGATGGACTATTATGGACAAAAACCAGATAAACGTATCAAATAAACCAGGACAAAGGACAATTAACCCATGGTAATAAATTAAAATCAACACGTCAAACATCATGATTACGGAAGTTTAAATAAGCATAATTCTTTTATTATATTTCTCATCGTATCTTTATTTACTGTCATTTTATTACTCGCAATTTTATTTTCTGTCATTTTATTTATCGCAATTTATTTTACGCACTTTAATTTTTGTCATTTATTTTTACGCTTAAAATCGACAAACCGGTCATTAAACGGTAAAACCCCCATTTTATAATAATACTACTACTTATTTATATATATATTTTTACAAATAAACTTAATAATATAGCGTTAACTTCACCAGCTCCCTGTGGAACGAACCGGACTTACTAAAAACTACACTACTCTACGATTAGGTACACTGCCTATAGTGTTGTAGCAAGGTTTAGGTATATCCCATCCGTAAATTAATAAAACTTGTGTCATATTTTGTAGTATTTTGTATTAAAAATAATACTATTTCGTACCCTCACGCTACATCATCAAGTTTTTGGCGCCGCTGCCGGGGAGCGCTAAAACGCTATATTTTTAATTATAATAATATTGAAATAAAATATAATAATATAATAATATTGAAATAGAATATAATAATATAATAATATTGAAATAGAATATAATAATATAAAAATATTTAAGAATCAAAATTTACGTAAATTTTAAAAAAAAAAAGTCGTATTTATTAAATACTTCAGGGGTATATTATGTAACTTATAATTAATAATTGCTATCATGTCGCTTTCATGTGAATAGTAAATTAATTAATTTATTTTCATTTACTATTCATGAATAGTAAATGAATTAAAAAAAAAAAAAGTTTTAAAAAAAAATTATAATTATAAAAAAATTATTAATTTGTAAAAAAAAAATCGTTTTTTTTTTAAAAAAAAAAAAAAAATTTTCGTTTTTTAAAAAAAAAAAAAAAAAAAAAAATTTGTGTAAAAAAAAAAAAAAATCGTTTTTTTTAAAAGAAAAAAAAAATCGTTTTTAAAAAAAAAAAAAAAAAAAATTTGTAAAAAAAAAAAAAATCGTTTTTTTTTAAAAATTAAAAAAAAAAAAAAAAAAAAAAAAAAAAAAAACGTAAAAAAAAAAAAAAAACGTAAAAAACAAAAACGTAAAAAAAAAAAAAAAAAAAAAAAAAAACGTAAAAAAAAAAAAAAAAAAAAAAAAAAAAAATTATTAAAAAAAAATATATATATTTTTAAAATTTTGTCTATAAAAAAAAAAATGTTTTTTTTTAGTTTTATTACCTTTAGATTTTTAGACTATAGTCGCAACTTTTAGTATTAAGTTTAGTTTTGCCATAGTTATTTTTACTTCTAGAATTTTTAGGCTTTGCCGTAAAATCCCTTAAGTGCTTATTCCTTAGACTAAGTTTTAGGTGCTTTAGAATTTTACGACGCCGTATTTCGCACTACTTTCTTATTTTTATTTTTCGACGCCTATTTTTCGACCTTTTATTTTTCGACATTTTTCGACGCGCAATCTATTTCTTTCTTATTTCTCGCCATTCTAGTTTTTAGGACTTAGAATTTTTTTCTACTTCTTCTCTAAATTTCTTAAAATTACGAAAATTTATTTTAAGTGGTTAAATTGATAGACATCAAAATTTTCTGGTTCGTAGTAATAGTTGGATTTGTACGTGGACCGGGTTATTGGAGCCAAACAGTCCTCAATTATATTGAGACCAAACGAATCCTGCCCCTCTGCTGCATCTTTTGGCTATTCGAAACGTGGGCAAAATCAGAAAAGTCTATTGGTTGGATAACTTATTATAATTTTTCTTTCCTTTTTAAAACTAATAGGATATTCAGTGAATGCACCGAGCAAGACGTTCACCACCTTTTGTACGTTCACCACCTGTAACTCGATCAAGACATCGTTTAACAAATATAGCTGCCGTTGATTTTTCTTTAGACTCGTCATCAAGTCGACCGAGTACTTCAACTCAAATTTCCGATAATCCAGTTTTTGAAACCAATATCACAATTGAGAATCCGGAGAATACTCAGGGACAATTCCGAGACCCTGATCCATTAATTATTCCTCCGGAACCACCAATCATTCAAACAGAGATTGTTGAGGAAGAAACCATTAAATCAGAAACCTCTAGTGATTCAGATACAACACTTCCAATCATGGAAAATCTAGAACCTCTAAGTATGGAAGATCGAATGAGGGCTAAACGCACGGGCCAAGGTCATGCCATTATTAAACCAGAAGTTAATGCGTCAGATTATGAAATTAAAGGACAAATTCTACACATGGTAACTAATCAGTGCCAATATAGTGGTACGCCGAATGAAGACCCAAACGAACACCTTCGTACGTTTAAAAGAATTTGTACACTATTCAAAATCCGAGAAGTGGAGGATGAACAGATCTATCTCATGTTGTTTCCCTGGACTTTAAAGGGAGAAGCCAAAGATTGGTTAGAATCGTTACCTGAAGGGGCGATTGACACATGGGATGTTTTAGTTGAAAAATTTCTTAAACGATTCTTTCCGGCATCCAAAGCCGTGAGACTTCAAGGAGAAATTGTTACGTTCGCGCAAAATCCAAATGAAACATTATATGAGGCGTGGACAAGATTCGGAAGGATGTTGAGAGGATGTCCTCAACACGGATTAGATACTTTTCAAATAGTACAAATCTTCTATAAAGGCGTAGACATCGCCACACGAAAAGACATCGACATAACCGCTGGTGGATCCATTATGAAGAAAACCGCAACTGAAGCTTACAAAATTATTGATAACACAGCCTCCCACTCGCATGAGTGGCACCAAGAAAAAGATATCTTTCGATCATCTAAAGCGGCTAGAGCCGATTCTAGCCATGACTTTGATTCCGTTTCCGCAAAAATAGATGCTTTCGAAAGACGAATGGAAAAGATGAATAAAGATATTCACGCAATACGAATCAGTTGTGAGCAATGCGGTGAACCACACTTATTGAAAGATTGTCACATTGAACCAACGATGGAACAACGAGAGAATGTTTCTTATATGAACCAAAGGCCTGGAAATAATTATCAACCGCCAAAGTTAAACTTCAATCGAAATCAAAACATTCTTTACAATCCAAACGGACCCAACAACAACTCGTATAACCAACAAGGTTCGAATAACCAACCAACTCAAAACAACACTTTCAATCCACAAAGACATGGCTTGTATAAACCACCACAACAAACCGAAGAGAAAAAGTCAAATATGGAAGACGTGGTATTTAAGCTAGTTGAATCTCAAACACAATTTATTGAAACTCAAACCCAAACGAACGAGAGGTTTGATCAGTCATTAAGAACTCAACAAGCTTCCATTTTGAATCTAGAAAAACACGTAGGTACTCTTGCTAGCATGATGAGTGAGAGGGAACAAGGAAAGCTACCGAGTAATACTGAAGTAAATCCTCGGAATGAGAATGTTAATATGGTTTCAACGAATTCTGAAAAACCAGCACCAGAAGATGGGAAGGTTTTAGATGAGAGTAACAATGAAGAAGTTACACCACCACCACCCGAGTATGTAAAACCAATGGTGGCACCATACAAACCACCCATCCCGTTTCCAAGAAAAGGAGTTGAGTATGAGCAAGTGATAGGTAATAAAGATTGTGATACCTCTGGAAAGAAGAAGAAGAAAAAGAATAAGAAAGTGCAAGAAACAAAAGCCGTAAATATAAACCCGGTGAAGACAGTTACACCAAAACCTCCACCTAGGGTAGGTGATCCGGGTGAATTTATTGTTCCTTGTCTACTTAGTGATTGTGTCATGTATGATGCACTAGCAGATTTAGGTGCGAGTGTAAGTGTTATGCCTCTTTCCTTATATAAGAGATTAGGTGTAGGTAAGTTAAGTCCAACGGATATGAGTGTTCGACTCTTTGATCAAACCATTAAGCACCCAGTTGGAATTGCTGACAACCTACCCATTCAAGTAGGTAATTTAACCTTTCTAGTCGAATTCATTGTCATTGACATAGAAGAGGACCCAAACATTCCTCTAATTTTAGGTCGGCCATTCTTAGCGTCCACCGGGGCGTTATTTGATGTAGGAAATGGAAGAATGACACTTAGTAGTGGTAACAAATCGATCACCTTTATGATTCGAAAGTCTAAATCTCCACCAACCAAAACCATTGAACCAGCAAAAACGATTGGTAACAACCATGTTGTTTTACCAACTCCAACGGTAGTGCTTAATAATAATAAAACGCCTAAGTGTGGGGAAAATGAAGTAAAACCTAATGATGACTTGATAACAAAGAACCCCGTTGTTGATACGAAATTAAATAATCCCGTTATTAATAGTTCAATGAAGAAACTTATTAAACGGATTCGCGATGCTAGAACCAAGGGGAACTTTAAGTTATGTAACCGGTTAGTATCCAATCTATCACCTAAAGAAAAGGAGAAACTAGTTGAAATTGTGGATATTACACAGGAATCCGACCAATGGCTTAAAGAAAAAGTCACGGATATGCAAGTTGATTATGGACCAAGAGAAATTAACGATGAAGTTAATCACAATTTTGACACCACATCTACCTAAGTGTGAGGAGATTCAAATATTCTAAAAAGAAAATGCTGTTTGTAGTTAGTTGTTCTGTTCTCGTGTAGTTCCGAGAATGGAATTCGATTGGTCTTTTCCGCTAGCAGACACTAAAGAACTAGTTTTCTCCCCCCATTCTGAATTTTTGTTTTTTTTTAGGTTTTATATGAAATTAATATGCTTTTAAGTTTTGTGTGATTTTAAAAACAAAATTTACTTTAATTCATTAAGTTTAAAAAATGATTTCTAAACTCGTCGTGAGTTAAAGACTAGGTCGTTGAGCCGAAATTGCTTTACCCGAGGGCGGGGCGACAAATTTTGTTATCATTTAATTTTATTGATCTAAAGTATGTAAAAAAAAAAAAAAATATATATATTATATTAATTTTTGAACGTAGGGATTATATACCAAACTTCAAAAATATGTATATATGTTTGTATTTTATGTTATGTACACAACAGGGTAAAACAGCGCACTTTCAAAGACTGTCATTAAGTTCAACAAAAAGCTACTAATTTTGATGACAAGGCGCAAAATATCAAATGTGATGTAAAATAATATGCTTACAAACTGGGTATTTTTAATCACTTTTCTACACTAATCACCCTCATGAATTTATAATTATAGTCTGATTTCATGCAAATGAGGGCATTGCATGATCTCAAGTGTGGGGAAGGGTTATAAATTCTCTCGGGTTTACACTTAGTTTATTTGCCAAATTTTGTGAAAATTTGAAAAATTTTCAATTAAATGAACTCAAAATCATGTTTATACATATTTATGAACGATGAAAACTAGGTGTTAATACCGAAATTATCGTTACCTCGAAAAGGACATAAATTGAGAAACAACTTAAAACGCTTGAATTCATTTAAAATGGAATAAAGGAGAATAAAAAGGCAAAGAAAGAAACTAAGTGTGGGGAGAATGTACCAAGTTATTCAATTAAAAACTATCTATCACATATTTTTGTACAAACAATTGAAAATACTTTTGTTTTGAACAATAATCAACTGTTTTATCCGATGAAAGAAAAGAAGAGATGGATCTACACGATGAATCAATTCCATCATTTGAAGGAAGTAAAGTCTTCCGAAAAAGACACGCGCTTCTTGATTTAGGTCATGAAGTTGTCGTCCAGACCAGCTGTAGGTTGACGAAAAATCTAGAAAAGTCATCTCTAAAATCAGCAGGAAATCCACGGACCTCAGCATCAAACAGGGTCGCCATGTGGTCAGATTTATCCTAACCATGAGAAGGATTTATCTCGTACAATGGGGAGGCACCGTGCAAATTAGCTTGATAAGACTAATGAATCAGATCCCCAGAAAGGATAATCTCCTTAAAGATTAAAAATCAGCTTTTAAGACTGATATTACTCAATCCTAGAGATTGACCTTAAAGATTGAGAATTCAAACTCATGGAATTCAATGATATCTAAACTCGAGCTTGAACGAGAAAATATTTTGATCAAAAATACAAACCGATTTGTTTTCTGAAAATCCATTTTCAATGCGTTCATTACCATTGAACGTAAAATCCTAGGAATTCACCTAGAATTCATTAGGTCACCTGAACCAAATCGGGTGTCAACCGTAAGAACGGTGGTTGCATAGCATGGTCGGAGACAGGACCTTGTGCCAGACCGAAAAATCATAGGATGATCTTTACTATCGCTCCTACCAAGGATAGTTCTAGCATCCGACACGTTAATAAGACCATAATCATCTGCATGTCACGGGACATTGCCTTAACAGTTTCTTGTTCATCGCTTTCCTTTACAACCGGACGGTAGTTTGCCGAAAGGTAATATACGGAACACGTAAACTGGATGTGTGCTTTCCGATACCGGGATAGCAGTGGATTACACAAACCTAAATGTTTTTAGCCAAAATATTGATCCACAAATATATTTTGCAACACCAATGGTGGATCAAATCAGAAAACTTATCTAGGGTAAAATCTAGCTTGAATTTTCAAAAGATCAAATGTTTTCATAAAGATCCAATTTCCTTAAAGGATCTAAATTTTTATAGTCATGTGGGACTGTAAACCTCCTTTCAAATGTGCACTTTGCTTTGGAAACCGAAAGTAAATCGGCTATTTGATTGCAAGTGTCGTTGACCTAAACCCGAGGCAACTGTGGATGACACACCCACCTTTAACCATCATTACTGTCATTGTTTATACCGCTATATCAAAATCACTGATGTACAAAATGTGATGAATAAAAAAGTGATTCATGTATGTTTTTATTTCAAGTTCTGTATTGCTTGAGGACAAGCAACGCTCAAGTGTGGGGATATTTGATAGTGTTCCAAATGAACATATATTTAGTAGCAATATCGTTCCAATATGTAAAGTTTTTAAATGTAATTTCCTTATTTTTAGTTGTAATAGTTAAATAAATAAGTGCGAAGACGAAAGACGCAAATCGCTCGAAAATGAAGATTTAAAGACAAAAACGAAGATTTGAAAGACCAAAACGTCCAAAAAGCTCAAAAGTACAAGATACAGTCAAAAAGGTTCAAATTATTGATGAAGAACGTCTAAAAATGACAAGAGTACAAGTTACAAAACGCAAAGTACAAGATATTAAATTATACGAAAGGACGTTCGAAAATCCGGAACCAGGACATGAACCAACTCTCAACGCTCGACGCAACGGTGTAAAAATTACGAGTCAACTATGCACAAGAATAAAATATAATATTTAAATAAATCATAATAAGAATAATATTAAATAATAAAAAGTTGTTAATTGAGCATAGTTCAGGGGTCGTAAATGAAAATTTGAATTCTAATTTGCCTATAAAAGAACGATACGTTCGATGATGTAGGGAGAGAATTTTTTTATCCGATCTTTTTTTTTCTTCCATCAATTATCAATATCAATTATCAATATCTATATTCTATATCTCTATCATAATGTTAATGTAATAAGATATAACAATAATCTTAATTTTAAGTTTAAATTATGATAATAATAAGATTTATGATAGAGATCATTTGAGTGTGTAAGTCGAAATTCTGTCCGTGTAACGCTACGCTATTTTTAATCATTGTAAGTTATGTTCAACCTTTTTACATTAATGTCTCGTAGCTAAGTCGTTATTATGCTTATTTAAAACGAAGTAATCATGATGTTGGGCTAATTACTAAAATTGGGTAATTGGGCTTTGTACCATAATTAAGGTTTGGGCAAAAGACCGACACTTGTGGAAATTGAACTATGGGCTATTAATAGATGGGGGGTATTGTCTAATTGAGTGACAACTCATTGGAGTCTGTCGAACCTATCTTCAAATTAATTAACCTAATAATTAATAATGATTATGGTTGTCCTATTTAGTGATGTTCATATGGAATCTGTTATAATCATTTAATTAATCAATTGGGTTGGGTAATTGATTATTCATTCTGATCAAGTGGATGAATTAATATTCATAAACTAATTAAAACAGGGGTGAATTACATACAGTGATAACTGGTGTAATTGTTGACAGAAGTGATAACTGCGTCACAGTTTAAATCCTTAATCAGTTGGAATATTTGACTTCGGGTATAAGGGTAATTTGACGAGGATACTCGCACTTTATATTTATGACCGATGGACTATTATGGACAAAAACCAGATAAACGTATCAAATAAACCAGGACAAAGGACAATTAACCCATGGTAATAAATTAAAATCAACACGTCAAACATCATGATTACGGAAGTTTAAATAAGCATAATTCTTTTATTATATTTCTCATCGTATCTTTATTTACTGTCATTTTATTACTCGCAATTTTATTTTCTGTCATTTTATTTATCGCAATTTATTTTACGCACTTTAATTTTTGTCATTTATTTTTACGCTTAAAATCGACAAACCGGTCATTAAACGGTAAAACCCCCATTTTATAATAATACTACTACTTATTTATATATATATTTTTACAAATAAACTTAATAATATAGCGTTAACTTCACCAGCTCCCTGTGGAACGAACCGGACTTACTAAAAACTACACTACTCTACGATTAGGTACACTGCCTATAGTGTTGTAGCAAGGTTTAGGTATATCCCATCCGTAAATTAATAAAACTTGTGTCATATTTTGTAGTATTTTGTATTAAAAATAATACTATTTCGTACCCTCACGCTACATCATCAGTTAACCTTATGAAGGCTAATGAAGCAACAAAAGCTATAGATGGTCTTAATGACCAAAAGCTTGATAATAAAGAATTGTGTGTTGAAAAAGCTTAAAAGAAAATCCGGTATTGAAAAACGGATTGAGCAAAACATGAAGGAGACTGTGGACAAATCACAAGGACTAAACCTGTAATCAAAGAATCTAGGTGATTCGATTTCTGATGAAAACCACAAAAGATCTCTTTACGTATTCTAAATCCTTACAGAAGAATTTTCTTCATTCTTCGATCTCAGAAATTCTAAGATATCACTGTATCTTTAAGTATAAATATCCTCAATATTTCTAAAGATACCTTCATAACTATTCTTGTCTGAAATTATTTATCACTTCGCACTATCTGTGTTACATAATAGAGGAAACTGTTTGAATTTCTATATTTCTGTAACATACAAGTTTAAATTATGAATGATTTGAAGTAGTGTTGGGAATTGAAGCATGAGTTAGTATAATATAATGACGTCAGACCAACGTGATTATATTACAGTAAGTCATGTTAAATTTTTAATGGAAGATGATGATTCATAGACTTTATAAATCATCATTTGCCATGTTACACGACTCTTACATTCTACTTAACCTCTGAACATATCAAGAAAATATATTCTTGATAGTTCTATCCTCAGTAATTTTGGTAATTTAACAAATCAAATTGTGATATTACGTTCCTTTCTGCTTAGAACATTAAGTTCATTTGAAACTTCATACCTACGAATTCTAGACCATTACTTGCTTTACAAAAGCATGAAGCTTCGACATATAAGGGAAAATATAAAGCCCGATAATAACACCAAATTACAAACCGTGTATATCAATGCGTATAACAATATAAAGACACGGGAGAACTAAAAACACAATAAATCCAAGAGCATAGTAGAAGTAAACTGACTCTTCCGGCGACAAATGAAAAAGAAGAACAATTGATATAAAAGTCAGGACTATATCCAGAATTAGAACTGGATGAAGCATATTGACGAATCTTGTGAAAGTATGAATTGAGAAAGAAAGTATAGAATTGATGAAGATAATAAAACGGAGAAAGTTAATTTATAGCGAAATTCCACACACAGCAATTGAGGCAATTCACCATATTTAATCAAAGAAAATCCTAATTTCCTTAATTACCGGAGAATCAAATCTTATAAAGATTTCAAAGATTTTCTTTAAATCCCTTGAATTTCGGAAATCAACTTTAACCATATCAAAAGTTAAGGTGAACATTTAATTTCTTCATTTCACTCTTTTGTGATAGCTTCACTTATACTCTTTCTATAATCGAATCATTTTATCCATATTATTTAATGTTGATAAAACTCTATTTTTCAACTCATATTCATCATTCTTGTTGTAAACAATGACGATCTCTATCAAATTTCATGACCGTGATTTTCACGAACTCCTCTCTATTTTGTCTACCCTAATATTGTGACATAAACGCTCAAGGTTTAAATAAGCTCACTATTGTTCATAACACATTTCATGTGTATTGAAATGCTTGTATAGTGTCATCATCTCTTTCTGAGAAAACAGAAACAATGACACTCTTGTTAAATCCTTTAGATAACCTCCGTATTAAAAATAAAATGCATGGATCGTATGATTTAAACTCTTGAAACAAAACAATATTCTATCCGTTGGATTTCATGCAAGGACCCGAGCATACCTGGGAACGTGAAGACAAAATAAAATGAAAATATCCTCACCTGTTTACAAACAACGCCGATGGATGGCAACAACTAAATTTCGGGACAAAATTTCTATTAACAGGGGGATACTGTGATAACCCAGAAAATTTCCTATAAAATTTAAACTAAACTTTGACTGTTTCCGACGGTTCACGAATAACCGGTTATAAAAAGATATGTAAATATATATGTGTGTGTATATACATCATTTACAATCATTATTATTATCAGTATTATAATTATAATTATTATTATTAATAATATTAACATAATTTATATTATATTACTATTATTATTATTATTATTATTATTATTATTATTATTATTATTATTATTATTATTATTATTATACTTATTATTATTTATTATTATTAATTATCATATTATTCTCATTATTAATAATATTAAAAGTATTATTATTATTAGTATTATTATTATTAATATACTCATTTATTATTAATTAAATTATGATACAGACGTATACCTAATTTAGGTCTGCTTTTAATCGTGATATCCGCTTTTGGATTATTTTTTTTAGTGATCGATCTTTAATTTTTTTATTCTTACTGATTAATTCCATAGTCGACCACTAACATTAAACAAGTAATTAGGATTACTGCGTTACACATCTGATTAACAACATCAATATCCTATAAATACTGCCATTAGCTGCTGTAAATTGAAAATCAAACAGAAAAGATAGAAAATGTTCCTCTGTTCTTCTTCCATTTTTCAAAACTTCAAAAACGAATCCCATTTCAAAATCCTTAATTGCAGTTATGTTAGGAATTCTCTTGTGAATCTTTCTGCAAAATTTCGTATTCCAATTCCTAATATCGAACACGAATTTTTGAGTCAAAGTTTCGATTTTTAAAAGTCAAACAATTGTTCATCGAGAAATTTGAGTCTGTTTTGAAGTTTCCAGTATAATCAGTGATCTAGAAAGTTTCTATGAATGATTTAGAATATATTTCCTGTAGAAAGTTTCTTTTAAATCGGTCTCAATTTCGAATTTGATGTTGTGTTCTTCATCGACTGTTTTTACTGCTGCTGCTGTATAATTTTTTTTTTCTTTCTTTCTTTTCTGGTCTCATGATATCAAGCAAACAAGTCTTTTCTGTTTCAAACACAATCTTTAAAACAAACAATTAAATTTAATGTTTTGTTTGATTCTTGATCGACCGTTATGAGGAAGAAGAATAGAGAAACGTAATAAATGAGTTAAATATAAATAGTTTCTGCTTTAAATCATAAAGAAACAGATGGAAGGATGGTTTGGGTGTTTGTTGGGCGAACGAGAGGTTTTGGGTTCGAGCCCCGTCTTGTGCATTTTTTTTAGAAAAGCTTTTCAAGGTAGTTTTCTATTTCTATATTATAATTATTATTATTATTATTATTATTATTATTATTATTATTATTATTATTATTATTATTATTATTATTATTATTATTATTATTATTATTATTATGAGTTATCATTATTAATTATTATTATCATTAACATAATTTATGATATTATCATTATTATTACTAGTATTATCATTTAAAAATTATTAGTATTATCTAATATTATTATTATTAGTAGTATTATTATTGTATTATTAATAATTTTATCATTTTAAATATTATTATCATTATTAAGATTATGATTATCATTATTATTATTATTATTATTATTATTATAAAAGTAACACAATTTATTAATATTAGTATTAGTATCATTTTATAATTAATAGTATTATTATTATTATCATTTTTAACATAAGTGTAATTATCAATATTAGTATTGTTATTATTAAAAAGTATTATCATTATTATCATTTTTACAAAAATTATCATTTTTGCTCTCATTAAAACTATATTATTATTATTATTATTTTTATTACTAGTATCATTATGAATATTACCATTATCATTATGAATATTATTACTATTATTATTACAAAATAATATAACTCTTTATTCGTTATCATTATTAAAAATCATTTTATCAAATAAATACTTATATATATAATATATATATATTAAAGTATATATATTAAAGTGTATATATATATATATATATATATATATATATATATATATATATATATATATATATATATATATATATATATATATATATATATAGCAATTGAAATAATATATATAAACTTGTTCGATTACGAATATACGTTTTAATATATATAATTGATATAGGTTCGTGATTCCGAGGCCAACCCTACACTTGTTCAGTGCCATCATATGCATATTTACTAAAAACTATCGTATTGTATCGTGAGTTTCATAGCTCCCTTTTTATATATATTTTTTGGCTGAGAATACATGCGCAACTTTTATAACTGTTTTACACGTTAGACACAAGTACTCAAACTTTTATGCTATATACGTGCTTTGTCATGCTAAATTCCTGTCGTAATATCGTTAATTGCTGAGGTATAAAATGCAAACTTAGTTATTATGAATAACGCTATTGAGAGTAACGTCTCTGTCCATTTGACCGTTGGTCTTTGGATACATAATAATGATTCAACGACACTGACAGTACAAGGTGTCACGGGGTAACTTTTGTTTAGTCGCGATATTACAAACAGCAACTCTTTCGATTGATATATTTGGTATTAATCAACTTTAAACTAAAATCTTGTGGTCTAATGCTATACTGAACTATTGATTTATGATAAACCTATGAACTCACTCAACCTCGTGTTGACTTTTTAAGCATGTTTATTCTCAAGTACTTAAATATTGCTTTCGCTGTATATCTGCTGCTTTGATGATGATTTCTTGCCATGCTTGAAGTCTTCATGCATTACTTACCAGTTCATTTAAAAACATTTAATGCTCTAGATACAATGTAATCTATTTATCTTCCGCTGCAAAACTCAATAAAACGTCTCATATAGAGTCGTTCTCGTTTATACAACTGTTATTTGATATAATTAGTCACAAATACCCCAGACCCTATTTGGGGGTGTGACATTTGCACAACAAAGTCCCCCACACTTTTCCCAAAAAATCAAATCGACCCCCCATACAGGGGGGTAAAGTGTCAAATTATCATTTTCATAAAAACTCTTAAATAAACTCCACCTAAATATTCAACGAGCCATATCTTCTCGCTCGCATCGAGTCAAATTTTTCCGACACCATCATTAAACTCGAAATAATTTTAGGAACACAATGTCACTAGCTATACGCAAAACAGACGCTTTTTAAAAAACGCTAAATATTTGGGGTACTTTTCATACACGTTCATTTTGCGTTATATTTTTAAAAATCGAAAATTCCATAGCGAAACGCGGAGATGCACATATGTTGTTTATTTAATATAACATTTAAATTTTTCACGGGTTATACCTTTTAGTTCGACTCGAGTTGCGCTTCAATGACATCATCGTTCGCCACGAAATAATTTTACAAACTAAACGCAATAAAATACATTGAAAACCGAACCACCGGCGCGAAGCGAGGGTTCGAACATTAGTTGTAGCTAATTCAGACGAAATTAAAATTAATTGCCCACAAGATATGCAATCTCATAAGCAAAACTATTATACTTTCTCTTGGTTCTTCATTTAACTCCTTTTGTTGTTATAAAGTTTTTTAACAACCAATTAAATTAAATTACATATCAACATTACTATATATACTAAATGGTGTAAAGTTTGGACAATTTGATTGGATCAAGTGGTATCTTCCTTTTTTTTCGTTTTATTTTTCTTCCATTTTTCCCCTTTTTTCCCCTCTTTTCCATTTTTGTGGTAAGGACTTAATATGTTAATAATATAAAATACAAGGACCAACAATGTAAAACTAAGGTTTTAAATATTTATTCTATATGCTTTTAGATATTTTTATAATTATAAAAATAAGTTTCTATATACTTATTTTATAACTTTAAAGTTATACACAATTTTTACTTATTTTTTATATGATTTTACATATTTTTTATAATAATAAAAGTAATGTTCAATTTATTTGCTTTATATTTATAATTTTTACCCTAAATTTTTTAGTTTTTCTAACTTTCTTAGGAATGTCGTTAATGTACATAAATAAAGGTAACATATACAACTATTATTGACTTTTGTTTGACGGTTACTCTTTATTACAATGACTGTATGTACTTTAGTAAAAACTTTTGTGTCTGGTGATAAAAAATTATTTTTTTTTATGCATGTTTGTTTATTATTGATTAAGAAATGTATTTGAATTATGTGTATTTAATTGGTTTGTATTTAAAAAATTAAATCAGGTATTTGGTCTCCGTAGTGAAGCGCGGACCTGGTAAACTAGTTTTAACGAAATCGAATAGAGGGACTGAACTAAACAAATCAAACCTACAAGGACCAAACATGCAACTTACTCTAAAAATATATCCTTTTTTATTACTAACAAATAAAACATATGATGTTTTGTTAGGTTACAAAATGATTGCGTTCGGGCATCGATTCATACCACTACTGTAACAACAGCTAACAAATCATCACATCAACAAAAACTCTTCTGCTATGCGAACCTCAACTTCATACGCAACTTCAATTTAATTCAATCAATTTCACCAACAACCACAAACGCACACACCTTTTTCTCTCTCGAAACCCTAATTTCACTGTTTCAATGGAGAGATCTGATAGTAAGTGTTCTTTCAATCACTTTCGTTTACTGTTTTATTATGTTTCGATTTAGCTTTGATTTTAATTATATAGTTTAATTTCAGCTGAATCTATCGATTTTGTTATCTAGGGTTTGGTTTAAGATGTTTCATTTATGTGATTGATTGGGTTTTATTTATTGGTGTACAGATGGCAAAGTGTTTGATGCTTCACAATATGCTTTTTTTGGTCAAAAAAGTGTGGATAATAAAGTTGAGTTTGGGTGTTTAGAAGAAGAACATAGTGATAATAACAATTTTACAAGTGGAATTGTTGATGATGAATATCATTTATTTGACCGAGAAGAGGTAATGTCTCTAACTGATTACATAATTTAATGATGATTTGTATGCTTGTTGACTTTTTGGTTGACCTAATTTGTGTCATTGTGCTGTAAATAGTACCTGAATTCAATTCTGATAGTTTCTAAACCAAAGTTATAGATATTAGTCTAAGCAGTATTAGTTATTATGATATGAAGCCGCAGATATTCAAAACTTGCTGTGTTTAATTGCATCATGAGGGTTAACTTCATAGTTCATATTGAATAATTTGGATTATTCATATACGGTAAATGTTAGAATTGATACGTACTCCTTAAAGGAAATGAGTAGCAAAAAATTGTGTCAGTTAGTGAAAGTAAAGCAAATTCTTTTTGATGTATACAAATGCTATATCACTAGAGGATCAAACAATTAGAAAAAAAATAACTTTTTTGTTGTCTGAAGACGAAGAAGATTGGCACATGGTTTGTATATTTATGATCATTTATCCCGTATATTCTGATCTTAACTAGGTGCATGTAAAGATAATATGAAACTCGATTTTATTATTTTAATCATGTAGGAACTTAACAAGTGATATTGTTTTGGTATAATTAGATTTCGTTAGTCGTGTAATGTATAGATTATGCATATTATCTTTTATAATCATATCCTTTGTTTGCTTATCATGTTTTCTATATCTCTTAATTTACAGGAACCAGGTTTAGGGTCTCTAACGGATGTAGATGATTTGTCGACTATATTTTCGAAGGTCAGCTTCCGTTTACTCACAAAAAGTGTTTGCAGTAACATCTAATTTGTTATTTACATTCTCAATTTGAAATAATTTTCATCTACCCTGCAAGGTCAAATTCACACTCTCTTACGTGCATGCTTCTGTTTAAACTAATTGTGTGATATAAAATTTGTTATTTTTTTAGATAAACCGTACAGTCAGCGGACCTAGACATCCTGGAGTTATTGGTGATCGAGGGTCAGGTTCTATTTCAAGGGAAAGTAAGTACATATCTAACCTTTTTTTATTTGTATATATTATATTATATATTATTATATATAATATATATTCTTTGGAGGTTCATATTTTGCTATAGTTAATTAATCCAATATATGCAGGTTCATCTGCATCTGACTGGGTACAGGATCGAGATCTACCCGAGTGGTTAGATCAACATATATCCGACACCGAAAGCATCAACGGAAGCCGAAGATGGTCTTCACAATCTAATATTACCGATTCTAAACCGTTATATCGAGCATCATCTTACCCTCACGAGAAACACCAATTCTTCACCGAACCTATACTGGTACCAAGCTCATCGTTACCTTCATTTTCTCCCGGTAACCATAATAACTTACCCTCGCCACGTCATCATTCTCATTTAAACCGTCCGTCTAGCCTCGGCAGCTCTCAGATACCATTCTTGGAACCAAATCTTTCACCTTTAAGCGGTGCACCTCACGGGTCTCGTTATAATGGAAACCGGTCCCACATGGTCCATCATGGCTTGACCCAATACTCTCAGGCCCAAAACCAATGGGCTAATCATCATGCTGAACTATTGAACAACACCATTCAACAAAAGCTGCTTCAAAACACGTTTTTATCCTCACAATACATGTCACCACCTTCAATGCGTTACAGTCCTTTTGCGCTTCAACCGTATGTATACGATACACTCCCTACTCATCCTTTGCTTAACAAATACGGTGTTGCTGATAAAAGAGTCAAACAAAAGAGTAAAAACAATGCGCGTATCTCTCGTGCGGGGTCCGATAGTAGCAACCAAAAGAGTGATAAATGTCGGATACAATTCAGATCCAAATACATGACATCTGAAGAGATCGAGAGCGTTTTGAATATGCAGCATCCTGCAACACATAGCAACGATCCTTATATCAACGATTATTATCACCAAGCTCGTCTTGCAAAAAGTTCTTCCAAAAACCGGTTCTGCCCGGCTCACTTAAGAGATTCGCAACAACGGTCTCGTAATAGTTCAGATTCACAACCGCATATTAACGTCGATTCTCATGGAAGAATTTCGTTCTCTCTCATTCGTAGGCCCCAGTCGCTTCTCGAAGTTGATTCATCATCTGGGGATAATAAAAGTTCTGAACAGAAACGATCTGAGAAACATTTGGAACAAGAACCGATGTTTGCAGCTAGAATCATGATTGAAGATGGACTTTCTGTACTTCTAGATGTAGACGATGTTGACCGCCTCCTAAAGTCAACTCAACCACAAGATGGCGGGTCCCACGCGAGGCAGAGGAGGCAGATTCTTCTAGAAGGTCTGGCTGCAGCCCTTCAACTTGTGGACCCGCTTGGTGCAAGTTCTAGCACGTTGGCTCCTAAAGATGATGTCGTGTTCTTACGGGTTGTATCTCTTCCGAAAGGTCGAAAACTCATTTCTCGATATCTTCAACTTCTTAACCCGGGTAGTGAACTTGCACGAATCGTATGCATGACGATTTTCCGTCACTTACGGTTTTTATTCGGTGGACTACCTAACGATATTGAAGCTTCCGAAACAGTTACGTCACTAGCAAACATAGTAAAAACATGTATAAATTCAATGGATCTCAATTCGTTAAGTGCGTGTCTTGCGGCTGTCGTGTGTTCACCAGAGCAACCGCCACTCCGTCCACTTGGCAGTCCAGCTGGCGACGGTGCTTCGGTTGTCTTAAAATCTGTTCTAGAAAGAGCGACTCAGATTTTAACCAGTGCTAATTCTGGTTTGCAAAATCCGACACTTTGGCAGGCTTCGTTTGACGCGTTTTTTGGACTTTTGACGAAGTATTGTTTAAGCAAGTATGATAGTATGGTGCAAGCTATGTACACGCAGATTCCACCGAGTACGGAAATTGTGTTATCCGAAGCAGCAAAGGAGATTAGTAGAGAAATGCCTGTTGAACTACTTCGTGCTAGTTTACCGCATACAAACGATAATCAGAGGAAAATGCTCATTGACTTTTCTCAAAAGTCAATGCATGTTGGTGGAATCAGTGGTCCTAAAAGCGGGGGTCAGGTTGTTCCTGAATCAGTAAGAGGATAATTGGTGGTTAGCACATAATGATCAGTTGTTGGTTAGTTTATAAGTGATTTCATCTCTGCCAGTTGAAGGTTGTTTTTTTATGTACCTATGGTGGTAGAAGTCTTTCATGGATGATGATTATAAACTTTTAGATTATAAATACTGTGTGACTGTGTGAACTTGAAGGGGATTCATGATGCAGTGCTTCAAACGAGATACTATTATTCTACTTTCGTTGTTGAAATTTGCATGTACAGATTCTGCAAAAGTTTGAATGATTTTAGTTATACTCCATTGATGCATTTTATGGGGACGGATGTTTAGTCGACAAGTATTTGAAAAAGTCAAACTCGTTCCCGCCTATAGTCATTATTATTGTACCAACTGTGAACCGCAACGATGGAGCATGTTTTGTTTTTCATTGCTGAGGGGACAAGTGGATGTAAAAGATTTAAGCTGGAACAAGCCTATGGGACGTGTTTTTTGTGTCTATTTCGAAAGAGTAGTTGACTATATTGAAAGGGCGGTGATATTTTACATAGTTATAATTATATAAGTTCATCAAAATTTGCATTGTTTGTCAATATAGTTGATTAAGGCTTTGATGTATTTATTAAAAAATATTAAAGATGGTACGAAAAGTTCATGAACAAAGTTGGCGACAAATGAAAAGGTTATAATTGTTGTGAAACTTGTGTGGAAATATCACTTCCCCTTTATATGAGTTTCAGTGGTGCAGTCATTTGTGAGTTATGAATCCGAGTGTGTATGGTTAAAATTTAAGAATCGGTATAGTTAGATTATTGGTATTAAAATGACAATGAACAATAAAACCTATCAATATGATTTCCATTTTTGATTCTTAAGCTAGCACTCAAATAGGTGATGATTCGGACCACTATCTTTTAGTTGGACATTATCAAATATGCTTTTAAGCATTAAGAATCTAATGTACATCTAATAGTCTAATGAACATTACTTTCCCAATCAAATATATTCGATCATCAACCTTCAAAATTATGAATTCGAGTCCTGTTGTGGACAATAAAAGTGTGTGCTATTAAAAAAATTAAATAATTTAATACCCATTTTCATTTGCACCCCTCAAACCCGGAAAAGAGACATACCTAAATAACAAAATCTTAATTAAAAAAATATATATTTCTGTTACATTTCAAGTCACGGTATCAGAATCATTATTACGTAGTATATCCAAGTATATTAGAGTATATATAACCCTAAACATAGTTATATTAGAAAACAAGAAAATGACCACTTTTTATCTATTCTATATATTTATTATTCGTGACTCCACTATCGCTTAAAACTTAAATTGAATTTTAGACAGATTTAAACCCATAAAAATTTGATTCTATCATTTTCATGGCATCTCACACTCTTTTTTATTATTTTTTTAACTTACTTATTGGCCAGGGGTCCTTTCGAAAACAATCTCTCTATCCTTGGAACTTTGAATGAAGAAATGACTTGTCTTTATTTTATGATAGAGGAAGAATTATGTACATCTTAATTTCCATACTCTACTTTTGTGGGATTGAGTTTTGGTGTTGTATTTATTATTAGTACATTTTTTGAAGACAATAACTTTTACTTGATAATCATCTATAAATATAAATGGAAAGTTAACAAAAAAGAAAAATTGTAAAGCAGCAATGCAAATGCAAGTAAAACTAAAAGCAGGGGTACAAGGTTATTTACCTGTTACCTATAACCTATTTTGAAATGGTTGTGCACGTGTATGAAATAAGACCCAAACTGACGAACTTAGTAGTAAAAAATAAAAAGCAAAACCAATATCTATCGCCCACACCCACCGGTCCCACGCAAAAAACCGACTATCTATGACCCACACCCACCAGCCCGACGATCAACACAGGAAAGAAAAATCACGTAATCTCAGTAGGTAAGCCACTGCCACACTTTGGAAAACAAATACAAGTCCATGAAACATATACAGAGTTACTGAAATAATTTCATTCCACAATCATTTTACAACAATATAAATTAAATGCTTACATATGCTGACTCTAACTTCTGATTATCACACAAGTTAAACCACATATTAGCATGACTAATATGTGATATAATAACAGATTTTAATTTTGTGAAATCGCGGGTCCTACCTGCTCTCTATAACACGTGTAGGAGATAATATGTAAAGACTGGTTCTCTCTACATTTCAAACTCCCTGTAGTGACTTTTTGGGTTCAAAGGTAGGTTCCATCTAGTCCGTGATACGGCCGTTTCGGTCTGAAAAGTATTTTTTGCTTGGCAAATGAACAAAGGTTATTGGTTGCTAAATAAGTCTATCCATGTCTTGAGCCATCATCATGCAATTGATTGCTTCTCACACTAGGTTCCTCCTATCACCAACAATATTCAAATGTTATTGTTCACTTTAGAGGTGGTAAAATCAACCCGTTTACATTAATATCGGGTTGAAGCGAGTCAAAAGTCGAACCTGCTAATTAGTCTTATTCAAATTTACAGATTCACATCATAATAATATATTACATTGTCATATTTAAGAGTTAACTGAAGATAAGAAAAATAGTGTTCACGTGCAGCACAAACCAACTCGGCACATTTTGACCCGTTTTAAACATTACTTTTTTGAAACATTATTTTATAGGGTCTTGTTAACGACAGCCCTCGGGGTCACCATTAACAAGTCTGGACATGCATAAATCATTGTACTTAAAATATTCAGGGGTTTATTGAGTTTGCTAACAACGTAAATGAAAATAAATGCAATAATAGCGAGGATGTGAGACACCAACCCGAATGCCATACGTGAAACCAGGTGTCCGAAAGAAGTCCATTTGTCCCTGCAGGCAAGAATTCTAAACTGCTATTATTATATCACTTGATCAACATTCATCACAAATAAAGACGTACTAATGAAAAACATACCAAACCATGAAGTGTTGGCTGAGCGCCATAATAGCTCTCGTGATTTGGTGCTATTGAATTCAACTGCCCCTATAGAAAAATACAATCGTACATATGATATGAAATGACTCAAAATTAGAGCATTGAAGTTGTCTCAAAATTATGATATGAAATGACATACCAGCCCCTGAATAGCTTGTTGATTTCCGTAATAATTGTCTCTTGAAGGTGCCATCAAGTTGAGCTGTACCTATATAAACCAAACAAAAATATCACTACAAAAACTAAAATACTACGAATTTTGACCGATTATAAATATATCCATACCATTCCTTGCATGCTTTGTTGTGGGCCAAAATAACCATCTAGTGCAACTGACCGTGAGCTCAATTTGTCCTGTACAAGAGGGGGAAGCAACAAGGATAACTTTAACCACAAACAGTAATCTAAGGCGAAAATGAGCCATAAACATACAAATTTTAATATCAGGACATATAATTGTATTGTTCAAACACGCGAGGTCGTTCCTTTTATTGTACATATAAAAAGCTGTTCCTCTAACTGTTTATTGTGTTTATCAAGAAATTGGGGGTGGGCAATTATATGTGCAAATTTATCAATCTTGTTTTAACACTCACTGGGTTGACTCTTATCAGGGTGGTAACTACATATATTGCCCAAAGTGGGCCCCACAGGATTGGTTCTTTCATTTTAGGACTTGGAGAAGTTTGAAATGTAACTAAGTACTAATGCTTGATGATTTTTTCTACGAAAGAAGAAGGATCGTATAGAGGACTCTCCTCCAATATTAGGTATAATTCTCGTTTGGCATGTATTGTATTACACAATTGATATTGATATACTCTGTAATAGAATATACTTATATTTTAAAAATATATATCATTACTCCAACTTGATACACTTCACTGTATATTATGATATATATAAATGACTGATCATGAAACCAACTCTGGCATGGCTAACAAAGGTTAGTTGTAACCAAAGGTGGACATTTTGGACCATTTACTTACAAAATGGGTCGGTCAAGGTTATGTTTTTTTTCCAACAGATCAATCAGAGTAAAGATACAAAGATTATAAACAAATGGGTCAGACTTTAACAGGTCAACCAAACTGTATATTTAATGCATGAAACTACCTAAATCAACTTATTAAACATCTTAAATCAATAAAAGTAGTAGTATTAGTTTTTTAATTACATTTGACATGAAAGTTATTTAATAAAAATTTTATTAATCGAAACATGAAAGCAATGTAGGACATAGATAAAAAGCAAACCAGCTGCTGCAAGCTATCTTGCGCTCCAACAGTCATAATATCCTGCTCCAAGCTTGCCTACAAAAATATAAAATAAAATTAAAAAAACTCTACAAAATACCAAATAAGATCGGGAGCTTAAACGTAATAAGATTATCAAATGAGAGATGATACTCTTTACAACCTTCCTTTTCTTCATAGGATTCTTCTTTTTATTCGTTCGCATGATTCTGCTTTGATTATCATCTTCAACTCTTAAAACACCTGTACCGGTCGATGTTCCACCTTCATTGACATTCTTACTTGAATTATTCAAAGCAACAACATTTGCATAAACATCTTCAAGTGCGCGAACTGCAAAATTATAACTTTCTTGCGATAATGATCCTTCTTCACCCAATTTAATCGCTCGTTGACATAAGTCATTATATCTTTGAACTCTATACTGAACCAACTCAGACCCTTCTGCCGATATTACCCCCCGGTTTTTCACATCTTTTGTCCACCTTTTCAAAATATACTGAGACGGTATTGCAGAAAGACTACATAATTGCAGAACAAGCAAAACATGTCTACATAAAAAACCCTTAAACTCAAACAACCGACAACTACACAACACTTCAGATGTTGACTCGTTATAATAAACGCTGAAATCCAACTTTTCATATTCCGTAACCCTAAAAGTTTTGATCATATCTTCATGTGCCTCTTCTTTACGTAAACAAGCAGACGCACCCAAAACTTCAGCTTGAAATTTCTTGAAAACTGCATGCGTATATATGTTTGAAACATGTTTTTCAAAAGGTGATGGTGATTTTAATGCAGGCAGTTTATTCCATGTATCCAAATCCTGTTTTGCCTCTTCTTCATACCTATCTTGAATAATACTTTCGTATTGTCTAACAAATTCTTGCACGCTCGTTTTCCGGTGCACGTATTTGTCAAAAAAACAATTAACACTCTCTGAACGTTGAAGAGTTGACATCCCACCTAAAAAAACATCCCTCATGTAAATCGGGACCCACTGTTTTCGGCTTACATATAACGAATGCATCCAATCATACTCTTTTAGACCAAACCGATCGACCAATTTTGACCATCTTTTGTCAAACTGTTCATCGGTCCACGACCTATAAATACACTTTTCAAATTTCGCCATATAGTTATTATTTTTAAGTGTTTCAGATATTTTGCCTGTTATACTCCACAAACAAAAACAATGCTTTGAAGACGGGAATACTTGTGAAACGGCAGATTCGATATACTCGTCTTTGTCGGTGATTATGACTTGTGGGGCCCGTCCGCCCATCGCACTCAACCATGTCTGCAGGGCCCACAAATAAGTCGAAATGCTCTCGTCCGATAGTAGCGCACAGCCAAGCAGCATGAACTGATAATGTTGGTTGACTCCAACAAAAAGAGCTAACGGCATTCGATATTTGTTTTTAATGTACGATGTATCAAACGACACAACATCACAAAAATTGACATAATCGTGCCTCGTTTTGGCATCCGCCCATATCATATTTTTCACGCGTTGATCTTCACCTACATCTATTGCATAAAAAAAGTTGGAATTCATACTCTGCAACTGAGTAAAAAACTTGCATAATATACTTGTATCTCCAGCTTCAAGAGGAGTACCACGAGACTTATCAAACGGATTATTTGAATCGTTTTTATAACCAACCACATTTTTGTACTCTGCAAATTGTCGTGCCATGGCAGCATACATTTTTCTCGTTTGTTCACTGACAGCTTGTGCAGGTAACAGTTCATGATTGTGATCCTTTTCGAACCGATGGATGATCCATTTTCCATCGGGTCGTCTTTTTACATGCATGCTTGCTTTGCAGTCGGTTTTGGAGCACGATCTTCTCCCAGATGCATTTTCGGGATCTTGATTGGTTCCTTGTCGACTACGAGGTCGATTAAACGATTTATCATGTTCACGTTTCGTTCCGTATCTCGAACACGCAAATTTTGCATCGATGAATTCGCGTGATGTTTTTGAACGACGGCTATTTTGTATTGCAGTACAGAAACCCATAGATCTTGCGTATTCTTGATAAAAAGAATACGCTTCACCGTGTGATTCAAATTCCATACCAGCTAAAGGCTCGAGATTTGTATCTTCTTTATAATCTACCATATCAATCGATGGAGAATTTATACCCATATTGTGACCTAAAACTTCATCATCATGCATTTTATGTTCACCATCTAACATATTGGGTATCTCGTTCGTCTCTTCGTTTTCTTCCTTTTCATGTTCTCCAGATGGGAGCCTAAGATCGATATCCATAACAACAATTTACGTATGTTCACTTAATTCGTTGCTACCTACATGATACAGTAAACGTTAAAAGATAAAACCCGGCTGAATATTATAACAAAACATTACACTAGTTCCACATTTCAATAAAAAAAAATAAAGGCTTTTTGAGTAATATAACCTTTTGTTTTACAGGTAACATCAATTAATGATTCCGAAAAGTGATTCTTCGAACTAAGAAACCAATGGCAATATAACTGAACTCAACCAAAGTACAAACATCATATGATGATCGACAATACATACATCAACCTCAAGTATTCAATATCCGAAAATACTAATGTGGTAAAATAATAACAGAATTATAATCTGCAAACGATCAAACTGAACTCTACAGACGCAAATGCACAGCAATCAAATGAATAAAGACAGATGACCCGTTACAGATTTACAATCTTGAATTAAATTATTTTGAGAAAATTAACAAACTTTTACAGTATAAACAGTAACCCATAAACATATATCTGAAACTAAGTAACACCGTTACATAGTTACAAAACGATTAACGATTATATAATATAAAATAAATAAATATATATATTTGAACTACAAGAACAGTTAACTATTGACCTTTGGCACAAATTGAAATCATGTTGTTTTGTGTAGACTCGATACAAACCCAGTTTCAAATTGAAAGAAAGCTTCATACTTGAAAGTAGAATCATAAAGAAAAGTAGTGCATAATCCATGGGGTGGGTTTAGGCGTTGATTAAATGTATATAAATTATGAGAGAGGTGGTGTTACCTGAAGCGGGTAGTAAATGAGAATCGATGGTGATGATACAAATTGGATTTTGTATGGCGATCTGAAAATATCCACGCGAGGGGGTTGAGCGAGTGGACGAACGAAACTTTTTGGCCCCAAATTGAAAATTAGGGTTTGGTTTGACTCGCTCACCTGTTATAAATCTTTTTCTCTATATTGGTTTGTGGCGCGTGACCCACCTTCGTTTTTAGGAAGGACAAAATAAAAAAAGTCAAAGTTGACTAAAACCGCTGGCTCCTTGATCACAAAATAGAAAGAAAAAAAAAAACGAGTAAGAATGTAGTTTCTGTTATATTTCGGTAGGCTTATAATTATCTTTAGTGGCCTGGTTCAATATATTCAAATTGAAAGAACCAATAAAAGAGAAATGTGTTGTAGAAGATATAGGAGAGAAAGAGGTTGAAGAGATGTGTGATGTATTTAATGTATATGTGTGTTTTTGTAACTTACATTATGCACATATATATAGTACAAATTTTACTATCCATATTTGACTAATTACCATCCATATTTAACTATTAAATTTACAACACTCCCCCTTGGATGGTAATTTTTTTTAAAGAGCAATTAATACTGCCTCGTTAAAAACCTTGCTAAAGAAAACCCAGTGGGATAAAACTTTAGCTAAGGGAAAAAGAGTGCAGCATAGAGTTGACTCCCCCTCAAGTAGACAACGCTGAGTCGTCACATCTTTTGAACTTGCCTCATGCCAATATTGTGAACGTATGTTTTGAAAACAGCGATTGACAGTGCTTTGGTATAAAGATCACCAGAGTTGTTGATTGAACGTATCTCATTTTAATCTGGTTGTCTTTTACGAGATCTTGAGTATATGAGAAGAATCTGAGGTTTTCATCTGAAACTGTATCATCTAAATCTTTTATGTACAAGTTTGACCCTTGTGATTTGTCTACAGTCTCCTTCATGGTTTGCTCAAACTGTTGTTTCAATTCCTATTCCCTTTCAGTCTTTTTCTGAGCCTTACCAATATACCATTCTTTTTCATCAAACTTATGACCGTTAAGACCGTTTATAGCTTTAACGCCTCGTCAGCATTTATGTTTTGTTCTGTCATTTTTGATACTCTTCTTTCATTTGTACTATGTAAGCTGTATTATCTTCATAGATAGTTGTTGGGCTTTTATAGCGTTCTAGTCCACAAGAATCAATAATGATTTGTATCATTGATCTTAACTAAAATCATTCCCGAGTAGCTTCATGTAATGCAATCACTTCGGCATGATTTGATGATGTTGCAACAAGTGTTTGTTTTGAGAACGTCATGATATTGCGGTGCCTCCATTTAGGAATACATATCCAGTTTGAGATTTAGCTTTATGTAGATCAGATAAATAATCTGCATCTGTATAACCAAACAAATCTTGTTTCGAGTTGTTAGAATAAAATAATTATAAATCAGTATTTCCCCGAAGGTATCAAACTATTTGTTTGATCCCATTCCAATGTCTTTTGGTAGGGGCTGAGCTGAACCTTGTCAACAAATTAACTGCAAAAGAAATGTCAGATCTTGTATAATTTGTAAGATACATAAGAGCCCCAATTGCACTAAAATATGGAACTTCTGAACCAAGAAGATCTTCATGATCTTCTAGAGGATGAAATGGATTAGTATCAATATTAAGATCTAACAACCATATGAGTACTTAATGGTTTTTGTCTTGTCCATATTAAAATATTTTAAAATCTTTTCGGTATAAGTTGTTTGATGTATAAGTAAGTCATTAGTTATATGCTCAATATGTAAATCAACGTAATACTTGATTTTTTTTTTTATTTTAAAATCTTTCTTTAGAAGTTGAATGGCTTCATAGATTTCTTTATTTAAGATAATTGATATAAACAGCTATGATCACATATCCGAACATTGTTTTTATAAAACATACGTGCAAATAAGTTTATATGTATACCCTTTTCTTATCAAGTAGTAATTTAATCGATTATACCACATACGTCCCGATTGTATAAACCCATTTAGAAATCTTTGTGATTTAATGGAATATATTCCCTTGGGTTTTGCATTAGATGCTTATGATACCTTAACCCTTCAGGTATATTCATATATATATATCACTATTAAGTGATCCATACAGATAAGTAGTAACAACATCCATGAGATGCATTTAAATAACTACCAGGTTGATTAAGTATCTAATAAGTAATTATATTCATTATAGAAGGATAAGTTTTTCTCCTAATTCATTTCTGGTCTTTGTGGGAAATCTTGAGTTACAAGTCTAGTTTTGCCTTGTAACTTCATTTGCACATTTCTTTTCGGATAAAAATTCATTTGTATCCCATTGTTTCACATCTTTAAAAGTGATAACGATTGATCCAAAAACTTTTCTTTTATTGAGCGATTCTAATTCAGCTCGTATTGCTCCTTTCCGTTGAGTTCAATCACGTCTATTTTGATATTCAATGACAGATTTTGGTTCCAGATCATCATCTTTATTCATGATGTCATTGTAACATTATATGAAAATATCTCATCAAGATTTTTCATTTCATTTCAGTTTCATAATATTGCATAATTTATTGCAATTTATGTATTTACATTTATCAATATCCTCTGCAGAAGGAGTATTGATTTGTGGTTCTTGTTGAACACTTTCTTTTACCTCATTATCAGCTGATTTTCTTTTTCGAGGATTTTTATCTTTGGAACCAATTGGTCTCCCATGTTTCTGCCGTAGCAAAGACTCATGAGTGACATTATTGCCAGCTTTTGTAATTTCAATTCTAGCTGAAGCATTTACTGCTGGTATATATGATTTAGTCACTTAATTTTTGTATCTTTAAATGTATAAAGTAATTAATTTGCAAGTTCTTGCATATGCATTATATTTGAACTTTCTTTTCGCATTCTTTTGTGCGATGATCAATATTCCTTAATTGATGTTCACACCATGAAACATCATTTTATTTATATTTCATTTCTCCCCCTAATATAGGGAACAATGTTTCATTAAAGTGACAATCGACAAAACTTGCTGTAAAAACATCACCCGTCATGGGTTCAATATATCTTATGATTGAAGATGTTTCATATCTAACATATATTTCAATCCTTCTTTGAGGAACCATTTGTTGTGGTTGTTCAATTAAAAATACACTGCACAACCAAATGTTCTAAGATGGAAAATATTTGGTCTCCACCAAAATTAAGTTGGTAATGGAGAATATTTATAACTTGCACTTGATTTAATGCGAATTAATGTCACATCATGTAAATTTACATGTCCCCATATAAATATTGAGAGTTTTGTACTCATTTCTAATTGTCTAGTTATTAGCTGTAAGCGTTTATCTATTGATTCAGCTAAACCAATTTTGTGTATGCACATGAGCAACTGGATGTTCAACAACAATCCTTGTAGACATATAATAATCATTAAAAGCTTGAGATGTTAACTCACCAGCATTATCAAGTCTCATCTTTTTAATGGTGTAATCAGAATAATGTGTTCTTAATTTAATAATTTGTGCAAGAAACTTTGCAAATGTCATATTATGGCTTGATAACACACAAACATGAGACCATGCGTTAGATGCGTCTATTAGAAAAATGGTCCACATGATGGATGAATTGGTCCATATATATACCCTTGAATTCTTTCAAGAAACATTGGTGATTATTTCTCAATGTGCTTTTCATTAATCGCCATATGTGATTTTCATTAATCACCATATGTGTTTTTCGTTAATCACTATATGTGCTTTTCATTAATCACTATATATGCTTTTCATTAATCACCATATGTGATTTTCATTAATCACCATATGTGCTTTTCATCATATATCATTTTCACCATATACGCTTTTAATCATATGTGCTGCGCTTTTCGTCATATGCACTTTTCATTATATGCGCTTTTAATTATATGCGATGCGCTTTTCATCATATGCGCTTTTTATCATATGCGCTTTTAATCATATGCGCTGCGCTTTTTATCATATGCGCTTTTTATCATATGCGCTTTTAATCCTATGCGCTTTTCGGTGCTACATAGATATTTCTTATTTTCGATTATCATTGACTGATAATCATATCCATTATGATATATATCAGAGAAACTTAACAAATTTCTCTTTGATTTGGGAGAAAACAAGACATTGTTTACCAAAAAATTCGTACCATTTGGTAATATGAAATTTTGCCTTTTTCGTTTCTTATATCAAGTTTGCAAGAGCTGATATAGTATTTATAATTCCTTGATTTGATTTAAATCAATGAAAAATTTCTTAGATTTGATCATAGTGTGTATGTTACTACTATCTGCAATACATAGGTCTTTACCATTTAATTGATGTTGTATTTCTGCAGAATTCATACTAAAACTTCAAATAAGATAAGCAAATAATGAGTTATATTTCAGCAAGATAATCAAATTATATTACCTGCAAACAAGTTATAATCTGAAGTACATAAAAGATAATACTTAATAAAACATATGCGTTATGGTCTAAAACCATTTATTTATGAGTGATACATAAAAAAAACTTGGCATCTTAGAAAATTCAAACCATTCAAGTCTCAAGGTAGCTCAGGGTTAATTTAATCAAGATTTGTCAACAGATTCACTCTCGTTTTTTTTTCTTTTGGGACTTATTTGTAGAGCTAAACAAGATGTTCATGTATTCAAGAAATACTAGACTGATGATCCACGTTACCAGATCATTAATAAGAATCTCCGGAATTCTTATAAGAGCGTCTACTAATATCTTTAATTTTATTCTTTCATGGATCACCGTTATTATTATTATTTTTTTTGATAATTAATATCGTATCTATCTTTGAGTATTTTCCATAATACACTTGGATTTTCGATCATATAATATGTAGATTCTAAGGACTCGTCAATATGTTTGCTAAGAAAAATACTTACTATTGCTTTCTCTTGTTCGGAATAATTGTTATTTTCATTCAGGGTTTCTAAAATACCGTTTGATTCGAGATGTTTTTCTACATTCATAACCCATGTTAAGTAGTTGTTCACACTTGTTCTAAATGATCAAATTTAAGCCTTTTCAAATTCGACATTTTCTATTATCAAAAAGATGAATAACATAAATCATAATCATAATCAACTTCTATTCATAGACAAATAATAAAATGAAATTAGAATCATTTTAAATTCATAAGTAGCAAACAACAGAATAATGGTATGATTACAAATAATAAAACCACAAGGGCAGGATAGAATATAGGTTCACCCGGTGGTATATTAGCAACAATGATGATAGTTAATATGACCAATACAATAGGAAAAATCATCCTTGTGTGAATCATTTTTACAAAAACTTTTTGAGAGTAGTAATCTGAAAAATGAAGATTGATTTGTGAAAATGTGAAAACGGAGATGTTTATTTTATATTTGAAAAATATAGTTGTTGTAACGTCGTCAGTTGACGTTAACAACCGTTATGTATATATGACCGTTGTAACGTCGTTAGTTGACGTTAACTAATAAAGTCACTATATCAAAACGCGTATGAGTAAGATAAAGGACAAGATTTTTTTTCTTCTTATTTTAACTTTTAAGATTTACTTTTAATAAAAATACAAACTACTTTTTCTTATTTTAACTTTTAAGATTTACTTTTAATAAAAATACATACTACTTTTTCTTATTTTAACTTTTAAGATTTACTTTTAATAAACATACAAACTACTTTTCATATTTTAACTTTTAAGATTTACTTTTAATAAAAATACAAACTACTTTTCTTATTTTAACTTTTAAGATTTACTTTTAATAAAAATACAAACTACTTTTTCTTATTTTAACTTTTAAGATTTACTTTTAATAAAAATACAAACTACTTTTTCTTATTTTAACTTTTAAGATTTACTTTTAATAAAAATACAAACTACTTTTTCTTATTTTAACTTTTAAGATTTACTTTTAATAAAAATATAAACTATTTTTTCGTATTTTAACTTTTAAGATTTACTTTTAATAAAAATACAAACTATTTTTTCTTATTTTAACTTTTAAGATTTACTTTTAAGAATAAACATTAGTATGCATGAAATAAATAATGATTAATTGCATAAGTAATCATAAATGTTAGATAACATATAAAGACCCCATCGTATTCGTATTGATGGGAATTAATCTCGACCCATGGTACCGTGTTGTCAAATGACGTGTTGCGTACATAAAGTACCGTGTTGTCAAATGACGTGTTGCGTACAATCATGAGGTCTTATTAACATAAATATAAATGTTAGTGAAGTTAATAAGAGTTAGATTACAGAAAATATAATTCAGGCGGTATAACCGACCATATATAACTTAAATAACATAAATATAAATGTTAGTGAAGTTAATAAAAGTTAGATTACAAAAATATAATTCAGACGGTATAACCGACCATATATAACTTAAATAACATAAATATAAACGTTAGTGAAGTTAATAAAAGTTAGATAATTTCTTACCTTGATTAGTGACGTGTGCTTGCTTAGATAAACCTTGATTATACGGAGCACTTCGTGCTGATAACGTGTTATATTTCAGTAGACTTATAATTACCTTTAGTGGCCTGGTTCAATATATTCAAATTGAAAGAACCAATAAAAGAGAGATGTGTTGTAGAAGATATAGGAGAGAAAGAGGTTGAAGAGAGGTGTGATGTATTTAATGTATATGTGTGTTTTTGCAACTTACATTATGCACATATATATAGTACAAATTTTACTATCCATATTTAACTATTAAATTTACAACAGGATCATATTTTGCTAATAGAATTATAGTTACAAACGGATAAATTTGGATAAAGAAAGGTAATAACGTTTGAATTATTAGTTCAATATATAACGCGTATATAAAATATGTGTATTTTTGTTACAGCCATATCAACATCAAATATTCTCATTTGTAATCATACACGCGTTAGGATGAAACTTAATTCGCAACGATGTTGACAGTACCATCGAAGGTTGAAAAAAACTACTAGAGACCTCCTCAAATCGCATTGATGTTAGCAGTAACATCAAAAGTTAAAAAATCCATGCTTGGAGTGAGAATCGAACCTGGGTTGGCAGTAACCCAAGTTAGATCTCACATCATACCAGTCAAGCCAAACTTCGATGGTATAAAAAATGTGTATTGAACCCTTCCGAGTAGATACACTATTAACCATTTAACACTTTTAATTTTCTTTACTATGGTACATTTATATAAAATTTTTTTCTTTCTTTCTTCTTTTTTTAAAAGGCAAAGAACAATTTTAATTTTTTTTACCGGTAATGTCAACATCGAATGCTATCATTTGTCACTCACACACGTCTTAGGAGGAAACTCAATTCGTGACGATGTTGGTAGTACCATCGAAGGTTGAAAAAACCCCTAGAGACTTTTCCAAATCGCATTGATATTGACAGTACCATCAAAGGTTGAAAACTCTCTGTTTAAAGTGAGAATCAAACCTGGATTAGCAGTAACCCAAGTTGAATCTCACCTCCATACCACTAAAGCCAATCTTCGGTGGTAAAAAACAATTTTATTAATATAAGAAATTGATTACAAGGTCTCACAACTCATTCGACTCATGCATAGAGCTCATGCAATAGACTAATTTTCATAGGAAATTTACGTGAAAACAAGGACTGTGATATGCTTTTCAGTCCACGAAGAATGTGAAATGGAAAAAGAACGAGACACAACAGCAAGGACCAATTTAGCCATGATAATCATACACACTTGAATCTAAAACCTATTTGCTCTATTCGAACTTGACCTTCTTTGAACACGAAGTTATCCATAGGAAACTTTTAGTTTGAATTTCATTGACCACCATTGGGCTATTCCAATATTTGTTTTCAAAAGTTTTAAAATTTCGATTCCTCCATATCATGTAACCGGTGACCCATTCTATTGTTTGTTATAATTTTGAGGATAAATCTGGATCAGAGGTCAAAACTTTACCTTGAAACATGTCATCCAATCCAGAATAGAGAGCATTACCTATATTCCACCAACGAAAAATCGAACCCATAAATCCTTAACTTTTGGAGAATAGAGGATCATGTGATCAATCGTTGTTGCAAATAGGACATCGAACCGAATCAAGGTCTATGCCATGTTTATCCAATTCGACACGAACCACTAGCCTCATTAATTTCGTACGCCATATGAAGATGCCAACCTTTTAAGGCACAAAAATTGTTTCGCATAGTGGAAGTTGGCAGAGAGGAATTTTGGAGTATTAGAACATTTAAAATGGAAGTGAAAGCATGCACATTCTAAATCCTACAGTTATGCTTGTCCAGGACCATGAATCTTTAGGATTATTGCAAATGTAAAGGAGTTTAGGCAATTTTAAAGCTGCCTTAATTCATCCGCAGTTCTACATGTAGGATTTCTGTTTCATTGCCAATTTGTATTCCATGTCGAACCATCTTTCATTACACGATCCAAAACAAGTGCATCTTTATTTGCTTCTAACATGAAAAGTCTCCAAATTTTTCACACAACAATGTCATTTGGCAAGTGACATGTGCCACAACTCGCGGCGTGTCATGCATTAGATGACAACGGAGTTAGTACTGATGTTTTTGTAAAAAAACCACAGTACTAACTCTTTGGAATTATATGAGATAAAGAAAACCCACCGTACTAACTCTCAACATGTCACGCATCAGTTCGATCCATTTGTACACTTGCACTAAAATGGTGTGAAGACAAACAATATTTTTGACCATAAAGTAACTTTTTATTTTTACTCTATTCCATTTCCATTATATTATATTATATTATATTATATTATATTATACTATATGCTAGATATGGACAGCGCCAACCAATTACACCCAGCCACATCATCAAAATCGCTACAGTATAACAGTAACCGTCAGGGGTATTTTCGTCTTTTTACACCCCATAAATTGAAAAAAAAAACAAATTTAAACAAATCTTACTCTACAATTCCTTCCAGCCATCTGCCAACCATCACAGTCGATCTTCATCACCGACCACCGTTAACCAACGGCACCGACCACCGTCAACCACCGTCACCGACCACCGTTAACCTCAGTCATCTACAAAACGAAAAATCTTCATTGTGATGACCCGGAAATTTCTGACCAAATTTAAACTTTATCTTTAAATGATTTAATGTTTTCGACACGATAAGCGAAATCTGTAATGTTGAGTCTCAAAGTTTTGGAACTATATTCATGTAATCAATTATTCTTTGACTGTTCTCGAAGATTCACGAACAATATATATATAACTTAATGTGCATATATATATATATATATATATATATATATATATATATATATATATATATATATATATATATATATATATATATATATATATATATATATATATATATATATATATATATATATATA
Source organism: Rutidosis leptorrhynchoides (assembly GCF_046630445.1). Taxonomy (NCBI): domain Eukaryota; kingdom Viridiplantae; phylum Streptophyta; class Magnoliopsida; order Asterales; family Asteraceae; genus Rutidosis; species Rutidosis leptorrhynchoides. The sequence continues at coordinate 42,323,390 of NC_092336.1, forward strand.
TATATATATATATATATGATTTCAAGTTATTTAGTAAACGATAGTAACATTCGATTATTGATTCGATTGATATTTAGATAAGTTAACTAAAACGTTTAAGATGAACCAGTAAAACACTAATTTGCTATAGTATTTTCGAATTGCTACAGTACCCGAAAAGCTACAATGTTTTTGAAAATCACTATTTGCTACAGTAAAAATGACTTTGCTACAGTAAAACACTATTTGCTACAGTGCTACAGTGAAAAACGACTTTGCTACAGTGAATTGTACGAGTATATACCAATATACTAAGAGCTGCTAAGAGCTGATCATTGGAGTGTATATACCAATAGTACATACATCTAAAAGCTGTGTATTGTACGAGTACGAATACGGGTGCATACGAGTAGAATTGTTGATGAAACTGAACGAGGATGTAATTGTAAGCATTTTTGTTAAGTAGGAGTATTTTGATAAGTGTCTTGAAGTCTTTCAAAAGTGTATGAATACATATTAAAATACTACATGTATATACATTTTAACTGAGTCGTTAAGTCATCGTTAGTGGTTACATGTAAGTGTTGTTTTGAAACCTTTAGGTTAACGATCTTGTTAAATGTTGTTAACCCAATGTTTATAATATCAAATGAGATTTTAAATTATTATATTATCATAATATTATGATGTACGAATATCTCTTAATATGATATACATTAAATGTCGTTACAACGATAATCGTTACATATATGTCTCGTTTCAAAATCATTAAGTTAGTAGTCTTGTTTTTACATATGTAGTTCATTATTAATATACTTAATGATATGTTTACTTATCATAATATCATGTTAACTATATATATAACCATATATATGTCATCATATAGTTTTTACAAGTTTTAACGTTCGTGAATTACCGGTCAACTTGGGTGGTCAATTGTCTATATGAAACCTATTTCAATTAATCAAGTCTTAACAAGTTTGATTGCTTAATATGTTGGAAATACTTAATCATGTAAATAACAATTTCATTTAATATATATATAAACATGGAAAAGTTCGGGTCACTACAGTACCTACCAGTTAAATAAATTTTGTCTCGAAATTGTAAGCAGTTGGAGGTGTTGACGTATCTTCTGGAAATAAATGCTGGTATTTCTTCTTCATCTGATCTTCTCATTCCCAGGTGAACTCGGGTCCTCTACGAGCATTCCATCGAACCTTAACGATTGGTATCTTATTTTGCTTAAGTCTTTTAACCTCACGATCCATTATTTCGACGGGTTCTTCGATGAATTGAAGTTTTTCGTTGATTTGGATTTCATCTAACGGAATAGTGAGATCTTCTTTAGCAAAATATTTCTTCAAATTCGAGACATGGAAAGTGTTATGTACAGCCGCGAGTTGTTGAGGTAACTCAAGTCGGTAAGCTACTGGTCCGACACGATCAATAATCTTGAATGGTCCGATATACCTTGGATTTAATTTCCCTCGTTTACCAAATTGAACAACACCTTTCCAAGGTGCAACTTTAAGCATGACCATCTCTCCAATTTCAAATTCTATATCTTTTCTTTTAATGTCAGCGTAGCTCTTTTGTCGACTTTGGGCGGTTTTCAACCGTTGTTGAATTTTGATGATCTTCTCGGTAGTTTCTTGTATTATATCCGGACTCGTAATCTGTCTATCCCCCACTTCACTCTAACAAATCGGAGACCTGCACTTTCTACCATAAAGTGCTTCAAACGGCACCATCTCAATGCTTGAATTGTAGCTGTTGTTGTAGGAAAATTCTGCTAACGGTAGATGTCGATCCCAACTGTTTCCGAAATCAATAACACATGCTCGTAGCATATCTTCAAGCATTTGTATCGTCCTTTCGCTCTGTCCATCAGTTTGTGGATGATAGGCAGTACTCATGTCTAGACGAGTTCCTAATCCTTGCTGTAATGTCTGTGTAACATCCCGCCTTTTTCCATTTACTTTTCCGTTATACTAATATAAAGTCCGTTATATGTTTATAACATCTCCCGTTGATACGCGTTTTAAATTATCTCGTTTAGGTAATTCCCGCACCCGAACGAAAGTTGAGGGACTAAACTTGACAAGGGATCAAACCCTTGACTAGGTCAAAGGGTCAAACCCCTTTCACCCATTCATTTTCATCTCTCACTCTCTCTCTCTCTTTCTCTCTAGCAAGAACACACCCAATTTCCAAATTCATTCATTCATCATCTAAATCCGGATTAAGGAGCTAGCAACCAAATAAATTACATATTCGTGATCCTCTCTTCATCCTCTTCATTTTGGTACCAACTTCATCTCATTTGGGTAACTTTCTAAAATCACTAGATTTTGTGTTCTTGATGTTTTTAACTTATAAAAGTGTTAATTAGTGTCTATGGCTCAAGTCTAACATGAATATATGATTTATATGCTCGATCTCGTTGTTTTAGTGTAACTAGCATGAACTTAAATTTTGGTGTGTTGTTCTTGAATTTTGGATGATCATATGTTGTTAGATGTTAAAAGTTGATGTTTTAATTGTGTTACTAGCATCACTAGCTTCAATTTGATGTGTAGGTTGCCTTAGAAAATTTCATGAACTTGATTATTGATTTTGGTGAATTTGGGTTAGGGTTTGATGAACTTGAAATGGACTTTTGATGCATTGAATGCCATGGATTATTATTAGTAAGTATTTAGTTGGATTGTATGCTTGATTACCTTCAAAACGGCATATCATATGTGTGAATTGGTTTCCCGAAACTCAAAATGCGATTGATGAACTTGAAACTTTGAAAATGGACTTTTATTGTTCGCTTGATGAGATTTCGGCTATTGTAAATGATGTTATTGTTGGACCATAAGTGCTTAGTTGTATTCCTCGTCAAAATACCTTTCCAACGATATATGATAGGCATTATAAGTGTTTGCGGGTCAATTGTTGTGTTAGAATTGATTTTGGCTCGTGCATACTTGGGAAAAACAGAAACAGACCTGCACAGATGGTGGGGCGGCGCGCCCCATCCCCGCGCGGCGCGCCATTCTGGTCTGTCCAACTTGGTCAATTTTTGAATAATGTTTGCTATGCTACGCACCTCCGATTCACATGTAACTTGTCCTAACATACTCATACATGATTAAAAACCTCAGAAAAATAGTTCGGGACACGACCCGAACGTGTTGACTTTTTCGTTGACTTTGACCGACCAAAGTTTGACTTTTTGTCAAACTTAACCAAATGATTATGTAACCTTCCTAACTTGTTTATATACTTGTATCTTGCATGAAACTTGACAATTTGATTCACATGCTAATATAATCGAGTCGTAACGAGCCATAGGACTAATTGAACATCTTTGACCGTTTGTGTTTACCGTTATTGATATAACCTATATGTTTAGGTCAAGACTAGCTTTGTCTTTGCACGCGTCTACTTGTTGAAGTACTTTATTAACTCTTGCACTCAAGGTGAGATCATAGTCCCACTTTTACTCTTTTTGAACTTATATTGGGATGAGAAAACATAAACGATTCTTTTGAACTAAGTGAACACAAGAACGGGAAAACAAACATTCTACATACGAGTTTAGAACAAAATCCTCAATTCGATTATCATTAGTTACACTTGCCGGGTGTAAGCGAGAACTTATGTTATATGGCCATATGGGTTGACAACCCTCATCTTTGACGGTTCGCTACCGTCTACGGATGAAATATATTTTCGAGAATCAGTGTTTGTTCTAGCACTAAGTGATGGGGTATACAATGGAAGGAATGTTAAGCTTTGATAATTGGGTGCTCGTGAAACAAACTTTTGGAATGTATTACTATTATTATTAAATTGATGCAAATCTTGTGGTTCACTTGTACTTACTTACTTAAACCTATGATTTCACCAACGTTTTCGTTGACAGATTTCTATGTTTTTCTCAGGTCTTGCACAATATGTGAAACATGCTTCCGCTTACTATTTGATACTTGCATCCGATGTCGAGTATACATGCATTTCATGGAGCGTCTTTTGACTTTACTTTGAACCGTGTCGCCTAGATTTCAATCGTACTTATAACGTTGTAACTTAACTTTTGGTTGAACAATTCTTGTAAATTTTGAAACAATCTTTATTTTGAAATGAAGGCGACATATTTTGGTCAAACGTTATCTTAAAGACTTATAATCAGGTAATGGGACCCACGTAGCCGACGCCGTCACTTGACGATTTGTCGGGGTCGCTACAAGTGGTATCAGAGCCTTGGTTGTAGGGATTTAGAGTTCATTTGTGTCCACCCCGAGTCATAGGGTACATAGGTGAATCTAGACTACAACCGGCATATAGACTGAAGTAGGAATTACTTGACTATTTGTGCATTTATACTCGAACTCTTCTATCATATCTAACTCGTATTCGATCTTGATCTTACGTTGATAAATTTTGTTGACGCGCCACCTTGACTTTATAAAGTAATGTTAAATGCACATGTAAATCAGGGTAATATAATTTTCGGGATTATATTACGGTGATTCACATGGACGTTCCGACATTATGACATAAAGAATTTAAGGCGAGTCAAGGAAAAAAAAAAAAAATTTCCTCTTTATCTTGATTTCCACATCACGATTAGTATTATTGATAATACTAAACAACGGTATTCTTGTGTCATGAAGGAACAATGGCTCACCAAGGTCAACACAATACCCCTCCCGAAACTCTCGAACAAGCTCTTCAACGAATGATAGCCACCGCTGTGGGAGAGGCAGTGGCCGGTCACTTCTCCAACAACAACAACAATCATGGGGTCGGTAATTCAAACGGGGGGTGCTCCTACAAAAACTTCATGAAGTACAATCCTCCCACTTTCAATGGAACCGAAGGACCGGTTGCTCTCACCCGATGGTTCGAACAAACAGAAGCCGTTTTTAGTATAAGCGGTTGTCGGGACCAAGATAAGGTCAAGTTTTCCACCCTCACTCTCACCGGTATTGCTCTCTCATGGTGGAACACGTATGTACAATCGGTGGGTATCGATGAAGCCCTTACACTCTCTTGGACCGAATTAAGAGAAAGAATGACCACCGAATACTTCCCGCGCGAAGAGACTCGAAGGCTCGAACAGGGGCCAAGAAATTTAAAAATAGCCCGAGATGACCTCGAAGCTTATAATCAACGGTTTGCCGAACTAACCTCAATTTGTCCAAACCTCCGGGCTCCCGGGCCCCAAGGAGTTGAGTTTTACATGGATGGCCTCCCTAAGAGCATTCCACACGGGGTAATGCCATTAAGACCCGCCGACCTACAAGAGGCTGTGATGATAGCCCGCCGATTTATAAAAACGGTGGATGAAATTGAAGCGCTGGCACCAACGGCCGAGGCCCAACCAGTTAACAACAAAAGAAAACAGGAAGCCTCTCCATCAAGCAACCACAACCACAACGACTCCACCAAGAAGCCTTTCACCCCCGGCGGCAGGAAAAATTATGCTGGAACACGACCTTTTTGCAACACGTGCCACAAACATCATTATGGAAAATGTGGCGGACCATTTTGCATCAAGTGTCAAAGAAGTGGCCATGTGGCCCATAGTTGTAAGGGTGCCGTCCCCGTCGCTAAAAAGGTGCCCAGTGCACGCAGAAGGGGTGCTTGTTTTGAATGTGGACAACTGGGTCATTTTAAGAATGCATGTCCCAAGAAGAACGCCCACCCTAATGTACGCGAATGAGCTTTCAACCTTAACACATAGGATTCCCGGAACGACAATTAGTTACGGGTACGTTTCTTCTCAACGACTCTTATGTTTCATGTTTATCCGATTCGGGTATCGATAAATGTTTTGTATCCAAGGCTTTGGAGCCTACTCTTTGCACTCCACCCCTCCCCCTAGATATTACTTACGCCATTCAAGTGACCAACGGAAAACCATTGCGTATCGATAAATTTTATCGGAGGGAGTACGTTAAACTTATTGGGTAGGTAATTTGAACTTTGATTTGACATCTATAGAACTAGGGAGCCCAAAACCTATACGTTAGGAAGGGAATGTTTTCCCCACATATATGTGATTTTAGTGAACTAAATGATTTCCGTTTAAGAACCGATATCCTCTTCCCCGTATCAACAACCTCTTGAACCGTTACACGGATCTCGCGTATATTCTAAAATCGACCTTCATTCTGGTTATCATCAATTGAGGGTTAAGGGAGAAGATGTCTCCTAAACCGCTTTCCGAACTCGCTACGATAGTTATAAATTTCTTTTAGTGCCGTTCAGTTTAACTAAGGCTCCGCCCGTATTCATAGACCTCCGGAACCGCGTATGCAAACTTATCTAGACAAATCCGTTACCGTACTTATAATTGATGTTTTAAGCTATTCAAGCGGAAAGGAAAAACGGACAACGTCTCCGTCTTACGCTCGAACTCTTGAGAAAAGAGCAACTCTATGCCGAATTCTCCAAGTGAGAATTTTGGTTAAACGAAGTCCAAATTCTAAACCATGTTGTTAGTGGTCAAGGTAAAAAAAAAAAAAAAAAAAAAAAAAAAAAAAAAAAATTTAATTAATTAATTAATTTTGGAGAAACCCTCACGACTCCGACTTGTATTCGTAAAATTTTGGATCTCGCGATTATTACCAAAGATTAATTTCCAATTTTTCCCGTATCGCTCGTCCTTTAACCTCGTTAACGTACTAAGGGAAAGAATTAAACATTTTTCGTGTCCGGACTTTGAACGTGATTTTTTTTCACACCAACCTTACTAGATAAACTCGTGTGGCACAAAATGGAACTCAAATATAGAAATACTTCTACGTGAACGCCTGAAAGGCAACCCCTCTCGACTCGAAATCAAGGAAGCTGAAATTCGTTATTTTACACGGAGAATTTGAATACTTATTTATGGATCCGATCAATCTTCTCGTTATCGCGTACCACGATACATAGCTCTGCTATTTCACTATTACCGTCTGATATTACTGAGACCAAAGATAACACACAATCCAAGGATACCCCTTTTCTTCTTTGACTTAACGTCCTTGTGCTTCTGTTATACGGCCAACTACTACTCAACCCCGAGAATACTGATAACAACCATACCCGGGACACATTTTCGATTATTGTCGAACCATAGTTATACTTCCGAATGAATGGCAAATTCTTTCAACATCAGTCGTTTTCGCATAGTTTTATCGACGAACTACAAACTGTTTGGTATGCTCACATCGAGGCGGAAACTTCTCTCGCATTACACTCGTACTTCCGTTTAAGGAAATCATTATTCTAAACTTTCAATGGAGAGAGAGACTCTTCACGTTATACTAGTATTCACCACGAGGGTGAACAGTCCTAACAAACGTTTCCGAAAACCGATAAATCTTCCGCGGCGCGAAATTCTTGAGAAACAGAAACTTGTTCTAACTAAAGTTTTCAAGTCCTAACAAACTTATTCAAATTTATCTTAAGGAAATGTACCTCGTTTCGGATCGAGATCCTCGTTTCACTTCTAGATTTAGGAGTGCCTTACAAAAGTCTCGGGACCACGTTTAGACATGAGTACCGCGTATCATCCACAAACCGACGAACAAAGCACATGTACAATTCAACCTTGAAAACCGTAATACGAATTTGCGTTATCAACTTCAAATTTACTTGAGAAAAGTATTTGTTTTTAGCCGAATCCTAGCACTACAATAATTTTCATTCGAGTATTAACGCCACACCTTTCGAGGACTCATATAGCCACAATTGTCATTTTCTAAATTGTTGAACCGAAGTAGTTGACATGCAAACCACCGGACCCGAACTCATTCACGAAACCACCGAGAAAATCGTTCAAATCCGAGATAGGCTTAGGACGGCCCGAGGTCGTCAAAAGAGCTATACCGACAAACGACGCAACGATCTTGAATTGCAAGTCGGTGACCGAGTAATGTTAAAAGTCGCACCTTGGAAGGGTGTAATCCGTTTTGGGAAACGCGGGAAGCTAAATCCGCGGTATATTGGTCCTTTCGAAATCTTGGAGCGTATTGGAACCGTTGCTTATCGTTTAGATCTTCCGCCTCAATTGAACTCCGTTCATCCTACCTTCCATGTATCTAACTTGAAAAAGTGTCTTGCCGAACCCGATATCGTCATCCCTCACGAAGAACTTACTATTGATGACAAACTTCATTTTGTGGAGGAACCGGTTGAAATTGTGGACACCTCCGTCAAGGCATTGAAACAAAGCCGAATCCCGATTGTCAAGGTTCGTTGGAATGCCAAAAGAGGACCCGAGTTTACTTGGGAAAGACAAGATCAAATGCAAAGGAAGTATCCTCATCTATTTGTGAATTCAGAAACGCAAGATCTCGAGGAAGAAACAACGACTACTACGCCTACTTAAATTTCGGGACGAAATTTCTTTTAAGGAGTAGGTAATGTAACATCCCGCCTTTTTCCATTTACTTTTCCGTTATACTAATATAAAGTCCGTTGTATGTTTATAACATCTCCCGTTGATACGCGTTTTAAATTATCTCGTTTAGGTAATTCCCGCACCCGAACGAAAGTTGAGGGACTAAACTTGACAAGGGATCAAACCCTTGACTAGGTCAAAGGGTCAAACCCCTTTCACCCATTCATTTTCATCTCTCACTCTCTCTCTCTTTCTCTCTAGCAAGAACACACCCAATTTCCAAATTCATTCATTCATCATCTAAATCCGGATTAAGGAGCTAGCAACCAAATAAATTACATATTCGTGATCCTCTCTTCATCCTCTTCATTTTGGTACCAACTTCATCTCATTTGGGTAACTTTCTAAAATCACTAGATTTTGTGTTCTTGATGTTTTTAACTTATAAAAGTGTTAATTAGTGTCTATGGCTCAAGTCTAACATGAATATATGATTTATATGCTCGATCTCGTTGTTTTAGTGTAACTAGCATGAACTTAAATTTTGGTGTGTTGTTCTTGAATTTTGGATGATCATATGTTGTTAGATGTTAAAAGTTGATGTTTTAATTGTGTTACTAGCATCACTAGCTTCAATTTGATGTGTAGGTTGCCTTAGAAAATTTCATGAACTTGATTATTGATTTTGGTGAATTTGGGTTAGGGTTTGATGAACTTGAAATGGACTTTTGATGCATTGAATGCCATGGATTATTATTAGTAAGTATTTAGTTGGATTGTATGCTTGATTACCTTCAAAACGGCATATCATATGTGTGAATTGGTTTCCCGAAACTCAAAATGCGATTGATGAACTTGAAACTTTGAAAATGGACTTTTATTGTTCGCTTGATGAGATTTCGGCTATTGTAAATGATGTTATTGTTGGACCATAAGTGCTTAGTTGTATTCCTCGTTAAAATACCTTTCCAACGATATATGATAGGCATTATAAGTGTTTGCGGGTCAATTGTTGTGTTAGAATTGATTTTGGCTCGTGCATACTTGGGAAAAACAGAAATAGACCTGCACAGATGGTGGCGCGGCGCGCCCCATCCCCGCGCGGCGCGCCATTCTGGTCTGTCCAACTTGGTCAATTTTTGAATAATGTTTGCTATGCTACGCACCTCCGATTCACATGTAACTTGTCCTAACATACTCATACATGATTAAAAACCTCAGAAAAATAGTTCGGGACACGACCCGAACGTGTTGACTTTTTCGTTGACTTTGACCGACCAAAGTTTGACTTTTTGTCAAACTTAACCAAATGATTATGTAACCTTCCTAACTTGTTTATATACTTGTATCTTGCATGAAACTTGACAATTTGATTCACATGCTAATATAATCGAGTCGTAACGAGCCATAGGACTAATTGAACATCTTTGACCGTTTGTGTTTACCGTTATTGATATAACCTATATGTTTAGGTCAAGACTAGCTTTGTCTTTGCACGCGTCTACTTGTTGAAGTACTTTATTAACTCTTGCACTCAAGGTGAGATCATAGTCCCACTTTTACTCTTTTTGAACTTATATTGGGATGAGAAAACATAAACGATTCTTTTGAACTAAGTGAACACAAGAACGGGAAAACAAACATTCTACATACGAGTTTAGAACAAAATCCTCAATTCGATTATCATTAGTTACACTTGCCGGGTGTAAGCGAGAACTTATGTTATATGGCCATATGGGTTGACAACCCTCATCTTTGACGGTTCGCTACCGTCTACGGATGAAATATATTTTCGAGAATCAGTGTTTGTTCTAGCACTAAGTGATGGGGTATACAATGGAAGGAATGTTAAGCTTTGATAATTGGGTGCTCGTGAAACAAACTTTTGGAATGTATTACTATTATTTCATTGATGCAAATCTTGTGGTTCACTTGTACTTACTTACTTAAACCTATGATTTCACCAACGTTTTCGTTGACAGATTTCTATGTTTTTCTCAGGTCTTGCACAATATGTGAAACATGCTTCCGCTTACTATTTGATACTTGCATCCGATGTCGAGTATACATGCATTTCATGGAGCGTCTTTTGACTTTACTTTGAACCGTGTCGCCTAGATTTCAATCGTACTTATAACGTTGTAACTTAACTTTTGGTTGAACAATTCTTGTAAATTTTGAAACAATCTTTATTTTGAAATGAAGGCGACATATTTTGGTCAAACGTTATCTTAAAGACTTATAATCAGGTAATGGGACCCACGTAGCCGATGCCGTCACTTGACGATTTGTCGGGGTCGCTACAGTCTGCCAGAATCTTGAAATAAATCTGCCATCCCTATTAGAGATAATAGAGATTGGTATTCCATGTCTGGAGACGACTTCCTTCAAATACAGTCGTGCTAACTTCTCCATCTTGTCATCTTCTCTTATTGGCAGGAAGTGTGTTGATTTGGTGAGACGATCAACTATTACCCAAATAGTATCAAAACCACTTGCAGTTCTTGGCAATTTAGTGATGAAATACATGGTAATGTTTTCCCATTTCCATTCCGGGATTTCGGGTTGTTGAAGAAGACCTGATAGTTTCTGATGCTCAGCTTTGACCTTAGAACACGTCAAACATTCTCCTACGTATTTAGCAACATCGGCTTTCATACTCGGCCACCAAAAATGTTTCTTGAGATCCTTGTACATCTTCCGCGTTCCAGAATGTATTGAGTATCTTGTTTTATGAGCTTCTCTAAGTACCATTTCTCTCATATCTCCAAATTTTGGTACCCAAATTGTAACAACCCTCACTTTTCGACTTCTAAATTACTGAATTAACCCTAGGGTTATATGTCTGACTATATGTATTAAGGGTTGTTATATACAATTAAATATTGACCGAATAGTAATTTTTAGTCAACAATGTACGCTTAAATAAATAATATATTATTAATTTATATAATTTGACATAATTTAACTAAGTATATAAACTTTGTTTCACTTTTATTATTTAGTTAATGTATTATATATTTAACTATATAATAAATCCAATTATATATAAATGTAATAATATTTACAAACTTACTAAAACTATAGTTTAATAATTAAAATCATAATTATTATTAAAAATACAAAATACCGAATTATTTATTATTTTTATGCAAAATTTGTATTTATTAATTAAATAAAAAAAATAAAATAAAATATTATTGACAAATATTCTTGGAAGAGCATTAAATCAATTTGTTTATTTATATAAAAAAAATCCTTAAAATAAATGAAAAAATAAATAAATAAATAAATAAATAAATAAATAAATTACTTTTTAATTAAAAATTGTAATGGAAAAACTACTTTTATTATTTTATTTTGTGCATTATCCAATGACCTAACATTTAATACTTTTTAATTTTAAAATCCCATTAAGAATTAAAATATTTCTTTTTCTTTTAATTATTTTATTCTTTTTACCTAATTTTATCAAGTATAAATACCCCTCATTTCTCATTCAAACTCACACCAAAATTTCTCTCATTCTCTCTTTGAAGAATTACTACTAGTAAGTATTCTTTTCTTACTTTTTATTTTTTTTTACTTTTTACTTTTTACTTTTTTACTTTTTACTTTTTACTTTTTACTTAGGTTATTATTTTTACCGAAACATATAATAATGTTATAAATTATATGCAATTAAAAATAAAATAAATAACATGTATACACTATTACTATTACTATTACTAGCACCTATAACCTACTACTTATATTGTAACATAAAAACATTTTGGGATATGTATTAGAGATGTATAGATCTTCGAACTTTCTTGACGAATGGTTTCTATGAGATTCTAGGCAGAGGGTTTGGATTTCCATTTTAAAGGGTCCTATGGCTCAAGCCCCTAGATCTAAATTAGCCATTCGAAGGGAAAGGGGTAATTGGAAGCTTATCTAATACGGCAAGTATCCTAAAATGGAAAACACTGATAAAAGTAGAAACTCTCTAGTCATAGAAACTTAGTAAAATAAGAAACTTTCTAAAAATGGAAACTTTGTAAAAATAGTAACTTACTAGGAATAGAAACTTAGTAAAACAAACTATACTTAAACACATACTTAAACTTAAACATGGGCAAAACACTTAACTACTCTTAAATGTCAATAGGTTGACATTCCTGCTCACTCGTTCAACTCTTTATTCTGAGGAATAACTCTCTATCTACTTACTAAGGTGAATTCATAGCCCCTCTTTATTGCTAGCAAACTTACTTACTTTACTTGGGGTGAGACACATGCTGTTTTTACTTTTTACAATTTAGACACAAGTACCAAACTGTTAAACTATGCTATACCCGGCTATGTCCGACTAAGTTCCTACAGTGATATTTTTAATTGCTGCTGCATGCTTAATTATTGGGGGTAGGCCTATCGGGAGTAACGTCCCCGATACATTTGACTAAGTCTTTGTATTACTTGATAATGAAATTAAACCGACAAGGACAGACACAACTTGTCATGGGGAAACTTGAACGTTTAGTCTAAATATCACGCTTTGGCATAACTTTTTGATCCTGCTGGAGATCAACTTTACAAACTAAATCTTGTGGTCTAAAACAACGATAAACTTTTTGTTAAACCTATGAACTTCACTCAACCTTTTTGGTTGACACTTTAGCATGTTTTGTCTCAGGTGCTGTTTGATTCAAGCTCTTATACTTACCGCTTATGTGATGCTACTTGGACATAGGATCAAGAGATATCGCATTTATTACTTCTGCATGTGAACATTTATGTTATTGTTATTCCTGTCATTGTAACGACATTTCATTTTCCGCTGCGTACTCATTAAAGTTAAATTCATCATTTAGTATTGTTCTCGTTATTTATAATATGTTGGTATGTTTTGATATTAGTGACGTTCCTTCCAGACCCTATTGGGAGGACGTTACAGATTGGTATCAGAGCATAACCAGGCTGTTATAGAGAACCGGGATTGCATTTTTATGTGTGCCTTACTTGTTAGCTAGGGTGCCTTAGCAATCTAGGAAACTATAACCTTTCCTGCCTTAGACTTTAAAGCACTTAGGATTGCCTTGTAATCTTAAAACATATGCCTTACAATCCTATCCTAAAACTGATCAAAATCTCCTTCCTAATGTTAGGATGTCTAATTATCATCAAACGACCAAAATGAATCTTTTCAAGCCAACCGAAAAAGATACTGAAAGGTCTTCCACAGAAAGACCAGTCCAAAGTCCACCTTATGGCTTTGGTGGTCCTCCCTCACCAAATTATAGCCCAAATACTACTCTAAAGTTACATGGGTCTCCTGAATACTATCCAACCTCGAGGAATAAAGACAAGAGGAAATGTTTTGAAGAAACTGGGCCGTCAAAGAAAAGATCCCGATCTCCTTTCTACGATGAAGATGATGCCAAGTACGAGCTCATGAATCTGCGAAAAACTATCGATGACCTAATTTGCCATATTGCAAGGATCGATTTTCAAATAAAGGAAAAAGACCTAGCGATCAAGAAGCTCATGGAGGAAAATGCTGAACTAAAGAAAGAGATAAAGTTGGTGAAGTATGAAGGTGACAGAAATACCCGATGGGGGAAGCAATCTCTCTCTTGCCTAAGAGAAGATGTTGACCTTAGATTGAAGATGGAGGAAAACCGCGTGAATAATCAACTTTCTATAAGGGACCACAAGTACCATGTAATCAACAATGAAGTTTCTAACCTTTATGATAATCTCGAGTTCCTGCATGAGAAACAAAAGGCGAGGAACGAGAAAGTTGATGAGTTTATGAAGAAGGTGGAGGATAAGAAGAAGAAATATGAAGATTACTTCAATCTTAATATTTCCTAGATTATTTTTCCAATTCCTTGTCTATGTAAAGGCTATGCCTTAAACTATTTCTATTTCCGAATCGTGTAATAAAGGCTTATTTAATGCCTCGTTCTAATAATATAAAGTGTTTTATTAATATCATGCGATATCAATACTTTATTTTATTCATACTTGTGATTGCTCAAACTTATAACTTGTTAAACTTATCAAACATATGTTCACTTTTATGTAGTGACATCATGGTTCGTTCAGCTGCACCTACCGTTAACAACGTTGTGTTAACTACTGAACAATTCCAACAGTTACTCGCTGCCGCCCAAGCTAATCATGCTAATACTCAACCGAAACCTTGTTCCTACAAGGATTTTTCAAACTGTCATCCTCCTGCATTTAAGGGGACTGAAGAAACTGTCGAACTAGTCCGTTGGTTCGAGAAGATGGAATCTATTTTTCGTATTTGCAACTGTGGTGATAACGATCGAGTAAAGTATGCCACTAGCTCATTGGGTGGCAATGCTTTAACTTGGTGGACTGCTCATGCCAAGTCCATAGGAATTGATAATGCTAATGCAATTCCATGGGATGAACTCAAAAGCATGATGGTAAACAAATTCTGTCCTCGAAGTCAAGTTCAGAAACTTGAAGCTGAGTTCTGGGAACTCAAGGTCAAGGGTACTGACATTGAGAACTATACCAATCGTTATCTGGAGCTATCTACTCTATGTCCTGAAATGTTTCCTACTGAAGCTAGAAGAATTGAGCGGTATATTGAAGGTCTTCCTGAGGATGTTCAAGGGAATGTTATTGCTGCTGAGAAGGTTACTTTGGATGCTGTGATTCTCATGGCACAAAATCTCATGTTGGCCAAGAGAAGAAGGGCGTCGACCAATAAGCAAGTTGAAACTAAGGGTAATGATGGTAAGAGGAAGTTTGAGCCATCTCAAGGTTCGGCTCAGAATTATAATAAGAAGTCTGCGGATGGTTCAAGGTCGAATTATAAGGGTACTTATCCCTTCTGTATTCGTTGTGAAAGGCATCACCCGGGGAAGTGTACTGCAGTTTGTGCGTTGTGTAAGAAAGTGGGACACGTTTCTAAGACGTGTAAGACTCCTCCGAAGGATAAGGCTATTGTTCCGGCCAAAGCTCCTCCTACATGCTATACTTGTGGAGAGAAGGGACACATTAGTCCGAATTGTCCTAAGAAGAAAGATAATCCCGCTACTAGAGCTAATGCTACTGCTGCGAAGGGTCGTGCGTTTGTTATTACTGCTGCTGAAGCCCGAGATGAAGATGAAGTTATCACGGGTACGTATCTTGTCAATAATTTCTATGCAACTATTTTATTCGATACTGGTGCCGACAGAAGTTACGTGTCTAGTGATTTTTGTACCCTATTTGCTGAAAAGCCTCAACCCTTAGAAACTAAAAGATTAGTAGAAGTAGCCAATGGAAAGGTCATGCAAGTCGATAAAGTCTATAAAAACTGCAACCTAATCTTATCCAATAAAGAATTTAAGATAGAACTTTTGCCGGTCGAACTCAGAAGTTTTGACGTCGTAGTTGGAATGGATTGGTTACGTCCATTGAGAGCTGCCATCATGTGTTACGATAAAACCGTTCATGTTCCATTGGGAAATGGAGAGACTCTTATCATCCAAGGTGAAAAGAGTGGTTCCAATCTCAACATTATCTCCTTTATTAAAACCCGCAAACACCTTATGAAAGGTTATCCAGCTATTCTAGCCCACGTTAAAATGATCGAATTGAAAGAGAAGTGTATTGAAGATGTACCAGTGGTTAAAGACTTTCCCGATGTGTTTCTCGAAGATCTTCCTGGTCTTCCACCTCCTCGACAAGTTGAATTTCAAATTGATTTAGCTCCCGGTGCTGCTCCTATTGCTAAAGCACCATATCGTTTAGCACCTTACGAAATGAAGGAACTTTCCAACCAACTTCAAGAACAATTGGATAAAGGTTTCATTCGTCCAAGCTCGTCCCCATGGGGAGCTCCTATTCTATTTGTTAAAAAGAAGGATGGTACGTTAAGGATGTGCATTGATTACCGCGAACTTAACAAGCTTACTATCAAGAACTGTTATCCGTTGCCACGTATTGATGATCTATTCGACCAACTTCAAGGGTCAATTGTTTATTCAAAGATTGATTTGAGGTCCGGATATCACCAACTTAGAGTCAAGGAATCTGATATTTCTAAGACTGCTTTTCGCACTCGTTATGGGCACTATGAATTCTGTGTCATGCCTTTTGGTTTGACCAATGCTCCTGCCGTTTTCATGGATCTCATGAACCGTGTCTGCAAACCTTATCTCGATAAATTTGTCATTGTTTTCATTGATGACATTTTGATCTACTCCAAGAGTGAGAAGGAACATGAGCAACATCTGCGCGTGATTCTTGAACTCTTACGAAAGGAACAACTCTACGCTAAGTTTTCTAAGTGCGAGTTTTGGCTCAAAACCGTACAATTCCTCGGACACGTTGTTGATAGTAATGGAATACATGTCGATCCAGCTAAGATTACCGCTATCCAGAACTGGGAGATACCAAAGACTGCGAAGCATATTCGTCAATTTTTGGGACTTTCCGGTTATTATCGGAGATTCATAAAGGATTTTTCCCTTCTTGCCAAACCTCTTACGAAGCTAACTCAAAAAGGGAAAAAGTTTGAGTGGTCCGAAGAACAGGAATCTGCTTTCAAGATTCTGAAAGAGAAGTTGACCACAGCCCCGATTCTATCTTTACCTGAAGGTACTGACGATTTTGATGTTTACTGCGATGCCTCAAAGCAAGGCTTTGGTTCTGTTTTAATGCAACATGAAAAGGTTATTGCCTACGCATCTAGACAGTTGAAGAAACACGAGGAGAACTATACCACACACGACCTTGAGTTAGGTGCCGTGGTATTTGCATTAAAGATATGGAGACATTATCTATATGGTACCCAGTTTACGGTGTACACTGACCATAAAAGTCTTCGACACATCTTTGATCAAAAACAGCTGAATATGAGGCAAAGCCGATCGCTCGAGTTATTGAATGATTATGACTGTAAGATGGAATATCATCCTGGCAAGGCAAACGTAGTTGCTGATGCCCTTAGTCAAAAAGACTATGTTAAACGTGTAGTGACCCGAATTTTTCCATGTTTATATATATTAATTGAGATTGATATTTACATGATTAAATGTTTTCAACATGTTAAGCAATCAAACTTTTTAAGACTTGATTAATTGAAATATGTTTCATATAGACAATTGACCACCCAAGTTGACCGGTGATTCACGAACGTTAAAACTTGTAAAAACTATATGATGACATATATATGGATATATATATAGTTAACATGATACTATGATAAGTAAACATATCATTAAGTATATTAACAATGAACTACATATGTAAAAACAAGACTACTAACTTAATGATTTTTAAACGAGACATATATGTAACGATTATCGTTGTAAAGACATTTAATGTATATATATCATATTAAGAGATATTCATACATGATAATATCATGATAATATAATAATTTAAAATCTCATTTGATATTATAAACATTGGGTTAACAACATTTAACAAGATCGTTAACCTAAAGGTTTCAAAACAACACTTACATGTAACGACTAACGATGACTTAACGACTCAGTTAAAATGTATATACATGTAGTGTTTTATTATGTATTTATACACTTTTGAAAGACTTCAATACACTTATCAAAATACTTCTACTTAACAAAAATTCTTACAATTACATCCTCGTTCAGTTTCATCAACAATTCTACTCGTATGCACCCGTATTCGTACTCGTACAATACACAACTTTTAGATGTATGTACTATTGGTATATACACTCCAATTATCATCTCTTAGCAGCCCATGTGAGTCACCTAACACATGTGGGAACCATCATTTGGCAACTAGCATGAAATATCTCATAAAATTACAAAAATATGAGTAATCATTCATGACTTATTTACATGAAAACAAAATTACATATCCTTTATATCTAATCCATACACCAATGACCAAAAACACCTACAAACACTTTCATTCTTCAATTTTCTTCATCTAATTGATCTCTCTCAAGTTCTATCTTCAAGTTCTAAGTGTTCTTCATAAATTCTACAAGTTCTAGTTACATAAAATCAAGAATACTTTCAAGTTTGCTAGCTCACTTCCAATCTTGTAAGGTGATCATCCAACCTCAAGAAATCTTTGTTTCTTACAGTATGTTATCATTCTAATACAAGGTAATAATCATATTCAAACTTTGGTTCAATTTCTATAACTATAACAATCTTATTTCAAGTGATGATCTTATTTGAACTAGTTTTCGTGTCATGATTCTGCTTCAAGAACTTCGAGCCATCCAAGGATCCGTTGAAGCTAGATCCATTTTTCTCTTTTCCAGTAGGTTTATCCAAGTAACTTAAGGTAGTAATGATGTTCATAACATCATTCGATTCATACATATAAAGCTATCTTATTCGAAGGTTTAAACTTGTAATCACTAGAACATAGTTTAGTTAATTCTAAACTTGTTCGCAAATAAAAGTTAATCCTTCTAACTTGACTTTTAAAATCAACTAAACACATGTTCTATATCTATATGATATGCTAAATTGATGATTTAAAACCTGGAAACACGAAAAACACCGTAAAACTGGATTTACGCCGTCGTAGTAACACCGCGGGCTGTTTTGGGTTAGTTAATTAAAAACTATGATAAACTTTGATTTAAAAGTTGTTATTCTGAGAAAATGATTTTTATTATGAACATGAAACTATATCCAAAAATTATGGTTAAACTCAAAGTGAAAGTATGTTTTCTAAAATGGTCATCTAGACGTCGTTCTTTCGACTGAAATGACTACCTTTACAAAAATGACTTGTAACTTATTTTTCCGACTATAAACCTATAATTTTTATGTTTAGATTCATAAAATAGAGTTCAATATGAAACCATAGCAATTTGATTCACTCAAAACGGATTTAAAATGAAGAAGTTATGGGTAAAACAAGATTGGATAATTTTTCTCATTTTAGCTACGTGAAAATTGGTAACAAATCTATTCCAACCATAACTTAATCAACTTGTATTGTATATTATGTAATCTTGAGATACCATAGACACGTATACAATGTTTCGACCTATCATGTCGACACATCTATATATATTTCGGAACAACCATAGACACTCTATATGTGAATGTTGGAGTTAGCTATACAGGGTTGAGGTTGATTCCAAAATATATATAGTTTGAGTTGTGATCAATACTGAGATACGTATACACTGGGTCGTGGATTGATTCAAGATAATATTTATCGATTTATTTCTGTACATCTAACTGTGGACAACTAGTTGTAGGTTACTAACGAGGACAACTGACTTAATAAACTTAAAACATCAAAATATATTAAAAGTGTTGTAAATATATTTTGAACATACTTTGATATATATGTATATATTGTTATAGGTTCGTGAATCAACAGTGGCCAAGTCTTACTTCCCGACGAAGTAAAAATCAGTGAAAGTGAGTTATAGTCCCACTTTTAAAATCTAATATTTTTGGGATGAGAATACATGCAGGTTTTATAAATGATTTACAAAATAGACACAAGTACGTGAAACTACATTCTATGGTTGAATTATCGAAATCGAATATGCCCCTTTTTATTAAGTCTGGTAATCTAAGAATTAGGGAACAGACACCCTAATTGACACGAATCCTAAAGATAGATCTATTGGGCCTAACAAACCCCATCCAAAGTACCGGATGCTTTAGTACTTCGAAATTTATATCATATCCGAAGGGTGTCCCGGAATGATGGGGATATTCTTATATATGCATCTTGTTAATGTCGGTTACCAGGTGTTCACCATATGAATGACTTTTATCTCTATGTATGGGATGTGTATTGAAATATGAAATCTTGTGGTCTATTATTATGATTTGATATATATAGGTTAAACCTATAACTCACCAACATTTTTGTTGACGTTTTAAGCATGTTTATTCTCAGGTGATTATTAAGAGCTTCCGCTGTCGCATACTTAAATAAGGACGAGATTTGGAGTCCATGCTTATATGATATTGTGTAAAAACTGCATTCAAGAAACTTATTTTGTTGTAACATATTTGTATTGTAAACCATTATGTAATGGTCGTGTGTAAACAGGATATTTTAGATTATCATTATTTGATAATCTACGTAAAGCTTTTTTAAAACCTTTATCTATGAAATAAAGGTTATGGTTTGTTTTAAAAATGAATGCAGTCTTTGAAAAACGTCTCATATAGAGGTCAAAACCTCGCAACGAAATCAATTAATATGGAACGTTTTTAATCAATATGAACGGGACATTTCAGTTGGTATCAGAGCGTTGTTCTTAAAGAACCAGAATTTTGCATTAGTGTGTCTTATCGAGTTTGTTAGGATGCATTAGTGAGTCTGGACTTCGACCGTGTTTACTTGAAAAATGATTGTTTAACTAATTTTGTTGGAAACTATATATTTTTAACATGTGAATATCATGTGATATATTAATCTCTTAACGCGTTTGATATTATGTGATAGATGTCTACCTCTAGAACAAGTCCCATTGACTCACCTAATAATAATGAAGAGTCAAATGTAAATTGGAATGATTCGTGGACTGATTCACAAGTTCCCGAAGAGGAACCGGAAGAAGAGTCGGAACCGGAAGAAGAATTGGAACCGGAAGAAGAACGGAACCGGATGAAGAAATAGAACCGGTGGGGGAAATAATAAAACAGTTAAGTAAAAGAAAATCCTCAACCAACCGACCAAGGTTAATTATGGTCAATGGTGTTTCCGCCAAGGAAGCAAAATATTGGGAGGATTACCAATTCTCCGATGAATCGGATTCCGACGAGAATTCCGATGTTGTTATAGAAATTACCCCAACTGAATTTAAAAAGACAAAAGAAAATAATAAGGGAAAGGGCATAAAAATAGAGAAATCTAATTCCAACCCCGATGAACTTTATATGTATCGTCAACCCCCGAAGTCCTTAAGTTGTAACAATGACCCGGGAACCTCTAAACCACCAGGTTTTTCTAAACCAATGTGGAAAACGATGGCTCGTATTAGGGGAACATCATATATCCCTAGAAACTTGGCAAAACGAACCAAAACCGAAGAAGAAGAAACAAGCGAGTCGGAATAAGATAGTTGTATTCGTGTGGTGTAATATATGTAATATAGTGTGCTTATGCTTTATGATATATGTAAAAATTGCTTGTATTAATAAGTATTTTTTTTTATGAATCTAACTCTTGTCTATTTTACAGTATAAAAACACAAAATGGATAGACAACCCAATATTTTAAGAGACCTACCCGGAGACATGATTGATGAAATCTTGTCTAGAGTCGGTCAGAATTCTTCGGCACAACTATTTAAGGCGAGATCAGTTTATAAGACATTCGAAGAACGTTCCAAGAATGCCTTGGTTTATAAAAGGCTTTTGTTCGAAAGATGGGGGATATCACATTGGGAAATCCATAAGTTACGATGTGTTTACTTTGACGCATATATTGCGGGGAACCCAAATGCTATTTTACGCAATGGGTTAAGAAATTATTTTGACTCAATATATTCAAATATTGGACTTCGTGATTTAGAAAAAGCGGCTAACATGCAACATAAAGAAGCATGCTATGCTTACGGATTAGTAATGTTCGCTTCTCACCAAAGTGAGAACAAGAACATCGGGCTACAACTATTAAACAAAACGTTCCCACAAGTGACGGAGTCGGTAATTGGGGTAAGAAATGAGGTTTTTAGATTGTTACGAGACTGTTGGACATTACATAACCCTCATCCCTTTGACGACGTTACAACACGCTGTCTTATCAACGGCCATAACGGTTATGTTCCACAAGACCAAGGATGGGAAGTAGTCCTAGTAAAACCAGAATGCATGACTTGTTTCTGGACGTATGAATTACGTGTCTTTATTGCCTTTGCTGAACGACTTGTGTACTAGCTAGAATTATCTTCACAACTATCTTGTATCAAAGTTATTGTGTGCTATATTTCATGCTTTATGTAAAATAAGCGGTATTGTAAATTTGTAAAATATTGTATAAAAGTTTGAACGCGAAATATTATTATAATCAGTTTTTCATATAGAATTGTAGTAGTTGAATTGTATATTAGCTACTAAGTATGAACTTAACGGGTAGGTACTACCCGAATTTAAACTTATAAAACGCTAATATGAAGAAAAAGCTATTATAAATGAGTTCATATTATGCTATGAAATACTATTAACTACTCTTAATATTCTGTATGATTAACTTGTTCCATTTGACTATTTTGAAGGAAATGGCACCGACTACTCGACACACAGTGAATATGAATGAAGAGGAATTCCGTACTTTTCTAGCTTCAAACATAGCCGCAGTACAGGCTGCGCTACATACCAACAATAACCTTGGATCTAGCAGTACAGGAAATCGTGTAGGATGCACCTACAAAGAATTCACTGCCTGCAAACCTTTGGAATTTGATGGAACCGAAGGACCGATCGGATTGAAACGGTGGACCGAGAAAAGTCGAATCGGCGTTTGCCATAAGTAAGTGTACTGAAGAGGACAAAGTGAAGTACGCTACGCATACCTTCACAGGTTCTGCGTTAACATGGTAGAATACCTATCTAGAGCAAGTGGGACAAGACGATGCGTACGCACTACCGTGGTCAGCATTCAAGCACTTGATGAAAGAGAAGTACCGTCCCAGAACCGAGGTCAATAAGCTCAAGATAGAACTTAGAGGGTTACGAACCCAAGGATTTGATATTACCACGTACGAAAGACGATTCACAGAATTGTGCCTATTGTGTCCGGGAGCATTCGAAGATGAGGAAGAGAAGATCGACGTATTTGTGAAAGGATTACCGAAAAGAATCCAAGAAGATATAAGTTCACACGAGCACGCCTCTATACAACAGGCATGTAGAATGGCTCACAAACTAGTGAACCAGATTGAAGAAAGAATTAAAGAACAGACTGCTGAAGAGGCCAATGTGAAGCAAGTCAAAAGAAAGTGGGAGGAAAACGGTGATAAGAATCACCAATACAACAACAACAGCAATTACAACAATAATCGCAACAATTATCCCAACAATCGCAACATCAATCGCAACTACAACAAACGGCCCAACAACAACAACAACAACAACAACAACAACAACAACAACAACAGCAACTACAACAATCATCCCAACAACAATAATAATCGCAACAATAACAACAATCAGAAGCAGCTATGCCAAAGGTGTGAAAAGTATCACTCGGGGTTCTGCACCAAATTTTGCAACAAGTGTAAAAGAAATGGTCATAGCTAGACGAAGTGTGAGGTCTACGGACCAGGGGTTAATAGAACGAAAGGAACAAATGGTGTCGGAACGAGTAATGGCTGAGCAAGTAGTGTCGAAGCAAGTTATGCCAATGTTGTTTGTTATAAATGTGGAAAACCGGGCCACATTATTAGAAATTGCCCGAACCAGGAGAACACGAATGGACAAGGCCGCGGAAGAGTTTTCAATATTAATGCGGCAGAGGCACAGGAAGACCCGGAGCTTGTTACGGGTACGTTTCTTATTGACAATAAATCTGCTTACGTTTTATTTGATTCGGGTGCGGATAGAAGCTATATGAGTAGAGATTTTTGTGCTAAATTAAGTTGTCCATTGACGCCTTTGGATAGTAAATTTTTACTCGAATTAGCAAATGGTAAATTAATTTCAGCAGATAATATATGTCGGAATCGAGAAATTAAACTGGTTAGCGAAACATTTAAGATTGATTTGATACCAGTAGAGTTAGGGAGTTTTGATGTGATAATCGGTATGAATTGGTTGAAAGAAGTGAAAGCAGAGATCGTTTGTTACAAAAATGCAATTCGCATTATACGAGAAAAAGGAAAACCCTTAATGGTGTACGGAGAAAAGGGCAACACGAAGCTACATCTTATTAGTAATTTGAAGGCACAAAAACTAATAATAAAAGGTTGCTATGTTGTTCTAGCACACGTCGAGAAAGTACAAACTGAAGAAAAGAGCATCAATGATGTTCCCGTCGCAAAAGAATTTCCCGATGCATTTTCGAAAGAATTACCGGGATTACCCCCACATCGATCCATTGAATTTCAAATAGATCTTGTACCAGGAGCTACACCAATAGCTCGTGCTCCTTACAGACTTGCACCCAGCGAGATGAAAGAACTGCAAAGCCAATTACAAGAACTTTTAGAGCGTGGTTTCATTCGACCAAGCACATCACCGTGGGGAGCTCCTGTTTTGTTTGTCAAGAAGAAAGATGGTACATTCAGGTTGTGTATCGACTACCGAGAGTTGAACAAACTTACCATCAAGAACCGCTACCCACTACCGAGAATCGACGACTTATTTGATCAACTACAAGGCTCGTCTGTTTATTCAAAGATTGACTTACGTTCCGGGTATCATCAAATGCGGGTGAAAGAAGATGATATTCCAAAGACTGCTTTCAGAACACGTTACGGTCATTACGAGTTTATGGTCATGCCGTTTGGTTTAACTAATGCACCAGCTGTGTTCATGGACCTTATGAACCTAGTGTGCGGACTATACCTTGACAAGTTTGTCATCTTTTTCATTGATGACATACTTATTTACTCAAAGAATGACCAAGAACACGGTGAACATTTGAGAAAGGTGTTAGAAGTATTGAGGAAGGAAGAATTGTACGCTAAATTTTCAAAGTGTGCATTTTGGTTGGAAGAAGTTCAATTCCTCGGTCACATAGTGAACAAAAAAAGGTATTAAGGTGGATCCGACAAAGATAGAAACTGTTGAAAAGTGGGAAACCCCGAAAACTCCGAAACACATACGCCAGTTTTTAGGACTAGCTGGTTACAACAGAAGGTTCATCCAAGACTTTTCCAGAATAGCAAAACCCTTGACTGCATTAACGCATAAAGGGAAGAAATTTGAATGGAAGGATGAACAAGAGAAAGCGTTTCAGTTATTGAAAAAAAAGCTAACTACAGCACCTATATTGTCATTGCCTGAAGGGAATGATGATTTTGTGATTTATTGTGACGCATCAAAGCAAGGTCTCGGTTGTGTATTAATGCAACGAACGAAGGTGATTGCTTATGCGTCTAGACAATTGAAGATTCACGAGCAAAATTATACGACGCATGATTTGGAATTAGGCGCGGTTGTTTTTGCATTAAAGACTTGGAGGCACTACTTATATGGGGTCAAAAGTATTATATATACTGACCACAAAAGTCTTCAACACATATTTAATCAGAAACAACTGAATATGAGGCAGCGTAGGTGGATTGAATTGTTGAATGATTACGACTTTGAGATTCGTTACCACCCGGGGAAGGCAAATGTGGTAGCCGATGCCTTGAGCAGGAAGGACAGATAACCCATTCGAGTAAAATATATCAATATAATGATTCATAATAACCTTACTACTCAAATAAAGGAGGCGCAACAAGGAGTTTTAAAAGAGGGAAATTTAAAGGATGAAATACCCAAAGGATCGGAGCAGTATCTTAATATTCGGGTAGACGGAACCCGGTATAGGGCTGAAAGGATTTGGGTACCAAAATTTGGAGATATGAGAGAAATGGTACTTAGAGAAGCTCATAAAACCAGATACTCAATACATCCTGGAACGGGGAAGATGTACAAGGATCTCAAGAAATATTTTTGGTGGCCGGGTATGAAAGCCGATGTTGCTAAATACGTAGGAGAATGTTTTACGTGTTCTAAGGTCAAAGCTGAGCATCAGAAACCATCAGGTCTACTTCAACAACCCGAAATCCCAGAATGGAAATGGGAAAACATTACCATGGATATCATCACTAAATTGCCAAGGACTGCAAGTGGTTTTGATACTATTTGGGTAATAGTTGATCGTCTCACCAAATCAGCACACTTCCTGCCAATAAGAGAAGATGATAAGATGGAGAAGTTAGCACGACCGTATTTGAAGGAAGTCGTCTCCAGACATGGAATACCAATCTCTATTATCTCTGATAGGGATGGCAGATTTATTTCAAGATTCTGGCAGACATTACAGCAAGCATTAGGAACTCGTCTAGACATGAGTACTGCCTATCATCCACAAACTGATGGGCAGAGCGAAAGGATGATACAAACGCTTGAAGACATGCTACGAGCATGTGTTATTGATTTCGGAAACAGTTGGGATCGACATCTGCCGTTAGCAGAATTTTCCTACAACAACAGCTACCATTCAAGCATTGAGATGACGCCGTTTGAAGCACTTTATGGTAGAAAGTGCAGGTCTCCGATTTGTTGGAGTGAAGTGGGGGATAGACAGATTACGGGTCCGGAGATTATACAAGAAACTACCGAGAAGATCATCCAAATTCAACAACGGTTGAAAACCGCCCAAAGTCGACAAAAGAGCTACGCTGACATTAAAAGAAAAGATATAGAATTTGAAATTGGAGAGATGGTCATGCTTAAAGTTGCACCTTGGAAAGGCGTTGTTCGATTTGGTAAACGAGGGAAATTAAATCCAAGGTATATTGGACCATTCAAGATTATTGATCGTGTCGGACCAGTAGCTTACCGACTTGAGTTACCTCAACAACTCGCGGCTGTACATAACACTTTCCACGTCTCGAATTTGAAGAAATGTTTTGCTAAAGAAGATCTCACTATTCCATTAGATGAAATCCAAATCAACGAAAAACTCCAATTCATCGAAGAACCCGTCGAAAGAATGGATCGTGAGGTTAAAAGACTTAAGCAAAACAAGATACCAATTGTTAAGGTTCGATGGAATGCTCGTAGAGGACCCGAGTTCACCTGGGAGTGTGAAGATCAGATGAAAAAGAAATACCCCCATCTATTTCCAGAAGATTCGTCAACACCTTCAACAGCTTAAAATTTCGGGACGAAATTTATTTAACGGGTAGGTACTGTAGTGACCCGAACTTTTCCATGTTTATATATATTAATTGAGATTGATATTTACATGATTAAATGTTTCCAACATGTTAAGCAATCAAACTTGTTAAGACTTGATTAACTGAAATATGTTTCATATAGACAATTGACCACCCAAGTTGACCGGTGATTCACGAACGTTAAAACTTGTAAAAACTATATGATGACATATATATGGATATATATATAGTTAACATAATACTATGATAAGTAAACATATCATTAAGTATATTAACAATAAACTACATATGTAAAAACAAGACTACTAACTTAATGATTTTTAAACGAGACATATATGTAACGATTATCGTTGTAAAGACATTTAATGTATATATATCATATTAAGAGATATTCATACATGATAATATCATGATAATATAATAATTTAAAATCTCATTTGATATTATAAACATTGGGTTAACAACATTTAACAAGATCGTTAACCTAAAGGTTTCAAAACAACACTTACATGTAACGACTAACGATGACTTAACGACTCTGTTAAAATGTATATACATGTAGTGTTTTAATATGTATTTATACACTTTTGAAAGACTTCAATACACTTATCAAAATACTTGTACTTAACAAAAATGCTTACAATTACATCCTCGTTCAGTTTCATCAACAATTCTACTCGTATGCACCCGTATTCGTACTTGTACAATACACAGCTTTTAGATGTATGTACTATTGGTATATACACTCCAATGATCAGCTCTTAGCAGCCCATGTGAGTCACCTAACACATGTGGAAACCATCATTTGGAAACTAGCATGAAATATCTCATAAAATTACAAAAATATGAGTAATCATTCATGACTTATTTACATGAAAACAAAATTACATATCCTTTATATCTAATCCATACACCAACGACCAAAAACACCTACAAACACTTTAATTCTTCAATTTTCTTCATCTAATTGATCTCTCTCAAGTTCTATCTTCAAGTTCTAAGTGTTCTTCATAAATTCTACAAGTTCTAGTTACATAAAATCAAGAATACTTTCAAGTTTGCTAGCTCACTTCCAATCTTGTAAGGTGATCATCCAACCTCAAGAAATCTTTGTTTCTTACAGTAGGTTATCATTCTAATACAAGGTAATAATCATATTCAAACTTTGGTTCAATTTCTATAACTATAACAATCTTATTTCAAGTGATGATCTTATTTGAACTAGTTTTCGTGTCATGATTCTGCTTCAAGAACTTCGAGCCATCCAAGGATCCGTTGAAGCTAGATCCATTTTTCTATTTTCTAGTAGGTTTATCCAAGTAACTTAAGGTAGTAATGATGTTCATAACATCATTCGATTCATACATATAAATCTATCTTATTCGAAGGTTTAAACTTGTAATCACTAGAACATAGTTTAGTTAATTCTAAACTTGTTCGCAAATAAAAGTTAATCCTTCTAACTTGACTTTTAAAATCAACTAAACACATGTTCTATATCTATATGATATGCTAACTTGATGATTTAAAACCTGGAAACACGAAAAACACCGTAAAACCGGATTTACGCCGTCGTAGTAACACCGCGGGCTGTTTTGGGTTAGTTAATTAAAAACTATGATAAACTTTGATTTAAAAGTTGTTATTCTGAGAAAATGATTTTTATTATGAACATGAAACTATATCCAAAAATTATGGTTAAACTCAAGGTGGAAGTATGTTTTCTAAAATGGTCATCTAGACGTCGTTCTTTCGACTGAAATGACTACCTTTACAAAAATGACTTGTAACTTAATTTTCCGACTATAAACCTATACTTTTTCTGTTTAGATTCATAAAATAGAGTTCAATATGAAACCATAGCAATTTGATTCACTCAAAACGGATTTAAAATGAAGAAGTTATGGGTAAAACAAGATTGGATAATTTTTCTCATTTTAGCTACGTGAAAATTGGTAACAAATCTATTCCAACCATAACTTAATCAACTTGTATTGTATATTATGTAATCTTGAGATACCATAGACACGTATACAATGTTTCGACCTATCATGTCGACACATCTATATATATTTCGGAACAACCATAGATATATTTCGGAACAACCATAGACACTCTATATGTGAATGTTGGAGTTAGCTATACAGGGTTGAGGTTGATTCCAAAATATATATAGTTTGAGTTGTGATCAATACTGAGATACGTATACACTGGGTCGTGGATTGATTCAAGATAATATTTATCGATTTATTTCTGTACATCTAACTGTGGACAACTAGTTGTAGGTTACTAACGAGGACAGCTGACTTAATAAACTTAAAACATCAAAATATATTAAAAGTGTTGTAAATATATTTTGAACATACTTTGATATATATGTATATATTGTTATAGGTTTGTGAATCAACAGTGGCCAAGTCTTACTTCCCGACGAAGTAAAAATCAGTGAAAGTGAGTTATAGTCCCACTTTTAAAATCTAATATTTTTGGGATGAGAATACATGCAGGTTTTATAAATGATTTACAAAATAGACACAAGTACGTGAAACTACATTCTATGGTTGAATTATCGAAATCGAATATGCCCCTTTTTATTAAGTCTGGTAATCTAAGAATTAGGGAACAGACACCCTAATTGACGCGAATCCTAAAGATAGATCTATTGGGCCTAACAAACCCCATCCAAAGTACCGGATGCTTTAGTACTTCGAAATTTATATCATATCCGAAGGGTGTCCCGGAATGATGGGGATATTCTTATATATGCATCTTGTTAATGTCGGTTACCAGGTGTTCACTATATGAATGACTTTTATCTCTATGTATGGGATGTGTATTGAAATATGAAATCTTGTGGTCTATTATTATGATTTGATATATATAGGTTAAACCTATAACTCACCAACATTTTTGTTGACGTTTTAAGCATGTTTATTCTCAGGTGATTATTAAGAGCTTCCGCTGTCGCATACTTAAATAAGGACGAGATTTGGAGTCCATGCTTGTATGATATTGTGTAAAAACTGCATTCAAGAAACTTATTTTGTTGTAACATATTTGTATTGTAAACCATTATGTAATGGTCGTGTGTAAACAGGATATTTTAGATTATCATTATTTGATAATCTACGTAAAGCTTTTTTAAAACCTTTATCTATGAAATAAAGGTTATGGTTTGTTTTAAAAATGAACGCAGTCTTTGAAAAACGTCTCATATAGAGGTCAAAACCTCGCAACGAAATCAATTAATATGGAACGTTTTTAATCAATAAGAACGCGACATTTCAAAACGTGTTCGTGCCTTAAACCTGAAAATCAAATCAAATCTTATATCACGAATCTGCGAAGCTCAACTGGAAGCTATTAAACCAACACTTATCGAAGGTGAAGGACCTATCAGTTTCGAGAACCAACTCCAAGTGAAAGCTAATGGTACACGGTACTTTGGCAACAGAATTTGGGTTCCTCGCTTCGGTAATCTCCGTGAACTAGTCTTGGATGAAGCGCATAAGACTAGGTATTCTATTCATCCGGGTTCCAGTAAGATGTACCACGATGTGAAGGAATTCTACTGGTGGCCTAATATGAAAGCCGACATTGCTACTTATGTTAGTAAGTGTCTCACTTGTTTAAAAGTCAAGGCTGAACATCAAAAGCCTTCTGGTCTGTTGACACAACCCGATATTCCGCAGTGGAAGTGGGAATGTATCGCTATGGACTATATTACTAAATTGCCCAAGACTTCTAGTAGCAATGATACTATATGGGTCATAGTAGATCGTCTTACTAAATCTGATCATTTCTTACCGATCAAGGAGACCGACAAGATGGAGAGATTGTCACAACTGTATATCAAAGAAATTGTCTCTCGTCATGGTGTTCCTATATCAATAATATCCGATCGCGACAGTAGATTCACTTCCAGATTCTGGAAATCCTTACAATCTGCTCTTGGAACTCAACTCGACATGAGTACTGCTTATCATCCGCAAACCGATGGTCAAAGTGAACGAACCATTCAAACATTGGAAGATATGCTTCGTGCTTGTGTTATCGACTTCGGTAAAGGCTGGGATAGACATTTTCCTTTGGTTGAATTCTCTTACAATAATAGTTACCACTCAAGTATTAAGGCTGCACCTTTTGAGGCCTTATACGGACGAAAATGTAGATCCCCACTGTGCTGGGATGAATTAGAGGACAGACAGTTAACTGGTCCTGAAATCATACACGAGACAACCGAAAAGATAGTTCAGATTAAGAAATGAATAGAAACTGCCCGCAGCCGATAGAAGAGCTATGTTAATAAAGGTCGGAAAGATTTGGAATTCCAAGTTGGTGACAAAGTCATGTTAAAAGTATCCCCTTGGAAAGGCGTCATTCATTTTGGTAAACGAAGCAAACTAAGTCCGCGTTTTGTTGGACCCTTCAAGATTACTGAAAGGATCGGACCCGTGGCTTATCGATTAGAATTACCTGCTGAACTTAGCAGCGTACACAACGTATCTCATGTCTCGAATCTTAAAAAGTGTCTCGCTGATGACACTCTCATTATTCCTTTGGATGACATTCGCATTGATGATAAAATGCACTTCATAGAGGAACCCGTAGAAGTCATGGACCGATCTGCTAAATGCTTAAAACAAAGCACCATACCTATTGTTAAGATCCATTGGAATTCACGATGTGGCCCCGAGTATACCTGGGAACGTGAAGACCAAATGAAACAGAAATATCCCCATCTCTTCTCAACCGCTGATGCATCCGAGAAGTCTACCTAAAACTTCGGGACGAAGTTTTTATTAACGGGGAGGTGCTGTAACAACCCTCACTTTTCGACTTCTAAATTACTGAATTAACCCTAGGGTTATATGTCTGACTATATGTATTAAGGGTTGTTATATACAATTAAATATTGACCGAATAGTAATTTTTAGTCAACAATGTACGCTTAAATAAATAATATATTATTAATTTATATAATTTGACATAATTTAACTAAGTATATAAACTTTGTATCACTTTTATTATTTAGTTAATGTATTATATATTTAACTATATAATAAATCCAATTATATATAAATGTAATAATATTTACAAACTTACTAAAACTATAGTTTAATAATTAAAATCATAATTATTATTAAAAATACAAAATACCGAATTATTTATTATTTTTATGCAAAATTTGTATTTATTAATTAAATAAAAAAATAAAATAAAATATTATTGACAAATATTCTTGGAAAAGCATTAAATCAATTTGTTTATTTATATAAAAAATCCTTAAAATAAATGAAAAAATAAATAAATAAATAAATAAATTACTTTTTAATTAAAAATTGTAATGGAAAAACTACTTTTATTATTTTATTTTGTGCATTATCCCATGACCTAACATTTAATACTTTTTAATTTTAAAATCCCATTAAGAATTAAAATATTTCTTTTTCTTTTAATTATTTTATTCTTTTTACCTAATTTTTTCAAGTATAAATACCCCTCATTTCTCATTCAAACTCACACCAAAATTTCTTTCATTCTCTCTTTGAAGAATTACTACTAGTAAGTATTCTTTTCTTACTTTTTATTTTTTTTTACTTTTTACTTTTTACTTTTTTTACTTTTTACTTTTTACTTTTTACTTCGGTTATTATTTTTACCGAAACATGTAAATAATGTTATAAATTATATGCAATTAAAAATAAAATAAATAACATGTATACACTATTACTATTACTAGCGCCTATAACCTACTACTTATATTGTAACATAAAAACATTTTGGGATATGTATTAGAGATGTATAGATTTTCGAACTTTCTTGACGAATGGTTTCTATGAGATCCTAGGCAGAGGGTTTGGATTTCCGATTTAAAGGGTCCTATGGCTCAAGCCCCTAGATCTAAATTAGCCATTCGAAGGGAAAGGAGTGATTGGAAGCTTATCTAATACGGCAAGTATCCTAAAATGAAAAACACTGATAAAAGTAGAAACTCTCTAGTCATAGAAACTTAGTAAAATAAGAAATTTTCTAAAAATGGAAACTTTATAAAAATAGTAACTTACTAGGAATAGAAACTTAGTAAAACAAACTATACTTAAACACATACTTAAAATTAAACATGGGCGAAACACTTAACTACTCTTAAATGTCAATAGGTTGACATTACTGCTCACTCGTTCAACTCTTTATTCCGAGGAATAACTCTCTCTCTACTTACTAAGGTGAATTCATAGCCCCTCTTTATTGCTAGCAAACTTACTTACTTTACTTGGGGTGAGACACATGCTGTTTTTACTTTTTACAATTTAGACACAAGTACCAAACTGTTAAACTATGATATACCCGGCTATGTCCGACTAAGTCCCTACAGTGATATTTTTAATTGCTGCTGCATGCTTAATTATTGGGGGTAGGCCTATCGGGAGTAACGTCCCCGATACATTTGACTAAGTCTTTGTATTACTTGATAATGAAATTAAACAGACAAGGACAGACACAACTTGTCATGGGGCAAACTTGAACGTTTAGTCTAAATATCACGATTTGGCATAACTTTTTGATCCTGCTGGAGATCAACTTTACAAACTAAATCTTGTGGTCTAAAACAACGATAAACTTTTTGTTAAACCTATGAACTTCACTCAACCTTTTTGGTTGACACTTTAGCATGTTTTGTCTCAGGTGCTGTTTGATTCAAGCTCTTATACTTACCGCTTATGTGATGCTACTTGGACATAGGATCAAGAGATATCGCATTTATTACTTCTGCATGTGAACATTTATGTTATTGTTATTCCTGTCATTGTAACGACATTTCATTTTCCGCTGCGTACTCATTAAAGTTAAATTCATCATTTAGTATGGTTCTCGTTATTTATAATATGTTGGTATGTTTTGATATTAGTGACGTTCCTTCCAGACCCTATTGGGAGGACGTTACACAAATCCTTTCAGCCCTATACCGGGTTCCGTCTTCCTGAATATTAAGATGCTTCTTCGATCCTTTGGGTATTTCATCCTTTAAATTTCCCTCTTTTAAAACTCCTTGTTGCGCCTCCTTTATTTGAGTAGTAAGGTTATTGTGAATCATTATATTCATAGATTTTACTCGAATGGGTTCTCTGTCCTTTCTGCTCAAGGCGTCGGCTACCGCATTTGCCTTCCCCGGGTGGTAACGAATCTCAAAGTAGTAATCATTCAACAATTCAATCCACCTACGCTGCCTCATATTCAGTTGTTTCAGATTAAATATGTGTTAAAGACTTTTGTGGTCGGTATATATAATACTTTTGACCCCATATAAGTAGTGCCTCCAAGTCTTTAATGCAAAAACAACCGCGCATAATTCCAAATCATGCGTCGTATAATTTTGCTCGTGAATCTTCAATTGTCTAGACGCATAAGCAATCACCTTCGTCCGTTGCATTAATACACAACCGAGACCTTACTTTGATGCGTCACAATAAATCACAAAATCATCATTCCCTTCAGGCAATGACAATATAGGTGCCGTAGTTAGCTTTTTCTTCAATAATTGAAACGCCTTCTCTTGTTCATCCTTCCATTCAAATTTCTTCCCTTTATGCGTTAATGCAGTCAAGGGTTTTGCTATTTTGGAGAAATCTTGGATGAATCTTCTGTAGTAACCAGCCAATCCTAAAAATTGACGTATATGCTTCGGAGTTTTTGGGGTTTTCCACTTTTCAACGATTACGATCATTGCCGGGTCCACCTGGATACCTTCTTTGTTCACTATGTGACCGACGAATTGAACTTCTTCCAACCAAAATGCACACTTTGAAAACTTAGCGTACAGTTTTTCTTTCCTCAATACTTCTAGCACCTTTCTCAAATGTTCTTCGTGCTCTTGATCATTCTTTAAGTAAATAAGTATGTCATCGATGAAAATAATGACAAACTTGTCAAGATATGGTCCACACACTCGGTTCATAAGGTCCATGAACACAGCTGGTGCGTTAGTCAATCCAAACGGCATAACCATAAACTCGTAATGACCATAACGCGTCCTAAAAGTAGTTTTTGGAATATCATCCTCCTTTACTCGCATTTGATGATATCCAGAATGTAAATTGATCTTCGAATAAACCGATGAGCCTTGTAGTTGATCAAATAAGTCATCAATTCTCAGCAGTGGATAACGGTTTTTGATGGTAAGTTTGTTCAACTCTCTGTAGTCAATACACAACCTAAATGTACCATCATTCTTCTTGACAAACAAAACAGGAGCTCCCCATGGTGATGTGCTTGGTCGAATGAAACCAAGTTCTAATAGTTCTTGCAGTTGGCTTTGCAGTTTTTTCATCTCGCTTGGTGCGAGTCTATAAGGAGCACGAGCTATTGGTGCAGCTCCTGGTACAAGATCTATTTGAAATTCAACAGATCGATGTGGAGGTAGTCCCGGTAATTCTTTCAGAAATACATCGGAAAATTCTTTTGCGACGGGAACATCATTGATGCTCTTTTCTTCAGTTTGTACTTTCTCGACGTGTGCTAGAACAGCATAGCAACCTTTTCTTATTAGTTTTTGTGCCTTCAAATTACTAATAAGATGTAGCTTCGTGTTGCCCTTTTCTCCGTACACCATTAAGGGTTCTCCTTCTTCTCGTACAATGCGAATTACATTTTTATAACATACGATCTCTGCTTTCACCTTCTTCAGCCAGTCCATGCCAACTATTACATCAAAACTCCCTAACTCTACGGGTATCAAATCAATCTTAAATATTTCGCTACCCAGTTTAATTTCTCGATTCCGGCATATATAATAAGCTGAAATTAATTTACCGTTTGCTAATTCGAGTAAAAATTTACTATCCAACGGCGTCAATGGACAACTTAATTTAGCACAAAAATCTCTACTCATATAGCTTCTATCCGCACCCGAATCAAATAAAACGTAAGCAGATTTATTGTCAATAAGAAACGTACCCGTAACAAGCTCCGGGTCTTCCTGTGCCTCTGCCGCATTAATATTGAAAACTCTTCCACGGCCTTGTCCATTCGTGTTCTCCTGGTTCGGGCAATTTCTAATAATGTGGCCCGGTTTTCCACATTTATAACAAACTACATTGGCATAACTTGCTCCGACACTACTTGCTCCACCATTACTCGTTCCGACACCATTTGTTCCTTTCGTTCTGTTAACCCCTGGTCCGTAGACCTCACACTTCGCCGCGCTATGACCATTTCTTTTACACTTGTTGCAAAATTTGGTGCAGAACCCCGAGTGATACTTTTCACACCTTTGGCATAGTTACTTCTGATTGTTGTTGTTGTTGCGGTTGTTATTGTTGTTGGGATGATTATTGTTGTTGTTGTTGTTGTTGTTGTTGTTGTTGTTGTTGTTGTTGTTGTTGTTGTTGTTGTTGTTGTTGTTGTTGTTGTTGTTGTTGTTGTTGTTGTTGTTGTTGTTGGGCCGTTTGGTGTAGTTGCGATTGATGTTGCGATTGTTGGGATAGTTGTTGCGATTATTGTTGTAATTGCTGTTGTTGTTGTATTGGTGATTCTTATCACCGTTTTCCTCCCACTTTCTTTTGACTTGCTTCACATTGGCCTCTTCAGCCGCCCGTTCTTTAATTCTATCCTCAATCTGGTTCACTATTTTGTGAGCCATTCTACATGCCTGTTGTATGGAGGTGGGCTCGTGTGAACTTATATCTTCTTGGATTCTTTCCGGTAATCCTTTCACAAACGCGTCGATCTTCTCTTCCTCATCTTCGAACACTCTCGAACACAATAGGCACAATTCTGTGAATCGTATTTCGTACGTGGTAATATCAAATCCATGGGTTTGTAACCCTCTAAGTTTTGTCTTGAGCTTATTGACCTCAGTTTTGGGACGGTACTTCTCGTTCATCAAGTGCTTGAATGCTGACCACGGTAGTGCGTAAGCATCATCTTGTCCCACTTGCTCTAGATAGGTATTCCACCATGTTAACGCAGTACTTGTGAAGGTATGCGTAGCATACTTCACTTTGTCCTCTTCAGTACACTTACTTATGGCAAACACCTATTCGACCTTCTCGGTCCACCGTTTCAATCCGATTGGTCCTTCGGTTCCATCAAATTCCAAAGGTTTAAAGGCAGTGAATTCTTTGTAGGTGCATCCTACACGATTTCTTGCGCCGTTAGCTGCATTGCTAGATTCGGAGTTATTGTTGGTATGTAGCGCAGCCTGTACTGCGGCTATGTTTGAAGCTAGAAAGGCACGAAATTCCTCTTCGCTCATATTCAAGGTGTGTCGAGTAGTCGGTGCCATTTCCTTCAAAATAGTCAAATGAAGCGAGTTAATCATATAGAATATCAAGAGTAGTCAATAGTATTTCGTAGCGTAATATGAACTTATTTATAAAAGCTCTTTCTTCATATTAGCATTTTATACTCTTTAATTCGGGTAGTACCTACCCGTTAAGTTCATACTTAGTAGCTAACATACCATTTCAACTACTACAATTCTATATGAAAAACTAATCACAAAAAAAAAAAATATCATATTCAAACCTTTATACAATAACTTGCAAACTTACAATACCAATTTTTTTACATATAGCATGAAATATAGCACATAAAACTTTGATACAAAGTAGTTGCGAAGATAATTCTAGTTAATAAATAAGGCGTTCAGCAAAGGCAATAAAGACACGTAATTCATACGTCCAGAAACAAGTCATGCATTCTGGTTTTACTAATACCACTTCCCATCCTTGGTTTTGTGGAACATAACCATTGTGACCGATAGTAAGACAATGTGTTGTAACGTCGTCAAAAGGATGAAGGTTACGTAATGACCAACAGTCTCGTAATAACCTAAAAACCTCATTTCTTACCCCAATTACCGACTCCGTCACTTGTGGGAACGTTTTGTTTAATAGTTGTAGCCCGATGTTCTTGTTCTCACTTTGGTGAGAAGCGAACATTACTAACCCGTAAGCATAACATGCTTCTTTATGTTGCATGTTAGCCGCTTTTTCTAAATCACGAAGTCCTATATTCGGATATATTGAGTCAAAATAATTTCTTAACCCGTTGCGTAAAATAGCATTTGGGTTCCCCGCAATATATGCGTCAAAGTAAACACATCGTAACTTATGGATTTCCCAATGTGATATCCCCCATCTTTCGAACGAAAGCCTTTTATAAATCAAGGCATTCTTGGAACGTTCTTCGAATGTCTTACAAACTGATCTCGCCTTAAATAGTTGTGCCGAGAAATTCTGACCGACTCTAGACAAGATTTCATCAATCATGTCTCCGGGTAGGTCTCTTAAAATATTGGGTTGTCTATCCATTTTGTGTTTTTATACTGTAAAATAGACAAGAGTTAGATTCATAAAAAAAATACTTATTAATACAAGCAATTTTTACATATATCATAAAGCATAAGCACACTATATTACATATATTACACCACACGAATACAACTATCTTATTCCGACTCGCTCGTTTCTTCTTCTTCGATTTTGGTTCGTTTTGCCAAGTTTCTAGGGATATATGATGTTCCCCTAATACGAGCCGTCGTTTTCACATTGGTTTAGAAAAACCTGGTGGTTTAGAGGTTCCTGGGTTATTGTCACAACTTAAGAAATACGGATGTTGATGATACATATAAAGTTCATCGGGTTTGGAATCAAATTTCTATATTTTTATGCCCTTTTCCTTATTGTTCTCTTTTGCCTTATTAAATTGTGTTGGGGTAATTTCTATAACATCATCGGAATCCTTGTCGGGATCTGATTCATCAGAGAATTGGTAATCCTTCCAATACTTTGCTTCCTTGGCGGAAACACCATTGACCATAATTAACTTTGGTCGGTTGGTTGAGGATTTTCTTCTACTTAACCGTTTTATTATTTCCCCCACTGGTTCTATTTCTTCTTCTGGTTCCGATTCTTCTTCCGGTTCCGATTCTTCTTCCGGTTCCGACTCTTCTTCCGGTTCCTCTTCGGGAACTTGTGAATCAGTCCACGAATCATTTCAATTTACATTTGACTCTTCATTATTATTAGGTGAGTCAATGGGACTTGTTCTAGAGGTAGACATCTATCACATAATATCAAACGCGTTAAGAGATTAATATATCACATAATATTCACATGTTAAAAATATATAGTTTCCAACAAAATTTGTTAAGCAATCATTTTTCAAGTAAACACGGTCGAAGTCCAGACTCACTAATGCATCCTAACAAACTCGATAAGACACACTAATGCAAAATTCTAGTTCTCTAAGACCAACGCTCGGATACCAACTGAAATGTCCCGTTCATATTGATTATAAACGTTCCATATTAATTGATTTCGTTGCGAGGTTTTGACCTCTATATGAGACGTTTTTCAAAGACTGCATTCATTTTTAAAACAACCATAACCTTTATTTTATCAATAAAGGTTTCAAAAGCATTACGTAGATTATCAAATAATGATAATCTAAAATATACTATTTACACACGACCATTACATAATGGTTTACAATAGAAATATATTACATCGACATATGTTTCTTGAATGCAGTTTTTACATAATATCATACAAACATGGACTCCAAATCTTGTCCTTATTTTAGTATGCAACAGCGGAAGCTCTTAATATTCACCTAAGAATAAACATGCTTTAAACGTCAACAAAAATGTTGGTGAGTTATAGGTTTAACCTATATATATCAAATCGTAACAATAGACCACAAGATTTCATATTTCAATATACATCCCATACATAGAGATAAAAATCATTCATATGGTGAACACCTGGTAACCGACATTAACAAGATGTATATATAAGAATATCCCCATCATTCCGGGACACCCTTCGGATATGATATAAATTTCGAAGTACTAAAGCATCTGGTACTTTGAATGGGACTATAACTCACTTTCACAGATTTTTACTTCGTCGGAAAGTAAGACTTGGCCACTGGTCGATTCACGAACCTATAACAAATATGTACATATATATCAAAGTATATTCAAAATATATTTACAACACTTTTAATACATTTTGATGTTTTAAGTTTATTAAGTCAGCTGTCTTCGTTAGTAACTTAAAACTAGTTGTCCAACGTTAGATGTACAGAAAAAAATTGATATATATTATCTTGAATCAATCCACGACCCAGTGTATACACGTCTCAGGCTAGATCACAACTCAAAGTATATATATTTTTAGAATCAACCTCAACCCTGTATAGCTAACTCCCACATTACTGTATATAGAGTGTCTATGGTTGTTCCAAATAATATATACACATGGGTCGATATGATATGTCAAAACATTTGCATACGTGTCTATGGTATCCCAAAATTACATAATATATTAGAATACATGTATAATACAATATAAGTTAGCTAGGATATGATTAATATAAATTTGTTACCAATTTTCACGTTGCTACAACAAGAAAAATTATCCAATCTTGTTTTACCCATAACTTCTTCATTTTAAATCCGTTTTGAGTGAATCAAATTGTTATGGTTTCATATTGAACTCTATTTTATGAATCTAAACAGAAAAAGTATAGGTTTATAGTCAGAAATATAAGTTACAAGTCGTTTTTGTAAAGGTAGTCATTTCAGTCGAAAGAACGACGTCTAGATGACCATTTTAGAAAACATACTTCCACTTTGAGTTTAACCATGATTTTTGGATATAGTTTCATGTTCATAAGAAAAATAATTTTCCCAGAAGAACAACTTTTAAATCAAAGTTTATCATAGTTTTTAATTAACTAACCCAAAACAGCCCGCGGTGTTACTACGACGGCGTAAATCCGGTTTTACGGTGTTTTCCGTGTTTCCAGGTTTTAAATCATTAAGTTAGCATATCATATAGATATAGAACATGTGTTTAGTTGATTTTAAAAGTCAATTTAGAAGGATTAACTTTTATTTGCGAACAAGTTTAGAATTAACTAAACTATGTTCTAGTGATTACAAGTTTAAACCTTCGAATAAGATAGCTTTATATGTATGAATCGAATGATGTTATGAACATCATTACTACCTCAAGTTTTCTGGATAAAGCTACTAGAAATGAGAAAAATGGATCTAGCTTCAAAGAATCCTTGGATGGCTTGAAAGTTCTTGAAGCAGAATCATGACACGAAAACAAGTTCAAGTAAGATTTCCACTCGAAATAAGATTGTTATAGTTATAGAAATTGAATCAAAGTTTGAATATGAGTATTACCTTGTATTAGAAAGATATATTACTGTAAATAATAAAGATTTCTTGAGGTTGGATGATCACTCTACAAGATTGGAAGTAAGCTAGCAAACTTGGAAGTATTCTTGATTTTATGAAACTAGAACTTGTAGAATTTATGAAGAACACTTAGAACTTGAAGATAGAACTTGAGAGAGATTAATTAGATGAATAAAATTGAAGAATGAACGTGTTTGTAGGTGTTTTTGGTCGTTGGTATATGGATTAGATATAAAGGATGTGTAATTTTGTTTACATGTAAATAAGTCATGAATGATTACTCATATTTTTGTAATTTTATGAGATATTTTATGCTAGTTGCCAAATGATGGTTCCTACATGTGTTAGGTGACTCAAATGGGCTGCTAAGAACTGATAATTGGAGTGTATATACCAATAGTACATACATCTAAAAGCTGTGTATTGTACGAGTAAGAAAACGGGTGCATACGAGTAGAATTGTTGATGAAACTGAACGAGGATGTAATTGTAAGCATTTTTGTCAAGTAGAAGTATTTTGATAAGTGTCTTGAAGTCTTTCAAAAGTGTATGAATACATATTAAAACACTACATGTATATACATTTTAACTGAGTCGTTAAGTCATCGTTAGTCGTTACATGTAAGTGTTGTTTTGAAACCTTTAGGTTAACGATCTTGTTAAATGTTGTTAACCCAATGTTTATAATATCAAATGAGATTTTAAATTATTATATTATCATGATATTATGATGTACGAATATCTCTTAATATGATATATATACATTAAATGTCGTTACAACGATAATCGTTACATATATGTCTCGTTTCAAAATCATTAAGTTAGTAGTCTTGTTTTTACATATGTAGTTCATTATTAATATACTTAATGATATGTTTACTTATCATAATATCATGTTAACTATATATATAACCATATATATGTCATCATATAGTTTTTACAAGTTTTAACGTTCGTGAATCACCGGTCAACTTGGGTGGTCAATTGTCTATATGAAACCTATTTCAATTAATCAAGTCTTAACAAGTTTGATTGCTTAATATGTTGAAAACACTTAATCATGTAAATAAAAATTTCATTTAATATATATAAACATGGAAAAGTTCGGGTCACTACACGAACTAGCAAACAAAAACGGATAAGGCGGCCATGCGATCGCATGGCAAAAACACTGAAAACTCATGCGATCGCATGGAGTCTGAAATCTGGCCACATCTATAAATCGAGCCATTTTTGCATTCTGGTTCTCATTCTTCATTCCTACTCTGTATTATATTTATTAATTATATTATTATTATTATTATTATTATTAATTATTATTATTATTATTATTATTAAGATTAATATTATTATTAATCTTATTATTATTAGTAGTATTTGTATTATTATTAGTATTACACATAAAATACTACGACGAGGTTATGTCCAAAAGATTTCAAAAATGGTTTTCGAGCGAGATAGAGCTAAGGAAACTTTGGGTTATTACTAATGAGGTTACGGGTATTGTTCGAGGGTTTTGCTTCTAAGTCAAATCTAGTATTTATCATCTATGTTGCGTCTACGTATTTTCCTACAATATTGAATCTCAATATTGATATGTAAGCACTCATATTTTATCTTTTATAAATTAATAGTGTATACATGTCTAGTGCTCGAGTATATATATTTATACATGTTTGTATGTTAAATTTTGTCGTTAAACAGTTTATAATGAATCACAAATTAAATTCATATATTACTGGTAAAAGGTATATGATATACATGTTTTTAGAAAGCTGGCGAAAAATCAATAACTTTTCATTTAGACACTGAATAGTTTCGATGAACGGATTAAAAGATATGGTCAACTGAATTATGATTGACGTTAATTGAAATTGCTTTTGAATCTGCAATTAAGATTTAAACAATTTGTTTACAAGATTGATAAAATGGATTTTTGAATATTACCAACCGAGTAAATGAATCCTAATATAAGGCACGTCTCGTTTTTTTAAACAATTGTCAAAATTGACTTTTTGAAATAACTTTTGATAACTATTGTATGTCGATCTCGAGCATTAGGATTGTGATACACAATGACCTGACCTACCTTGATAGACATTTATTGACCAACATATGTGTAGTGACCCGAACTTTTCCATGTTTATATATATTAATTGAGATTGATATTTATATGATTAAATGTTTCCAACATGTTAAGCAATCAAACTTGTTAAGACTTGATTAATTGAAATATGTTTCATATAGACAATTGACCACCCAAGTTGACCGGTGATTCACGAACGTTAAAACTTGTAAAAACTATATGATGACATA
This sequence comes from Rutidosis leptorrhynchoides, assembly GCF_046630445.1. Classification (NCBI taxonomy): domain Eukaryota; kingdom Viridiplantae; phylum Streptophyta; class Magnoliopsida; order Asterales; family Asteraceae; genus Rutidosis; species Rutidosis leptorrhynchoides. The sequence continues at coordinate 42,367,133 of NC_092336.1, forward strand.
TATATGGATATATATATAGTTAACATGATACTATGATAAGTAAACATATCATTAAGTATATTAACAATGAACTACATATGTAAAAACAAGACTACTAACTTAATGATTTTTAAACGAGACATATATGTAACGATTATCATTGTAAAGACATTTAATGTATATATATCATATTAAGAGATATTCATACATGATAATATCATGATAATATAATAATTTAAAATCTCATTTGATATTATAAACATTGGGTTAACAACATTTAACAAGATCGTTAACCTAAAGGTTTCAAAACAACACTTACATGTAACGACTAACGATGACTTAACGACTCAGTTAAAATGTATATACATGTAGTGTTTTAATATGTATTTATACACTTTTGAAAGACTTCAATACACTTATCAAAATACTTCTACTTAACAAAAATGCTTACAATTACATACTCGTTCAGTTTCATCAACAATTCTACTCGTATGCACCCGTATTCGTACTCGTACAATACACAGCTTTTAGATGTATGTACTATTGGTATATATACTCCAATGATCAGCTCTTATCAGCCTATGTGAGTCATCTAACACATGTGGGAACCATCATTTGGCAACTAGCATGAAATATCTCATAAAATTACAAAAATATGAGTAATCATTCATGACTTATTTACATGAAAACAAAATTACATATCCTTTATATCTAATCCATACACCAACGACTAAAAACACATACAAACACTTTCATTCTTCAATTTTCTTCATCTAATTGATCTCTCTCAAGTTCTATCTTCAAGTTCTAAGTGTTCTTCATAAATTCTACAAGTTCTAGTTACATAAAATCAAGAATACTTTCAAGTTGCTAGCTCACTTCCAATCTTGTAAGGTGATCATCCAACCTCAAGAAATCTTTGTTTCTTACAGTAGGTTATCATTCTAATACAAGTTAATAATCATATTCAAACTTTGGTTCAATTTCTATAACTATAACAATCTTATTTCAAGTGATGATCTTACTTGAACTTGTTTTCGTGTCATGATTCTGCTTCAAGAACTTCGAGCCATCCAAGGATCCGTTGAAGCTAGATCCATTTTTCTCTTTTCCAGTAGGTTTATCCAAGGAACTTAAGGTAGTAATGATGTTCATAACATCATTCGATTCATACATATAAAGCTATCTTATTCGAAGGTTTAAACTTGTAATCACTAGAACATAGTTTAGTTAAATCTAAACTTGTTCGCAAACAAAAGTTAATCCTTCTAACTTGACTTTTAAAATCAACTAAACACATGTTCTATATCTATATGATATGCTAACTTAATGATTTAAAACCTGGAAACACGAAAAACACCGTAAAACCGGATTTACGCCGTCGTAGTAACACCGCGGGCTGTTTTGGGTTAGTTAATTAAAAACTATGATAAGCTTTGATTTAAAAGTTGTTATTCTGAGAAAATGATTTTTATTATGAACATGAAACTATATCCAAAAATTATGGTTAAACTCAAAGTGGAAGTATGTTTTATAAAATGGTCATCTAGACGTCGTTCTTTCGACTGAAATGACTACCTTTACAAAAACGACTTGTAACTTATTTTTCCGACTATAAACCTATACTTTTTCTGTTTAGATTCATAAAATAGAGTTCAATATGAAACCATAGCAATTTGATTCACTCAAAACGGATTTAAAATGAAGAAGTTATGGGTAAAACAAGATTGGATAATTTTTCTCATTTTAGCTACGTGAAAATTGGTAACAAATCTATTCCAACCATAACTTAATCAACTTGTATTGTATATTATGTAATCTTGAGATACCATAGACACGTATACAATGTTTCGACCTATCATGTCGACACATCTATATATATTTCGGAACAACCATAGACACTCTATATGTGAATGTTGGAGTTAGCTATACAGGGTTGAGTTTGATTCCAAAATATATATAGTTTGAGTTGTGATCAATACTGAGATACGTATACACTGGGTCGTGGATTGATTCAAGATAATATTTATCGATTTATTTCTGTACATCTAACTGTGGACAACTAGTTGTAGGTTACTAACGAGGACAGCTGACTTAATAAACTTAAAACATCAAAATATATTAAAAGTGTTGTAAATATATTTTGAACATACTTTGATATATATGTATATATTGTTATAGGTTCGTGAATCAACCAGTGGCCAAGTCTTACTTCCCGACGAAGTAAAAATCTGTGAAAGTGAGTTATAGTCCCACTTTTAAAATCTAATATTTTTGGGATGAGAATACATGCAGGTTTTATAAATGATTTACAAAATAGACACAAGTACGTGAAACTACATTCTATGGTTGAATTATCGAAATCGAATATGCCCCTTTTTATTAAGTCTGGTAATCTAAGAATTAGGGAACAGACACCCTAATTGACGCGAATCCTAAAGATAGATCTATTGGGCCTAACAAACCCCATCCAAAGTACCGGATGCTTTAGTACTTCGAAATTTATATCATATCCGAAGGGTGTCCCGGAATGATGGGAATATTCTTATATATGCATCTTGTTAATGTCGGTTACCAGGTGTTCACCATATGAATGACTTTTATCTCTATGTATGGGATGTGTATTGAAATATGAAATCTTGTGGTCTATTATTATGATTTGATATATATAGGTTAAACCTATAACTCACCAACATTTTTGTTGACGTTTTAAGCATGTTTATTCTCAGGTGATTATTAAGAGCTTCCGCTGTCGCATACTTAAATAAGGACGAGATTTGGAGTCCATGCTTGTATGATATTGTGTAAAACCTGCATTCAAGAAACTTATTTTGTTGTAACATATTTGTATTGTAAACCATTATGTAATGGTAGTGTGTAAACAGGATATTTTAGATTATCATTATTTGATAATCTACGTAAAGCTTTTTAAACCTTTATTGATGAAATAAAGGTTATGGTTTGTTTTAAAATGAATGCAGTCTTTGAAAAACGTCTCATATAGAGGTCAAAACCTCGCAACAAAATCAATTAATATGGAACGTTTTTAATCAATAAGAACGGGACATTTCAGTTGGTATCCGAGCGTTGGTCTTAGAGAACCAGAATTTTGCATTAGTGTGTCTTATCGAGTTTGTTAGGATGCATTAGTGAGTCTGGACTTCGACCGTGTTTACTTGAAAAATGATTGCTTAACAAATTTTGTTGGAAACTATATATTTTTAACATGTGACTATTATGTGATATATTAATCTCTTAACGTGTTTGATATTATGTGATAGATGTCTACCTCTAGAACAAGTCCCATTGACTCCCCTAATAATAATGAAGAGTCAAATGTAAATTGGAATGATTCGTGGACTGATTCACTAGTTTCCGAAGAGGAACCGAAAGAAGAGTCGGAATCGGAAGAAGAATCAGAACCGGAAGAAGAGGAACCGGAGGAGGAAATAGAACCGGTGGGGGAAATAATAAAATGGTTAAGTAAAAGAAAATCCTCAACCAACCGACCAAGGTTAATTATGGTCAATGGTGTTTCCACCAAGGAAGCAAAATATTGGGAGGATTACCAATTCTTCGATGAATCGGATTCCGACGAGAATTCCGATGATGTTATAGAAATTACCGAAACTGAATTTAAAAAGGCAAAAGAAAATAATAAGGGAAAGGGCATAAAAATAGAGAAATCTAATTCCAACCCCGATGAACTTTATATGTATCGTCAACCCCCGAAGTCCTTAAGTTGTAACAATGACCCCGGAACCTCTAAACCACCAGGTTTTTCTAAACCGTTGTGGAAAATAACAGCTAGTATTAGGGGAACATCATATATCCCTAGAAACTTGGCAAAACGAACCAAAACCGAAGAAGAAGAAACAAGCGAGTCGGAATAAGATAGTTGTATTCGTGTGGTGTAATATATGTAATATAGTGTGCTTATGCTTTATGATATATGTAAAAATTGCTTGTATTAATAAGTATTTTTTTTTATGAATCTAACTCTTGTCTATTTTACAGTATAAAAACACAAAATGGATAGACAACCCAATATTTTAAGAGACCTACCCGAAGACATGATTGATGAAATCTTGTCTAGAGTCGGTCAGAATTCTTCGACACAACTATTTAAGGCGAGATCAGTTTGTAAGACATTCGAAGAACGTTCCAAGAATGCCTTGGTTTATAAAAGGCTTTCGTTCGAAAGATGGGGGATATCACATTGGGAAATCCATAAGTTACGATGTGTTTACTTTGACACATATATTGCGGGGAACCCAAATGCTATTTTACGCAATGGGTTAAGAAATTATTTTGACTCAATATATCCGAATATTGGACTTCGTGATTTAGAAAAAGCGGCTAACATGCAGGCAAAAGAAGCATGTTATGCTTACGGATTAGTAATGTTCGCTTCTCACCAAAGTGAGAACAAGAACATCGGGCTACAACTATTAAACAAAACGTTCCCACAAGTGACGGAGTCGGTAATTGGGGTAAGAAATGAGGTTTTTAGATTGTTACGGGACTGTTGGACATTACATAACCCTCGTCCCTTTGACGACATTACAACACGCTGTCTTATCAACGGCCATAACGGTTATGTTCCACAAGACCAAGGATGGGAAGTAGTCCTAGTAAAACCAGAATGCATGACTTGTTTCTGGACGTATGAATTACGTGTCTTTATTGCCTTTGCTGAACGACTTGTGTACTAGCTAGAATTATCTTCACAACTATCTTGTATCAAAGTTATTGTGTGCTATATTTCATGCTTTATGTAAAATAAGCGGTATTGTAAGTTTGTAAAATATTGTATAAAAGTTTGAACGCGAAATATTATTATAATCAGTTTTTCATATAGAATTGTAGTAGTTAAATTGTATATTAGCTACTAAGTATGAACTTAACGGGTAGGTACTACCCGAATTTAAACTTATAAAACGCTAATATGAAGAAAAAGCTTTTATAAATGAGTTCATATTATGCTACGAAATACTATTAACTACTCTTAATATTCTGTATGATTAACTTGTTCCATTTGATAATTTTGAAGGAAATGGCACCGACTACTCGACACACCGTGAATATGAATGAAGAGGAATTTCGTACTTTTCTAGCTTCAAACATAGCCGCAGTACAGGCTGTGAAATGTCCCATTCTTATTGATTAAAAACGTTCCATATTAATTGATTTCGTTGCGAGGTTTTGACCTCTATATGAGACGTTTTTCAAAGACTGCATTCATTTTTAAAACAAACCATAACCTTTATTTCATAAATAAAGGTTTAAAAAGCTTTATGTAGATTATCAAATAATGATAATCTAAAATATCCTGTTTACACACGACCATTACATAATGGTTTACAATACAAATATGTTACATCGAAATCAGTTTCTTGAATGCAGTTTTTACACAATATCATACAAACATGGACTCCAAATCTTGTCCTTATTTTAGTATGCAACAGCGGAAGCTATTAATATTCACCTGAGAATAAACATGCTTTAAACGTCAACAAAAATGTTGGTGAGTTATAGGTTTAACCTATATATATCAAATCGTAACAATAGACCACAAGATTTCATATTTCAATACACATCCCATACATAGAGATAAAAATCATTCATATGGTGAACACCTGGTAACCGACATTAACAAGATGCATATTTAAGAATATCCCCATCATTCCGGGACACCCTTCGGATATGATATAAATTTCGAAGTACTAAAGCATCCGGTACTTTGGATGGGGTTTGTTAGGCCCAATAGATCTATCTTTAGGATTCGCGTCAATTAGGGTGTCTGTTCCCTAATTCTTAGATTACCAGACTTAATAAAAAGGGGCATATTCGATTTCGATAATTCAACCATAGAATGTAGTTTCACGTACTTGTGTCTATTTTGTAAATCATTTATAAAACCTGCATGTATTCTCATCCCAAAAATATTATATTTTAAAAGTGGGACTATAACTCACTTTCACAGATTTTTACTTCGTCGAGAAGTAAGACTTGGCCACTGGTTGATTCACGAAGCTATAACAATATATACATATATATCAAAGTATGTTCAAAATATATTTACAACACTTTTAATATATTTTGATGTTTTAAGTTTATTAAGTCAGCTGTCCTCGTTAGTAACCTACAACTAGTTGTCCACAGTTAGATATACAGAAATAAATCGATAAATATTATCTTGAATCAATCCACAACCCAGTGTATACGTATCTCAGTATTGATCACAACTTAAACTATACATATTTTGGAATCAACCTCAACCCTGTATAGCTAACTCCAACATTCACATATAGAGTGTCTATGGTTGTTCCGAAATATATATAGATGTGTCGACATGATAGGTCGAAACATTGTATACGTGTCTATGATATCTCAAGATTACATAATATACAATACAAGTTGATTAAGTTATGGTTGGAATAGATTTGTTACCAATTTTCACGTAGCTAAAATGAGAAAAATTATCCAATCTTGTTTCACCCATAACTTCTTCATTTTAAATCCGTTTTGAGTGAATCAAATTTCTATGGTTTCATATTGAACTCTATTTTATGAATCTAAATAGAAAAAGTATAGGTTTATAGTCGGAAAAATAAGTTACAAGTCGTTTTTGTAAAGGTAGTCATTTCAGTCGAAAGAACGACGTCTAGATGACCATTTTAGAAAACATACTTCCACTTTGAGTTTAACCATAATTTTTCGATATAGTTTCATGTTCATAATAAAAATCATTTTCTCAGAATAACAACTTTTAAATCAAAGTTTATCATAGTTTTTAATTAACTAACCCAAAACAGCCCGCGGTGTTACTACGACGGCGTAAATCTGGTTTTACGGTGTTTTTCGTGTTTCCAGGTTTTAAATCATTAAGTTAGCATATCATATAGATATAGAACATGTGTTTAGTTAATTTTAAAAGTCAAGTTAGAAGGATTAACTTTTGTTTGCGAACAAGTTTAGAATTAACTAAACTATGTTCTAGTGATTACGAGTTTAAACCTTCGAATAAGATAGTTTTATATATATGAATCGAATGATGTTATGAACATCATTACTACCTCAAGTTTAGTAGGTAAACCTACTGGAAGTGACAAGAAATGATCTAGCTTCAAAGGATCTTGAATGGCTTGAAAGTTCTTGACGTAGGATCATGACACAAAAACAAGTTCAAGTAAGATTTTTACTCGAATTAAGATAGTTTATAGTTATAGAAATTGAATCAAAGTTTGAATATGAATATTACCTTGAATAAGAAAGATAACCTACTGTATATAACAAAGGTTTCTTGATCTTAGATGATTACTTGGAATGGATTAGAAAGCTTGGAAGTAAATTAGTAAACTTAAAGGGATTTTTGAAGTGTTCTTGAAGTGTTCTTCCTATGATGATTATAGCTTGATTCTTGAAGTGATTTTTGATGAAGATGATGATTAACTACTGGAAAAATACGTTCATAATAGTGTGTGTGTGTTGAGAGAGAATTAGAAAGAGAATTGGAAGTGAAATGGAGTGAATGATGAGTGGTAATTGGTGAGTGGTGAGTGGGGTTAAAAGGAGTTCTAGTTAGTTGACTAGCTCATGGTAGAAGTTAAAATTGATTAGTCATACATGACATAATCAAGAGTGGAATCCCATGCTAGTTCCTATTGGTATATACCCATAGTAACTGTAACCATTTTCGTTAAGTATGAGTGTTTTGATATATGTCATGAAGTCTTCCAAAAGTATTTTAATACATCTAAATACACTACATGTATATACATTTTAACTGAGTCGTTAAGTCATCGTTAGTCGTTACATGTAAGTGTTGTTTTGAAACCTTTAAGTTAACGATCTCAATTAATGTTGTTAACCCATTGTTTATTATATCTAATGAGATGTTAAATTATTATATTATCATGATATTATGATATATTAATATATCTTGATATGATATATATACATTTAAATGTCGTTACAACGATAATCGTTACATATATGTCTCGTTTCGAAATCCTTAAGTTAGTAGTCTTGTTTATATGTATATAACTCATTGTTAATATACTTATGGAGATACTTACTTATCATAATCTCGTGTTAACCATATGTATATCCATATATATATATCGTCATGTCGTTTTTACAAGTTTTAACATTCGTGAATCGCCGGTCAACTTGGGTGGTCAATTGTCTATATGAAACATATTTCAATTAATCAAGTCTTAACAAGTTTGATTGCTTAACATGTTGGAAACATTTAATCATGTAAATATCAATCTCAATTAATATATATAAACATGGAAAAGTTCGGGTCACTACAGTACCTACCCGTTAAATAAATTTCGTCCCGAAATTTTAAGTTGTTGAAGGTGTTGACGAATCTTCTGGAAATAGATGCGGGTATTTCTTCTTCATCAGATCTTCACGCTCCCAGGTGAACTCGGGTCCTCTAAGAGCATTCCATCGAACCTTAACAATTGGTATCTTGTTTTGCTTAAGTCTTTTAACCTCTCGATCCATTATTTCGACGGGTTCTTCGATGAATTGAAGTTTTTCGTTGATTTGGATTTCATCTAATGGAATAGTGAGATCTTCTTTAGCAAAACATTTCTTCAAATTCGAGACGTGGAAAGTGTTATGTACAGCCGCGAGTTATTGAGGTAACTCAAGTCGGTAAGCTACTGGTCCGACACGATCAATAATCTTGAATGGTCCAATATACCTTGGATTTAATTTCCCTCGTTTACCAAATCGAACAACGCCTTTCCAAGGTGCAACTTTAAGCATGACCATCTCTCCAATTTCAAATTCTATATCTTTTCTTTTAATGTCAGTGTAGCTCTTTTGTCGACTTTGGGCGGTTTTCAACCTTTGTTGAATTTGGATGATCTTCTCGGTAGTTTCTTGTATAATCTCCGGACCCGTAATTTGTCTATCCCCCACTTCACTCCAACAAATCGGAGACCTGCACTTTCTACCATAAAGTGCTTCAAACGGCGCCATCTCAATGCTTGAATGGTAGCTGTTGTTGTAGGAAAATTCTGCTAACGGTAGATGTCGATCCCAACTGTTTCCGAAATCAATAACACATGCTCGTAGCATGTCTTCAAGCGTTTGTATCGTCCTTTCGCTCTGCTCATCAGTTTGTGGATGATAGGCAGTACTCATGTCTAGACGAATTCCTAATGCTTGCTGTAATGTCTGCTAGAATCTTGAAACAAATCTACCATCCCTATCAGAGATAATAGAGATTGGTATTCCATGTCTGGAGACGACTTCCTTCAAATACAGTCGTGCTAACTTCTCCATCTTGTCATCTTCTCTTATTGGCAGGAAGTGTGCTGATTTGGTGAGACGATCAACTATTACCCAAATAGTATCAAAACCACTTGCAGTCCTTGGCAATTTAGTGATGAAATCCATGGTAATGTTTTCCCATTTCCATTCTGGGATTTCGGGTTGTTGAAGTAGACCTGATGGTTTCTGATGCTCAGCTTTGACTTTAGAACACGTCAAACATTCTCCTACATATTTAGCAACATCGGCTTTCATGCCCGGCCACCAAAAATGTTTCTTGAGATCCTTGTACATCTTCCCCGTTCCAGGATGTATTGAGTATCTGGTTTTATGAGCTTCTCTAAGTACCATTTCTCTCATATCTCCAAATTTTGGTACCCAAATCCTTTCAGCCCTATACCGGGTTCCGTCTTCCCGAATATTAAGATGTTTCTCCGATCCTTTGGGTATTTCATCCTTTAAATTTCCCTCTTTTAAAACTCCTTGTTGCGCCTCCTTTATTTGAGTAGTAAGGTTATTATGAATCATTATATTCATAGATTTTACTCGAATGGGTTCTCTGTCCTTCCTGCTCAAGGCATCGGCTACCACATTTGCCTTCCCCGGGTGGTAACGAATCTCAAAGTCGTAATCATTCAACAATTCAATCCACCTACGCTGCCTCATATTCAGTTGTTTCTGATTAAATATGTGTTGAAGACTTTTGTGGTCGGTATATATAATACTTTTGACCCCATATAAGTAGTGCCTCCAAGTCTTTAATGCAAAAACAACCGCGCCTAATTCCAAATCATGCGTCGTATAATTTTGTTCGTGAATCTTCAATTGTCTAGACGCATAAGCAATCACCTTCGTTCGTTGCATTAATACACAACCGAGACCTTGCTTTGATGTGTCACAATAAATCACAAAATCATCATTCCCTTCAGGCAATGACAATATAGGTGCCGTAGTTAGCTTTTTCTTCAATAACTGAAACGCTTTCTCTTGTTCATCATTCCATTCAAATTTCTTCCCTTTATGCGTTAATGCAGTCAAGGGTTTTGCTATTCTGGAAAAGTCTTGGATGAACCTTTTGTAGTAACCAGCTAGTCCTAAAAACTGGCGTATGTGTTTCGGAGTTTTCGGGGTTTCCCACTTTTCAACAGTTTCTATCTTTGCTGGATCCACCTTAATACCTTCTTTGTTCACTATGTGACCGAGGAATTGAACTTCTTCCAACCAAAATGCACACTTTGAAAACTTAGCGTACAATTCTTCCTTCCTCAATACTTCTAACACCTTTCTCAAATGTTCACCGTGTTCTTGGTCATTCTTTGAGTAAATAAGTATGTCATCAATGAAAACAATGACAAACTTGTCAAGGTATGGTCCACACACTCGGTTCATAAGATCCATGAACACAGCTGGTGCATTAGTTAAACCAAACGGCATGACCATAAAATCGTAATGACCGTAACGTGTTCTGAAAGCAGTCTTTGGAATATCATCTTCTTTCACCCGCATTTGATGATACCCGGAACGTAAGTCAATCTTTGAATAAACAGACGAGCCTTGTAGTTGATCAAATAAGTCGTCGATTCTCGGTAGTGGGTAGCGGTTCTTGATGGTAAGTTTGTTCAACTCTCGGTAGTCGATACACAACCTGAATGTACCATCTTTCTTCTTGACAAACAAAACAGGAGCTCCCCACGGTGATGTGCTTGGTCGAATGAAACCACGCTCTAAAAGTTCTTGTAATTGGCTTTGCAGTTCTTTCATCTCGCTGGGTGCGAGTCTGTAAGGAGCACGAGCTATTGGTACAGCTCCTGGTACAAGATCTATTTAAAATTCAATGGATCGATGTGGGGGTAATCCCGGTAATTCTTTCGGAAATACATCGGGAAATTCTTTTGCAATGGGAACATCATTGATGCTCTTTTCTTCAGTTTGTACTTTCTCGACGTGTGCTAGAACAGCATAGCAACCTTTTCTTATTAGTTTTGTGACTTCAAATTACTAATAAGATGTAGCTTCGTGTTGCCCTTTTCTCCGTACACCATTAAGGGTTTTCCTTTTTCTCGTATAATGCGAATTGCATTTTTGTAACAAACGATCTCTGCTTTCACTTCTTTCAACCAGTCCATACCGATTATCACATCAAAACTCCCTAACTCTACTGGTATCAAGTCAATCTTAAATGTTTCGCTAACCAGTTTAATTTCTCGATTCCGACATATATTATCTGCTGAAATTAATTTACCATTTGCTAATTCGAGTAAAAATTTACTATCCAAAGGCGTCAATGGACAACTTAATTTAGCACAAAAATCTCTACTCATATAGCTTCTATCCGCACCCGAATCAAATAAAACGTAAGCAGATTTATTGTCAATAAGAAACGTACCCGTAACAAGCTCCGGGTCTTCCTGTGCCTCTGCCGCATTAATATTGAAAACTCTTCCGCGGCCTTGTCCATTCGTGTTCTCCTGGTTCGGGCAATTTCTAATAATGTGGCCCGGTTTTCCACATTTATAACAAACTACATTGGCATAACTTGCTCCGACACTACTTGCTCCGCCATTACTCGTTCCGACACCATTTGTTCCTTTCGTTCTATTAACCCCTGGTCCGTAGACCTCACACTTCGCCGCGCTATGACCATTTCTTTTACACTTGTTGCAAAATTTGGTGCAGAACCCATAGTGATACTTTTCACACCTTTGGCATAGCTGCTTCTGATTGTTGTTGTTGTTGTTGCGGTTATTATTGTTGTTGGGATGATTGTTGTAGTTGCTGTTGTTGTTGTTGTTGTTGTTGTTGTTGTTGGGCCATTTGTTGTAGTTGCGATTGATGTTGCGATTGTTGGGATAATTGTTGTGATTATTGTTGTAATTGCTGTTGTTGTTGTATTGGTGATTCTTATCACCGTTTTCCTCCCACTTTCTTTTGACTTGCTTCACATTGGCCTCTTCAGCAGTCTGTTCTTTAATTCTTTCTTCAATCTGGTTCACTAGTTTGTGAGCCATTCTACATGCCTGTTGTATGGAGGCGGGCTCGTGTGAACTTATATCTTCTCGAATTCTTTTCGGTAATCCTTTCACAAACGCGTCGATCTTCTCTTCCTCATCTTCGAATGCTCCCGGACACAATAGGCACAATTCTGTGAATCGTCTTTCGTACGTGGTAATATCAAATCCTTGGGTTCGTAACCCTCTAAGTTCTGTCTTGAGCTTATTGACCTCGGTTCTGGGACGGTACTTCTCGTTCATCAAGTGCTTGAATGCTGACCACGGTAGTGCGTATGCATCGTCTTGTCCCACTTGCTCTAGATAGGTATTCCACCATGTTAACGCAGAACCTGTGAAGGTATGCGTAGCGTACTTTACTTTGTCCTCTTCAGTACACTTACTTATGGCAAACACCGATTCGACCTTCTCGGTCCACCGTTTCAATCCGATTGGTCCTTCGGTTCCATCAAATTCCAAAGGTTTGCAGGCAGTGAATTCTTTGTAGGTGCATCCTACACGATTTCCTGTACTGCTAGATCCAAGGTTATTGTTGGTATGTAGCGCATCCTGTACTGCGGCTATGTTTGAAGCTAGAAAAGTACGGAATTCCTCTTCATTCATATTCACGGTGTGTCGAGTAGTCGGTGCCATTTCCTTCAAAATAGTCAAATGGAACAAGTTAATCATACAGAATATTAAGAGTAGTTAATAGTATTTCGTAGCATAATATGAACTCATTTATAAAAGCTTTTTCTTCATATTAGCGTTTTATAAGTTTAAATTCGGGTAGTACCTACCCGTTAAGTTCATACTTAGTAGCTAATATACAATTCAACTACTACAATTCTATATGAAAAACTGATTATAATAATATTTCGCGTTCAAACTTTTATACAATATTTTACAAACTTACAATACCGCTTATTTTACATAAAGCATGAAATATAGCACACAATAACTTTGATACAAGATAGTTGTGAAGATAATTCTAGCTAGTACACAAGTCGTTCAGCAAAGGCAATAAAGACACGTAATTCATACGTCCAGAAACAAGTCATGCATTCTGGTTTTACTAGGACTACTTCCCATCCTTGGTCTTGTGGAACATAACCGTTATGTGTAGTGACCCGAACTTTTCCATGTTTATATATATTAATTGAGATTGATATTTACATGATTAAATGTTTCCAACATTTTAAGCAATCAAACTTGTTAAGACTTGATTAATTGAAATATGTTTCATATAGACAATTGACCACCCAAGTTGACCGGTGATTCACGAACGTTAAAACTTGTAAAAACTATATGATGACATATATATGGATATATATATATAGTTAACATGATACTATGATAAGTAAACATATCATTAAGTATATTAACAATGAACTACATATGTAAAAACAAGACTACTAACTTAATGATTTTTAAACGAGACATATATGTAACGATTATCGTTGTAAAGACATTTAATGTATATATATATATATATCATATTAAGAGATATTCATACATGATAATATCATGATAATATAATAATTTAAAATCTCATTTGATATTATAAACATTGGGTTAACAACATTTAACAAGATCGTTAACCTAAAGGTTTCAAAACAACACTTACATGTAACGACTAACGATGACTTAACGACTCAGTTAAAATGTATATACATGTAGTGTTTTAATATGTATTTATACACTTTTGAAAGACTTCAATACACTTATCAAAATACTTCTACTTAACAAAAATGCTTACAATTACATCCTCGTTCAGTTTCATCAACAATTCTACTCGTATGCACCCGTATTCGTACTCGTACAATACACAGCTTTTAGATGTATGTACTATTGGTATATACACTCCAATGATCAGCTCTTAGTAGCCCATGTGAGTCACCTAACACATGTGGGAACCACCATTTGGCAACTAGCATGAAATATCTCATAAAATTACAAAAATATGAGTAATCATTCATGACTTATTTACATGAAAACAAAATTACATATCCTTTATATCTAATCCATACACCAACGACCAAAAACACCTACAAACACTTTCATTCTTCAATTTTCTTCATCTAATTGATCTCTCTCAAGTTCTATCTTCAAGTTCTAAGTGTTCTTCATATATTCTACAAGTTCTAGTTACATAAAATCAAGAATACTTTCAAGTTTGCTAGCTCACTTCCAATCTTGTAAGGTGATCATCCAACTTCAAGAAATCTTTGTTTATTACAGTAGGTTATCATTCTAATACAAGGTAATAATCATATTCAAACTTTGGTTCAATTTCTATAACTATAACAATCTTATTTCAAGTGATGATCTTACTTGAACTTGTTTTCGTGTCATGATTCTGCTTCAAGAACTTCGAGCCATCCAAGGATCCATTGAAGCTAGATCCATTTTTCTCTTTTCTAGTAGGTTTATCCAAGGAACTTAAGGTAGTAATGATATTCATAACATCATTCAATTCATATATATAAAGCTATCTTATTCGAAGGTTTAAACTCGTAATCACTAGAACATAGTTTAGTTAATTCTAAACTTGTTCGCAAACAAAAGTTAATCCTTCTAACTTGACTTTTAAAATTAACTACACACATGTTCTAAATCTATATGATATGCTAACTTAATGATTTAAAACCTGGAAACACGAAAAACACCGTAAAACCGGATTTACGCCGTCGTAGTAACACCGCGGGCTGTTTTGGGTTAGTTAATTAAAAACTATGATAAACTTTGATTTAAAAGTTGTTATTCTGAGAAAATGATTTTTATTATGAACATGAAACTATATCCAAAAATTATGGTTAAACTCAAAGTGGAAGTATGTTTTCTAAAATGGTCATCTAGACGTCGTTCTTTCGACTGAAATGACTACCTTTACAAAAACGACTTGTAACTTATTTTTCTGACTATAAACCTATACTTTTCTGTTTAGATTCATAAAATAGAGTTCAATATGAAACCATAGCAATTTGATTCACTCAAAACGGATTTAAAATGAAGAAGTTATGGGTAAAACAAGATTGGATAATTTTTCTCATTTTAGCTACGTGAAAATTGGTAACAAATCTATTCCAACCATAACTTAATCAACTTGTATTGTATATTATGTAATCTTGAGATACCATAGACACGTATACAATGTTTCGACCTATCATGTCGACACATCTATATATATTTCGGAACAACCATAGACACTCTATATGTGAATGTTGGAGTTAGCTATACAGGGTTGAGGTTGATTCCAAAATATATATAGTTTGAGTTGTAATCAATACTGAGATACGTATACACTGGGTCGTGGATTGATTCAAGATAATATTTATCGATTTATTTCTGTACATCTAACTGTGGACAACTAGTTGTAGGTTACTAACGAGGACAGCTGACTTAATAAACTTAAAACATCAAAATATATTAAAAGTGTTGTAAATATATTTTAAACATACTTTGATATATATGTATATATTGTTATAGGTTCGTGAATCAACCAGTGGCCAAGTCTTACTTCCCGACGAAGTAAAAATCTGTGAAAGTGAGTTATAGTCCCACTTTTAAAATCTAATATTTTTGGGATGAGAATACATGCAGGTTTTATAAATGATTTACAAAATAGACACCAGTACGTGAAACTACATTCTATGGTTGAATTATCGAAATCAAATATGCCCCTTTTTATTAAGTCTGGTAATCTAAGAATTAGGGAACAGACACCCTAATTGACGCGAATCCTAAAGATAGATCTATTGGGCCTAACAAACCCCATCCAAAGTACCGGATGCTTTAGTACTTCGAAATTTATATCATATCCGAAGGGTGTCCCGGAATGATGGGGATATTATTATATATATGCATCTTGTTAATGTCGGTTACCAGGTGTTCACCATATGAATGATTTTTATCTCTATGTATGGGATGTGTATTGAAATATGAAATCTTGTGGTCTATTGTTACGATTTGATATATATAGGTTAAACCTATAACTCACCAACATTTTTGTTGACGTTTAAAGCATGTTTATTCTCAGGTGAATACTAAGAGCTTCCGCTGTTGCATACTAAAATAAGGACAAGATTTGGAGTCCATGTTTGTATGATATTGTGTAAAAACTGCATTCAAGAAACTGATTTCGATGTAACATATTTGTATTGTAAACCATTATGTAATGGTCGTGTGTAAACAGGATATTTTAGATTATTATTATTTGATAATCTACGTAAAGCTTTTTAAACCTTTATTTATGAAATAAAGGTTATGGTTTGTTTTAAAAATGAATGCAGTCTTTGAAAAACGTCTCATATAGAGGTCAAAACCTCGCAACGAAATCAATTAATATGGAACATTTTTAATCAATAAGAACGGGACATTTCATTATGGCCGTTGATAAGACAGTGTGTTGTAACGTCGTCAAAGGGACGAGGGTTACGTAATGTCCAACAGTCCCGTAACAATCTAAAAACCTCATTTCTTACCCCAATTACCGACTCCGTCACTTGTGGGAACGTTTTGTTTAATAGTTGTAGGCCGATGTTCTTGTTCTCACTTTGGTGAGAAGCGAACATTACTAATCCGTAAGCATAACATGCTTCTTTATGTTGCATGTTAGCCGCTTTTTCTAAATCACGAAGTCCAATATTCGGATATATTGAGCCAAAATAATTTCTTAACCCATTGCGTAAAATAGCATTTGGCTTCCCCGCAATATATGCGTCAAAGTAAACACATCGTAACTTATGGATTTCCCAATGTGATATCCCCCATCTTTCGAACGAAAGCCTTTTATAAACCAAGGCATTCTTGGAACGTTCTTCGAATGTCTTACAAACTGATCTCGCCTTAAATAGTTGTGCCGAAGAATTCTGACCGACTCTAGACAAGATTTCATCAATCATGTCTCCGGGTAGGTCTCTTAAAATATTGGGTTGTCTATCCATTTTGTGTTTTTATACTGTAAAATAGACAAGAGTTAGATTCATAAAAAAAATACTTATTAATACAAGCAATTTGTACATATATCATAAAGCATAAGCACACTATATTACTTATATTACACCATACGAATACAACTATCTTATTCCGACTCGCTTGTTTCTTCTTCTTCGGTTTTGGTTCGTTTTGCCAAGTTTCTAGGGATATATGATGTTCCCCTAATACGAGCCGTCGTTATCCACATTGGTTTAGAAAAACCTGGTGGTTTAGAGGTTCCCGGGTCATTGTTACAACTTAAGGACTTCGGGGGTTGACGATACATATAAAGTTCATCGGGGTTGGAATTAGATTTCTCTATTTTTATGCCCTTTCCCTTATTATTTTCTTTTGCCTTTTTAAATTCAGTTGGGGTAATTTCTATAACATCATCGGAATTCTCATCGGAATCCGATTCATCGGAGAATTGGTAATCCTCCCAATATTTTGCTTCCTTGGCGGAAACACCATTAACCATAATTAACCTTGGTCGGTTGGTTGAGGATTCTCTTTTACTTAACCGTTTTATTATTTCCCCCACCGGTTCTATTTCTTCTTCCGGTTCCGATTCTTCTTCCGGTTCCGACTCTTCTTCCGGTTCCTCTTCGGGAACTTGTGAATCAGTCCACGAATCATTCTAATTTACATTTGACTCTTCATTATTATTAGGTGAGTCAATGGGACTTGTTCTAGAGGTAGACATCTATCACATAATATCAAACGCGTTAAGAGATTAATATATCACATAATATTCACATGATAAAAATATATAGTTTCCAACAAAATTTATTAAGCAATCATTTTTCAAGTAAACACGGTCGAAGTCCAGACTCACTAATGCATCCTATTAAACTCGATAAGACACACTAATGCAAAATTCTGGTTCTCTAAGACCAACGCTCTGATACCAACTGAAATGTCCCGTTCTTATTGATTAAAAACGTTCCATATTAATTGATTTCGTTGCGAGGTTTTGACCTCTATATGAGACGTTTTTCAAAGACTGCATTCATTTTTAAAACAAACCATAACCTTTATTTCATAAATAAAGGTTTAAAAAGTTTTATGTAGATTATCAAATAATGATAATCTAAAATATCCTGTTTACACACGACCATTACATAATGGTTTACAATACAAATATGTTACATCGAAATCAGTTTCTTGAATGCAGTTTTTACACAATATCATACAAACATGGACTCCAAATCTTGTCCTTATTTTAGTATGCAACAGCGGAAGCTCTTAATATTCACCTGAGAATAAACATGCTTTAAACGTCAACAAAAATGTTGGTGAGTTTTAGGTTTAACCTATATATATCAAATCGTAATAATAGACCACAAGATTTCATATTTCAATACACATCCCATACATAGAGATAAAAATCATTCATATGGCGAACACCTGGTAACCGACATTAACAAGATGCATATTTAAGAATATCCCCATCATTCCGGGACACCCTTCGGATATGATATAAATTTCGAAGTACTAAAGCATCCGGTACTTTGGATGGGGTTTGTTAGGCCCAATAGATCTATCTTTAGGATTCGCGTCAATTAGGGTGTCTGTTCCCTAATTCTTAGATTACCAGACTTAATAAAAAGGGGCATATTCGATTTCGATAATTCAACCATAGAATGTAGTTTCACGTACTTGTGTCTATTTTGTAAATCATTTATAAAACCTGCATGTATTCTCATCCCAAAAATATTATATTTTAAAAGTGGGACTATAACTCACTTTCACAGATTTTTACTTCGTCGAGAAGTAAGACTTGGCCACTGGTTGATTCACGAAGCTATAACAATATATACATATATATCAAAGTATGTTCAAAATATATTTACAACACTTTTAATATATTTTGATGTTTTAAGTTTATTAAGTCAGCTGTCCTCGTTAGTAACCTACAACTAGTTGTCCACAGTTAGATATACAGAAATAAATCGATAAATATTATCTTGAATCAATCCACAACCCAGTGTATACGTATCTCAGTATTGATCACAACTCAAACTATACATATTTTGGAATCAACCTCAACCCTGTATAGCTAACTCCAACATTCACATATAGAGTGTCTATGGTTGTTCCGAAATATATATAGATGTGTCGACATGATAGGTCGAAACATTGTATACGTGTCTATGGTATCTCAAGATTACATAATATACAATACAAGTTGATTAAGTTATGGTTGGAATAGATTTGTTACCAATTTTCACGTAGCTAAAATGAGAAAAATTATCCAATCTTGTTTCACCCATAACTTCTTCATTTTAAATCCGTTTTGAGTGAATCAAATTGCTATGGTTTCATATTGAACTCTATTTTATGAATCTAAATAGAAAAAGTATAGGTTTATAGTCGGAAAAATAAGTTACAAGTCGTTTTTTAAAGGTAGTCATTTCAGTCGAAAGAACGACGTCTAGATGACCATTTTAGAAAACATACTTCCACTTTGAGTTTAACCATAATTTTTCGATATAGTTTCATGTTCATAATAAAAATCATTTTCTCAGAATAACAACTTTTAAATCAAAGTTTATCATAGTTTTTAATTAACTAACCCAAAACAGCCCGCGGTGTTACTACGACGGCGTAAATCCGGTTTTACGCTGTTTTTCGTGTTTCCAGGTTTTAAATCATTAAGTTAGCATATCATATAGATATAGAACATGTGTTTAGTTAATTTTAAAAGTCAAGTTAGAAGGATTAACTTTTGTTTGCGAACAAGTTTAGAATTAACTAAACTATGTTCTAGTGATTACGAGTTTAAACCTTCGAATAAGATAGTTTTATATATATGAATCGAATGATGTTATGAACATCATTACTACCTCAAGTTTAGTAGGTAAACCTACTGGAAGTGACAAGAAATGATCTAGCTTCAAAGGATCTTGGATGGCTTGAAAGTTCTTGACGTAGGATCATGACACAAAAACAAGTTCAAGTAAGATTTTTACTCGAATTAAGATAGTTTATAGTTATAGAAATTGAATCAAAGTTTGAATATGAATATTACCTTGAATAAGAAAGATAACCTACTGTATATAACAAAGGTTTCTTGATCTTAGATGATTACTTGGAATGGATTAGAAAGCTTGGAAGTAAATTAGTAAACTTGAAGGGATTTTTGAAGTGTTCTTGAAGTGTTCTTCCTATGATGATTATAGCTTGATTCTTGAAGTGATTTTTGATGAAGATGATGATTAACTACTGGAAAAATACGTTCATAATAGTGTGTGTGTGTTGAGAGAGAATTAGAAAGAGAATTGGAAGTGAAATGGAGTGAATGATGAGTGGTAATTGGTGAGTGGTGAGTGGGGTTAAAAGGAGTTCTAGTTAGTTGACTAGCTCATGGTAGAAGTTAAAATTGATTAGTCATACATGACATAATCAAGAGTGGAATCCCATGCTAGTTCCTATTGGTATATACCCATAGTAAGTACGTTTTGAAGCTGTGTATAATACGGGTAAGAATACGACTAGAATTCTTGATGAAAGAAAAGAATGGGAAAGTAACTGTAACCATTTTCGTTAAGTATGAGTGTTTTGATATATGTCTTGAAGTCTTCCAAAAGTATTTTAATACATCTAAATACACTACATGTATATACATTTTAACTGAGTCGTTAAGTCATCGTTAGTCGTTACATGTAAGTGTTGTTTTGAAACCTTTAAGTTAACGATCTCAATTAATGTTGTTAACCCATTGTTTATTATATCTAATGAGATGTTAAATTATTATATTATCATGATATTATGATATATTAATATATCTTGATATGATATATATACATTTAAATGTCGTTACAACGATAATCGTTACATATATGTCTCGTTTCGAAATCCTTAAGTTAGTAGTCTTGTTTATATGTATATAACTCATTGTTAATATACTTATGGAGATACTTACTTATCATAATATCGTGTTAACCATATGTATATCCATATATATATATAGTCATGTCATTTTTACACGTTTTAACGTTGGTGAATCGCCGGTCAACTTGGGTGGTCAATTGTCTATATGAAACATATTTCAATTAATCAAGTCTTAACAAGTTTGATTGCTTAACATGTTGGAAACATTTAATCATGTAAATATCAATCTCAATTAATATATATATAAACATGGAAAAGTTCGGGTCACTACAGGCTGCGCTACATACCAACAATAACCTTGGATCTAGCAGTACAGGAAATCGTGTAGGATGCACCTACAAAGAATTCACTGCCTGCAAACCTTTGGAATTTGATGGAACCGAAGGACCGATCGGATTGAAACGGTGGACCGAGAAGGTCGAATCGGTGTTTGCCATAAGTAAGTGTACTGAAGAGGACAAAGTGAAGTACGCTACGCATACCTTCACAGGTTCTGCGTTAACATGGTGGAATACCTATCTAGAGCAAGTGGGACAAGACGATGCGTACGCACTACCGTGGTCAGCATTCAAGCACTTGATGAACGAGAAGTACCGTCCCAGAACCGAGGTCAATAAGCTCAAGACAGAACTTAGAGGGTTACGAACCCAATGATTTGATATTACCACGTACGAAAGACGATTCACAGAATTGTGCCTATTGTGTCTGGGAGCATTCGAAGATGAGGAAGAGAAGATCGACGCGTTTGTGAAAGGATTACCGGAAAGAATCCAAGAAGATATAAGTTCACACGAGCCCGCCTCCATACAACAGGCATGTAGAATGGCTCACAAACTAGTGAACCAGATTGAAGAAAGAATTAAAGAACAGACTGCTGAAGAGGCCAATGTGAAGCAAGTCAAAAGAAAGTGGGAGGAAAACGGTGATAAGAATCACCAATACAACAACAACAGCAATTACAACAATAATCGCAACAATTATCCCAACAATCGCAACATCAATCGCAACTACAACAAATGGCCCAACAACAACAACAACAACAACAACAACAACAACAACAGCAACTACAACAATCATCCCAACAACAATAATAACCGCAACAACAACAACAACAACAATCAGAAGCAGCTATGCCAAAGGTGTGAAAAGTATCACTCGGGGTTCTACACCAAATTTTGCAACAAGTGTAAAAGAAATGGTCATAGCGCGGTGAAGTGTGAGGTCTACGGACCAGGGGTTAATAGAACGAAAGGAACAAATGGTGTCGGAACGAGTAATGGCGGAGCAAGTAGTGTCGAAGCAAGTTATGCCAATGTAGTTTGTTATAAATATGGAAAACCGGGCCACATTATTAGAAATTGCCCGAACCAGGAGAACACGAATGGACAAGGCCGCGGAAGAGTTTTCAATATTAATGCGGCAGAGGCACAGGAAGACCCGGAGCTTGTTACGGGTACGTTTCTTATTGACAATAAATCTGCTTACGTTTTATTTGATTCAGGTGCGGATAGAAGCTATATGAGTAGAGATTTTTGTGCTAAATTAAGTTGTCCACTGACGCCTTTGGATAGTAAATTTTTACTCGAATTAGCAAATGGTAAATTAATTTCAGCAGATAATATATGTCGGAATCGAGAAATTAAACTGGTTAGCGAAACATTTAAGATTAACTTGATACCGGTAGAGTTAGGGAGTTTTGATGTGATAATCGGTATGGACTGGTTGAAAGAAGTGAAAGCAGAGATCATTTGTTACAAAAATGCAATTCGCATTATACGAGAAAAAGGAAAACCCTTAATGGTGTACGGAGAAAAGGGCAACACGAAGCTACATCTTATTAGTAATTTGAAGGCACAAAAACTAATAAGAAAAGGTTGCTATGCTGTTCTAGCACACGTCGAGAAAGTACAAACTGAAGAAAAGAGCATCAATGATGTTCCCGTCGCAAAAGAATTTCCCGATGTATTTCCGAAAGAATTACCGGGATTACCCCCACATCGATCCGTTGAATTTCAAATAGATCTTGTACCAGGAGCTGCACCAATAGCTCGTGCTCTTTACAGACTCGCACCCAGCGAGATGAAAGAACTGCAAAGCCAATTACAAGAACTTTTAGAGCGTGGTTTCATTCAACCAAGCACATCACCGTGGGGAGCTCCTGTTTTGTTTGTCAAGAAGAAAGATGGTACATTCAGGTTGTGTATCGACTACCGAGAGTTGAACAAACTTACCATCAAGAACCGCTACCCACTACCGAGAATAGACGACTTATTTGATCAACTACAAGGCTCGTCTGTTTATTCAAAGATTGACTTACGTTCCGAGTATCATCAAATGCGGGTGAAAGAAGATGATATTCCAAAGACTGCTTTCAGAACACGTTACGGTCATTACGAGTTTATGGTCATGCCATTTGGTTTAACTAATGCACCAGATGTGTTCATGGACCTTATGAACCGAGTGTGTGGACCATACCTTGACAAGTTTGTCATTGTTTTCATTGATGACATACTTATTTACTCAAAGAATGACCAAGAACACGGTGTACATTTGAGAAAGGTGTTAGAAGTATTGAGAAAGGAAGAATTGTACGCTAAGTTTTCAAAGTGTGCATTTTGGTTGGAAGAAGTTCAATTCCTCGGTCACATAGTGAACAAAGAAGGTATTAAGGTGGATCCGGCAAAGATAGAAACTGTTGAAAAGTGGGAAACCCCGAAAACTCCGAAACACATACGCCAGTTTTTAGGACTAGATTTTTACTACAGAAGGTTCATCCAAGACTTTTCCAGAATAGCAAAACCCTTGACTGCATTAACGCATAAAGGGAAGAAATTTGAATGGAAGGATGAACAAGAGAAAGCGTTTCAGTTATTGAAGAAAAAGCTAACTACAGCACCTATATTGTCATTACCTGAAGGGAATGATGATTTTGTGATTTATTGTGACGCATCAAAGCAAGGTCTCGGTTGTGTATTAATGCAACGAACAAAGGTGATTGCTTATGCGTCTAGACAATTGAAGATTCACGAGCAAAATTATACGACGCATGATTTGGAATTAGGCGCGGTTGTTTTTGCATTAAAGACTTGGAGGCACTACTTATATGGGGTCAAAAGTATTATATATACCGACCACAAAAGTCTTCAACACATATTTAATCAGAAACAACTGAATATGAGGCAGCGTAGGTGGATTGAATTGTTGAATGATTACGACTTTGAGATTCGTTACCACCCGGGGAAGGCAAATGTGGTAGCCGATGCCTTGAGCAGGAAGGACAGAGAACCCATTCGAGTAAAATCTATCAATATAATGATTCATAATAACCTTACTACTCAAATAAAGGAGGCGCAACAAGGAGTTTTAAAAGAGGGAAATTTAAAGGATGAAATACCCAAAGGATCGGAGCAGTATCTTAATATTCGGGTAGACGGAACCCGGTATAGGGCTGAAAGGATTTGGGTACCAAAATTTGGAGATATGAGAGAAATGGTACTTAGAGAAGCTCATAAAACCAGATACTCAATACATCCTGGAACGGGGAAGATGTACAAGGATCTCAAGAAACATTTTTGGTGGCCGGGTATGAAAGCCGATATTGCTAAATACGTAGGAGAATGTTTGACGTGTTCTAAGGTCAAAGCTGAGCATCAGAAACCATCAGGTCTACTTCAACAACCCGAAATCCCGGAATGGAAATGGGAAAACATTACCATGGATTTCATCACTAAATTGCCAAGGACTGCAAGTGGTTTTGATACTATTTGGGTAATAGTTGATCGTCTCACCAAATCAGCACACTTCCTGCCAATAAGAGAAGATGACAAGATAGAGAAGTTAGCACGACTGTATTTGAAGGAAGTCGTCTCCAGACATGGAATACCAATCTCTATTATCTCTGATAGGGATGGCAGATTTATTTCAAGATTCTGGCAGACATTACAGCAAGCATTAGGAACTCGTCTAGACATGAGTACTGCCTATCATCCACAAACTGATGGGCAGAGTGAAAGGACGATACAAACGCTTGAAGACATGCTACGAGCATGTGTTATTGATTTCGGAAACAGTTGGGATCGACATCTACCGTTAGCAGAATTTTCCTACAACAACAGCTACCATTCAAGCATTGAGATGGCGCCGTTTGAAGCACTTTATGGTAGAAAGTGCAGGTCTCCGATTTGTTGGAGTGAAGTGGGGTATAGACAGATTACGGGTCCGGAGATTATACAAGAAACTACCGAGAAGATCATCCAAATTCAACAACGGTTGAAAACCGCCCAAAGTCGACAAAAGAGCTACGCTGACATTAAAAAAAAAGATATAGAATTTGAAATTGGAGAGATGGTCATGCTTAAAGTTGCACCTTGGAAAGGCGTTGTTCGATTTGGTAAACGAGGGAAATTAAATCCAAGGTTTATTGGACCATTCAAGATTATTGATCGTGTCGGACCAGTAGCTTACCGACTTGAGTTACCTCAACAACTCGCGGCTGTACATAACACTTTACACGTCTCGAATTTGAAGAAATGTTTTGCTAAAGAAGATCTCACTATTCCGTTAGATGAAATCCAAATCAACGAAAAACTTCAATTCATCGAAGAACCCGTCGAAATAATGGATCGTGAGGTTAAAAGACTTAAGCAAAACAAGATACCAATTGTTAAGGTTCGATGGAATGCTCGTAAAGGACCCGAGTTCATCTGGGAGCGTGAAGATCAGATGAAGAAGAAATACCCGCATCTATTTCCAGAAGATTCGTCAACACCTTCAACAGCTTAAAATTTCGGGACGAAATTTATTTAACGGGTAGGTACTGTAGTGACCCGAACTTTTCCATGTTTATATATATTAATTGAGATTGATATTTACATGATTAAATGTTTCCAACATGTTAAGCAATCAAACTTGTTAAGACTTGATTAATTGAAATATGTTTCATATAGACAATTGACCACCCAAGTTGACCGGTGATTCACGAACGTTAAAACTTGTAAAAACTATATGATGACATATATATGGATATATATATAGTTAACATGATACTATGATAAGTAAACATATCATTAAGTATATTAACAATGAACTACATATGTAAAAACAAGACTACTAACTTAATGATTTTTAAACGAGACATATATGTAACGATTATCATTGTAAAGACATTTAATGTATATATATCATATTAAGAGATATTCATACATGATAATATCATGATAATATAATAATTTAAAATCTCATTTGATATTATAAACATTGGGTTAACAACATTTAACAAGATCGTTAACCTAAAGGTTTCAAAACAACACTTACATGTAACGACTAACGATGACTTAACGACTCAGTTAAAATGTATATACATGTAGTGTTTTAATATGTATTTATACACTTTTGAAAGACTTCAATACACTTATCAAAATACTTCTACTTAACAAAAATGCTTACAATTACATCCTCGTTCAGTTTCATCAACAATTCTACTCGTACGCACCCGTATTCGTACTCGTACAATACACAGCTTTTAGATGTATGTACTATTGGTATATACACTCCAATGATCAGCTCTTAGCAGCCTATATGAGTCACCTAACACATGTGGGAACCATCATTTGGCAACTAGCATGAAATATCTCATAAAATTACAAAAATATGAGTAATCATTCATGACTTATTTACATGAAAACAAAATTACATATCCTTTATATCTAATCCATACACCAACGACCAAAAACACATACAAACACTTTCATTCTTCAATTTTATTCATCTAATTGATCTCTCTTAAGTTCTATCTTCAAGTTCTAAGTGTTCTTCATAAATTCTACAAGTTCTAGTTACATAAAATCAAGAATACTTTCAAGTTGCTAGCTCACTTCCAATCTTGTAAGGTGATCATCCAACCTCAATAAATCTTTGTTTCTTACAGTAGGTTATCATTCTAATACAAGGTAATAATCATATTTAAACTTTGGTTCAATTTCTATAACTATAACAATCTTATTTCAAGTGATGATCTTACTTGAACTTGTTTTCGTGTCATGATTCTGCTTCAAGAACTTCGAGCCATCCAAGGATCCGTTGAAGCTAGATCCATTTTTCTTTTTTCCAGTAGGTTTATCCAAGGAACTTAAGGTAGTAATGATGTTCATAACATCATTCGATTCATACATATAAAGCTATCTTATTCGAAGGTTTAAACTTGTAATCACTAGAACATAGTTTAGTTAAATCTAAACTTGTTCGCAAACAAAAGTTAATCCTTCTAACTTGACTTTTAAAATCAACTAAACACATGTTCTATATCTATATGATATGCTAACTTAATGATTTAAAACCTGGAAACACGAAAAACACCGTAAAACCGGATTTACGCCGTCGTAGTAACACCGCGGGCTGTTTTGGGTTAGTTAATTAAAAACTATGAAAAACTTTGATTTAAAAGTTGTTATTCTGAGAAAATTATTTTTATTATGAACATGAAACTATATCCAAAAATTATGGTTAAACTCAAAGTGGAAGTATGTTTTATAAAATGGTCATCTAGACGTCGTTCTTTCGACTGAAATGACTACCTTTACAAAAACGACTTGTAACTTATTTTTCCGACTATAAACCTATACTTTTTCTGTTTAGATTCATAAAATAGAGTTCAATATGAAACCATAGCAATTTGATTCACTCAAAACGGATTTAAAATGAAGAAGTTATGGGTAAAACAAGATTGGATAATTTTTCTCATTTTAGCTACGTGAAAATTGGTAACAAATCTATTCCAACCATAACTTAATCAACTTGTATTGTATATTATGTAATCTTGAGATACCATAGACACGTATACAATGTTTCGACCTATCATGTCGACACATCTATATATATTTCGGAACAACCATAGACACTCTATATGTGAATGTTGGAGTTAGCTATACAGGGTTGAGGTTGATTCCAAAATATATATAGTTTGAGTTGTGATCAATACTGAGATACGTATACACTGGGTCGTGGATTGATTCAAGATAATATTTATCGATTTATTTCTGTACATCTAACTGTGGACAACTAGTTGTAGGTTACTAACGAGGACAGCTGACTTAATAAACTTAAAACATCAAAATATATTAAAAGTGTTGTAAATATATTTTGAACATACTTTGATATATATGTATATATTGTTATAGGTTCGTGAATCAACCAGTGGCCAATTCTTACTTCTCGACGAAGTAAAAATCTGTGAAAGTGAGTTATAGTCCCACTTTTAAAATCTAATATTTTTGGGATGAGAATACATGCAGGTTTTATAAATGATTTACAAAATAGACACAAGTACGTGAAACTACATTCTATGGTTGAATTATCGAAATCGAATATGCCCCTTTTTATTAAGTCTGGTAATCTAAGAATTAGGGAACAGACACCCTAATTGACGCGAATCCTAAAGATAGATCTATTGGGCCTAACAAACCCCATCCAAAGTACCGGATGCTTTAGTACTTCGAAATTTATATCATATCCGAAGAGTGTCCCGGAATGATGGGGATATTCTTATATATGCATCTTGTTAATGTCGGTTACCAGGTGTTCACCATATGAATGACTTTTATCTCTATGTATGGGATGTGTATTGAAATATGAAATCTTGTGGTCTATTATTATGATTTGATATATATAGGTTAAACCTATAACTCACCAACATTTTTATTGACGTTTTAAGCATGTTTATTCTCAGGTGATTATTAAGAGCTTCCGCTGTCGCATACTTAAATAAGGACGAGATTTGGAGTCCATGCTTGTATGATATTGTGTAAAAACTGCATTCAAGAAACTTATTTTATTGTAACATATTTGTATTGTAAACCATTATGTAATGGTAGTGTGTAAACAGGATATTTTAGATTATCATTATTTGATAATCTACGTAAAGCTTTTTAAACCTTTATTGATGAAATAAAGGTTATGGTTTGTTTTAAAATGAATGCAGTCTTTGAAAAACGTCTCATATAGAGGTCAAAACTTCGCAACGAAATCAATTAATATGGAACGTTTTTAATCAATAAGAACGGGACATTTCAATATGTTCTCTAGGTTGAGATCTACGGTTATTTGATATTCCGAGTTTCGGTCACGTTTTGGTGAACAACTTTATGTACTGCTAAGGTGAGTTTCATTTGCTCCCTTTTTAATTGCTTTTGCAATCTATATTTTTGGACTGAGAATACATGCACTTTATTTTAAAAACGCAATGGATACAAGTACATACTTAATTCTACACTGAGTTTGAACCGAAAATCCCTTAGCTTTGGTAACTAGTAACTGCCAGTTATAAGAACCGGTGGGCGCGAGTAGTAGTATATGGATCCATAGGGCTTGATATCCCCGTCCGAGCTAGAGCACTAGCCTTTTAACGGACGTATGCTATTTGAGAAGCGTACACGTTGGTTTGCGTGTATTATTAAGATGATTATACAAAGGGTACAAATTATATATACGTTAAGTTTAGTTACCAGGGTGCTCAATCTTGTAGAATATTTTGATAAACGTTTCTGGATGAAACAACTGAAATCTTGTGATCCACTTTTATATACAGATTATACGAAACACTAAAACTATGAACTCACCAACCTTTGTGTTGACACTTGTTAGCATGTTTATTCTCAGGTTCCTAGAAGCCTTCCGCTGTTTGCTTACATGTTATAAAAGCTATGTACATGGAGTCTTGCATGATTTATTCAAGAAAACGTTGCATTCACAAAATCATCACCATGTATCTTATTTTGACTGCATTGTCAACGGAATTACTGTTGTAAACTATTATTTACGGTGATTGTCTATATATAGAAATCATCAGATGTCGAGAACCTTTGATTTAAATATTCATTGATGGTGTGCCTTTTCAAAAGAATGCAATGTTTACAAAACGTATCATATAGAGGTCAAATACCTCGCAATGAAATCAATGAATGACGTGTTCGTCCATATGGATTTGGAGCGATCGTCACATTCATAGATCCAACTAACAACCTAGAATCAAGATCAAATGACTAAATCGTCAAGTATGACATGAAAATTTACAAAAGCCACACAGATTTCGAAATTAGTAAGCACATACAGTGTAACAGTAGCGGAGAAGGGTACTTTTGTCTTTTTACACCCTATAAATTGCCATAAAAAAAAACTTGAAACAGATCAATATGACCGCCGTCGCCCACCGCCTACCATCCATTACTGCAAAAATTCGCCATCTTTACCCAAAAATGTCAGATCTATAAAAAAAAAATTAACAAAAAAAAATTAACACCCGTATCAAGTAATAAAAAAAAATCAGATCTGATGAAAAAAATCAGATCCAGAAGAATGATCAACTTATCTGAGCAACATGACGCTTCATGGCTTTTTCCGGCACCTCCGATGTCGCCAAACACGGCGTTTCGTATTAGGTGTTTGGCCCGAAAGCATGTGGGAGGTGTATGGTTAATGGAGAAGAAATTGTGCAGCGATGTGTGGTTGATGGAGAAGAAGAGGTTCGGCCGCGTGGTTGCCAGCGAGAATCCGTGGGAGCATATGGTGATTTTGTGGAGGTGAATTTAGTCTGTGTTTAGAGAGAGAGAAAGAGGTTAGGGTTATGAAGGGGTTGAGAAACAGAGATAGAGTCAAAGCCAAAGGATGTGGGGTGCTTATTTTATTTGTGTAATTTTTTATTTTTTTTATTTAAAATAAATATATAAGGACGTATTTGATTATACAAAAGTCATTGACTATGACGTTTACCATTTTCCCTTTTTTATTAATATGTAGAAATGGAATCATAGGTCATCTTTTCAATTTTAAAAAACTTTTATATTTAATACATTTATTTTCTCTTGCTTTTCATTTTATCTATATAGCTATAGCTATATCTATATATACTATTAGACAAAGCGGGGTTACTATTGCTGAATATTTGTATTCAAGACAAGCGTCAAAAAATCTAATCAACATCGCTTCAGTTGGGTCAAACGGTATTTTCTTAACAAACCAATCGTCAGCCGCTCAAAATGAAGAAAAAAAACAGAAAATCAAGAGGCGGTGTTCGGTGGTGATATCAGCTGTTCATGAATGGGGATGATTTGGGGGTTTCAGGCAGCGGCGTTCGATGGTGATAACCGGCGGTTAGCGTATATAAACAAAAAGGAGGTCAATTTTGTGTAGGCCAACGACAGAAACATGAGAGAGAGGATCGTCGTCGATATCGTGGTGATGAAGGCGCGATAAGGTTGTAATGACGACGACAAGATATAGGAGAGAGGAGGAAGTTTCTCAGATCTAGATTTAGGGGTTTAAAAATGAAATACGTACTCCCTAATATGTTAGGACTCCGTATACAATAAAAGGGTAGTCTAAAGATAGTGGATAAGCCCAATCACAACCCTAGCTTTATAACCAATACATAAGAGAACCCAATTATAACAAGCCCAATTACAACCCTACCTTCATAACCAACACACATGAGAGAGTCCAATTATAACTTTAACATTTCATAAATAATTTTTTTTTTTAAAGAAGATATCCTTTAACATTTTTCATAAATGAAAGAATACTGAAGATACTATTGTTTTTGCAACATCTCTGGAGGCGATTCATTTATTAAGTGATCCACATGTAGAGTTTTATTAAACGAATTTTGTAAACATGCATAGAATTTCGTTAAAAATTCTCTCAAAATGTACATACTAAACATAACGCGACACTATTTAATCCATTTCAATCTACTCAAGAAATAGTTATTCAGTCACGCAACCGCACCTTTCTGCCAACTTCATGTAACCGGCCCAACCCAACTCGCGGAGCTCTTATCTAGTTTTCACCAAAACATCCAACGTGCCTTAATTGAAGGCGAATTCCATCATCATCATCATTATTTCCCCCCTTCGTCATTCTCTCTCTCTGTAAATCCATCACTTTTACACACAGACACGCTTTCATTACATTGCATACACCAATCCAAGATCTACAACATCAATACACCACCAGATCTACAATCCTGCATCAATCAATTATCCTTTTATTCATTCGATTGTAATCGATTGATCAATTCATCATCGTGTATGTTATTATTCCAGTAATGTATGGCCAATTGTTACGTTAGGGTTAGGTTTTTGGATTCTAAATTTAGGATCGATATGATGTTGATCGGAGAATACGCAGATGCAGAAACGAAACGTTAATTGGAATCAATTATTAGATCGGAGATTATTATTGATGGAATCACCACCACATACGAAGCTGTTTAATAATGAATCATCGGTTAGTAGTGGTGGTGGTGGTGGTGGTTTGGGATATATTGAACATACTGTAACCAAATATGATACGCTTGCTGGTGTTGCAATTAAGTATGGCGTTGAGGTATATTTATATTTGATTTGATTTTTTCAGTTTAATGACGATAAAATTAATTAAAAGAATTCGTTATGGTTATTTCATTTTTACGTAATGCATGTTGTGTTTATATTGTGTTATGTTATTTATGTAAATCTGGTACTTTACCTTTTTGAGTGTTCATCTGATCAGTCCGTATATGTCTTGTTAGAAAAAACATTTTTAGTTGCAATTTAGTTTATGTTGTCGAAGCTAGTAGTGTCAACTAGTGTTACTTCTGCGAGGAGGTGTTTTTGACAACTTAAAAATTGAGTTAATGCAAAATGATAAAAATAAATGTTTATCATATGGGGCCGTAAGCCAAACGGGGCCGACGTTAACAGATTGTAAGGTTAGCTGGTTTTTAGGGATGATGGCTGATCTACTTCGTTAGTTAATGATACTGAATGGAGTATATGTCAACTTTGGGAGACCAAAGGAGGGACTACTAATTTTCAACTTCATTTTTATTTGTTATGCTTGATACAAAACGTGTTGTTATCCAGTCTTTTTCATTTTGATGATGAATTTACTATGATGAAATCACTGGCGGATCTAAGAATCGTAGTCACCGGTGTCGGTAGTTAAAAGTTCAAAAAAATAAAATAAAATAAAGTTATCCAATGGTGTCACACACAAAAACTTACACTATCTAATGGTGTCACTAGTTAAAAGCCCAAAAAAATTTCCACTACATCGCGTATTTCACTAGTATCGTGTACTACGGCTAAATATATACTAGGTACGCCCCTGGAGTGAATGTGTTTGGTTGATGATAGTATGATACTGAAGTAGAGGCATATAGTGAATAAGATTTGTGTCTGTGTGTGTGTGTCATTTGGGATCAAAATGCTTTAATTACTTTGTTTTAAATACATATATATGTAGTGTTCAAGAAAACTCTAAATCTTGATATTCATCTCTACATTTAGATGTGATTATACTTGTTTATCTACTATATTGCATCTTATGTCAGGTGGCTGACATCAAGAGAATGAATGGCCTGACAACTGATCTACAAATGTTTTCCCGCAAGACACTTCGCATACCACTACCAGGACGGCATCCACCATCTCCCATCATGTCAAATGGACTTGATAGTCAAGGGTATTTTATTTCCTTCCTTCTTATTTTCTTTCATCATCCAACTTGACAGCCTGATGTGCTTATCGGTTATGTCTGAATTGAATGGAATCTTGTCCATTGTATATGCATATTTACACAAAATAGCAAATATAAATATAGCCATTGTCGTAGAAGAAATGCCAAGTCATCAGAGAGTCAACTTAACATGGTGAACTTTTTGCAGGCCAAATATGTCTGAGATGACACCACCCAACCCTAGACATTCTGACTTATTAGAATCGATCAAATCCCTAAAATTATCAGCTTTGGCTCCCCCTCCCCGAACTGTTTCACCATCCATGGATGCTTTAAGAGAGTATTATGGTCTTAAACCAACCTATCAGAATGGTATCGATGAAACATCCAAAACCGACCCCTATAAAAAAAGATATGCTTTCACCTCAGAACACGGATCCAAACCACCCCAAAATTCTCACCCGCCACTTGGTCTTCACAGAAAATGCAAAAGCTTAGCTAACGGGTTATCAGAAAAAGGTGTAATCGATACTGATGTACCAGCTCCAAATGGAATTAAACCCGATTCTGACACATGGTATGACAGATTAATGAGAAGGCGTGGATCACAAGTCGACCTACAAAATCACACCCCGGAAATGTTGCTTAAACCCGACACTACCAATACCGCCACTGCATTTTCAGCAGCTGCCGGAAAAGGATTAGCACTTAGGCCAACAGCCGCCAGCCGAACCAACAGTGATCCTGATGGTCTGCCAAACATGTCCCCTCTAAAATTGGGGGATTCAGTCGTTACAGACATTTCTGGTGGCGTGAAAAAGTCTTCAAGTTCACCAAGCTTTCAAGACTCGTATAGCAACAGTAACAACAGTAATAATTGCACATCTACATCATCAATTTGGCCTACTTCCATGTTGAATTTGACGGCTGATCTTCAAGCATTGTCTACCGCAGCCATCACAAGACCGATCTTTGATGGGTTGCCAAAGCCTGTGAGCGGTCGGAAGAACAAGGCGGCCATTGATTAGTAAATTACGGAGTATCTTCTTTTGGTTCTGATATACGGTCCTTTGAGGAATTTAATTCGTTGGACAGAGGAAATGGAAAGAAAGAAAAATAGAAATGAAGCAATCCATTGGAAAAAATTATTGATTTTTTGGGGGCTAGAAGTATACATATTTATTCAGATAGAAAGTTGCATATTAGATGTTTAGGTCTGTGTATTGAGAAATGCAGTGAGAAGAATGGATGCTGTTCATATGTATCTATTTTAGATTACTTTTATTTATTATTTTGAAACCAAAATGGTAACAACTGGACAGAATATTCTTTATTAAGATTGTATTATTTCGTTCTTTTCATCTTTAGTCCCGAGTTTATGCTCTTGATATTGTGTTTGTTAAAGATTAATGATGGGCATTCACAATGAATTTGGTTCAAGTATGGTTGCAACTAGGGGTGTTCATGGTTCGGGTAGAATCGAAAAAAACCAAGGACCGAGGAGGAACCGAACCGAAACCGAAATACTCGAGAAGGTTTGGTCCGGTCCTTGGTCCATATATTTCGATTATTTCGGGTTTCGGTCCGGTCCGGGACCGGGTCATACCCCAAAAAACCATGGTTTTGGACCGAACCGAATCAGCGATATATGTATATGTACATAATCATCTTCTCTGGATATATAAAAACTCAATTCCATTGTAGAATTTGAACCAGATATAGATTATATTCCTTAATATGTATAGTTGGTGGTCTAAAATTATTTATATATACATGTTTTCTTCATAGAATTATTTTCTCAATAAATTAACATACTCCGTATAATTAATTTTCTTTCCTTCAATACTTGATTAAAAACTGTAAGGTTAGTATATCTCTTCTCTTTTTTCAATATAACTACGATTTAAAGCCTACGTTTTCTTAATACTATTCTACGATTACTATACATGTATCTTGTATTCTTGTGTTTCTTGTTTTCTTTATCATTCGATACATCTTGTTGATAGTAGGTTTTGAATACTCAAAACTTGTACTGTGATAACGATTGTAAACAAGTATCATATTAGTTATCGTGACATGGTAACTATTGTAAACAAGAACCGTTTTATTAGTTATTCTCCTGATATAGTTTTTTGAAGTTTTGATTACTAATTTGATTTTAAACTTGGATTAGTTTTAACTGTATGTTGAGTTTTTTCATTTATGTATGTCATATATTGATAATTTTATGAAGTGAGTTGTAAATATGTGAATAAAATAGTATAATATATATTATTTTTCCAAAAGGATATAAACGGATCGGGTTTTTACCCGAACCGTTTGGACCGACGCTAGAACCGGACCGAACCGAATCATATCTTTATGGTCCGGTCCTTGGTTCCTATTTTCATAAAAATTCGGGTTTCGGTCCGGTCCGGGTATTGTCTGGTCCGGTCCGGTCCGGTCCGGGTATGGACCATGCACAGCCCTAGTTGCAACCGAATCGAAAATAAACCTGGCTCCGCTCATTAGAATAAGTTCAAGTCCTTGCTGGATAACTAGAAATTTCATGACGTAGGATTGAGCTTCTTGAACAAAACAACAACATTGGGAATCATATTGAATATTTGACGATCACGAAAAAACTTATTATGAAAAGACTTATTCTTCTTTATCTATCACACATTATTTAACAGAATCAAATTCTCTCCGATACAGTTCGTTAAAAATATCGACTAGCTGCTTTTCAAAAAAAAAAAAAAAAAAAGATCGACTAGCTATAATCTATCTATCTATTCTATATATAATAACAAAAGCTAAAATAGATCATTTTTAGATAGC
The DNA here is from genome assembly GCF_046630445.1 of Rutidosis leptorrhynchoides. Lineage (NCBI taxonomy): Eukaryota > Viridiplantae > Streptophyta > Magnoliopsida > Asterales > Asteraceae > Rutidosis > Rutidosis leptorrhynchoides. The sequence continues at coordinate 42,403,576 of NC_092336.1, forward strand.
AAAATTAATATTAGCCATTCATTAAATTAATCATCAATGATCTAGACCGTTAATTTTCTCCTAATCTTGCTTATGACCTCATAATCCTAGCTTTGAATTGTTTGACTACTAAAACACCCTTCTAACCTAGATTTGGGGCGGCCTTTTCTTGAAATTTAGGGTCCCAAGTTTATTTATTATCACATTCAAAATTTTAACAAAACAAAAAAAAAAAAAAAAAAAAAAAAAAAAAAAAACCCTAAATCCATGTACAAAATCAAACATCTTTCTTCACCAAAATCAAATCCGCATATAGTAGTAGTACAAGAAGAAGATACGATTTTGAGTTCGATCACAATTATACAATAATATTAATCGGAGCCCATAGACACAAAATTAGGGCAGAAACTCTCAAACATTCATTCTACTTCCATCATTTTCAAGAATCTAACCATAAAAAGAGTATCAATCAAGGATTTGGGGTTGATTTCTGCTGAAAAATCGATTGTTACGTCATCATCGTTTACGTCGGAATCAAAAGGTAACTACATCTCCATTTTCTCAGTTGAAAATTTGATCTAGGGTTCGATTCTAAATCTATGTATTTGTATATCCAACTTTAATTTTATGTTCTTAGTTTGACAAGAACATTGTTAATTTGTTCATTTACATTTAAAGTGTTGTTCTAATTATTTTATTTTATTTCTATGATTTGTAGTTGAAGCAGCAGAAATTAAAGAAACATGAGAACGAGAAAAATCATGATGCAGAGAAACAAAGGAAGATTTAATAACAAAAAAAAGTATTTACCCTTATCCGTATATTTTCTATTATATTATCAATTGATTCTTGATCTGTTTTACTTCTATATGTTGTTTTTTATTCACTTGAAGAATCTTAGAATTTAAAATCTGTTCATGAAACATCTATGAAATGTGGTGGGTCAAACAAGTATAGTTATTAAACCATCTATCTTACAGCTTTCTTTCATCGAAAAGGCGACCATTGATAGGATTGAGTTATGAAATGCTTTAGTGGAGGACGCGAATTCTAAATCTATGTATTTGTATATCCAACTTTAATTTTATGTTCTTAGTTTGACAAGAACATTGTTAATTAGTTCATTTACATTTCAAGTGCCGTTCTAATTATTTTATTTTATTTCTATGATTTGTAGTTGAAGCATCAGAAATTAAAGAAACATGAGAACGAGAAAAATCATGACACAGAGAAACAATGGAAGATTTATGTGACAACCCGAGAATTTCTGACTAAATTTAAACTTAATCTTTATATAATTTCGATACGATAAGCAAAGTATGTAATGTTGAGTCTAGAAAATTTTTAAACGATGTTCATATATTCAATTGACCTTCGACTGCTCTCGACGATTCACGAACCATTAATTGTAAATAGTTATGTGTGTATATGTAAATATATATTTATATATAAATATATAAATGGAAATTGGAAAAATAATTTGAAACATTATATGTTGTTGTATTTAAAATTAAATATATAAAATATAAAATATAAAATAAGATATTATAATAATTATTATTTAAAGCATAACTATATATAAATAAAATATATTAAAAATAAATATTGAATGATTGTAATACTCGTTGGACGTTTCGATTATTATTAAGCAAGTTAAATTCAAACTATTGTAATTTTTAAAATAAACGGTGATACGAAAATGAGTTCTATAAATTTTAGGCTTACTAAAATTATATTTAGGATCTAATTATTTAATTTTAACATTTTTTATATTTCACTCATAAATGAGAGGGACAGTTGATGTAATTTTATTTGATAAATTAATGATCGAATTTTATACCATAATGACCAAAATAAATATAGTTAATTTAAAAATTAGGAATTTTTTTAGGAACATTTTTATATGTTAACTGTTTAGCAATGAACCACGTCATAGAACTCCGTGATTTGATAAAATGACAAGTCTCCGCTGCTTAACTGTACCTACTTTTCAATTCAATAATTTCTAATTATTATTATATTATTTATTAATTATTATTAATTATTATTAATATTATATTATTACTTTAATTGTTAATCTACATCCGTAATCTTTTGATTGTGAATTCGTCTTTATGTGTATTATTAGTATTAACTTGATTTAATGGTTTCCTTTTTATCTATCCACCTCTTAGATACACACACATATTACATGTAACCGAGAAAACCACTCTTGCAACAATCTCCATTTTTATCAACCCAACCCTACACGATCAACTTCCATCACCTAAAAACAACCCACTTCTTCTTCTATTTTTGATCAACAATCATCTATGGCAACCACTGCAACACCACGGCCGCTCATACCCGCTATCTCTGATGAACTACCACCATCACCATACACCCACCCATCACTTTTAATCACAACCTCACTCTCTCTTCTCTCTATCTGTAAACCAAAACCACCACAATCAACCTTAACTGTACAGCTGCTGTCGTTGAAAAGGTTAACCCAAAAACCGCCAATTTTCTTCTTCCTTCTCTTCTCTTTATGTTATTGCTACGGCTTATTTCTGTTTCAATTCAAATACACCACGAACCATCATCAATGCCCGCTACAAATTCTGTTTCTTTTTCTTCCTGATCGACACTCAAACGGTCTAGATCATTGCTGTTCTGTGTGATGCTGTTGAACTCGTTATTTTCTGTTCCCAACCGAACCTTTACCACTACTTTTAAAATACATAAAGGTTGTCCACTTGATTTTATTAAAGTTCCTTTTAAAAAAAAACATTATAAAAGTTGGGACCTAGATTGTGCATGGGGGATGAATTAGAGTTTTTGGTTGCCAAAAAGGATGTATAAAAATGATAAAAGTTGATTAAAGTTAGAGTGAGAATAGCTCCTGTATCCACTTCCTATTATTGATTCGAAAACAAAATTCTTTTGTATCATGCTGACTTATTCCCCACATAATTATTTCGGATGCCATATTAAAATCAAACGGGTCACTTGCTTTTGTTTAAATGGGACCGAGAGTTTTTCTTATATTTTTTTTTACCGACGTTTAATTTGGGATATGTTATTATATTTGTTTCAAATGAACCATTTGAGTTTATGCTTGTGGGTCGTGATTCAATACTAGATTATTTGTCTGATTTGCTTATGCTCGAGATTTCTGTTTTTGTTCGAAACTGCAGCCTATACGCTGTAGTGTTTCTTTTCTTTATCTTAACTCAAAACTCATTTACTCGGTTTCAAACCCACTTGTTAACTTGGTTGGTTATTACCGTTTTCTGGTTCTGTTTTGCTACTCCTGTTCGAGTTTAAAACACGGGAAACCCAACAACGTTTTGATCATATGATTCTGTGAAGTGGAAGCTGTAGTGACCCGAACTTTTCCATGTTTATATATATTAATTGAGATTGATATTTACATGATTAAATGTTTCCAACATGTTAAGCAATCAAACTTGTTAAGACTTGATTAATTGAAATATGTTTCATATAGACAATTGACCACCCAAGTTGACCGTCGATTCACGAACGTTAAAACTTGTAAAAACGACATGACGATATATATATGGATATACATATGGTTAACATGAGATTATGATAAGTAAGTATCTCCATAAGTATATTAACAATGAGTTATATACATATAAACAAGACTACTAACTTAAAGATTTCGAAACGAGACATATATGTAACGATTATCATTGTAACGACATTTAAATGTATATATATCATATTAAGATATATTAATATATCATAATATCATGATAATATAATAATTTAACATCTCATTAGATATAATAAACAATGGGTTAACAACATTAATTGAGATCGTTAACTTAAAGGTTTCAAAACAACACTTACATGTAACGACTAACGATGACTTAACGACTCAGTTAAAATGTATATACATGTAGTGTATTTAGATGTATTAAAATACTTTTGGAAGACTTCAAGACATATATCAAAACACTCATACTTAACGAAAATGGTTACAGTTACTTTTCCATTCTTTTCTTTCATCAAGAATTCTAGTCGTATTCTTACCCGTATTATACACAGCTTCAAAACGTACTTACTATGAGTATATACCAATAGGAACTAGCATGGAATTCCACTCTTGATTATGTCATGTATTACTAATCAATTTTAACTTCTACCATGAGCTAGTCAACTAACTAGAACTCTTTTTAACCCCACTCACCACTCACCAATTACCACTCATCATTCACTCCATTTCACTTCCAATTCTCTTTCTAATTCTCTCTCAACACACACACACTATTATGAACGTATTTTTCCAGTAGTTAATCATCATCTTCATTAAAAATCACTTCAAGAATCAAGCTATAATCATCATAGGAAGAACACTTCAAGAACACTTCAAAAATCCCTTCAAGTTTACTAATTTACTTCCAAGCTTTCTAATCCATTCCAAGTAATCATCTAAGATCAAGAAACCTTTGTTATATACAGTAGGTTATCTTTCTTATTCAAGGTAATATTCATATTCAAACTTTGATTCAATTTCTATAACTATAAACTATCTTAATTCGAGTAAAAATCTTACTTGAACTTGTTTTTGTGTCATGATCCTACTTCAAGAACTTTCAAGCCATCCAAGATCCTTTGAAGCTAGATCATTTCTTGTCACTTCCAGTAGGTTTACCTACTAAACTTGAGGTAGTAATGATATTCATAACATCATTCGATTCATATATATAAAACTATCTTATTCGAAGGTTTAAACTCGTAATCACTAGAACATAGTTTAGTTAATTCTAAACTTGTTCGCAAACAAACGTTAATCCTTCTAACTTGACTTTTAAAATTAACTACACACATGTTCTATATCTATATGATATGCTAACTTAATGATTTAAAACCTGAAAACACGAAAAACACCGTAAAACCGGATTTACGCCGTCGTAGTAACACCGCGGGCTGTTTTGGGTTAGTTAATTAAAAACTATGATAAACTTTGATTTAAAAGTTTTTATTCTGAGAAAATGATTTTTATTATGAACATGAAACTATATCCAAAAATTATGGTTAAACTCAAAGTGGAAGTATGTTTTCTAAAATGGTCATCTAGACGTCGTTCTTTCGACTGAAATGACTACCTTTACAAAAACAACTTGTAACTTATTTTTCCGACTATAAACCTATACTTTTCTGTTTAGATTCATAAAATAGAGTTCAATATGAAACCATAGCAATTTGATTCACTCAAAACGGATTTAAAATGAAGAAGTTATGGGTAAAACAAGATTGGATAATTTTTCTCATTTTAGCTACGTGAAAATTGGTAACAAATCTATTCCAACCATAACTTAATCAACTTGTATTGTATATTATGTAATCTTGAGATACCATAGACAGGTATACAATGTTTCGACCTATCATGTCGACACATCTATATATATTTCGGAACAACCATAGACACTCTATATGTGAATGTTGAAGTTAGCTATACAGGGTTGAGGTTGATTCCAAAATATATATAGTTTGAGTTGTGATCAATACTGAGATACGTATACACTGAGTCGTGGATTGATTCAAGATAATATTTATCGATTTATTTCTGTACATCTAACTGTGGACAACTAGTTGTAGGTTACTAACGAGGACAGCTGACTTAATAAACTTAAAACATCAAAATATATTAAAAGTGTTGTAAATATATTTTGAACATACTTTAATATATATGTATATATTGTTATAGGTTCGTGAATCAACAGTGGCCAAGTCTTACTTCTCGACGAAGTAAAAATCTGTGAAAGTGAGTTATAGTCCCACTTTTAAAATCTAATATTTTTGGGATGAGAATACATGCAGGTTTTATAAATGATTTACAAAATAGACACAAGTACGTGAAACTACTTTCTATGGTTGAATTATCGAAATCGAATATGCCCCTTTTTATTAAGTCTGGTAATCTAAAAATTAGGGAACAGACACCCTAATTGACGCGAATCCTAAAGATAGATCTATTGGGCCTAACAAGCCCCATCCAAAGTACCGGATGCTTTAGTACTTCGAAATTTATATCATATCCGAAGGGTGTCCCGGAATGATGGGGATATTCTTATATATGCATCTTGTTAATGTCGGTTACCAGGTGTTCACCATATGAATGATTTTTATCTCTATGTATGGGATGTGTATTGAAATATGAAATCTTGTGGTCTATTATTATGATTCGATATATATAGGTTATGTAGTGACCCGAACTTTTCCATGTTTATATATATTAATTGAGATTTATATTTACATGATTAAATGTTTCCAACATGTTAAGCAATCAAACTTGTTAAGACTTGATTAATTGAAATATGTTTCATATAGACAATTGACCACCCAAGTTGGCCGGCGATTCACGAACGTTAAAACTTGTAAAAACGACATGACGATATATATATGGATATACATATGGTTAACATGAGATTATGATAAGTAAGTATCTCCATAAGTATATTAACAATGAGTTATATACATATAAACAAGACTACTAACTTAAGGATTTCGAAACGAGACATATATGTAACGATTATCGTTGTAACGACAGTTAAATGTATATATATCATATTAAGATATATTAATATATCATAATATCATGATAATATAATAATTTAACATCTCATTAGATATAATAAACAATGGGTTAACAACATTAATTGAGATCGTTAACTTAAAGGTTTCAAAACAACACTTACATGTAACGACTAACGATGACTTAACGACTCAGTTAAAATGTATATACATGTAGTGTATTTAGATGTATTAAAATACTTTTGGAAGACTTCAAGACATATATCAAAACACTCATACTTAACGAAAATGGTTACAGTTACTTTTCCATTCTTTTCTTTCATCAAGAATTCTAGTCGTATTCTTACCCGTATTATACACAGCTTCAAAACGTACTTACTATGAGTATATACCAATAGGAACTAGCATGGGATTCCACTCTTGATTATGTCATGTATGACTAATCAATTTTAACTTCTACCATGAGCTAGTCAACTAACTAGAACTCTTTTTAACCCCACTCACCACTCACCAATTACCACTCATCATTCACTCCATTTCACTTCCAATTCTCTTTCTAATTCTCTCTCAACACACACACACTATTATGAACGTATTTTTCCAGTAGTTAATCATCATCTTCATTAAAAATCACTTCAAGAATCAAGCTATAATCATCATAGGAAGAACACTTCAAGAACACTTCAAAAATCCCTTCAAGTTTACTAATTTACTTCCAAGCTTTCTAATCCATTCCAAGTAATCATCTAAGATCAAGAAACCTTTGTTATATACAGTAGGTTATCTTTCTTATTCAAGGTAATATTCATATTCAAACTTTGATTCAATTTCTATAACTATAAACTATCTTAATTCGAGTAAAAATCTTACTTGAACTTGTTTTTGTGTCATGATCCTACTTCAAGAACTTTCAAGCCATCCAAGATCCTTTGAAGCTAGATCATTTCTTGTCACTTCCAGTAGGTTTACCTACTAAACTTGAGGTAGTAATGATATTCATAACATCATTCGATTCATATATATAAAACTATCTTATTCGAAGGTTTAAACTCGTAATCACTAGAACATAGTTTAGTTAATTCTAAACTTGTTCGCAAACAAACGTTAATCCTTCTAACTTGACTTTTAAAATTAACTACACACATGTTCTATATCTATATGATATGCTAACTTAATGATTTAAAACCTGAAAACACGAAAAACACCGTAAAACCGGATTTACGCCGTCGTAGTAACACCGCGGGCTGTTTTGGGTTAGTTAATTAAAAACTATGATAAACTTTGATTTAAAAGTTTTTATTCTGAGAAAATGATTTTTATTATGAACATGAAACTATATCCAAAAATTATGGTTAAACTCAAAGTGGAAGTATGTTTTCTAAAATGGTCATCTAGACGTCGTTCTTTCGACTGAAATGACTACCTTTACAAAAACAACTTGTAACTTATTTTTCCGACTATAAACCTATACTTTTCTGTTTAGATTCATAAAATAGAGTTCAATATGAAACCATAGCAATTTGATTCACTCAAAACGGATTTAAAATGAAGAAGTTATGGGTAAAACAAGATTGGATAATTTTTCTCATTTTAGCTACGTGAAAATTGGTAACAAATCTATTCCAACCATAACTTAATCAACTTGTATTGTATATTATGTAATCTTGAGATACCATAGACAGGTATACAATGTTTCGACCTATCATGTCGACACATCTATATATATTTCGGAACAACCATAGACACTCTATATGTGAATGTTGAAGTTAGCTATACAGGGTTGAGGTTGATTCCAAAATATATATAGTTTGAGTTGTGATCAATACTGAGATACGTATACACTGAGTCGTGGATTGATTCAAGATAATATTTATCGATTTATTTCTGTACATCTAACTGTGGACAACTAGTTGTAGGTTACTAACGAGGACAGCTGACTTAATAAACTTAAAACATCAAAATATATTAAAAGTGTTGTAAATATATTTTGAACATACTTTAATATATATGTATATATTGTTATAGGTTCGTGAATCAACAGTGGCCAAGTCTTACTTCTCGACGAAGTAAAAATCTGTGAAAGTGAGTTATAGTCCCACTTTTAAAATCTAATATTTTTGGGATGAGAATACATGCAGGTTTTATAAATGATTTACAAAATAGACACAAGTACGTGAAACTACTTTCTATGGTTGAATTATCGAAATCGAATATGCCCCTTTTTATTAAGTCTGGTAATCTAAAAATTAGGGAACAGACACCCTAATTGACGCGAATCCTAAAGATAGATCTATTGGGCCTAATAAGCCCCATCCAAAGTACCGGATGCTTTAGTACTTCGAAATTTATATCATATCCGAAGGGTGTCCCGGAATGATGGGGATATTCTTATATATGCATCTTGTTAATGTCGGTTACCAGGTGTTCACCATATGAATGATTTTTATCTCTATGTATGGGATGTGTATTGAAATATGAAATCTTGTGGTCTATTATTATGATTCGATATATATAGGTTATGTAGTGACCCGAACTTTTCCATGTTTATATATATTAATTGAGATTTATATTTACATGATTAAATGTTTCCAACATGTTAAGCAATCAAACTTGTTAAGACTTGATTAATTGAAATATGTTTCATATAGACAATTGACCACCCAAGTTGGCCGGCGATTCACGAACGTTAAAACTTGTAAAAACGACATGACGATATATATATGGATATACATATGGTTAACATGAGATTATGATAAGTAAGTATCTCCATAAGTATATTAACAATGAGTTATATACATATAAACAAGACTACTAACTTAAGGATTTCGAAACGAGACATATATGTAACGATTATCGTTGTAACGACAGTTAAATGTATATATATCATATTAAGATATATTAATATATCATAATATCATGATAATATAATAATTTAACATCTCATTAGATATAATAAACAATGGGTTAACAACATTAATTGAGATCGTTAACTTAAAGGTTTCAAAACAACACTTACATGTAACGACTAACGATGACTTAACGACTCAGTTAAAATGTATATACATGTAGTGTATTTAGATGTATTAAAATACTTTTGGAAGACTTCAAAACATATATCAAAACACTCATACTTAACGAAAATGGTTACAGTTACTTTCCCATTCTTTTCTTTCATCAAGAATTCTAGTCGTATTTTTACACGTATTATACACAGCTTCAAAACGTACTTACTATGGGTATATACCAATAGGAACTAGCATGGGATTCCAATCTTGATTATGTCATGTATGACTAATCAATTTTAACTTCTACCATGAGCTAGTCAACTAACTAGAACTCCTTTTAACCCCACTCACCACTCACCAATTACCACTCATCATTCACTCCATTTCACTTCCAATTCTCTTTCTAATTCTCTCTCAACACACCCACACTATTATGAACGTATTTTTCCAGTAGTTAATCATCATCTTCATCAAAAATCACTTCAAGAATCAAGCTATAATCATCATAGGAAGAACACTTCAAGAACACTTCAAAAATCCCTTCAAGTTTACTAATTTACTTCCAAGCTTTCTAATCCATTCCAAGTAATCATCTAAGATCAAGAAACCTTTGTTATATACAGTAGGTTATATTTCTTATTCAAGGTAATATTCATATTCAAACTTTGATTCAATTTCTATAACTATAAACTATCTTAATTCGAGTAAAAATCTTACTTGAACTTGTTTTTGTGTCATGATCCTACTTCAAGAACTTTCAAGCCATCCAAGATCCTTTGAAGCTAGATCATTTATTGTCACTTCCAGTAGGTTTACCTACTAAAATTGAGGTAGTAATGATGTTCATAACATCATTCGATTCATATATATAAAACTATCTTATTCGAAGGTTTAAACTCGTAATCACTAGAACATAGTTTAGTTAATTCTAAACTTGTTCGCAAACAAAAGTTAATCCTTCTAACTTGACTTTTAAAATCAACTAAACACATGTTCTATATCTATATGATATGCTAACTTAATGATTTAAAACTTGGAAATACGAAAAACACCGTAAAACCGGATTTACGCCGTCGTAGTAACACCGCGGGCTGTTTTGGGTTAGTTAATTAAAAACTATGATAAAATTTGATTTAAAAGTTTTTATTCTGCGAAAATGATTTTTATTATGAATATGAAACTATATCCAAAAATTATGGTTAAACTCAAAGTGGAATTATGTTTTCTAAAATGGTCATCTAGACGTCGTTCTTTCGACTGAAATGACTACCTTTACAAAAACGACTTGTAACTTATTTTTCCGACTCTAAACCAATACTTTTTCTGTTTAGATTCATAAAATAGAGTTCAATATGAAACCATAGCAATTTGATTCACTCAAAACGGATTTAAAATGAAGAAGTTATGGGTAAAACAAGATTGGATAATTTTTCTCATTTTAGCTACGTGAAAATTGGTAACAAATCTATTCCAACCATAACTTAATCAACTTGTATTGTATATTATGTAATCTTGAGATACCATAGACACGTATACAATGTTTCGACCTATCATGTCTACACATCTATATATATTTCGGAACAACCATAGACACTCTATATGTGAATGTTGGAGTTAGCTATACAGGGTTGAGGTTGATTCCAAAATATATATAGTTTGAGTTGTGATCAATACTGAGATATGTATACACTGGGTCGTGGATTGATTCAAGATAATATTTATCGATTTATTTCTGTACATCTAACTGTGGACAACTAGTTGTAGGTTACTAACGAGGACAGCTGACTTAATAAACTTAAAACATCAAAATATATTAAAAGTGTTGTAAATATATTTTGAACATACTTTGATATATATGTATATATTGTTATAGGTTCGTGAATCAACCAGTGGCCAAGTCTTACTTCCCAACGAAGTAAAAATCTGTGAAAGTGAGTTATAGTCCCACTTTTAAAATCTAATATTTTTGGGATGAGAATACATGCAGGTTTTATAAATGATTTACAAAATAGACACAAGTACGTGAAACTACATTCTATGGTTGAATTATCGAAATCGAATATGCCCCTTTTTATTAAGTCTGGTAATCTAAGAATTAGGGAACAGACACCCTAATTGACGCGAATCCTAAAGATAGATCTATTGGGCCTAACAAACCCCATCCAAAATACCGGATGCTTTAGTACTTCGAAATTTATATCATATCCGAAGGGTGTCCCGGAATGATGGGGATATTCTTATATATGCATCTTGTTAATGTCGGTTACCAGGTGTTCACCATATGAATGATTTTTATCTCTATGTATGGGATGTGTATTGAAATATGAAATCTTGTGGTCTATTATTATGATTTGATATATATAGGTTAAACCTATAACTCACCAACATTTTTGTTGACGTTTTAAGCATGTTTATTCTCAGGTGATTATTAAGAGCTTCCGCTGTCGCATACTTAAATAAGGTCGAGATTTGGAGTCCATGCTTGTATGATATTGTGTAAAAACTGCATTCAAGAAACTTATTTTGTTGTAACATATTTGTATTGTAAACCATTATGTAATGGTCGTGTGTAAACAGGATATTTTAGATTATCATTATTTGATAATCTACGTAAAGCTTTTTAAACCTTTATTGATGAAATAAAGGTTATGGTTTGTTTTAAAATGAATGCAGTCTTTGAAAAACGTCTCATATAGAGGTCAAAACCTCGCAACGAAATCAATTAATATGGAACGTTTTTAATCAATAAGAACGGGACATTTCAGTAGGTATCCGAGCGTTGGTCTTAGAGAACCAGAAAATTTGCATTAGTGTGTCTTATCGAGTTTGTTAGGATGCATTAGTGAGTCTGGACTTCGACCGTGTTTTCTTTAAAAATGATTGCTTAACATTTTTGTTGGAAACTATATATTTTTAACATATGAATATTATGTGATATATTAATCTCTTAACGTGTTTGATATTATGTGATAGATGTCTACCTCTAGAACAAGTCCCATTGACTCACCTAATAATAATGAAGAGTCAAATATAAATTGGAATGATTCGTGGACTGATTCACAAGTTCCCGAAGAGGAACCGGAAGAAGAGTCGGAACCGGAAGAAGAATCGGAACCGGAAGAAGAAATAGAACCGGTGGGGGAAATAATAAAACGGTTAAGTAAAAGAGAATCCTCAACCAACTGACCAAGGTTAATTATGGTAAATGGTGTTTCCACCAAGGAAGCAAAATATTGGGAGGATTACCAATTCTCCGATGAATCGGATTCTGACGAGAATTCCGATGATGTTATAGAAATTACCCCAACTGAATTTAAAAATGCAAAAGAAAATAATAAGGGAAAGGGCATAAAAATAGAGAAATCTAATTCCAACCCCGATGAACTTTATATGTATCGTCAACCCCCGAAGTCCTTAAGTTGTAACAATGACCCGGGAACCTCTAAACCACCAGGTTTTTCTAAACCAATGTGGACAACGACGGCTCGTATTAGGGGAACATCATATATCCCTAGAAACTTGGCAAAACGAACCAAAACCGAACAAGAAGAAATGAGCGAGTCAGAATAAGATAGTTATATTCGTGTGGTGTAATATATGTAATATAGTGTGCTTATGCTTTATGATATATGTAAAAATTGCTTGTATTAATAAGTATTTTTTTTTATGAATCTAACTCTTGTCTATTTTACAGTATAAAAACACAAAATGGATAGACAACCCAATATTTTAAGAGACCTACCCGGAGACATGATTGATGAAATCTTGTCTAGAGTCGGTCAGAATTCCTCGACACAACTATTTAAGGCGAGATCAGTTTGTAAGACATTCGAAGAACGTTCCAAGAATGCCTTGGTTTATAAAAGGCTTTCGTTCGGAAGATGGGGGATATCACATTGGGAAATCCATAAGTTACGATGTGTTTACTTTGACGCATATATTGCGGGGAACCTAAATGCTATTTTACGCAACGGGTTAAGAAATTATTTTGACTCAGTATATCCGAATATAGGACTTCGTGATTTAGAAAAAGCGGCTAACATGCAACATAAAGAAGCATGTTATGCTTACGGGTTAGTAATGTTCGCTTCTCACCAAAGTGAGAACAAGAACATCGGGCTACAACTATTAAACAAAACGTTCCCACAAGTAACGGAGTCGGTAATTGGGATAAGAAATGAGGTTTTTAGGTTATTACGAGACTGTTGGTCATTACGTAACCCTCGTCCCTTTGACGACGTTACAACACGCTGTCTTATCAACGGCCATAACGGTTATGTTCCACAAGACCAAGGATGGGAAGTAGTCCTAGTAAAACCAGAATGCATGACTTGTTTCTGGACATATGAATTACGTGTCTTTATTGCCTTTGCTGAACGACTTGTGTATTAGCTAGAATTATCTTCACAACTATCTTGTATCAAAGTTATCGTGTGCTATATTTCATGCTTTATGTAAAATAAGCGGTATTGTAAGTTTGTAAAATATTGTATAAAAGTTTGAACGTGAAATATTATTACAATCAGTTTTTCATATAGAATTGTAGTAGTTGAATTGTATATTAGCTACTAAGTATGAACTTAACGGGTAGGTACTACCCGAATTTAAAATTATAAAATGCTAATATGAAGAAAAAGCTTTTATAAATGAGTTCATATTATGCTACGAAATACTATTAACTACTCTTAATATTCTGTATGATTAACTTGTTCCATTTGACTATTTTGAAGGAAATGGCACCGACTACTCGACACACCGTAAATATGAATGAAGAGGAATTTCGTACTTTTCTAGCTTCAAACATAGCCGCGGTACAGGCTACGCTACATACCAACAATAACCTTGGATCTGGCAGTACAGGAAATCGTGTAGGATGCACCTACAAAGAATTCACTGCCTGCAAACCTTTGGAATTTGATGGAACCGAAGGACCGATCGGATTGAAACGGTGGACCGAGAAGGTCGAATCGGTGTTTGCCATAAGTAAGTGTACTGAAGAGGACAAAGTGAAGTACGCTACGCATACCTTCACAGGTTTTGCGTTAACATGGTGGAATACCTATCTAGAGCAAGTGGGACAAGATGATGCGTACGCACTACCGTGGTCAGCATTCAAGCACTTGATGAACGAGAAGTACCGTCCCAGAACCGAGGTCAATAAGCTCAAGACAGAACTTAGAGGGTTACGAACCCAAGGATTTGATATTACCACGTATGAAAGATGATTCACAGAATTGTGCCTATTGTGTCCGGGAGCATTCGAAGATGAGGAAGAGAAGATCGACGCGTTTGTGAAAGGATTACCGGAAAGAATCCAAGAAGATATAAGTTCACACGAGCCCGCCTCCATACAACAGGCATGTAGAATGGCTCACAAACTAGTGAACCAGATTGAAGAAAGAATTAAAGAACAGACTGCTGAAGAGGCCAATGTGAAGCAAGTCAAAAGAAAGTGGGAGGAAAACGGTGATAAGAATCACCAATACAACAACAACAGCAATTACAACAATTATCCCAACAATCGCAACATCAATCGCAACTACAACAAACGGCCCAACAACAACAACAACAACAACAACAACAGCAACTACAACAATCATCCCAACAACAATAATAACCGCAACAACAACAACAATCAGAAGCAGCTATGCCAAAGGTGTGAAAAGTATCACTCGGGGTTCTGCACCAAATTTTGCAACAAGTGTAAAAGAAATGGTCATAGCGCGGCGAAGTGTGAAGTCTACGGACCAGGGGTTAATAGAATGAAAGGAACAAATGGTGTCGGAACGAGTAATGGCGGAGCAAGTAGTGTCGGAGCAAGTTATGCCAATGTAGTTTGTTATAAATGTGGAAAACCGGGCCACATTATTAGAAATTGCCCGAACCAGGAGAACACGAATGGACAAGGCCGCGGAAGAGTTTTCAATATTAATGCGGCAGAGGCACAGGAAGACCCGGAGCTTGTTACGGGTACGTTTCTTATTGACAATAAATCTGCTTACGTTTTATTTGATTCGGGTGCAGATAGAAGCTATATGAGTAGAGATTTTTGTGCTAAATTAAGTTGTCCATTGACGCCTTTGGATAGTAAATTTTTACTCGAATTAGCAAATGGTAAATTAATTTCAGCAGATAATATATGTCGGAATCGAGAAATTAAACTGGTTAGCGAAACATTTAAGATTGATTTGATACCAGTAGAGTTAGGGAGTTTTGATGTGATAATCGGTATGGACTGGTTGAAAGAAGTGAAAGCAGAGATCGTTTGTTACAAAAATGCAATTCGCATTATAAGAGAAAAAGGAAAACCCTTAATGGTGTACGGAGAAAAGGCCAACACGAAGCTACATCTTATTAGTAATTTGAAGGCACAAAAACTAATAAGAAAAGGTTGCTATGATGTTCTACCACACGTCGAGAAAGTACAAACTGAAGAAAAGAGCATCAATGATGTTCCCATTGTAAAAGAATTTCCCGATGTATTTTCGAAAGAATTACCGGGATTACCCCCACATCGATCCGTTGAATTTCAAATAGATCTTGTACCAGGAGCTGCACCAATAGCTCGTGCTCCTTACAGACTCGCACCCAGCGAGATGAAAGAACTGCAAAGCCAATTACAAGAACTTTTAGAGCGTGGTTTCATTCGACCAAGCACATCACCGTGGGGAGCTCCTGTTTTGTTTGTCAAGAAGAAAGATGGTACATTCAGGTTGTGTATCGACTACCGAGAGTTGAACAAACTTACCATCAAGAACCGCTACCCACTACCGAGAATCGACGACTTATTTGATCAACTACAAGGCTCGTCTGTTTATTCAAAGATTGACTTACGTTCCGGGTATCATCAAATGCGGGTGAAAGAAGATGATATTCCAAAGACTGCTTTCAGAACACATTACGGTCATTACGAGTTTATGGTCATGCCGTTTGGTTTAACTAATGCACCAGCTGTGTTCATGGACCTTATGAACCGAGTGTGTGGACCATACCTTGACAAGTTTGTCATTGTTTTCATTGATGACATACTTATTTACTCAAAGAATGACCAAGAACACGGTGAACATTTGAGAAAGGTGTTAGAAGTATTGAGGAAGGAAGAATTGTACGCTAAGTTTTCAAAGTATGCATTTTGGTTGGAAGAAGTTCAATTCCTCGGTCACATAGTGAACAAAGAAGGTATTAAGGTGGATCCGGCAAAGATAGAAACTGTTGAAAAGTGGGAAACCCCGAAAACTCCGAAACACATACGCCAGTTTTTAGGACTAGCTGGTTACTACAGAAGGTTCATCCAAGACTTTTCCAGAATAGCAAAACCCTTGGCTGCATTAACGCATAAAGGGAAGAAATTTGAATGGAATGATGAACAAGAGAAAGCGTTTCAGTTATTGAAGAAAAAGCTAACTACGGCACCTATATTGTCATTGCCTGAAGGTAATGATGATTTTGTGATTTATTGTGACGCATCAAAGCAAGGTCTCGGTTGTGTATTAATGCAACGAACGAAGGTGATTGCTTATGCGTCTAGACAATTGAAGATTCATGAACAAAATTATACGACGCATGATTTGGAATTAGGCGCAGTTGTTTTTGCATTAAAGACTTGGAGGCACTACTTATATGGGGTCAAAAGTATTATATATACCGACCACAAAAGTCTTCAACACATATTTAATCAGAAACAACTAAATATGAGGCAGCGTAGGTGGATTGAATTATTGAATGATTACGACTTTGAGATTCGTTACCACTCGGGGAAGGCAAATGTGGTAGCCGATGCCTTGAGCAGGAAGGACAGAGAACCCATTCGAGTAAAATCTATGAATATAATGATTCATAATAACCTTACTACTCAAATAAAGGAGGCGCAACAAGGAGTTTTAAAAGAGGGAAATTTAAAGGATGAAATACCCAAAGGATCGGAGAAGCATCTTAACATTCAGGAAGACGAAACCCGGTATAGGGCTGAAAGGATTTGGGTACCAAAATTTGGAGATATGAGAGAAATGGTACTTAGAGAAGCTCATAAAACCAGATACTCAATACATCCTGGAACGGGGAAGATGTACAAGGATCTCAAGAAACATTTTTGGTGGCCGGGTATGAAAGCCGATGTTGCTAAATACGTAGGAGAATGTTTGACGTGTTCTAAGGTCAAAGCTGAGTATCAGAAACCATCAGGTCTACTTCAACAACCCGAAATCCCGGAATGGAAATGGGAAAACATTACCATGGATTTCATCACTAAATTGCCAAGGACTGCAAGTGGTTTTGATACTATTTGGGTAATAGTTGATCGTCTCACCAAATCAGCACACTTCCTGCCAATAAGAGAAGATGACAAGATGGAGAAGTTAGCACGACTGTATTTGAAGGAAGTCGTCTCCAGACATGGAATACCAATCTCTATTATCTCTGATAGGGATGGCAGATTTATTTCAAGATTCTGGCAGACATTACAGCAAGCATTAGGAACTCGTCTAGACATGAGTACTGCCTATCATCCACAAACTGATGGGCAGAGCGAAAGGACGATACAAACGCTTGAAGACATGCTACGAGCATGTGTTATTGATTTCGGAAACAGTTGGGATCGACATCTACCATTAGCAGAATTTTCCTACAACAACAGCTACCATTCAAGCATTGAGATGGCGCCGTTTGAAGCACTTTATGGTAGAAAGTGTAGGTCTCCGATTTGTTGGAGTGAAGTGGGGGATAGACAGATTACGGGTCCGGAGATTATACAAGAAACTACCGAGAAGATCATCCAAATTCAACAACGGTTGAAAACCGCCCAAAGTCGACAAAAGAGCTACGCTGACATTAAAAGAAAAGATATAGAATTTGAAATTGGAAAGATGGTCATGCTTAAAGTTGCACCTTGGAAAGGCGTTGTTCGATTTGGTAAACGAGGGAAATTAAATCCAAGGTATATTGGACCATTCAAGATTATTGATCGTGTCGGACCAGTAGCTTACCGACTTGAATTACCTCAACAACTCGCGGCGGTACATAACACTTTCCACGTCTCAAATTTGAAGAAATGTTTTGCTAAAGAAGATCTCACTATTCCGTTAGATGAAATCCAAATCAACGAAAAACTTCAATTCATCGAAGAACCCGTCGAAATAATGGATCGTGAGGTTAAAAGACTTAAGCAAAACAAGATACCAATTGTTAAGGTTCGATGGAATGCTCGTAGAGGACCCGAGTTCACCTGGGAGCGTGAAGATCAGATGAAGAAGAAATACCCGCATCTATTTCCAGAAGATTCGTCAACACCTTCAACAGCTTAAAATTTCGGGACGAAATTTATTTAACGGGTAGGTACTGTAGTGACCCGAACTTTTCCATGTTTATATATATTAATTGAGATTTATATTTACATAATTAAATGTTTCCAACATGTTAAGCAATCAAACTTGTTAAGACTTGATTAATTGAAATATGTTTCATATAGACAATTGACCACCCAAGTTGGCCGGCGATTCACGAACGTTAAAACTTGTAAAAACGACATGACGATATATATATGGATATACATATGGTTAACATGAGATTATGATAAGTAAGTATCTCCATAAGTATATTAACAATGAGTTATATACATATAAACAAGACTACTAACTTAAGGATTTCGAAACGAGACATATATGTAACGATTATCGTTGTAACGACAGTTAAATGTATATATATCATATTAAGATATATTAATATATCATAATATCATGATAATATAATAATTTAACATCTCATTAGATATAATAAACAATGGGTTAACAACATTAATTGAGATCGTTAACTTAAAGGTTTCAAAACAACACTTACATGTAACGACTAACGATGACTTAACGACTCAGTTAAAATGTATATACATGTAGTGTATTTAGATGTATTAAAATACTTTTGGAAGACTTCAAAACATATATCAAAACACTCATACTTAACGAAAATGGTTACAGTTACTTTCCCATTCTTTTCTTTCATCAAAAATTCTAGTCGTATTTTTACACGTATTATACACAGCTTCAAAACGTACTTACTATGGGTATATACCAATAGGAACTAGCATGGGATTCCACTCTTGATTATGTCATGTATGACTAATCAATTTTAACTTCTACCATGAGCTAGTCAACTAACTAGAACTCCTTTTAACCCCACTCACCACTCACCAATTACCACTCATCATTCACTCCATTTCACTTCCAATTCTCTTTCTAATTCTCTCTCAACACACCCACACTATTATGAACGTATTTTTCCAGTAGTTAATCATCATCTTCGTCAAAAATCACTTCAAGAATCAAGCTATAATCATCATAGGAAGAACACTTCAAGAACACTTCAAAAATCCCTTCAAGTTTACTAATTTACTTCCAAGCTTTCTAATCCATTCCAAGTAATCATCTAAGATCAAGAAACCTTTGTTATATACAGTAGGTTATCTTTCTTATTCAAGGTAATATTCATATTCAAACTTTGATTCAATTTCTATAACTATAAACTATCTTAATTCGAGTAAAAATCTTACTTGAACTTGTTTTTGTGTCATGATCCTACTTCAAGAACTTTCAAGCCATCCAAGATCCTTTGAAGCTAGATCATTTATTGTCACTTCCAGTAGGTTTACCTACTAAAATTGAGGTAGTAATGATGTTCATAACATCATTCGATTCATATATATAAAACTATCTTATTCGAAGGTTTAAACTCGTAATCACTAGAACATAGTTTAGTTAATTCTAAACTTGTTCGCAAACAAAAGTTAATCCTTCTAACTTGACTTTTAAAATCAACTAAACACATGTTTTATATCTATATGATATGCTAACTTAATGATTTAAAACCTGGAAACACGAAAAACACCGTAAAACCGGATTTACGCCGTCGTAGTAACACCGCGGGCTGTTTTAGGTTAGTTAATTAAAAACTATGATAAAATTTGATTTAAAAGTTGTTATTCTGCGAAAATGATTTTTATAATGAATATGAAACTATATCCAAAAATTATGGTTAAACTCAAAGTGGAAGTATGTTTTCTAAAATGGTCATCTAGACGTCGTTCTTTCGACTGAAATGACTACCTTTACAAAAACGACTTGTAACTTATTTTTCCGACTATAAACCAATACTTTTTCTGTTTAGATTCATAAAATAGAGTTCAATATGAAACCATAGCAATTTTATTCACTCAAAACGGATTTAAAATGAAGAAGTTATGGGTAAAACAAGATTGGATAATTTTTCTCATTTTAGCTACGTGAAAATTGGTAACAAATCTATTCCAACCATAACTTAATCAACTTGTATTGTATATTATGTAATCTTGAGATACCATAGACACGTATACAATGTTTCGACCTATCATGTCGACACATCTATATATATTTCGGAACAACCATAGACACTCTATATGTGAATGTTGGAGTTAGCTATACAGGGTTGAGGTTGATTCCAAAATATATATAGTTTGAGTTGTGATCAATACTGAGATATGTATACACTGGGTCGTGGATTGATTCAAGATAATATTTATCGATTTATTTCTGTACATCTAACTGTGGACAACTAGTTGTAGGTTACTAACGAGGACAGCTGACTTAATAAACTTAAAACATCAAAATATATTAAAAGTGTTGTAAATATATTTTGAACATACTTTGATATATATGTATATATTGTTATAGGTTCGTGAATCAACCAGTGGCCAAGTCTTACTTCCCGACGAAGTAAAAATCTGTGAAAGTGAGTTATAGTCCCACTTTTAAAATCTAATATTTTTGGGATGAGAATACATGCAGGTTTTATAAATGATTTACAAAATAGACACAAGTACGTGAAACTACATTCTATGGTTGAATTATCGAAATCAAATATGCCCCTTTTTATTAAGTCTGGTAATCTAAGAATTAGGGAACAGACACCCTAATTGACGCGAATCCTAAAGATAGATCTATTGGGCCTAACAAACCCCATCCAAAATACCGGATGCTTTAGTACTTCGAAATTTATATCATATCCGAAGGGTGTCCCGGAATGATGGGGATATTCTTATATATGCATCTTGTTAATGTCGGTTACCAGGTGTTCACCATATGAATGATTTTTATCTCTATGTATGGGATGTGTATTGAAATATGAAATCTTGTGGTCTATTATTATGATTTGATATATATAGGTTAAACCTATAACTCACCAACATTTTTGTTGACGT
This sequence comes from Rutidosis leptorrhynchoides, assembly GCF_046630445.1. Taxonomy (NCBI): domain Eukaryota; kingdom Viridiplantae; phylum Streptophyta; class Magnoliopsida; order Asterales; family Asteraceae; genus Rutidosis; species Rutidosis leptorrhynchoides. The sequence continues at coordinate 42,425,326 of NC_092336.1, forward strand.
TTTAAGCATGTTTATTCTCAGGTGATTATTAAGAGCTTCCGCTGTCGCATACTTAAATAAGGTCGAGATTTGGAGTCCATGCTTGTATGATATTGTGTAAAAACTGCATTCAAGAAACTTATTTTGTTGTAACATATTTGTATTGTAAACCATTATGTAATGGTCGTGTGTAAACAGGATATTTTAGATTATCATTATTTGATAATCTACGTAAAGCTTTTTAAACCTTTATTGATGAAATAAAGGTTATGGTTTGTTTTAAAATGAATGCAGTCTTTGAAAAACGTCTCATATAGAGGTCAAAACCTCGCAACGAAATCAATTAATATGGAACGTTTTTAATCAATAAGAACGGGACATTTCAGGTTAAACCTATAACTCACCAACATTTTTGTTGACGTTTTAAGCATGTTTATTCTCAGGTGATTATTAAGAGCTTCCGCTGTCGCATACTTAAATAAGGACGAGATTTGGAGTCCATGCTTGTATAATATTGTGTAAAAACTGCATTCAAGAAACTTATTTTGTTGTAACATATTTGTATTGTAAATCATTATGTAATGGTCGTGTGTAAACAGGATATTTTATATTATCATTATTTGATAATCTACGTAAAGCTTTTTAAACCTTTATTGATGAAATAAAGGTTATGGTTTGTTTTAAAATGAATGCAGTCTTTGAAAAACGTCTCATATAGAGGTCAAAACCTCGCAACGAAATCAATTAATATGGAACGTTTTTAATCAATAAGAATGGGACATTTCAGTTGGTATCCGAGCGTTGGTCTTAGAGAACCAGAATTTTGCATTAGTGTGTCTTATCGAGTTTGTTAGGATGCATTAGTGAGTCTGGACTTCGACCGTGTTTTCTTTAAAAATGATTGCTTAACATTTTTGTTGGAAACTATATATTTTTAACATATGAATATTATGTGATATATTAATCTCTTAACGTGTTTGATATTATGTGATTGATGTCTACCTCTAGAACAAGTCCCATTGACTCACCTAATAATAATGAAGAGTCAAATGTAAATTGGAATGAATCGTGGACTGATTCACAAGTTCCCGAAGAGGAACCGGAAGAAGAGTCGGAACTGGAAGAAGAATCGGAACCGGAAGAAGAATCGGAACCGGATGAAGAAATAGAACCGGTGGGGGAAATAATAAAACGGTTAAGTAAAAGAAAATCCTCAACCAACCGACCAAGGTTAATTATGGTCAATGGTGTTTCCGCCAAGGAAGCAAAATATTGGGAGGATTACCAATTCTCCGATGAATCGGATTCCGACGAGAATTTCGATGATGTTATAGAAATTACCCCAACTGAATTTAAAAAGGCAAAAGGAAATAATAAGGGAAAGGGCATAAAAATAGAGAAATCTAATTCCAACCCCGATGAACTTTATATGTATCGTCAACCCCCGAAGTCCTTAAGTTGTAACAATGACCCGGGAACCTCTAAACCACCAGGTTTTTCTAAACCAATGTGGACAACGACGGCTCGTATTAGGGGAACATCATATATCCCTAGAAACTTGGCAAAACGAACCAAAACCGAACAATAAGAAACGAGCGAGTCGGAATAAGATAGTTGTATTCGTGTGGTGTAATATATGTAATATAGCGTGCTTATGCTTTATGATATATGTAAAAATTTCTTGTATTAATAAGTATTTTTTTATGAATCTAACTCTTGTCTATTTTACAGTATAAAAACACAAAATGAATAGACAACCCAATATTTTAAGAGACCTACCCGGAGACATGATTGATGAAATCTTGTCTAGAGTCGGTCAGAATTCCTCGGCACAACTATTTAAGGCGAGATCAGTTTGTAAGACATTCGAAGAACTTTCCAAGAATGCCTTGGTTTATAAAAGGCTTTCGTTCGAAAGATGGGGGATATCACATTGGGAAATCCATAAGTTACGATGTGTTTACTTTGACGCATATATTGCGGGGAACCCAAATGCTATTTTACGCAACGGGTTAAGAAATTATTTTGACTCAGTATATCCGAATATAGGACTTCGTGATTTAGAAAAAGCGGCTAACATGCAACATAAAGAAGCATGTTATGCTTACGGGTTAGTAATGTTCGCTTCTCACCAAAGTGAGAACAAGAACATCGGGCTACAACTATTAAACAAAACGTTCCCACAAGTGACGGAGTCGGTAATTGGGGTAAGAAATGAGATTTTTAGGTTATTACGAGACTGTTGGTCATTACGTAACCCTCGTCCCTTTGACGACGTTACAACACGCTGTCTTATCAACGGCCATAACGGTTATGTTCCACAAGACCAAGGATGGGAAGTAATCCTAGTAAGACCAGAATGCATGACTTGTTTCTGGACGTATGAATTACGTGTCTTTATTACCTTTGCTGAACGACTTGTGTACTAGCTAGAATTATCTTCACAACCATCTTGTATCAAATTTATTGTGTGCTATATTTCATGCTATATGTAAAATAAGCGGTATTGTAAGTTTGTAAAATATTGTGTAAAAGTTTGAACGCGAAATATTATTATAATCAGTTTTTCATATAGAATTGTAGTAGTTGAATTGTATATTAGCTACTAAGTATGAACTTAACGGGTAGTACTACCCGAATTTAAACTTATAAAACGCTAATATGAAGAAAAATCTTTTATAAATGAGTTCATATTATACTACGAAATACAATTAACTACTCTTAATATTCTGTATGATTAACTTGTTCTATTTGACTATTTTGAAGGAAATGGCACCGACTACTCGACACACCGTGAATATGAATGAAGAGGAATTCCGTACTTTTCTAGCTTTAAACATAGCAGCAGTACAGGCTGCGCTACATACCAACAATAACCTTGGATCTGGCAGTACAGGAAATCGTGTAGGATTCACCTACAAAGAATTCACTGCCTGCAAACCTTTGGAATTTGATGGAACCGAAGGACCGATCGGATTGAAACGGTGGACCGAGAAGGTCGAATCGGTGTTTGCCATAAGTAAGTGTACTGAAGAGGACAAAGTGAAGTACGCTACGCATACCTTCACAGGTTCTGCGTTAACATGGTGGAATACCTATCTAGAGCACGTGGGACAAGACGATGCGTACGCACTACCGTGGTCAGCATTCAAGCACTTGATGAACGAGAAGTACCGTCCCAGAACCGAGGTCAATAAGCTCAAGACAGAACTTAGAGGGTTACGAACCCAAGGATTTGATATTACCACGTACGAAAGATGATTCACAGAATTGTGCCTATTGTGTCCGGGAGCATTCGAAGATGAGGAAGAGAAGATCGACGCGTTTGTGAAAGGATTACCGGAAAGAATCCAAGAAGATATAAGTTCACATGAGCCCGCCTCCATACAACAGGCATGTAGAATGGCTCACAAACTAGTGAACCAGATTGAAGAAAGAATTAAAGAACAGACTGCTGAAGAGGCCAATGTGAAGCAAGTCAAAAGAAAGTGGGAGGAAAACGGTGATAAGAATCACCAATACAACAACAACAGCAATTACAACAATAATCGCAACAATTATCCCAACAATCGCAACATCAATCGCAACTACAACAAACGGCCCAACAACAACAACAACAACAGCAACTACAACAATCATCCCAACAACAATAATAACCGCAACAACAATAACAATCAGAAGCAGCTATGCCAAAGGTGTGAAAAGTATCACTCGGGGTTCTGCACCAAATTTTGCAACAAGTGTAAAAGAAATGGTCATAGCGCGGCGAAGTGTGAGGTCTACGGACCAGGGGTTAATAGAACGAAAGGAACAAATGGTGTCGGAACGAGTAATGGCGGAGCAAGTAGTGTCGGAGCAAGTTATGCCAATGTAGTTTGTTATAAATGTGGAAAACCGGGCCACATTATTAGAAATTGCCCGAACCAGGAGAACACGAATGGACAAGGCCGCAGAAGAGTTTTCAATATTAATGCGGCAGAGGCACAGAAAGACCCGGAGCTTGTTACGGGTACGTTTCTTATTGACAATAAATCTGCTTACGTTTTATTTGATTCGGGTGCGGATAGAAGCTATATGAGTAGAGATTTTTGTGCTAAATTAAGTTATCCATTGATGCCTTTGGATAGTAAATTTTTACTCGAATTAGCAAATGGTAAATTAATTTCAGCAGATAATATATGTCGGAATCGAGAAATTAAACTGGTTAGCGAAACATTTAAGATTGACTTGATACCAGTAGAGTTAGGGAGTTTTGATGTGATAATCAGTATGGACTGGTTGAAAGAAGTGAAAGCAGAGATTGTTTGTTACAAAAATGCAATTCGCATTATACGAAAAAAAGGAAAACCCTTAATGGTGTACGGAGAAAAGGGTAACACGAAGCTACATCTTATTAGTAATTTGAAGGCACAAAACTAATAAGAAAAGGTTGCCATGCTGCTCTAGCACACGTCGAGAAAGTACAAACTGAAGAAAAGAGCATCAATGATGTTCCCGTCGCAAAAGAATTTCCCGATGTATTTCCAAAAGAATTATCGGGATTATCCCCACAACGATCCGTTGAATTTCAAATAGATCTTGTACCAGGAGCTGCACCAATAGCTCGTGCTCCTTACAGACTCACACCCAGTGAGATGAAAGAACTGCGAGTTGAATTACAAGAACTTTTAGAGCTTGGTTTCATTCGACCAAGCACATCACCGTGGGGAGCTCCTGTTTTGTTTGTCAAGAAGAAAGATGGTACATTCAGGTTGTGTATCGACTACCGAGAGTTGAACAAACTTACCATCAAGAACTGCTACCCACTACCGAGAATCGACGACTTATTTGATCAACTACAAGGCTCGTCTGTTTATTCAAAGATTGACTTACGTTCCGGGTATCATCAATTGCGGGTGAAAGAAGATGATATTCCAAAGACTGCTTTCAGAACACGTTACGGTCATTACGAGTTTATGGTCATGCCGTTTGGTTTAACTAATGCACCAGCTGTGTTCATGGACCTTATGAACCGAGTGTGTGGACCATACCTTGACAAGTTTGTCATTGTTTTCATTGATGACATACTTATTTACTCAAAGAATGACCAAGAACACGGTGAACATTTGAGAAAGGTGTTAGAAGTATTGAGGAAGGAAGAATTGTACGCTAAATTTTCAAAGTGGGCATTTTGGTTGGAAGAAGTTCAATTCCTCGGTCACATAGTGAACAAAGAAGGTATTAAGGTGGATCCAGCAAAGATAGAAACTGTTGAAAAGTGGGAAACCCTGAAAACTCCGAAACACATATGCCAGTTTTTAGGACTAGCTGGTTACTACAGAAGGTTCATCCAAGACTTTTCCAGAATAGCAAAACCCTTAACTGCATTAACGCATAAAGGGAAGAAATTTGAATGGAAGGATGAACAAGAGAAAGCGTTTCAGTTATTGAAGAAAAAGCTAACTACGGCACCTATATTGTCATTGCCTGAAGGGAATGATGATTTTGTGATTTATTGTGACGCATCAAAGCAAGGTCTCGGTTGTGTATTAATGCAATGAACGAAGGTGATTGCTTATGCGTCTAGACAATTGAAGATTCACGAACAAAATTATACTACGCATGATTTGGAATTAGGCGCGGTTGTTTTTGCATTAAAGACTTGGAGGCACTACTTATATGGGGTCAAAAGTATTATATATACCGACCACAAAAGTCTTCAACACATATTTAATCAGAAACAACTGAATATGAGGCAGCGTAGGTGGATTGAATTGTTGAATGATTACGACTTTGAGATTCGTTACCACCCGGGGAAGGCAAATGTGGTAGCCGACGCCTTGAGCAGGAAGGACAGAGAACCCATTCGAGTAAAATCTATGAATATATTGATTCACAATAACCTTACTACTCAAATAAAGGAGGCGCAACAAGGATCTTTAAAAGAGGGAAATTTAAAGGATGAAATACCCAAAGGATCGGAGAAGCATCTTAATATTCGAGAAGACGGAACCCGGTATAGGGCTGAAAGGATTTGGGTACCAAAATTTGGAGATATGAGAGAAATGGTACTTAGAGAAGCTCATAAAACCAGATACTTAATACATCCTGGAACGGGGAAGATGTACAAGGATCTCAAGAAACATTTTTGGTGGCCGGGTATGAAAGCCAATGTTGCTAAATACGTAGGAGAATGTTTGACGTGTTCTAAGGTCAAAGCTGAGCATCAGAAACCATCAGGTCTACTTCAACAACCCGAAATCCCGGAATGGAAATGGGAAAACATTACCATGGATTTCATCACTAAATTGCCAAGGACTGCAAGTGGTTTTGATACTATTTGGGTAATAGTTGATCGTCTCACCAAATCAGCACACTTCCTGCCAATAAGAGAAGATGACAAGATGGAGAAGTTAGCACGACTGTATTTGAAGGAAGTCATCTCCAGACATGGAATACCAATCTCTATTATCTCTGATAGGGATGGCAGATTTATTTCAAGATTCTGGCAGACATTACAGCAAGCATTAGGAACTCGTCTAGACATGAGTACTGCCTATCATCTACAAACTGATGGGCAGAGCGAAAGGACGATACAAATGCTTGAAGACATGCTACGAGCATGTGTTATTGATTTCGAAAACAGTTGGGATCGGCATCTACCGTTAGCAGAATTTTCCTACAACAACAGCTACCATTCAAGCATTGAGATGGCGCCGTTTGAAGCACTTTATGGTAGAAAGTGCAGGTCTCCGATTTGTTGGAGTGAAGTGGGGGATAGACAGATTACGGGTCCGGAGATTATACAAGAAACTACCGAGAAGATCATCCAAATTCAACAACGGTTGAAAACCGCCCAAAGTCGACAAAAGAGCTACGCTGACATTAAAAGAAAAGATATAGAATTTGAAATTGGAGAGATGGTCATGCTTAAAGTTGCACCTTGGAAAGGCGTTGTTCGATTTGGTAAACGAGGGAAATTAAATCCACGGTATATTGGACCATTAAAGATTATTGATCGTGTCGGACCAGTAGCTTACCGACTTGAGTTACCTCAACAACTCGCGGCTGTACATAACACTTTCCACGTCTCGAATTTGAAGAAATGTTTTGCTAAAGAAGATCTCACTATTCCGTTAGATGAAATTCAAATCAACGAAAAACTTCAATTCATCGAAGAACCCGTCGAAATAATGGATCGTGAGGTTAAAAGACTTAAGCAAAACAAGATACCAATTGTTAAGGTTCGATGGAATGCTCGTAGAGGACCCGAGTTCACCTGGGAGTGTGAAGATCAGATGACAAAGAAATACCCGCATCTATTTCCAGAAGATTCGTCAACACCTTCAACAGTTTAAAATTTCGGGACGAAATTTATTTAACGGGTAGGTACTGTAGTGACCCGAACTTTTCCATGTTTATATATATTAATTGAGATTGATATTTACATGATTAAATGTTTCCAACATGTTAAGCAATCAAACTTGTTAAGACTTGATTAATTGAAATATGTTTCATATAGACAATTGACCACCCAAGTTGACCGTCGATTCACGAACGTTAAAACTTGTAAAAACGACATGACGATATATATATGGATATACATATGGTTAACATGAGATTATGATAAGTAAGTATCTCCATAAGTATATTAACAATGAGTTATATACATATAAACAAGACTACTAACTTAAGGATTTCGAAACGAGACATATATGTAACGATTATCATTGTAACGACATTTAAATGTATATATATCATATTAAGATATATTAATATATCATAATATCATGATAATATAATAATTTAACATCTCATTAGATATAATAAACAATGGGTTAACAACATTAATTGAGATCGTTAACTTAAAGGTTTCAAAACAACACTTACATGTAACGACTAACGATGACTTAACGACTCAGTTAAAATGTATATACATGTAGTGTATTTAGATGTATTAAAATAATTTTGGAAGACTTTAAGACATATATCAAAACACTCATACTTAACGAAAATGGTTACAGTTACTTTTCCATTCTTTTCTTTCATCAAGAATTCTAGTCGTATTCTTACCCGTATTATACACAGCTTCAAAACATACTTACAATGAGTATATACCAATAGGAACTAGCATGGAATTCCACTCTTGATTATTTCATATATGAGTAATCAATTTTAACTTCTACCATGAGCTAGTCAACTAACTAGAACTCCTTTTAACCCCACTCACCACTCACCAATTACCACTCATCATTCACTCCATTTCACTTCCAATTCTCTTTCTAATTCTCTCTCAACACACACACACTATTATGAACGTATTTTTCCAGTAGTTAATCATCATCTTCATTAAAAATCACTTCAAGAATCAAGCTATAATCATCATAGGAAGAACACTTCAAGAACACTTCAAAAATCCCTTCAAGTTTACTAATTTACTTCCAAGCTTTCTAATCCATTCCAAGTAATCATCTAAGATCAAGAAACCTTTGTTATATACAGTAGGTTATCTTTCTTATTCAAGGTAATATTCATATTCAAACTTTGATTCAATTTCTATAACTATAAACTATCATAATTCGAGTAAAAATCTTACTTGAACTTGTTTTTGTGTCATGATCCTACTTCAAGAACTTTCAAGCCATCCAAGATCCTTTGAAGCTAGATCATTTCTTGTCACTTCCAGTAGATTTACCTACTAAACTTGAGGTAGTAATGATGTTCATAACATCATTCGATTCATATATATAAAAATATCTTATTCGAAGGTTTAAACTCGTAATTACTAGAACATAGTTTAGTTAATTCTAAACTTGTTCGCAAACAAACGTTAATCCTTCTAACTTGACTTTTAAAATTAACTACACACATGTTCTATATCTATATGATATGCTAACTTAATGATTTAAAACCTGAAAACACGAAAAACACCGTAAAACCGGATTTACGCCGTCGTAGTAACACCGCGGGCTGTTTTGGGTTAGTTAATTAAAAACTATGATAAACTTTGATTTAAAAGTTGTTATTCTGAGAAAATGATTTTTATTATGAACATGAAACTATATCCAAAAATTATGGTTAAACTCAAAGTGGAAGTATGTTTTCTAAAATGGTCATCTAGACGTCGTTCTTTCGACTGAAATGACTACCTTTACAAAAACGAATTGTAACTTATTTTTCCCACTATAAACCTATACTTTTATGTTTAGATTCATAAAATATAGTTCAATATGAAACCATAGCAATTTGATTCACTCAAAACGGATTTAAAATGAAGAAGTTATGGGTAAAACAAGATTGGATAATTTTTCTCATTTTAGCTACGTAAAAATTGGTAACAAATCTATTCCAACCATAACTTAATCAACTTGTATTGTATATTATGTAATCTTGAGATACCATAGACACGTATACAATGTTTCGACCTATCATGTCGACACATCTATATATATTTTGGAACAACCATAGACACTTTATATGTGAATGTTGGAGTTAGCTATACAGGGTTGAGGTTGATTCCAAAATATATATAGTTTGAGTTGTGATCAATACTGAGATACGTATACACTGGGTCGTGGATTGATTCAAGATAATATTTATCGATTTATTTCTGTACATCTAACTGTGGACAACTAGTTGTAGGTTACTAACGAGGACAGCTGACTTAATAAACTTAAAACATCAAAATATATTAAAAGTGTTGTAAATATATTTTGAACATACTTTAATATATATGTATATATTGTTATAGGTTCGTGAATCAACAGTGGCCAAGTCTTACTTCTCGACGAAGTAAAAATCTGTGAAAGTGAGTTATAGTCCCACTTTTAAAATCTAATATTTTTGGGATGAGAATACATGCAGGTTTTATAAATGATTTACAAAATAGACACAAGTACGTGAAACTACATTCTATGGTTGAATTATCAAAATCGAATATGCCCCTTTTTATTAAGTCTGGTAATCTAAAAATTAGGGAACAGACACCCTAATTGACGCGAATCCTAAAGATAGATCTATTGGGCCTAACAAGCCCCATCCAAAGTACCGGATGCTTTAGTACTTTGAAATTTATATCATATCCGAAGGGTGTCCCGGAATGATGGGGATATTCTTATATATGCATCTTGTTAATGTCGGTTACCAGGTGTTCACCATATGAATGATTTTTATCTCTATGTATGGGATGTGTATTGAAATATGAAATCTTGTGGTCTATTATTATGATTCGATATATATAGGTTAAACCTATAACTCACCAACATTTTTGTTGACGTTTTAAGCATGTTTATTCTCAGGTGATTATTAAGAGCTTCCGCTGTCGCATACTTAAATAAGGACGAGATTTGGAGTCCATGCTTGTATGATATTGTGTAAAAACTGCATTCAAGAAACTTATTTTGTTGTAACATATTTGTATTGTAAATTATTATGTAATGGTCGTGTGTAAACAGGATATTTTAGATTATCATTATTTGATAATCTACGTAAAGCTTTTTAAACCTTTATTGATGAAATAAAGGTTATGGTTTGTTTTAAAATGAATGCAGTCTTTGAAAAACGTCTCATATAGAGGTCAAAACCTCGCAACGAAATCAATTAATATGGAACGTTTTTAATCAATAAGAACGGGACATTTCAGAAGCAGAGAAGGACGATGAAAAGTACATGATGATAATTAATGATATTCAATGTATGATGATACATAAAATGACATAAAATAAGGTTGATGATTGTAGTGACCCGAACTTTTCCATGGTTATATATATTAATTGAGATTGATATTTACATGATTAAATGTTTCCAACATGTTAAGCAATCAAACTTGTTAAGACTTGATTAATTGAAATGGGTTTCATATAGACAATTGACCACCCAAGTTGACCGGTGATTCACGAACGTTAAAACTTATAAAAACTATATGATGACATATATATGGATATATATATATATATATATATAGTTAACATGATATTATGATAAGTAAACATATCATTAAGTATATTAACAATGAACTACATATGTAAAAACAAGACTACTAACTTAATGATTTTTAAACGAGACTTATATGTAACGATTATCGTTGTAAAGACATTTAATGTATATATATCATACTAAGAGATATTCATACATGATAATATCATGATAATATAATAATTTAAAATCTCATTTGATATTATAAACATTGGGTTAACAACATTTAACAAGATCGTTAACCTAAAGGTTTCAAAACAACACTTACATGTAACGACTAACGATGACTTAACGACTCAGTTAAAATGTATATACATGTAGTGTTTTAATATGTATTTATACACTTTTGAAAGACTTCCATACACTTATCAAAATACTTCTACTTAACAAAAATGCTTACAATTACATCCTCGTTCAGTTTCATCAACAATTCTACTCGTATGCACCCGTATTCGTACTCGTACAATACACTGCTTTTAGATGTATGTACTATTGGTATATACACTCCAATGATCAGCTCTTAGCAGCCCATGTGAGTCACCTAACACATGTGGGAACCATCATTTGGCAACTAGCATGAAATATCTCATAAAATTACAAAAATATGAGTAATCATTCATGACTTATTTACATGAAAACAAAATTACATATCCTTTATATCTAATCCATACACCAACGACCAAAAACACCTACAAACACTTTCATTCTTCAATTTTCTTCATCTAATTGATCTCTATCAAGTTCTATCTTCAAGTTCTAAGTGTTCTTCATAAATTCTACAAGTTCTAGTTACATAAAATCAAGAATACTTTCAAGTTTGCTAGCTCACTTTCAATCTTGTAAGGTGATCATCCAACCTCAAGAAATCTTTGTTTCTTACAGTAGGTTATCATTCTAATACAAGGTAATAATCATATTCAAACTTTGGTTCAATTTCTATAACTATAACAATCTTATTTCAAGTGATGATCTTACTTGAACTTGTTTTCGTGTCATGATTCTGCTTCAAGAACTTCGAGCCATCTAAGGATCCGTTGAAGCTAGATCCATTTTTCTCTTTTCCAGTAGGTTTATCCAAGGAACTTAAAGTGGTAATGATGTTCATAACATCATTCAATTCATACATATAAAGCTATCTTATTCGAAGGTTTAAACTTGTAATCACTAGAACATAGTTTAGTTAATTCTAAACTTGTTCGCAAATAAAAGTTAATCCTTCTAACTTGACTTTTAAAATCAACTAAACACATGTTCTATATCTATATGATATGCTAACTTAATGATTTAAAACCTGGAAACACGAAAAACACCGTAAAACCTGATTTACGCCATCGTAGTAACTCCGCGGGCTGTTTTGGGTTAGTTAATTAAAAACTATGATAAACTTTGATTTAAAAGTTGTTATTCTGGGAAAATAATTTTTATTATGAACATGAAACTATATCCAAAAATTATGGTTAAACTCAAAGTGGAAGTATGTTTTCTAAAATGGTCATCTAGACGTCGTTCTTTCGACTGAAATGACTACCTTTACAAAAATGACTTGTAACTTATTTTTCCGACTATAAACCTATACTTTTTCTGTTTAGATTCATAAAATAGAGTTCAATATGAAACCATAGCAATTTGATTCACTCAAAACGGATTTAAAATGAAGAAGTTATGGGTAAAACAAGATTGAATAATTTTTCTCATTTTAGCTACGTGAAAATTGGTAACAAATCTATTCCAACCATAACTTAATCAACTTGTATTGTATATTATGTAATCTTGAGATACCATAGACACGTATACAATGTTTCGACCTATCATGTCGACACATCTATATATATTTCGGAACAACCATAGACACTCTATATGTAAATGTTGGAGTTAGCTATACAGGGTTGAGGTTGATTCCAAAATATATATAGTTTGAGTTGTGATCAATACTGAGATACGTATACACTGGGTCGTGGATTGATTCAAGATAATATTTATCGATTTATTTCTGTACATCTAACTGTGGACAACTAGTTGTAGGTTACTAACGAGGACAGCTGACTTAATAAACTTAAAACATCAAAATGTATTAAAAGTGTTGTAAATATATTTTGAACATACTTTGATATATATGTACATATTTGTTATAGGTTCGTGAATCGATCAGTGGCCAAGTCTTACTTCCCGACGAAGTAAAAATCTGTGAAAGTGAGTTATAGTCTCACTTTTAAAATCTAATATTTTTGGGATGAGAATACATGCAGGTTTTATAAATGATTTACAAAATAGACACAAGTACGTGAAACTACATTCTATGGTTGAATTATCGAAATCGAATATGCCCCTTTTTATTAAGTCTGGTAATTTAAGAATTAGGGAACAGACATCCTAATTGACGCGAATCCTAAAGATAGATCTATTGGGCCTAACAAACCCCATCCAAAGTACCGGATGCTTTAGTACTTCGAAATTTATATCATATCCGAAGGGTGTCCCGGAATGATGGGGATATTCTTATATATATGCATCTTGTTAATATCGATTACCAGGTGTTCACCATATGAATGATTTTTATCTCTATGTATGGGATGTGTATTGAAATATGAAATCTTGTGGTCTATTGTTACGATTTGATATATATAGGTTAAACCTATAACTCACCAACATTTTTGTTGACGTTTAAAGCATGTTTATTCTCAGGTGAATACTAAGAGCTTCCGATGTTGCATACTAAAATAAGGACAAGATTTGGAGTCCATGTTTGTATGATATTGTGTAAAAACTACATTCAAGAAACTGATTTCGATGTAACATATTTGTATTGTAAACTATTATGTAATGGTCGTGTGTAAACAGGATATTTTAGATTATCATTATTTGATAATCTACGTAAAGCTTTTTAAACCTTTATTTATGAAATAAAGGTTATGGTTTGTTTTAAAAATGAATGCAGTCTTTGAAAAACGTCTCATATAGAGGTCAAAACCTCGCAACGAAATCAATTAATATGGAACGTTTTTAATCAATAAGAACGGGACATTTCAGTTGGTATCAGAGCGTTGGTCTTAGAGAACCAGAATTTTGCATTAGTGTGTCTTATCGAGTTTGTTAAGATGCATTAGTGAGTCTGAACTTCGACCGTGTTTACTTGAAAAATGATTGCTTAACAAATTTTGTTGGAAACTATATATTTTTAACATGTGAATATTATGTGATATATTAATCTCTTAACGCGTTTGATATTATGTGATAGATGTCTACCTCTAGAACAAGTCCCATTGACTCACCTAATAATAATGAAGAGTCAAATATAAATTGGAATGATTCATGGACTGATTCACAAGTTCCCGAAGAGGAACCGGAAGAAGAGTCGAAAACGGAAGAAGAATCGGAACCGGAAGAAGAATCGGAACCGGATGAAGAAATAGAACCGGTGGGGGAAATAATAAAACGGTTAAGTAAAAGAAAATCCTCTACCAACCGACCAAGGTTAATTATGGTCAATGGTGTTTACGCCAAGGAAGCAAAATATTGGGAGGATTACCAATTCTCCGATGAATCGGATTCCGACGAGAATTCCGATGATGTTATAGAAATTACCCCAACTGAATTTAAAAAGGCAAAAGAAAATAATAAGGGAAAGGGCATAAAAATAGAGAAATCTAATTCCAACCCCGATGAACTTTATATGTATCGTCAACCCCTGAAGTCCTTAAGTTGTAACAATGACCCGGGAACCTCTAAACCACCAGGTTTTTCTAAACCAATGTGGAAAACGACGGCTCGTATTAGGGGAACATCATATATCCCTAGAAACTTGGCAAAACGAACCAAAACCTAAGAAGAAGAAGAACAAACGACCGAGTCGTAATAAGATAGTTGTATTCGTGTGGTGTAATATATGTAATATAGTGTGCTTATGCTTTATGATATATGTAAAAATTGCTTGTATTAATAAGTATTTTTTTTTATGAATCTAACTCTTGTCTATTTTACAGTATAAAAACACAAAATGGATAGACAACCCAATATTTTAAGAGACCTACCCGGAGACATGATTGATGAAATCTTGTCTAGAGTCGGTCAAAATTCTTCGGCACAACTATTTAAGGCGAGATCAGTTTGTAAGACATTCGAAGAACGTTCCAAGAATGCCTTGGTTTATAAAAGGCTTTCGTTCGAAAGATGGGGGATATCACATTGGGAAATCCATAAGTTACGATGTGTTTACTTTGACGCATATATTACGGGGAACCCAAATGCTATTTTACGCAATGGGTTAAGAAATTATTTTGACTCAATATATCCGAATATTGGACTTCGTGATTTAGAAAAAGCGGCTAACATGCAACATAAAGAAGCATGTTATGCTTACGGATTAGTAATGTTCACTTCTCACCAAAGTGAGAACAAGAACATCGGGCTACAACTATTAAACAAAACGTTCCCACAAGTGACGGAGTCGGTAATTGGGGTAAGAAATGAGGTTTTTAGATTGTTACGGGACTGTTGGACATTACGTAACCCTCTTCCCTTTGACGACGTTACAATACGCTGTCTTATCAATGGCCATAACGGTTATGTTCCACAAGACTAAGGATGGGAAGTAGTCCTAGTAAAACCAGAATGCATGACTTGTTTCTGGACGTATGAATTACGTGTCTTTATTGCCTTTGCTGAATGACTTGTGTACTAGCTAGAATTATCTTCACAACCATCTTGTATCAAATTTATTGTGTGCTATATTTCATGCTATATGTAAAATAAGCGGTATTGTAAGTTTGTAAAATATTGTGTAAAAGTTTGAACGCGAAATATTATTATAATCAGTTTTTCATATAGAATTGTAGTAGTTGAATTGTATATTAGCTACTAAGTATAAACTTAACGGGTAGGTACTACCCGAATTTAAACTTATAAAACGCTAATATGAAGAAAAAGCTTTTATAAATGAGTTCATATTATGCTACGAAATACTATTAACTACTCTTAATATTCTGTATGATTAACTTGTTCCATTTGACTATTTTGAAGGAAATGGCACCGACTACTCGACACACCGTGAATATGAATGAAGAGGAATTCCGTACTTTTCTAGCTTCAAACATAGCCGCAGTACAGGCTGCGCTACATACCAACAATAACCTTGGATCTAGCAGTACAGGAAATCGTGTACGATGCACCTACAAAGAATTCACTGCCTGCAAACCTTTGGAATTTGATGGAACCGAAGGACCGATCGGATTGAAACGGTGGACCGAGAAGGTCGAATAGGTGTTTGCCATAAGTAAATGTACTGAAGATGACAAAGTGAAGTACGCTACGCATACCTTCACAGGTTCTGCGTTAACATGGTGGAATACCTATCTAGAGCAAGTGGGACAAGACGATGCGTACGCACTACCGTGGTCAGCATTCAAGCACTTGATGAACGAGAAGTACCGTCCCAGAACCGAGGTCAATAAGCTCAAGACAGAACTTAGAGGGTTACGAACCCAAGGATTTGATATTACCACGTACGAAAGACGATTCACAGAATTGTGCCTATTGTGTCCGGGAGCGTTCGAAGATGAGGAAGAGAAGATCGACGCGTTTGTGAAAGGATTACCGGAAAGAATCCAAGAAGATATAAGTTCACACGAGCCCACCTCCATACAACAGGTATGTAGAATGGCTCACAAACTAGTGAACCAGATTGAAGAAAGAATTAAAGAACAGACTGCTGAAGAGGCCAATGTGAAGCAAGTCAAAAGAAAATGGGAGGAAAACGGTGATAAGAATCACCAATACAACAACAACAGCAATTACAACAATAATCGCAACAATTATCCCAACAATCGCAACATCAATCGCAACTACAACAAACGGCCCAACAACAACAACAACAACAACAACAACAACAACAACAACAACAGCAACTACAACAATCATCCCAACAACAATAATAATCGCAACAACAACAACAATCAGAAGCAGCTATGCCAAAGGTGTGAAAAGTATCACTCGGGGTTCTGCACCAAATTTTGCAACAAGTGTAAAAGAAATGGTCATATTGCGGCGAAGTGTGAGGTCTACGGACCAGGGATTAACAGAACGAAAGGAACAAATAGTGTCGGAACGAGTAATGGTGGAGCAAGTAGTGTCGGAGCAAGTTATGCCAATGTAGTTTGTTATAAATGTGGAAAACCAGGCCACATTATTAGAAATTTCCCGAACCAGGAGAACACGAATGGACAAGGCCGCGGAAGAGTTTTCAATATTAATGCGGCAGAGGCACAGGAAGACCCGGAGCTTGTTACGGGTACGTTTCTTATTGACAATAAATCTGCTTACGTTTTATTTGATTCGGGTGCGGATAGAAGCTATATGAGTAGAGATTTTTGTGCTAAATTAAGTTGTCCATTGACGCCTTTGGATAGTAAATTTTTACTCGAATTAGCAAATGGTAAATTAATTTCAGCAGATAATATATGTCGGAATCGAGAAATTAAACTGGTTAGCGAAACATTTAAGATTGATTTGATACCAGTAGAGTTAGGGAGTTTTGATGTGATAATCGGTATGGACTGGTTGAAAGAAGTGAAAGCAGAGATCATTTGTTACAAAAATGCAATTCGCATTATACGAGAAAAAGGAAAACCCTTAATGGTGTACGGAGAAAAGGGCAACACGAAACTACATCTTATTAGTAATTTGAAGGCACAAAAACTAATAAGAAAAGGTTGCTATGCTGTTCTAGCACATGTCGAGAAAGTACAAACTGAAGAACAGAGCATCAATGATGTTCCCGTTGCAAAAGAATTTCCCGATGTATTTCTGAAAGAATTACCGGGATTACCCCCACATCGATCTGTAGAATTTAAAATAGATCTTGTACCAGGAGCTGCACCAATAGCTCGTGCTCCTTACAGACTCGCACCCAGCGAGATGAAAGAACTGCAAAGCCAATTACAAGAACTTTTAGAGCGTGGTTTCATTCGACCAAGCACATCACCGTGGGGAGCTCCTGTTTTGTTTGTCAAGAAGAAAGATGGTACATTCAGGTTGTGTATCGACTACCGAGAGTTGAACAAACTTACCATCAAGAACTGCTACCCACTACCGAGAATCGACGACTTATTTGATCAACTACAAGGCTCGTCTGTTTATTCAAAGATTGACTTACATTCCGGGTATCATCAAATGCGGGTGAAAGAAGATGATATTCCAAAGACTGCTTTCAGAACACGTTACGGTCATTACGAGTTTATGGTCATGCCGTTTGGTTTAACTAATGCACCAGCTGTGTTCATGGACCTTATGAACTGAGTGTGTGGACCATACCTTGACAAGTTTGTCATTGTTTTCATTGATGACATACTTATTTACTCAAAGAATGACCAAGAACACGGTGAACATTTGAGAAAGGTGTTAGAAGTATTGAGGAAGGAAGAATTGTACGCTAAGTTTTCAAAGTGTGCATTTTGGTTGGAAGAAGTTCAATTCCTCGGTCACATAGTGAACAAAGAAGGTATTAAGGTGGATCCGGCAAAGATAGAAACTGTTGAAAAGTGGGAAACCCCGAAAACTCCGAAACACATACGCCAGTTTTTAGGACTAGCTGGTTACTACAGAAGGTTCATCCAAGACTTTTCCAGAATAGCAAAACCCTTGACTGCATTAACGCATAAAGGGAAGAAATTTGAATGGAATGATGAACAAGAGAAAGCGTTTCAGTTATTGAAGAAAAAGCTAACTACGGCACCTATATTGTCATTGTCTGAAGGTAATGATGATTTTGTGATTTATTGTGACGCATCAAAGCAAGGTCTCGGTTGTGTATTAATGCAACGGACGAAGGTGATTGCTTATGCGTCTAGACAATTGAAGATTCACGAGCAAAATTATACGACGCATGATTTGGAATTAGGTGCGGTTGTTTTTGCATTAAAGACTTGGAGGCACTACTTATATGGGGTCAAAAGTATTATATATACCGACCACAAAAGACTTCAACACATATTTAATCAGAAACAACTGAATATGAGGCAGCGTAGGTGGATTGAATTGTTGAATGATTACGACTTTGAGATTCGTTACCACCCGGGGAAGGCAAATGTGGTAGCCGACGCCTTGAGCAGAAAGGACAGAGAACCCATTCGAGTAAAATCTATGAATATAATGATTCACACTAACCTTACTACTCAAATAAAGGAGGCGCAACAAGGAGTTTTAAAAGAGGGAAATTTAAAGGATGAAATACCCAAAGGATCGGAGAAACATCTTAATATTCGGGAAGACGGAACCCGGTATAGGGCTGAAAGAATTTGGGTACCAAAATTTGGAGATATGAGAGAAATGGTACTTAGAGAAGCTCATAAAACCAGATACTCAATACATCCTGGAATGGGGAAGATGTACAAGGATCTTAAGAAACATTTTTGGTGGCCAGGTATGAAAGCCGATATTGCTAAATATGTAGGAGAATGTTTGACGTGTTCTAAGGTCAAAGCTGAACATCAGAAACCATCAGGTCTACTACAACAACCTGAAATCCCAGAATGGAAATGGAAAAACTTTACCATGGATTTCATTACTAAATTTCCAAGGACTGCAAGTGGTTATGATACTATTTGGGTAATAGTTGATCGTCTCACCAAGTCAGCACACTTCCTGCCAATAAGAGAAGATGACAAGATGGAGAAGTTAGCACGACTGTATTTGAAGGAAGTCGTCTCCAGACATGGAATACCAATCTCTATTATCTCTGATAGGGATGGCAGATTTATTTCAAGATTCTGGCAGACATTACAGCAAGCATTAGGAACTCGTCTAGACATGAGTACTGCCTATCATCCACAAACTGATGGGCAGAGTGAAAGGATGATACAAACGCTTGAAGACATGCTACGAGCATGTGTTATTGATTTCGGAAACAGTTGGGATCGACATCTACCGTTAGCAGAATTTTCCTACAACAACAGCTACCATTCAAGCATTGAGATGGTGCCGTTTGAAGCACTTTATGGTAGAAAGTGCAGGTCTCCGATTTGTTGGAGTGAAGTGGGGGATAGACAGATTATGGGTCCGGAGATAATACAAGAAACTACCGAGAAGATCATCCAAATTCAACAACGGTTGAAAACCGCCCAAAGTCGACAAAAGAGCTACGCTGACATTAAAAGAAAAGATATAGAATTTGAAATTGGAGAGATGGTCATGCTTAAAGTTGCACCTTGGAAAGGCGTTGTTCGATTTGGTAAACGAGGGAAATTAAATCCAAGGTATATTGAACCATTCAAGATTATTGATCGTGTCGGACCAGTAGCTTACCGACTTGAGTTACCTCAACAACTCGCTGCTGTACATAACACTTTCCACGTCTCGAATTTGAAGAAATGTTTTGCTAAAGAAGATCTCACTATTCCGTTAGATGAAATCCAAATCAACTAAAAACTTCAATTCATCGAAGAACCCGTCGAAATAATGGATCGTGAGGTTAAAAGACTTAAGCAAAACAAGATACCAATTGTTAAGGTTCGATGGAATGCTCGTAGAGGACCTGAGTTAACCTGGGAGCGTGAAGATCAGATGAAGAAGAAATACCCGCATCTATTTCCAGAAGATTCGTCAACACCTTCAACAGCTTAAAATTTCGGGACGAAATTTATTTAATGGGTAGGTACTGTAGTGACCTGAACTTTTCCATGGTTATATATATTAATTGAGATTGATATTTACATGATTAAATGTTTCTAACATGTTAAGCAATCAAACTTGTTAAGACTTGATTAATTGAAATGGGTTTCATATAGACAATTGACCACCCAAGTTGACCGGTGATTCACGAACGTTAAAACTTGTAAAAACTATATGATGACATATATATGGATATATATATATATATATAGTTAACATGATATTATGATAAGTAAACATATCATTAAGTATATTAACAATTAACTACATATGTAAAAACAAGACTACTAACTTAATGATTTTTAAACGAGACTTATATGTAACGATTATCGTTGTAAAGACATTTAATGTATATATATCATAATAAGAGATATTCATACATGATAATATCATGATAATATAATAATTTAAAATCTCATTTGATATTATAAACATTGGGTTAACAACATTTAACAAGATCGTTAACCTAAAGGTTTCAAAACAACACTTACATGTAACGACTAACGATGACTTAACGACTCAGTTAAAATGTATATACATGTAGTGTTTTAATATGTATTTATACACTTTTTAAAGACTTCCATACACTTATCAAAATACTTCTACTTAACAAAAATGCTTACAATTACATCCTCGTTCAGTTTCATCAACAATTCTACTCGTATGCACCCGTATTCGTACTCGTACAATACACAGCTTTTAGATGTATGTACTATTGGTATATACACTCCAATGATCAGCTCTTAGTAGCCCATGTGAGTCACCTAACACATGTGGGAACCATCATTTGACAACTAGCATGAAATATCTCATAAAATTACAAAAATATGAGTAATCATTCATGACTTATTTACATGAAAACAAAATTACATATCCTTTATATCTAATCCATACACCAACGACCAAAAATACCTACAAAAACTTTCATTATTCAATTTTCTTCATCTAATTGATCTCTCTCAAGTTATATCTTCAAGTTCTAAGTGTTCTTCATAAATTCTACAAGTTCTAGTTACATAAAATCAAAAATACTTTCAAGTTTGCTAGCTCACTTCCAATCTTGTAAGGTGATCATCCAACCTCAAGAAATCTTTGTTTCTTACAGTAGGTTATCATTCTAATACAAGGTAATAATCATATTCAAACTTTGGTTCAATTTCTATAACTATAACAATCTTATTTCAAGTGATGATCTTACTTGAACTTGTTTTCGTGTCATGATTCTGCTTCAAGAACTTCGAGCCATCTAAGGATCCGTTGAAGCTAGATCCATTTTTCACTTTTCCAGTAGGTTTATCCAAGGAACTTAAGGTAGTAATGATGTTCATAACATCATTCGATTCATACATATAAAGCTATCTTATTCGAAGGTTTAAACTTGTAATCACTAGAACATAGTTTAGTTAATTCTAAACTTGTTCGCAAATAAAAGTTAATCCTTCTAACTTGACTTTTAAAATCAAATAAACACATGTTCTATATCTATATGATATGCTAACTTAATGATTTAAAACCTGGAAACACGAAAAATACCGCAAAACCGGATTTACGCCGTCGTAGTAACACCGCGGGCTGTTTTGGGTTAGTTAATTACAAACTATGATAAACTTTGATTTAAAAGTTGTTATTCTGGGAAAATAATTTTTATTATGAACATGAAACTATATCCAAAAATTATGGTTAAACTCAAAGTGGAAGTATGTTTTCTAAAATGGTCATCTAGACGTCGTTCTTTCGACTGAAATGACTACCTTTACAAAAACGACTTGTAACTTATTTTTCCGACTATAAACCTATACTTTTTCTGTTTAGATTCATAAAATAGAGTTCAATATGAAACCATAGCAATTTGATTCACTCAAAACGGATTTAAAATGAAGAAGTTATGGGTAAAACAAGATTGAATAATTTTTCTCATTTTAGCTACGTGAAAATTGGTAACAAATCTATTCCAACCATAACTTAATCAACTTGTATTGTATATTATGTAATCTTGAGATACCATAGACACGTATACAATGTTTCGACCTATCATGTCGACACATCTATATATATTTCGGAACAACCATAGACACTCTATATGTGAATGTTGGAGTTAGCTATACAAGGTTGAGGTTGATTCCAAAATATATATAGTTTGAGTTGTGATCAATACTGAGATACGTATACACTGGGTCGTGGATTGATTCAAGATAATATTTATCGATTTATTTCTGTACATCTAACTGTGGACAACTAGTTGTAGGTTACTAACGAGGACAGCTGACTTAATAAACTTAAAACATCAAAATGTATTAAAAGTGTTGTAAATATATTTTGAACATACTTTAATATATATGTACATATTTGTTATAGGTTCGTGAATCGACCAGTGGCCAAGTCTTACTTCCCGACGAAGTAAAAATCTGTGAAAGTGAGTTATAGTCCCACTTTTAAAATCTAATATTTTTGGGATGAGAATACATGCAGGTTTTATAAATGATTTACAAAATAGACACAAGTACGTGAAACTACATTCTATGGTTGAATTATCGAAATCGAATATGCCCCTTTTTATTAAGTCTGGTAATCTAAGAATTAGGGAACAGACACCCTAATTGACGCGAATCCTAAAGATAGATCTATTGGGCCTAACAAACCCCATCCAAAGTACCGGATGCTTTAGTACTTCGAAATTTATATCATATCCGAAGGGTGTCCCGGAATGATGGGGATATTCTTATATATATGCATGTTGTTAATGTCGATTACCAGGTGTTCACCATATGAATGATTTTTATCTCTATGTATGGGATGTGTATTGAAATATGAAATCTTGTGGTCTATTGTTACGATTTGATATATATAGGTTAAACCTATAACTCACCAACATTTTTGTTGACGTTTAAAGCATGTTTATTCTCAGGTGAATACTAAGAGCTTCCGCTGTTGCATACTAAAATAAGGACAAGATTTGTAGTCCATGTTTGTATGATATTGTGTAAAAACTGCATTCAAGAAATTGATTTCGATGTAACATATTTGTATTGTAAACCATTATGTAATGGTCGTGTGTAAACAGGATATTTTAGATTATCATTATTTGATAATCTACGTAAAGCTTTTTAAACCTTTATTTATGAAATAAAGGTTATGATTTGTTTTAAAAATGAATGCAGTCTTTGAAAAACGTCTCATATAGAGGTCAAAACCTTGCAACGAAATCAATTAATATGGAACGTTTTTAATCAATAAGAACGGGACATTTCAATGATAACGGTTTGATTTTTGTGAAAATAATAAGTGATATGCCATTAATATTAAAATGATAATAATATAACTATGAGTTTAAAGGATGATGAGGATGAGGATGAAGATGTTAAGTGGGTTTGTTTTAAGAAGAAGAAGAAGAACAGTTACATGTTAAAAAGAAATAAGATCCTTATTATGATAGAAAAACATTGAATGGTTCATTGGTTATTGGTGCTTGTGTTGAACAAGAGGTCCTGAGTTTGAACCTAGGTTGCTGCACTTTATTTCTATTATAACAGCACAAGTTGGGCCATGTATGTTATTTACTTGTTGGGCCGTGGTTGTGTATTCAGTTGGGCCGAGATCTTATTTTAGTTGTTGGGCCGAAATGAAACAAAATCTGGTTAAAGATAATTGGACATGATAACATTCTAGAAAAGCATAAATAGAGGATGGTCTAGAGCTTTGTGATTAAGCGAGAGGTCACAGGTTCGAGTCCCGGCTTGGACAGTTTATTATTCTTTTTGGAGTCCTTGAAGGTAGTTCATTTATCAAGTTATTATTATTAAAATTTTTATTATTATTATTATTATGAGTTTTAATTATTGTTCTGATTATTATTATTGATGTATTTAGTATTAAAAGTATTATTATTATGAGTAATATTAGTAATATTGTTAATATGAGTATTAGTATTATTATTAAGTATTATTATTATTATTATTATTATTATTATTATTATTATTATTATTATTATTATTATTATTATTATTATTATTATTATTATTATTATTATTAAGTAGTATGAATATTAATTATTATTATTACTATCAATATTATTATTAACAAGATTATTAACTGTAATATTTTTATTAGTAACATTAGCTATTATCATGATTATTATTTTTACTATTACAAATAATATTATGGTATTATTATAATTACTATATTTTAACAAACAAACGATATATATATATATATATATATATATATATATATATATATATATATATATATATACACACTTAATACATATAACATAATAAAAATTAATATTTTTCCTATACAAAATGAATAAATGAAACATATAAATATTATTAATATGAAAAAGATATAACTAATAAATTTATATATATATATATATATATATATATATATATATATATATATATATATATATATATATATATATATATATTTGTTCGATTACAACTATGTATATTAATAAATATACAAATGATATAGGTTCGTGAATCCGAGGCCAACCATACACTTGTTCAATGCCGTCATATGTATTTTTACTACAAAATACAGTATTGTGAGTTTCATTACTCCCCTTTTAAATGCTTTTGCAATATATATTTTTGGGACTGAGAATACGTGCGCAACTTTTATAAATGTTTTACGAAATAGACACAAGTAATTGAAACTACATTATATGGTTGAATGATCGAAGCCGAATATGCCTCTTTTGCTTGGTAACCTAAGAATTAGTAAACCGATCTACTAATTGACGCGAATCCTAAAGATAGATCTATTGGGCCTAACGAACCCCATCCAAAGTACCGGATACTTTAGTACTTTGATGTTGTTTATATCATGTCCGAAGAATTTCCCGGAATGATAGGGGATATTCTTATATGCATCTTGTTAATGTCGGTTACCAGGTGTTCACCATATGAATGATTATTTTTGTCTCTATGCATGGGACGTATATTTATGAGAAATGAAAATCTTGTGGTCTATTAAAATGATGGAAATGATTATTTATGTTAAACTAATGAACTCACCAACCTTTTGGTTGACACTTTAAAGCATGTTTATTCTCAGGTATGAAAGAAATCTTCCGCTGTGCATTTGCTCATTTTAGAGATGTTACTTGGAGTCATTCATGACATATTTCAAAAGACGTTGCATTCGAGTCGTTGAGTTCATCAAGATTATTATTAAGTCAATTATAGTTAGATATATTATGAAATGGTATGCATGCCGTCAACTTTCGATGTAATGAAAGATTGTCTTTTCAAAAACGAATGCAATTTTTGTAAAATGTATCATATAGAGGTCAAGTACCTCGCGATGTAATCAACTGTTGTGAATCGTTTATAATCGATATGGACTTCGTCCGGATGGATTAGAACGGGTCACTACAATTTAATAACAAAAAAAGTATTTACCCTTATCCGTATCTTTGCTGTTATATTATCAATTGATTCTTGGTCTGTTTTACTTCTATATGTTGTTTTTTATTCACTTGAAGAATCTTAGAATTTTAAATTTGTTCATGAAACATCTATGAAATGTGGTGGGTCAAACAAGTATAGTTATTAAACCATCTATCTTACAGCTTTCTTTCATCAAAAAGGCGACCATTGATAGGATTGAGTTATGAAATGCTTTAGTGGAGGACGCGAATTAGTCATATACGAGTAGGTATTCATTAGATAGGTAGATTTACAATCGATTAGTAGGTTAATGTCGATTCGGAAAATCAATAATACTAGCCGGATTAAGCTTAATAATACACTATTTCTCTAATTAGAATTAGATCGATTAATGGTAAATCGAGTTAGTCAGAGACTATACTTCATAAGTTTTTTGATTCATATATCGTGTCTTCTTTGGAGTTAATGTTTATTTTCAACCATTATTTTGCATTTATTTCATGTATTTGTTAGTGCTTTTTTATTTTTTATGTTTACATGTTTAACTCTTTATCTACCCACTATTTTATTGTATTTGTTGAGTGAAAGCATCCAGCGGGTTTAACATGGCATGAACTACCTATATAATTGTGTTTATAAGTGAAACCAGTTGTGTCGCTATTAATGAGTTGTTTGTGTAGTTGGTGCAGCAACGCAATCAAGAAGAATGATGAGATCAAGAGAGTAGCCAAGGCAATTGTTAAGGAATTTTGTTCTCTTGGTGTTATGTTAGGTATTTGCTTTTAAATCTTGTGATGAATAGTTATGGAAATAGTGTTTTTGTGATGTGTATTGAGTTAGGTTTTCTGTATAAATTTTTTTGATGCACCCAGTTCAATAATACGAGGAGTATAAGGTGCGAATGAATGCGTTGGTAGAAAAAGCACTAATAAATTCGAAGAAGATTGGGTGATGCAAGATAGGCCACTATGACCTGATTATTATAGTTATGATCACCCTGTGATGATTTAGGTAAATTGTCAACTTTAAACATCTTGATATGTTGATTGTCAGAAAATGTAATATGAGTACAACACAATTTTGAGGTCAAAACATACCCATGGCCACAAGACTCAAATTGAGAATTAACTTATAATGTTAATGGACATGTTTATCTAGGAACCGGAGGTGCCTTTGAACCTTTAAAGTTGAAGGAAGGAAGTTGCTTCTTCACGGATCCACAGCTCGGTAAGAAGCTCTGCTATGTCCAATTTTCACTATGATTTGATGGTATTATACTAATGATGAGAATGTCAATAGCAACATCATGTTCTTTGATTTCAAAAACTAATGTGGTGATTTCGATCCAATTTTGAATGAGAGGGTTAATTCGGGTAACATTTTGCTGTTCAAATGGGTAAAAGAAAGTTCAGCAAAAAATAAATTGGCCTCAACGTGTTAAAACTTTTTAATAACTTTTCGTTTATAAAAGTTCATAATTTATTTAGTTAACATAGGTTAATAGGTTATGTAATAATCAGAATTGACAAAACAATGTGTTTATTTAGAAATATTGAAATTGTTTAGCGAATTGTTGTCGGCACCTGTACAATATTTACTTATGACCCTTTACTCAATTTGCTTATTTTATTATATCTAATGGTGTTTGAAACCTAGAAAACAACATTAGAGGACTTGATGATATACAAGGCGCACGATGTGTCTTTAAACATACGGGCATTGAACACATATGACCCCCCACTATTGAAGAAGAGATCAATAATGACTTGTGATTGATTTTCTTTATGACTATTGTTTTGGTGGTTCAGGGAAAAAATTATAAAAGATAAGTCAAAAAAGAAAAGTAAAGCAAATGTTGAAAGCTAGCAACAACATTTAATTTTAAATATTATTTTCGATATTCTTTAGTTTCTATACAACCTAACAACAACAACAACAAAAAAATATCAATAATTCAATACTATATAAAGTCATTTTACTTAGCAATGTAATATTTAATTGGTCGCTTAAAAACCCCGCGAATTCGCGGGTCTTAAGCTAGTAATAATAATAATAATAATAATAATAATAATAATAATAATAATAATAATAATAATAATAATAATAATAATTCATTTGTCTCATAATTACTGTCATGTTTTGACTTTTCAAAGTATTTATTTTCATATTTGACTTTAAATATCTTTATATGTGTTATATAATAGTTGTTAAAAATTATACTAATAAATATTCATTTAGATCTCACTTCACTCATATAATTTTTATCAAATAATATATAACACAATCTAATATATTTAAAAAAGTCAAAATTGAGAAAAAAAATATTTTAAAAAGTCAAAACATGACAATTATTTTAGAATAGACAGAGTATAATATTATATTATCTTATTTATATTTCATTATATTTAGTATTCATATAGTCATATAAACCTCTAAAATAATGATGTCATCATTAAGCTAAGTACCCTTTAATTTTTATAATGATGATGTCATAATTTTATATTAATTTAACTAAAAAAATAATATGAAATCTTTTATAAAAGGAAATAATAATCTCTCCTAAATTGTAAAATCTTCTACAGAACACCCAAATTTTAAAGCATATTGTACAACTTATATATAATAATTGTATTTTAATTTTTTTTTTAATTTAAAAGGCATTTATTATTATTAATAATCATTATTATTAAAAATATAAATACTCAACTTTGAGCTAACTTTATTATTATTATTATTTACTTTTAATATAATAATTATAATCTCTTTTATCTCTTTTATATATTAAAGGAGGAGCAATATCTCTCTTCCTTAAAACTTAGAGTCCATTTATGACCATAGGATTGATGACCAAAAACAATTTTAACCATCCATTTAACACATTAGCTAACAAATAAAAGTGATTAGCTAATCATAACATAAAAAGTTTAAATAATTACTGGAACTTATTAAAACACACGGAGACGGTACACATTAATAAAAAAAAAATAGGGTTCAGACATTCAATAAAAAACTCTAGGCTCCTTCCCCAAATTCGTTGAGGAAATCTTATGAAAACTCCCTATTTATTGATCTTCAATCGTTGGTTTTTCTGTAACCGACCATGGCATCATCCTCAATCTACTACAGGTACGTTAACTTTACACATATCTAATCAAACGTTTACATGATAAATAAAAAATTAATTGATTGCCAATACATCACTGGTCTATTGATGTTGAAGACTTCAATCGTTCAAATCGATTGCGAAGTCGACCCCATTTTTCAGATAACAAATCGGTAACTTGATTTAAGATTTGATACGGTAAATACATATGACATACTATGATGGTTATTGCATTACTTATTTTGTGCACCGATTGGAGAGGATGGATTTTGGAGTTTTATTTGCATTAGTTTCAATCACTGGATTACATTCATTTTAATATTTTTGTTAAAAGGATGATCAATGAATTGTAAAAGTTGAGTTTTTACATTCATCTAAATTGTAAAAGTTGAGTTTTAATTTCTAAAAACAATTTTATTTTTGGTTGCATCACCTATACATATCTATGTAAATTTTGCAGGGTTCAGGCTCGCATGGTTATTGATAAAAAAAAACCATATGATCACATTATAAGGTGCTCTTGAATCACCAGTTTTATTATTTTGATACCATGGCATAGCAACTATTCTGTGTAGCAGGAACTGATGCTTCATTTTAAGGGATCACTTAAGCCTTAAGATAATTTCATTGCTCACACTCATTAATTATTTTGATTTATGATCCACTTATCTTGGGTTTAGATTTAGTTTTTGTAATTTCAGTTTCATGTGTAGATAGATTTTTGGCTGATATTGTATATGTTTAGTGTTACGTTGCGACAGAATAGACAAAATAAATATAGATACATGTTTTTTTGCAGCTTACAAGCAATCAAACTATTGGGTTTAAGGTTAAATTCTATGTTGAGAGATCGTTACCTTAGAGCATGAAGACGGGTTAGTTTCGTCAATTAAGGGATCACTTAAGCCTTAAGGTAATTTCATTGCTCACACTTATCAATTATTTTGATTTAAGATCCAGTTCTCTTGGGTTTAGATATGAATTTTGTAAATTCAATTTCATGCGTAGATAGATTTTTGTTTAATTCAGCTTCATTCATTGATATTGTATATGTTCAGTGTTACGTTATTATGGTAAGGTAACTCCAAGGCTCACCACAATACACCAACTACAACGAATCTTATGAAAATGTCGGATTATATTATGTTGATCTGTATAACATTTAATTTGGTAGATGAAAATTATCTACTATGTTTTTGGATAGACTGATATTTTGATTATATAGCGTTGCTTGGGTCATTTAACAATCGAGGTGTCAAAATGGGGTAGGGTGGATAGGTTAGGTAGTGGGTCAAAATAGAATGGTGTTAAAATGTGTAATATTTTTTTTCATTTTTAAAGTAGACGGATCGGGTTGATACATTGTCTCTTTTTCAAATTGATACTCTGATTAGTATTATGATTCTTAAATTATTAATTCAGAACATGTTAGTAAGTTGAATGCAATTTGGTAACAATTAAAGTGATTTAACATTCTGTCGTGAATTTTTTGTTAATGACCTGCGCCGTTTCTGTTTTTTTTGCTTTCGTCTCTTAATTTGGTGATTTTTTTTCAGTTGCGTACATGTGTTTCAATTTCCGTTTGCTGATTCTCTGAATCTTCTGTCTTTTCGAAAGGTATGTGTGTTGTTACCTTTGATATTTTGTTATTTCAGGTTTCCGGTTAGCTATTGTACTATTTTGTTGTTCGCGTTGAAAAAGTGTTCACATAGTGGTTAGTTTTATTGTTAACTAGCGTGATGTCATCTGGGAAAAAAAAAAACTAATGAGTTCGTGTTGGTTAATGATCGTTCTGTGCGCGATGATGACTGCATGTGTGATGTTTCTTTGATGTCTCCCAGGCAAATCGCTAGGAGAAATTATTTGAGGAGAAATAATTATTTGAATGAACCAGTTGTCGGTAACTACCCGCACATTTGTTGTTCCTGCTGCGTTTTTTTTTTTTTTTTACTATTTCGTGCTTTTGATGTTCATTCTAACTTTGTAGCTTTGGTTCTGGATTGTTGTTAGAGGTGTTGATTTGATGTGTAATTGGAATTAGATGTGGGTTTGTTGGAATTTATGTGGGTTAATTGGAATTTATGAGGGTTTGTAGCTGTGTGATTTACCTTTAAAGTTTTTAGTTTTGTGTGATTTTAATAAGATCATTTGCATATTTTCTTTTGTGAAGAAGTGTCGCCTTTACGTGAAATTAGATGTCGACCTGCTGCAATTCATGTGGGGTTTCTAGTGATTTATTTGTTACTAACCATGTAGACATTTTCAGATTTTTAATACACTAACCATCGGGTACTAACACCTATATTCTCTGTCAGGTGAAGACATCGGCAGAATGTAGGCGAGGAGTACCTGAGCCAAAGTAGTTATGTTAAGCGTGTTTACTCTATGCCTTCAATCAATAGTATATTAGTACATAGCAACCGTAGTAAATGGAAAGTTCGTTGTATAGTTTTGATCATATCAACTGCAGTTTAGTAACACTATGTAATATGTAAAACTAAAACATGTATGCTACATAAGAAACGAAGTACGAGCACGCATTTGTAATTCTCGCGCTGCGAAGCGCGCTAACCATTTTACTTGCCCGGTCCATAAATCGTTGTCATACATATATTTCTAAATAAACTATGTTGTTTATAATGTGATGGTTCATTTACTTGTATATGTAAATATGTAATGTGAGATGATTGTCACTTAAAAATTATTACGTTAACCACTCGTATTAGTTTGATATTGTAGTTTAACTGTCATAATCCCGCGAATCCGCGGGTATTAAACTAGTTTACATCAAAATAAATTCAATTTTAATTAGTAAAATATTAAAAAAATTTAACTTAATTGATCAAATTGACTAAAAACTAGTGACATCGATCGGAGTATTTATTTTAATCATTCCATTAATCCATTCCAAAAGCAATTAGAGATTGTAAGTGACATTGGAGTATCTATTTTAATTTCCATTCAAAAGCAATTAGAGATTGTAAGTAGGGTCTTCTCATGAATATACGTCTTTTCTTCTTTCTTAAGCTCTCGCGTCCCTGTGCTCAAAAGGATGGAGGAGTTCATTTTGAATGTTCATTGATCAGGTGGATCTATATGCTTCGGGTCGAGATCGATCGGAAAGACTTCTTACATAGTTTTATTTTGACTATAAATAAAGGAATGACAAAAAAGTTAAAAAAAAATTTTTTGTATTTTTTGAGTTCTGATAAAAAAAAATAAGGAAGTGAATGAATGATGATATAACTAACTTCTCGTTCATTTGTACATTAATTTTATTTTTTCATTAACAAAATAACTAAACTCAATTCTAAATGAAAAAAAAAAAAAAACTGGATAAAAATATTCTCTAGCTATAAAACTACATGATTAATCATGTAAGGTTATTTGTTACGGAGTATAACCCACGTCGTGGGTTGCCTGGTTCACAAAAAATGACGCCTAATTTTCACGTTATGGGGACAGGCTTTTGGGCTTTGAAAGGGCGTGGGTGGGAAAGCCACGAAAGGAGCAACATGTCGTGAGGTTTTTAATTGATCCAAACAGTTTTTTTATTTTCAATTTTCTTTGTATTATGTTTATTCATTTTTATTTAACTTTCAATCATATTTTACTATACATTAGCACCACACCTTCTATACACACTCCAATCCACACCATCATAATTTTACATTTTCTTCAACACGCACCATCAGAATAACTCCAACCCACATGAAAGGACCCGTCCTAATCCATCTGGATGAATACATTACATTTGGTTACATCGCGAGGTACTCGACCTCTATATGATACATTTTACAAACATTGCATTCGTCTTTAAAAGACAAACTTTCATTTCATAGAAAGTTGACGGCATGCATACCATTTCATAATATATCCAACTAATATTTGACTTAATAATAATCTTGATTAACTCCACAACTCGAATGCAACGTCTTTTGAAATATGTCATGAATGACTCCAAGTAATAACTTTAAAATGAGCAAATGCACAGCGAAAGATTTCTTTAACACCTGAGAATAAACATGCTTTAAAGTGTCAACCAAAAGGTTGGTGAGTTCATTAGTTTAACATAAAAAAAAATCATTTCCATCATTTTAATAGACCACAAGATTTTCATTTCTCATAAATATTCGTCCCATACATAGAGACAAAAATCATTCATATGGATTGAACACCTGGTAACCGACATTAACAAGATGCATATAAGAATATCCCCTATCATTCCGGGAAACCCTTCGGACATGATATAAAACAACATCGAAGTACTAAAGCATCCGCTACAACGGATGGGGTTCGTTAGGCCCAATAGATCTATCTTTAGGATTCGCGTCAATTAGTAGATCGGTTTACTAATTCTTAGGTTACCAAGCAAAAAGGGGCATATTCGGCTTCGATCATTCAACCGTATAATGTAGTTTCGATTACTTGTGTCTATTTTGTAAAACATTTATAAAATTTGCGCATGAATTCTCAGTCCCAAAAATATATATTGCAAAAGCATTTAAAAAGGGAGCAAATGAAACTCACCATACTGTATTTTGTAGTAAAAATACATATGACGACATTAAACAAGTGTAGGGTTGGCCTCGGATTCACGAACCTATATCATTTATATATATTAAAACATATAATTGTAATCGAATAAATTTATATATTATATCTTAATTTATATATCTTATATATTTAATTTGTATATATATTTAAAATAATTAATATTTATATAGTTTAATATTATATTTAAAATCAATATTTTGTTATATGTAAATATTTATGTAAATAATCTTAATATATATAATTATATATAATATCATGGTAGTTGTAATATATATATTCTTATATAAAAATATTTATTTGTTATAATAATATTGTTAATATAAAAGTAGTAGTAGTAATAATAATAATAATAATAATAATAATAATAATAATAATAATAATAATAATAATAATAATAATAATAATAATAATAATAATAATAATAATAATAATAATAAGACTACCTCACAAAGAAAGAGTCCCAAAAAAAAAATAGCTATCCTCGCCCGGGTTCGAACCCGCGACCTCTTGTTAAACACACATGTCCCTAACCATAGCTCTGTTTATGTTTTTCTGAATAAATACACGGAATAAATCCTTATGACTAACACGACTGTCTTCTTCCTCATAACCATTATCATCATTCTTCATCATATTAATTAACATCATAACATCATCATACTCATCATCTATATTACCATCACCGCTTCGTTATCATTATCATACGCATTCATCAACCATGCCCATCATTATCAGTTTTACGTTCACCATCACAATTCATTAGTTTGATACGGTCCAATCATCACATACGGCCCAAATCGATCACGAGCCCAACAGCAACTTCGTGGCCCAAGAAGTATTAATCAGGTCCAATGGTTGTTATTGTTGTTTAATAAACTAAATTTAAAAAATATGCAGCAAGCCAGGATCGAACATCAGACCTTTAATTCAGCCACCTCACTTCCGTACCATTCCTCTGTAATTCCCTTTTCTGCTATAATAAAGGTTTTAATTTGTTTAACCTATATTTAAGTTGCTTCTTCTTCTTAACATCGATCGTCTTAATTCTATTAACATAATCATTTTATGAAATCACTAATCCTCATCTTCTTAACTTCACGGTTTTATCATCATTATCAATCTTAACTATCATCGTTATAATAATAGTACACTACAACAATGAAACCGACGGCATGTATGACTGGAAATCGAATTGAACCATATTGCTACAGTACCGTACCTTAGAAGCCCAACTTATAAATCCCATGGCCCAAACCAAAACCAGTTTTAATGTTCTCAAATTATAGCCCAATAAGGGTTTTGGTTCTTAAAAATAAAATTTCTGCCGACAGTTTATGCAAAAAGGATTATTCGAGCAGGAGCAATAACATACACGTACCATATTTTTCTTTACAGCTCATCATCATTAATCATAAAATATTTGTTGTTAAATCGTTATCATTATCGTCTTCCATCCCTATCAACATCTTTCATCTTCATTACCCCATTTAATAAAAATAGATTGAAGAGAGCAGTATCGATATTATTTGGATTGTGTTTGGGTTTTAGATCGAAAAGAAAACATGAGTAAAATAGTAGCAGGTGCAACGTTAGTCTTGTGGGTTATTGGGTTAGTTTTATGTGTTTGTTTGTGAGGTGAACATAGCTGGAACGAACCAGACTTAGAAACCTTGGGTGGTTGACGACGGTTATAAAGGAAACAGAAATTAAAGCGGCTGCAGTAGCAGGAATTTATGATTAGTAATGAAAAGCTGATGTAGTAGTAACCATCAATTGTTGATTGTGAGGTAAAGGTGGCGGTAGTGATGGTTACAGTAACAGAAAAACTAACAAGTGTAGCAGTTTAGACTGTTTTCAAGTTGTAGATGGTGGTGGGTTGCATTCGTGAAAACAGAAAAGGAAGCGTAATAGCAGTAGGTAGGAATAGATGGGTTGTTCTTGATGGTTGTTAACCTTCTCGTAAAATTGCAAGAATTAAGTAGGTTTGGTTTGTTGCAAATTGAACATAAACAGCAAAGTGGACGCGAGTTGTAACAGTAGAAGGGAGAGGAAGATAGATAGAAATATGATGGTGTATGGTGGCGGACGGTTATCAGGAGAAACAAGAAGAAGAAGATGGGAATTGTTTCTCTCTATAAGTAGTCTATGTATAATGTATAATATGTAATATGTATATGTATGTTATATCTATATAAAGATGATAGATTGCATATGAACAAACACAATATCCTTTTTTATTCAATCCACTACAATCACGGGTGTAAAGGACAAGTGGTTTAGCTTCTTTTAATATGTACGTACATGCATTTACATATAGATAAAGCAGAGAAACATAATCATAATCAATATTAAAACAAAACATGAAATATTGAAAAAGAAAAACAGTAATAATTAATACTAATATAAAAATAAAATATCCTAACTTAATAAACAAGGTAAGAGAAAACAGTAATCGGAGTAGAAGTTGTAATAGTACAGCAGCCTATACTTTGGATTCATCTACCGACAGTTTTTAATGGACTATTATTTCGTACTCCGTGGTTAATCAGTGGCGGATAAGAAGTCTTCAGAAAAATTTCAAATTTTTAGATTAACTATATTTATTTATTTTGGTCATTATGATATAAAATTTGATCATTAACTATTAAATAAAAATTACATTAATTATTCACTCCCGATCCCGAGTAAGATATAAAAAGTTTAAAAATTTAACAAACAACTTCTAATTATATTATTATTAAGCCTAAAATTTATAAATCTCATTTTTGAATCATCGTTTATTTTAAAAATACATAAGTTTCTTTTTAACTCGTTTATTATCAATCAATATGACAATTGAGTGTTATCGTTGTTTACTAAATAACTTCGAAATCACAAAATATATTTAATATACTTTTTATGTATATATATAGATTTATAGTAATATCATATATTATTTTATTTACACAAATGAATTAAATCATATAAGTTTCTATTTCAAATTAATATATATATTTAAATATGCATGTATTTATTTACAGATAGTGGTATGGTCGAAGGGTAATTAACTACGTGAATATAGTTTTCAAAATTTTCGAGGTTCAACATTACATACTTTGTTTATCATGTCAAAGTCATATAAAGATTAAGTTTAAATTTGGTCGGAAATCTCCGGGTCGTCACAGTACCTACCCGTTAAAGAAATTTCGTCCCAAAATTTGATTGGGATAGTCATGGCTGACAATAAGTATGTTTTCATGACGCATATGAGTTGATAATAGAGATTTATCATTATTTATTAATATAGATAAAACAATTCGAGTACTCGAAGCGTACGAGTGAAGCTGTCACAAAAGAGTGAAATGAAGAAATAGTGATTCGTCTTAACTTTTAACGTTGTCAGGGTTGAATTCCGGAATTCAAGGAATTTAAATAAAATCTTCAAAGTCTAAAAGATTTGATTCTTCGGCGAATAAGGAAATTAAGATCTCTATAATTAAATACGGTGATCTGTCTCGATTACTCTGTCTGATATTTCCATTATAAATTAAACTTTTTCCGTTCCATTATTTTCACCATTCCTATACTTTCATTCTTAATTCTTACTTCTAAAAGATTGTGAAAATGCTTCATCCAGTTCTAATCCTTGATATTTTTCTAATTATCCTTTCTGTCATCCTTCTTTTAAATCTTCCACCAGAAGAATCTGTTTACTTCTACTATTACCTTGGGGTGATACTATTCTTAATTCTACCGTGTCTTTATATTGCTTTTCGCATTAATATCCACTGTTTGTCATTTCTGAGTTGTTGTTGGGTTTTATATCTTCCCTTATATTTCGATGTCCATGCTTTTGTTTTCTCTTCCCGACTTTAAATCAAGCGAGTAATGATCCAGAATTCGTAGATACGAATTTCCGAATGAACAGAGTTAATGTTCTAAGAAAGAAATGGTAATAGCACAAACTGACTTGTCAAATTACCAGAATTCAAGGGAAAAGATAGGACTATCAAGAAAATATGTTCTTGGTATGTTTATAGACTAGGCAGAATGCAAAAGTCATGTAACATGGCACATGATGACGTTAGAGTCTGTGAATCATCACGTTTCATTAGAAACTCAGCATGACTTACTGTAATATAATCACGTTGATCAAGTGTCATTATATTATACTAACTCATGCATCAGTTCCCAACACTACTTCAAAATCATTCATAATTTAAGTTCGAATTTTTACAGAATATAGAAACTAACAGCTTCTATATGATGTAACACTGATAGCACGAAGAGATTAATAATTTCAGATAAGAATAGTTATGAAAATATCTTCAGAATTATGGAAGATATTTATAATGAAAAATACGATGATATCTTGGAATTTCTAATATCGAAGAATGGTGAAGAAAATTTGTCCGTAAAAGTTTGGAGTCAGAAGCAAGGTAATCGCTAAAGATTTCATCAGAAACAGAATTATCAGGATTATTAATATTCAAGTTTAGTCTTTGTGATTTGTTCAGAGACTCCTTCGTAGTTTGCTCAATCAGTTTTTCAGTTTCAAACTTTTTCTGAGCTTTGTCAACATACAATTCTTTATCATCAACTTTTGGCTGTTAAAGTTATCTACAGTTTTTGCTGCTTTATTCAGCTTTTACAGAATTCAGAGTATTGATTCGTAGGCTAGAGCGCTTTTTCAGAAATTTAGAATTGAAGTTTCGTAAATCCAGGATATATATATATATATATATGTATGTATGTATGTATGTATGTATGTATGTATGTATGTATATATATATATATATATATATATATATATATATATATATTTATAAATATATAATTGTTGTCGTAGAATCGCTGAGAAATTCGAGATTATCGATTGATGCCTCCCGGTATTAGATATGGTAATTATCGTTACAAGATGCCGATGAGTTCATGATAAGACTCCAACAGATAAATATAGTGATTTGTCGGAGAGATTTAAGTCAAGGAGCAACGTGGTTGCTGGTATGTCTGCTGGTAATATGGTGAAATATAAAAGGTTTCCCGGTAACAATAAGAATGGCAAACGTATATATCAAAGTCATAATAAGGTTGATTCGGACAAAAAGTTGAAGTTGACTTGCTGGAGTTGTGACAAAATTGGCTATCTCGAACAGGAGTTGCAAAGTTTTTTTTTTTTTTTTTTTTTTTTTTTGTGTGTGATAATAACGCTTAAAGGAATTAGCACAGCTACATATTAAATGTTTACTCAGGTTCTGAGTGTTTTCAGGTGCATAACTATATGCATCAATCTCTTCTTCCGTAGATGAAGTGCGGTTGGTTCATCCTCTCAATTGAGGTATTTCCAAAAATCATGAAAGGTTTGAACGCAGATTGTAATCGTCAAGATACAAATGAGGTTTAAGATGAAATCAAGTGGCAAACTTGAAGAAATGTTTAGTTTCATATGTTATAAACAATATTTTAATTCATTTTAATTGTCCAATGTCGGCAGTCCATAGTTGATAGTCCACATTTAGCAGTTCAATAATTTAATATATAATATTCGAATTACTTAATATGTATCGTGACCCGTGTACATGTCTCAGACTCGATCACAACTCAAACTATATATATTATTGTAGAATCAACCTCAACCCTGTATAGCTA
Source organism: Rutidosis leptorrhynchoides (assembly GCF_046630445.1). Classification (NCBI taxonomy): domain Eukaryota; kingdom Viridiplantae; phylum Streptophyta; class Magnoliopsida; order Asterales; family Asteraceae; genus Rutidosis; species Rutidosis leptorrhynchoides. Next base: position 42,464,602 of record NC_092336.1, read on the forward strand.
ACTCCCGCATTACTGCATATAGAGTGTCTATGGTTATTCTAAATAATATATATAGATGCGTCGATATGATATGTCAAAACCTTGTATACGTGTCCCGATATTTAAAGTGCGTAAAATAAATAACAGAAATTAAATGACGATAAATAAAATTGCGAGAATTAAAATTGCGATAAATAAAATGCGTTAAATAAATTGCGATAAATAAATTGCGATAAAAAAGGTAATACGGAATTAACAGTTAGCGTGGATTCTTAACAAATTTTCTCATAGTTAATTTGTTTGTTTCTAACAAATTTTATTTTGTCCAATGTTTTCTTCATTATGCCACTTGTTGGATTCTGATAAATCAAAATCCAAATATGAATTTGAATTAAAATGGTTATTCTGCGGTGAACGGATTTGTATATCGGTGGATGTAAGTAGAATAGTAATTGACTGTTGAATCAGCTTCGACGAATGTACAGTGTGACTTATTAATGTGAAATCTAAATATTTCTAGGGTATTACCTACCCGTTAAAATATTTTCATCATTAACAGTTTGTACAAAAGAATAATTAATTACGATCTTTATGAAAACATATATACATATATATTTTCTTCAGATGTAATCATGGATTTAATGAGTTAATATGATATTAAACTCATTTGATTTACCGCTAGAACGAAAATATATAATCTCTAAAACATTAAAGATTACATAATCGTCATGTCGAACGAAGGTAATTGATGTAGAACGATACGTAGAATGATGATTATACTCGAGGTATAGAATGAGATGTTGAGGCATGAATTGTTGATGGTACTGGTGCTATTTATTTATGGCACTGTTGTTGCCGATGATGTTGATGAAGCTGGTAAATTTTGCACCATATTCTCCAAATTGTTTACTCGAGCGCGAAGCTTGTTGACTTCTTCCATTATTCCGGAATGATTGTCAGTCGGAACGAGCGGCTGAATAAGATTTAGAATTTTTAGATAGAATATAATCGTGACGAGCTACCCTGGAAATGAGGCTGAAATGGTGTTTCGGTTAGGTTCGCCAGTAAGTGCTTCAGGTTCTTCACCAAGAGGGCAAAATGGTGGATAGAAGGGATCGCCTTCTTCGCGTCTCCATTGATTTAGTCGACTACGAACCCATCAGATGAATTGGGGATGGCTGATTGGTTGATTCATTCTGGTGACGCTGCTTTCGGAGCTTACGTGAACATCCATGTCGGAATAGCTGTCTGAATTCGAGGGATTTGAACTGGTTGAGGGATTCATCTCGTACGATCAGATGAAGAATTTTCGATAAGAAATAGATTATAGGATGTAGATTAGTACCCTGCAATACATAATTTACATATGCATATATAATACTAAAATCCCATAAGTTACGGAGGAATTTACGAAAGCTGTCAGGCAAATTCTACAGTAACAGATACGCTAAGATATGAATTTTTGTCTATACACAATTCATGCAGTCAATGCAGTAAAACGTGTCTAGACTAAGAATGATAAGCAGATAATTTCCTAAGAATGATAAGTAGGTAATTTTTGACACAAAATGATAAGCAAAACTTTTGACATGCAGACACAGTCGAAGTCCAGACCCACTAATGCATCTAAACAACTATCAGTTAGACACCCTAATGCAAGACCTGGTTCGCTAAGACCACCGCTCTGATACCAACTGAAAGGACCCGTCCTAATTCATCTGGACGAATACATTACATTTGGTTACATCGCGAGGTACTCGACCTCTATATGATACATTTTACAAACATTGCATTCGTCTTTAAAAGGCAAACTTTCATTTCATAGAAAGTTGACGGCATGCATACCATTTCATAATATATCCAACTAATATTTGACTTAATAATAATCTTGATTAACTCCACGACTCGAATGCGACGGCTTTTGAAATATGTCATGAATGACTCCAAGTAATATCTTTAAAATGAGCAAATGCACAGCGGAAGATTTCTTTAACACCTGAGAATAAACATGCTTTAAAGTATGGCTATGTTTAAATGGAATGTTTAAATTACCCCGTGTTTGATGCTCTTAGGAAGGCCATCCATGTAAAGTTCAACTCGTTGAGGCTCGGGATTTACAAGGTTTGGACACATTAGAGCTAGCTCGGCAAACCGTTGATTATAAGCGTTGAGGTCGTTTTCGGCCGCTTTCAAACTTCTTAGCTCGCTTTCAAGCCATCGGGTCTCTTCGCGCGGAAAGTATTCGGTGATCATCTTTTCCTTTAAATCGGACCAAGAGAGAGCGTGGGCTTCATCGGTACCCACCGATTGTACATATGTATTCCACCATGTGAGAGCGATACCGGCAAAAGTGTGGGTGGAATATTTGACCTTGTCTTGGTCCCAGCAACCGCTTATGCTAAAAACGACTTCCGTTTGCTCAAACCATCGAGTGAGAGCAACCGGCCCTCCGGTCCCATCAAAAGTATGAGGTTTGCACCCCATGAAAGCTTTGTAGGAGCATCCCTCGTTTGAGTTACCGGCTCCATTGTTGTTGTTTTTGTGGTTGTTGTTATTGTTGTTGTTGTTGGATGAGTGACCGGCCATGGCCGCATCTACGACGGTGGCTATCATTCATTGAAGAGCTTGTTCGGGAGTTTCATTGCATGGAACTAGGCGAGGAGGCATTGTTCCTTCAAGACACAAGAATATCGTTGATTAGTATTCTCAATAATACTAATCGTGGTATGGAATAAAGATAGATAGAAATTTTCCTTGACTCGCCCTAAATTCTTTATGTCATAATGTCGGAACGTCCATATGTGTCACCGTAATATAATCCCGGCAATTATATTACCCTAATTCATATGTGCATTCGACATTATTTCATATAGTCAAGGTGACGTGTCAATCAAATTAAACAACGTGAGATTAAGATGGAATAAAAGTTAGATATGAATAGAAGAGTTCGAGTATAAATGCACAAGTAGTCAAGTAATTCCTACTTTAAGTCTATATGCCGGTTGTTGTAGCGACCCGACCAAATCGTCATTGACGGCGCCGACTACTTAGGTCCCGTTACGTGGTCGTAGTCCCTATATGAGACTCGTTTGACCAAAATTATGTCGCATTCATTTGAAAAGTACAAGACTTACAAAGTTTAGTTTAACAAGCGGATCGACAACAAGTTTAAGTTTACAAAAGTTATAAAGTACGAATGAAATATTTAGCGACATAATTAGTTTAAATCACAGTTGCTATAAATAGCGTAAATATGTAGACCAAGGTTTGAATCCAAAAAGTGCTATCCCTAGCGTATGTATGTATGTATGCTTGACCCCAAGCAAGTAATCAAAGTGTGCGGAAGCATGTATCAAGTAGCCAAGTATGAACCTGAGAAACATATAGAAAACTGTCAACGAAAAACGTTGGTGAGATCATAAATGTATTTGTAAAAGTATATTTTGAACCACAATAGTTTGTATAGATGATTATCCAAATCGTATTTATTCCGAAGAATGTAGTTTGTATTGCGAGCACCCAATTACCAAAGCTTAACTGAATCTTCCCTCTGAATTTTGAATATAGTGTTAGAACATACACTATGCACGTTGAAATTATATTTCATCCACTAACGGTAGCGAACCGTCTGAATGAGGGTTCGTTAAACCCGTATGGCCACACAACATAATCACTCGCTTACACTTACACCCTGCAAGTGGAACTAATGATAATTGGATTGAGGACTTTTGTTCTAACTCGTCTGTATCTTTGTATTCGCATTTGTGTTCAAAGTATAAAAGTATGAAAAGTATATATACATGTGAAATGTATATAAGTATGTAATGTATATGTTTCTCAGCCCACGATTTAAAAGAATAAAAGTATTTGCAAAGGTGGGACTATGATCTCACCTCGAGTGCACGAGTATAAAAGTACTTCACAAAGTAACGTATGCATGAAAGTTGTTTAGCCTTGACCTAAACAAATAAGTTGTATCAATTAACCGGTTACGACACAAGGTCGGGTGAAATGTGTTCAATTAGTCCTATGGCTCGTTACGACTCGAATAGTATAGCATGTGAATCACGTTGTCAAGTTTCATGCAAGAATCAAGTATAAAAGCATGTTAGAACGATTGCATAAAAGTTTGGTTAAGTTTGACTAAAAGTCAAACTTGGTCAAAGTCAACGAAAAAGTCAACACGTTCGGGTCGGGTCCCGAACTATTTTTCTAAGCTTAGAAATCATATATGAACATGTTGGCCAAGTTACATGTTAATCGGAGGTGCGTAGCATAGCAAACATTTTTCATAAAATGGAAAAGTTGGACAGAAGCTGGACGCGGCTTATGTCGCGCCGCGACCAGGGTTGCCGCGCCGCGGCCTTGGTCGTGGTCTGGTGTCTGTCAGTTACAAATGTTCAAGACTTGGTAAAACTTCAAACAAACGCAAAACGCAAACCGCAAACAATTAGAAGACGTATCTTATACCGTTGGAAAGCTCTTTTGACAAGGAACACAACTAAACATGTTTCATCAAACAAAAACAACATTTTCCATAACCGATTTCTCGTCAAGTGATCATTTAAAAGTCCATTTTCAAAGTTTCAAGTTCATCAATTGCATTTTAAGTTTCGGGAATCCAATTCACACATATGATATGCCGTTTTGAAGGTAATGAAGCATACATTACTACTAAACACTAACAATTAACATTCCATGGCATTTAAGCATCCAAAAGTTCATGTCAAGAACTATCAAACCCTAGTCAAACATCACAAAATCATTAATCGGGTTTTTGAAGTTTTCTTAATCAACCTACGCATCAAAACGAAGCTAGTGATACTAGTAACACAATTAAAACATGCACTTTAACAATCTAACAACATTAACTCATCCAAAATCAAGGATTAAGCACACCCATTTCAAGTTCATGCTAGTTACTCCAAAAACAACAAATCGAGCAAACCAAACATATATTCATGTTAGACTTGAGCCATAGACACTAACTAACACCATTTCAAATCAAAAACACGAATTTAGAGAAATCTAGAGTTTTAGAAATGTTACCCAAACGAGATGAGGTTGGTATCAAATTGTAGAGGATGAAGAGAGGATTCCAAATATGTAATTTGTTTTGAAGTTTGCTTCCAATCCCGAATTTAGATGATGATTCTATGAAGTTGGGGTTTGTGTGTGTTCTTGCTAGAGAGAAAGAGAGAGAGATGGAGGGATTGAATGGTGGTGATTGGGGTGGACTAGTTGACCTAGTCAACTAGTTTGCCCCGTGTCAATTTTAGTCCCTCGAGTTTAGAAGCGGGTGCGGGATTTAGCCAAACGAATATTTTTAAAACGCTCGAGTAAACGGGTGATGTCAAAATTAAATAGCGGGAATATAATGAACGTTACTCACGGAAACTATTAATTTATATACGAAAGATTATGTTTAAAAAAAAAAGACGGTGTTAAAATTAAATTTAACGGAAAAACGCGGGATGTTACATTATCCACACCTCAAAAGAAATTTCGTCCCGAAATTTAGTTGGAAGTAGTAGTTGTTGAATCTTACTCGAGACCTTGCGTTGTAAATTCTACGAATAAGTGAAGGTACGTCCTTGAGTATTTCCACGAATTTTTGACGGTCGGGATCATATGTTGTTTTAAGGTTTGGCTTCACGATTTATGGTTTCAACCGGTCCTCCTAGGAAGTGAGGGTTATCGTCGATAGTGAGTTCATCAAAGGAGATAACAAGTTCTCGTTTCGCAAAACACGTCTTTGAGTTGATACATCGAATGTAGGATAAACGGAGACTCAAAATGGGTCGGAAAATCTAAACGGCTAGCGACGGGTCCAAAACTCCCCAAGATTTCAAAAGGATTAAAATATCACGGATTTTGTTTTCTATGTTTCCCGAAACGGACTGCACCTTTCCAAGGTGCGACTCTTAACGTGACGCGGTTTCCCACGTGGAATTTGAAATGTTTACGTCTAAATCGGCGTAGCTCATTTGGCGACAACGAGTCGTGTTGGGTCTTTCTTGGATATGGATAAGTTTTCTCGGTCGCTCATGCATAATCCCGGTCCCGGTGAATTGGTCATCGTTTACTTGGTTCGACAAAAGGAGAATGACGTTTCCGGTCACATGTGGTTTCAAAAGGAGTGACGTTAAAACTCGAATGAAAATCATTGTAGTACGAGGATTCGGTTAAAGGAAAATACTTTTCTCAAGTAAATTTGAAGTTGGTAATACAAACTTGTATTATGGTTTCCAAGGTTTAAATCGCATGTTTGTTTGGTCCGTCGGGTTGTGGATGGTACGCGGTACTCATGTCTAAACGCGGTCCCGAGGCTTTTTGTAAGTCTAGAAATGAAACGAGGATCTCGATCCGAAACGAGGTACATTTCCTTAAGGCATATCGAACAAGTTTGCTAGGAATTGAAAACGTTAGCTAGGACAAGTTTCTCAAGAAAATTCGCGTCGCGGAAGATTTATCGGTTTCCAAAAACGTTCGTCGGGGCAAGTTCTTATCGGGTTTTGAAAACGATTGTTAGGACTATCCACCCTCGCGGCGAATACTTGTATGACGTGAAGAGTCGCTCTCCATTGAGAATTTAGAATAAGGACCTCCTGAACCGGAAGTACGAGGGTGATGCAAGAGAAGTTTCCGCCCCGATGTGAGCATAACGAGTAAATTGTACTTAGTCAATAAGACTGTGCGAGGACGAGCTAGTATACACGTGTAACATACGGTTGAAGCCGATAGGAATCGGTAATTCATTCGGAAGCATAAATATAATTTGACAAAAGTCGAAGGGGTGTCCCCGGTATGGTTGTTATCAATATTCTCGGAGTTTTCGGATGTCCAAACATGAAAAGATGAAGTCATGTACATGGCACATGGTGGTGTTTAGGTTGATCGAGTCTAACCACCATCACGTGTCACTAGAACTTTGGTATGTCTTACCGTAATATAACCACGTTGATCGAGTGTCGTTATATTACGCTAACTCATACCTCCATTCCCACATCACTCTATAGATTCAAGTTCGTGTCATCGCGAAAATCTAAAATGAACAAAATGTAACGACGTCTCAAACGTGACTCGTATTAAATCGAAATAGTTTCTACAACTCTAAAGAAGCGTCTCCCCGCGGGAAGTGTATAAACGATTGTTAACGTCAAATCGGTTCGATTCAAACAATAATGTATTTAGGTATGAAAAGAGTAACGAGTCATGATAACAAGTAGTACGCAACCGTAGCGATAAATAGTGATGACGATACTCATCTAGAGTAGTGACGGTGACTTTACAATACTCATGGATAGTAAGCTAAGACGGGGTGGATAACAACCAAAGAATTAGAGTTCCCGAGCTAGAGTGGCTAACGAAGTCGCGGTCATCCGTACGCGTATGAATCTTGAATTCACGTGTTTTACCAAAAATTGGCGGAATACGAGTTCGTATGGTGAAGGTTGGGTACCATTAAAAAGTTTGCCTAAGAATGATTCAAGTATAATGCACAAGTAGTCACGTAAGTGCTATCTATAGCAAATGTATGTCAGAATGCAAATGCTAACTATCCGGTTGTAGTCTAGACTCACTAATGCGTCCTAACGACTCTGTTAGACACACTAATGCACGTCCTAGTTCCCTACAACCAACGCTCTGATACCATCTGTAGCGACCCGACCAAATCGTCATTGACGGCGCCGACTACTTAGGTCCCGTTACGTGGTCGTAGTCCCTATATGAGACTCGTTTGACCAAAATTATGTCGCATTCATTTGAAAAGTACAAGACTTACAAAGTTTAGTTTAACAAGCGGATCGACAACAAGTTTAAGTTTACAAAAGTTATAAAGTACGAATGAAATATTTAGCGACATAATTAGTTTAAATCACAGTTGCTATAAATAGCGTAAATATGTAGACCAAGGTTTGAATCCAAAAAGTGCTATCCCTAGCGTATGTATGTATGTATGCTTGACCCCAAGCAAGTAATCAAAGTGTGCGGAAGCATGTATCAAGTAGCCAAGTATGAACCTGAGAAACATATAGAAAACTGTCAACGAAAAACGTTGGTGAGATCATAAATGTATTTGTAAAAGTATATTTTGAACCACAATAGTTTGTATAGATGATTATCCAAATCGTATTTATTCCGAAGAATGTAGTTTGTATTGCGAGCACCCAATTACCAAAGCTTAACTGAATCTTCCCTCTGAATTTTGAATATAGTGTTAGAACATACACTATGCACGTTGAAATTATATTTCATCCACTAACGGTAGCGAACCGTCTGAATGAGGGTTCGTTAAACCCGTATGGCCACACAACATAATCACTCGCTTACACTTACACCCTGCAAGTGGAACTAATGATAATTGGATTGAGGACTTTTGTTCTAACTCGTCTGTATCTTTGTATTCGCATTTGTGTTCAAAGTATAAAAGTATGAAAAGTATATATACATGTGAAATGTATATAAGTATGTAATGTATATGTTTCTCAGCCCACGATTTAAAAGAATAAAAGTATTTGCAAAGGTGGGACTATGATCTCACCTCGAGTGCACGAGTATAAAAGTACTTCACAAAGTAACGTATGCATGAAAGTTGTTTAGCCTTGACCTAAACAAATAAGTTGTATCAATTAACCGGTTACGACACAAGGTCGGGTGAAATGTGTTCAATTAGTCCTATGGCTCGTTACGACTCGAATAGTATAGCATGTGAATCACGTTGTCAAGTTTCATGCAAGAATCAAGTATAAAAGCATGTTAGAACGATTGCATAAAAGTTTGGTTAAGTTTGACTAAAAGTCAAACTTGGTCAAAGTCAACGAAAAAGTCAACACGTTCGGGTCGGGTCCCGAACTATTTTTCTAAGCTTAGAAATCATATATGAACATGTTGGCCAAGTTACATGTTAATCGGAGGTGCGTAGCATAGCAAACATTTTTCATAAAATGGAAAAGTTGGACAGAAGCTGGACGCGGCTTATGTCGCGCCGCGACCAGGGTTGCCGCGCCGCGGCCTTGGTCGTGGTCTGGTGTCTGTCAGTTACAAATGTTCAAGACTTGGTAAAACTTCAAACAAACGCAAAACGCAAACCGCAAACAATTAGAAGACGTATCTTATACCGTTGGAAAGCTCTTTTGACAAGGAACACAACTAAACATGTTTCATCAAACAAAAACAACATTTTCCATAACCGATTTCTCGTCAAGTGATCATTTAAAAGTCCATTTTCAAAGTTTCAAGTTCATCAATTGCATTTTAAGTTTCGGGAATCCAATTCACACATATGATATGCCGTTTTGAAGGTAATGAAGCATACATTACTACTAAACACTAACAATTAACATTCCATGGCATTTAAGCATCCAAAAGTTCATGTCAAGAACTATCAAACCCTAGTCAAACATCACAAAATCATTAATCGGGTTTTTGAAGTTTTCTTAATCAACCTACGCATCAAAACGAAGCTAGTGATACTAGTAACACAATTAAAACATGCACTTTAACAATCTAACAACATTAACTCATCCAAAATCAAGGATTAAGCACACCCATTTCAAGTTCATGCTAGTTACTCCAAAAACAACAAATCGAGCAAACCAAACATATATTCATGTTAGACTTGAGCCATAGACACTAACTAACACCATTTCAAATCAAAAACACGAATTTAGAGAAATCTAGAGTTTTAGAAATGTTACCCAAACGAGATGAGGTTGGTATCAAATTGTAGAGGATGAAGAGAGGATTCCAAATATGTAATTTGTTTTGAAGTTTGCTTCCAATCCCGAATTTAGATGATGATTCTATGAAGTTGGGGTTTGTGTGTGTTCTTGCTAGAGAGAAAGAGAGAGAGATGGAGGGATTGAATGGTGGTGATTGGGGTGGACTAGTTGACCTAGTCAACTAGTTTGCCCCGTGTCAATTTTAGTCCCTCGAGTTTAGAAGCGGGTGCGGGATTTAGCCAAACGAATATTTTTAAAACGCTCGAGTAAACGGGTGATGTCAAAATTAAATAGCGGGAATATAATGAACGTTACTCACGGAAACTATTAATTTATATACGAAAGATTATGTTTTAAAAAAAAAGACGGTGTTAAAATTAAATTTAACGGAAAAACGCGGGATGTTACAGTTGTAGTCTAGACTTACTAATGTACCCTATGACTCGGGGTTGACACCAATGAACTCTAAATCCCTACAACCAATGATAACGCCAAAATTATACATGTTTATTGCCGTTATTTCGATCCAAAGTTGTTCCATTTGTATGTAATTGTTGTACGTATGTATTGTAATTCGTGTATATTTGTAAAAGTCAATTGTGAATGAATAAATGAAGACCAACAGCGAAAACAGAGTTAAAACGAAGATTGAACGCGTAAAACAGCCCGAAACCATTGAAACGGGTCCAAATGCAGCGCATCTCTCTTAGATGCGGCGCATCTATGCACCAAATAATTCCCGACAGTTTCAGATGCTGAGCATAAAGACTTCTGGACCAAAACAGCCTCAGATGCATAATAATAATAATAATAATAAGATTTCTTTAAATTAATTTTTACATGGAATGTTTAAATGTCGTAGGTATGGCTATGTTTTGTTTATGTTTATGAATCTGAACCCATAAATAACACTAGCTTTCAACCCTAAATTCCTAATTTTCCCCCAAATTCCGACCGATCCGAACATCAGCGATGCAAAATCCAATTGCTCGAAATTTCACCAAACTCTTGAGGACAGCATCATCATTAACACCTGCTACTATTAATCATCATCATCATCATCGTCAATGGCGTCCATACAGTTTAATACCGATGGTGATCGAACACTCGTCGCGTGGTGAACGCGCTTACGATATATTTTCTCGACTTCTGAAAGAACGAATCGTTGTAATCAACGGTCCGATTTCCGATGACACGTCACACGTCGTCGTTGCTCAGCTTCTGTTCCTTGAATCTGAGAATCCTTCAAAACCTATTAACATGTACCTCAATTCACCTGGCGGAGCCGTTACTGCAGGTTCTTTTTCTAATTTGTTATCCTTTTTTAGTTGCACCTATTTAATTTACTCCGTAGTAGTATATAATATGTTATTACCTGTTAATTTGTCTATTATGAGTATTATGCAAAATTAGGTTTTAGCTGTTAAATAAGCACCACATTTGTTTCGACTTCGAGTCATCGAAAATCGTAGTTTTATTGTAGTTTTGAGTTCTCTGATATCATTCAACCTGCTTTAATTTTAATTCCACTTACTCTCAGTTTTAGCTAGTATATAGTTTGTTATTTACATGTTAATTTGTTTAGTGGGGGAGGGGGGTTTTTACCGCCCATGCCCTCAGATTGGGCTGGGTTTCCTCCTTGGGGGCGGGTTATGCAACTGCAGGTAGATGAACACATGGGTGGTTAAGTCCTCCCGGGTGATCTCGTAATGCTGTTAAAAAATGTGTATAGTTGCATGCTTATTATTATGTTAAATTAGGTTTCAGGTGTTAAATTCTCCGTACAGTTAAATTTTTATATTTTATTGAAAGAGTGTAGCTTTCAGCTTATTAATGACATTCTGTATGCGGTAGTTTGTGTTTCAGTTGATTTAATATTTTGTAAGGAAGCGAGATACCGAGGTATTTCACTTAACAGTCTAGTGCAAATAATTGATATGTTTAGTTCATACGGTATTCAGTTGGTACCATAATCAATGACTATGAGTGTAAATATCTTAAGTATGCCATGTGAAGTTGTAATGGAATTTCTTGTAGAAGCGTAGAGTGTAATGCTTGGTTGCGTTACGGAGTTTTGGGTTAATATATTAGCAAAAATTTCTTTTCCGTGTCGTGTAAGATAGGTGTGTTTTGATTTTTGTAATAATATAAGTTAGTCTGCTTGGATGTCATGCTTAAAGTTATCATACCAAGCAGGAATGCTATATATAGATCTATATCTGATGATGCTTGATTGCTTGTAATATATATTATGGTTTTCTAAGAGAAATTCAGACTCTGTATATCCCTTTCATCATTTGGTCAAGAATTGACTAATTGACACTCATATTCTTTAGAGGTGTTTATTGGATCACTAACTCACAAAGTAACTAACTATACACATAGTATTATTATTACTAAATTTATTTAATGACATCCATGCTAGCCAATCTTCTTGTTTGCATTCTTCCAAAATGTTTCTTCATGTATGTATGTACGTACGTACGTACGTACGTACTGTTAACATGATGATCGAGTAGGAAATTCTTCCTCCATCCCTAAGGATGCAAAATCCACTATATATAGTTGTAATATTTTAAAATCTAGAAGTTTAATGTTGATGCTCCCATCTTCCCTAAATAAGTAAAGACATTAGACACCGAGTTACAACTTACTTTTATCAGAAAATACATAAGCCAAATAACTTGAGCTTTTTTAATAAGATTCTCACCATGCTTATAGATACAATCTAGTAATGTTCTCATCATTCGGTCATAGTTCATACAACTAAGAAAATATGAAAATGGTTGAATAGGCCTCCTATCGCAAACTTAATGAAGTATACCAACGTTGATTATCTATTTTGCAAAAGAAGAGTTTAAGCAACTTTTACTAAATCAAGTTATGAATATGAAGTGCTAAAAATTCATTTAAGCCATTGAATTGATTTTGCAAAGATCTGCATGCTAAATAAATATAAAGTCTAATTTTTCCATAATGCTTACCCTTAAGCCCGTCAAGAATTACATCTTCGGTTTTGGAACAGATATATTATTGACTATATAAATAACTATTGTAAAGGCGATTGGGCTAATAGCAATATTGAAAACTCATGGCTTACACTATAATTTAATGAAATAATTTCTCTTGATGTTCACGGGAAGTTTTAGTAGATTTAGGGTAGTTGGATTATTGGTATAGTACATCTGGAAAGAGTTAGTACCATAGGGGTGATCAACTGATCATATAAAAATTTGATTCTTCCATTTAACCATTTTTTCATTTCCGGTTAGGAAATTATCGTTTCCTAGTTAAAGAATGAGTATATTTGTTTGTTATGATTATAGTTAGATAATGACTATGATCTCTATCTTATATGTATATCTATATATACTATAGGGGTTCGACATTGTGTTCTGAAAGTGATTATCTGATATGAAATAATTAAAATCTGAATCAATATCAAAATTAGCCATACACTAGAGACTGATTAGTCTGTAACTTCAAAATGGCGTAGTAAATATTTAGCTATTAAACGTAATGCAATTCTCACGATAAGCGGGTCATTATACGAGATTTTTGGTTTACTTATATGAGGCAATGCAATATATAATATAAGTTGTAGTTTAGGATAATTTGTGATTCCTTTTGCTGTTGTTGCAGGCCTTGCAATATACGATACAATGCAGTACATCCGTTCTCCAATCAATACCATATGTTTAGGTCAGGCTGCATCAATGGCATCGTTGCTCTTAGCTGCTGGAGCCAAGGGTGAAAGACGGGCTCTTCCTAATGCCACAATCATGATCCATCAACCTTCAGGCGGATATAGAGGGCAGGCTAAAGACATGACTATTCACACCAAGGAGATTATTCGGATTTGGGATTCATTGAATGCATTGTATGCAAAGCATACTGGACAGCCTATTGATGTAATTCAGAAAAATATGGACCGAGACTACTTTATGACCCCACAAGAAGCGAGAGAGTTTGGTATCATTGATGAAGTTATAGATGAGAGACCATTAACTTTGGTGACAGATGCTGTTGGGAAAGGTTCAGAGTAAAATGTGTATCAATTACTGAAAGCTGATTTCAGGCTCTGCTGATTTCAGGCTCTGCTGTTTTTCTGATTACAGGCAGACTAGTGGAAGAAATCAGATGTTTTTTTAAACTTCTTATTTGAAAGAATGTTGACTTCTAGCTTTATCTGTTTTGATACAAATTTTCATCGCTACCATGGTTAGTGTTTGATGATATTTCTCTATAAACTATAGATAAGTGGTAATTTTCATCGTTGTGCAGGTGCTTTTCGTTGTTAAACAGCCTAAATTTTAAGTATAGGGAAGAAATTCAGTATCATTTACGTACATCGGACATTTTTCAAGTAACATTTTCTAGGATCAATGTGAAGCTTGAACAATTTGAAAGTTAAAATTGCAAATTTAGAAATGATTTAAGCTATAAGGTTTAAAAGTGTAAAGAAACAAGATCACATCAACCTCACTCGAATGCAATATATTTAAAAAAATTTAATTTAATGTATAATTAATCAGAAAATCAAAAACAATAAAAAATAAATAACTTCTGTTAAATGTGTTACAAGCCAATGTATAAGTTACACGCAATTAGTTATATATATATATATATATATATATATATATATATATATATATATATATATATATATATATATATATATATATATAAATCCAAATCACACTCAAGGGAAAGTTCACAACATAAATTAGTTTGTTTATACAACAAATTTTCACAAAAAAAATTATCACTTTTATTGACAATTTGATCACTTTAAAGAAAAGGAAATAACAACCTACGAAACACCGGGGAAGGAGAGCCGATCCCTGAGGGTATCAAAGATCGATGTAGCCGTTGAATTCTGCTGTAACGTGTTTTTTAGGCGCTCAAGCAACTCTCCGTCTTTAGTCTGTGATGCAGCATCTGCAGCTTCCTTTGCCATTCCTATTCGAGCATAAGCCTGTTTCACATTCAAGTACAGGTGTCATACAATATGTGTGATGGCTAAGTTGGATAACGGGTCAAAATAGGTTCGGGTCTATACATGTACAGGCTGAATTTAGTTAAAACACTTTTAAACACCTTTGTCATATAAAAAGGTAAAGAATATGTCCCTAAAAATGCTTACAAAAACTTCAAAATTGGAATGATGATAATTTTTGACTTAAGCTGATATTGGAGAGTTTATGGTACCACAAACAAGTTTTCAAACACAAACATACCTCTGCTCTTTCTCGAGGATCTGCAAGCTTGGTAATGTACTTCAAGGCTTCACCTTTTTCTTCAGCATCAATGCAAGCCTCCACAAATGGCCTAAAACCTATCGTTGCTCACACCAGAAATGATTATTGATTTACATGTCATCAAAAACTTACAATACCAATGATATTAATTTCATGATGATGAAATCAAGGTTAACTTTTTCTTAAGGTGACATTTCTCCTTTTAAGATATGAAACATGTAGTAAAAAAACATACCAATTGGGGGCCTTTTCTCCTTTGAAAACTTTTCCAAGGCATCCCAGTCCCTAATGGTGGCCAAGGCAAAAACTTTGAGCCAATACCATCGTTTCTCTGAAACCTGATTCAAGATTTAAAAATTACTAACGAATACATTGCAACAAAAAAGAAGAATCAAAACAAACATACATCGTTATCGTTATCATAATATATGTTATGAATATTATGAGCCTCGAAGGGGTACACAAGTAACACAACACCAAATCAATTCAAAGTTCAGAGACGAGATATCTAACCTTGAATTCCGTTTTAACTTTCAGAGCAGCTCGATGATTGCCCAATACTATACATGTCCGAATTGTATCACTAATACTCGAATCAACAAATATAGGCTGCTTTGTACTTACTTCTAGTTCATGCTGTATCCTGCATTAAATATAGATAAATGACACAAAATAAATATTGATCAACTATATATATAAAAAAAGAATCCATGTCTTTCATATAGCATAGGTGGTCATAGCTAGACTTAAAATGCAACCCTGAAAATAAATAAAATGTAAATGAAAGAAGCAATAAATCTCTTTCAAAAATCCTCAAGTTGTAGCATAAAATCATACATCCAGATGTCCATATATGTCTAGTGATCCGTTCACAAATTCGAACAAGGCATCTGTGAATGAATGCACTGAAACTAATAGATAGGAGTAGATGGAAACAATATAATAAAATTGAAGGACCGATATCCTTTTTTCTATTAATATTATCTTCAGAGATAACATTTATTTCTCATTGCTCTTATGGTTAATAACAAATTTGTTTCTCTATGCTGCTTCCTAAATCCTAATTCTCTTCCAGTCTCTTGCTATTTATACTTGAAATCTAGCAAGGATTAAGAGAAGGTTTTCTCAAACGTTACGGATTATCTACCAAGGCCCAACTACCATGAACATTGGGCTCCGATACGATAATAATAGTATTTTGGACTTTGTATTATATTGAGCATAGAGCACAAAGTAAGTCATTGGTCAAGATAATGATAAACCTTAAATGTACACTTAATAATAAAAAAGGCGAAAAAATAGACATAATCATAGTTGTTGACTCGCTACTCGACTCGTTACAAAAACATCATAAATTTTAACTCGTGACTCTACTTGTAAGATTCATAACACAAACACACACACAAACACATAATGGTAGACACCACCAAGTAACAATAACATATCATATAGATTCTAATTCTTTAAAGAAATTTTCTGCAAGTTAACAAAATTCTAAAAATCATAAGTAAATATATTAATTCATAAACGTTATGCTAATAAGATACAATAAACTAAAAAAAATATATGTCGAAATTATTATCTAAAATTTATGAGTTAAAGTTTTGAGATTTGGCATGGATAAGCAAGTGGATGACCCAAGATTAAAAAAAAAAAAAAAAAATCATTTTTAGACTTTGATGTCTCAGTAAGTGACAGGCTTTCCAATTTTCAAAGAAACTCATACCGTAATAATTTTGCATGCTCTTCAGCAGCCTTGGACTCAAAAAGATGCTCCTTTGTTTCAGCAAAAAGATGTTGCGCTTTCTCAATGAGTTTTATGCGCGGACCATGAAGTGGAGATCCTCTACTTGCCATTGGATTCTTTGCTATTTCCCAAGATTCCTTCCACAACAAGAAAGCAACATCCTACAACATCAAATAACACATTGTTAGCCATTAGTAAACAGTGCCGAAATGCATTATATTATATTTATTCATATAATAGGGAGAAAAAAATGAGAAAGAATCGGGTTCAGGATCCAGGCTTACATGAAGCTGACCAGTAGAGAGAAAGAAATCCTTCAAAAATTCATGTGTATAGCATCTACGATAAATAGAGGTATTCAAAATCATATTCAATATAAGGTAAAATGAAAAGAAACCATAAAAAACTTGAGTCACAATTCCTCACCGTGCATAACGTATAAATAAGTCCCGTGCAAGGGGTCTAGCTTGTATCATTCCGAATAACTCCAATGCTGGCCTCTATACAAAGTCAAAAAGCATATAAAGTTTGACCGTTCAGAATTTTACCTTTATTCAGTCAATATCAAACACAAAGTATCATAGGAAAGGGATTTTCCAATACCTTCTGCCATATGTGAAAGAGAACAAGATAAACAAGATCCGTATCACCACTTTCAGTTGCCTTAGTCAGGGCCGTATCTTCTTCTCCTATGCCGAGTAACAAAGGAACCTGGAAAACTCAAGTTAATAATATTCAAACCGTGCAATATTATACACGACATTTACAAGTATTTTTTCGTTAGCGAAATTTTCTATGACAACAAACAGCAGAAATATAGTACCTGCTTTGAGGAAAGAGGTTCATGTTCAACAAGCATAGCAGCTAACTTCCGGCGGCCAGTTTGATCTGCATGAGCAGCAACTGCAGCATACGAAATGCTTCTAGACATCTTTAACTGAAACTCGCAAAATAATGGCAACAAAAATTCAATGAACATTCACATTGATAAGTACATATTTACCAAGTTCAGCTATCCATAAAACTTTGCAAACCTTATCAAGTAAAATTTCAAGGAGAGTTGCGTCAGGAATTGCTGATGACACTGTTAACTTTGAACAAGCCCAATGCATGATAACCACTTCCTGTATAAAACTCAGAATTAAAAATTTCATATATATATATATATATATATATATATATATATATATATATATATAAAATAAAATTTTAATAGTCATTATCATAATGAAGATAAGAGTTACTTGATTCATTCCAAGGTATTCTGATATCCTGAGTGCCAGCAGATGTTGGTGGGCATTAACCAATCGACCAATCAAAACTGATGGTGTAAGCAACTGAGAGTATATAGACTATTAATTTGATGAAATTAACAAAATTAATCCTGTAACTGAATTCTGATGAGGTGGTCAGAAACCTTGTATTGATGTATACTAAGTGGAATGCCAGTCTCCGGGCTGCGTACAGCATTTAAGACCCGCAATGTTTTGCTCATCTCCTGAATGCTCTCACGCTGAAATTGGCTGCCAAAGCCAACTGGATATCACTACCGTAAACAAAATTAGACTTATAACCTATTGTAGAAGTACATAAGGTCAATAGCTAGGAATATATGAGTATGGCTGTCACTTTTAAAGTTAACCTAGGGTAACATTTGATGAGAGCATGTATCCATGTAACATATAAACATATGTTGGCGACTATCCTATCATAACAGATTGGATACTGTTATAAAAATCGTATTAGCAGTTACGGTTTATATATGGAAGTATCATAAACCTAGTTTAGCTCTCCATTCTAGTTGGTATTCCCTGATTTATTGGGGCTGCTACTGATTATTTTGTGGGATATTTACTTCTTTCGTTCTTTATTTTGAAATAGCGGACTTAGGTTTGTATCTATATGCAGAGTTATGTGAGTTAACATATACATATTCCAATATTATAGCATTTATATTCAAATTCTAAAAAATATAGGTATTTTAACTTAATTCTTTTCAACACTAATCACTTGTTACTTCGTATAACTATTTGTCTCGCAGTCAATGTCATGTTATCAATATAATCCCAATATATAAAGTTGCTTCAATATCAAATGGATAAATATATACAAAATCTCGCCATCCATTATGACAACAAAATACTTTCTAGCAATAGTTTAAAACTAACCTACAAAATGCTTGTCCATAGCTTGCAGCCCTAAGAAGTGTCTGTTGTAGAGAAGGATCAAATTCATGACCTGCAGCGTCCACACAGGCTTCTACAGCCTCGGGCAGTGATGCGCGTATCAGTCTCAAATTCTCATCAGCCTAGAATAAGTTGACATTAGAATCCAAAATTTTCAACCCAAGATTTGATAATCAGAGGTAGCATTGCGTAACAAGTTTGATAATTACAAAATTCCATACCTTTGCACTCCGTCGATCAAAATGATCCAATGCATCATACAATAAAGCTGCTGGTTCTGTGCTACCAATCTTAAAGATGGACTCGGTGGAAGCTGGGACCCGTTGTAGAAACTCCATTTTTGTGTTGGACAATATCCTTGCTCCATCACACTCTGGGATTAGGACAATTGGTTCATCATAAAGGTAGCGAACAGGATCTCCATAGGGACCCACCATCAGAAGCATATCTTCCCAATATAGTAACACACTGTCCATTCCACACCAAACAAGTTGCTCTGGAGCAAGAGCAGACTGCACATGTGCAAATTTATGAATAATTAAGACACTGATATCTAGTTTTAACTGATAACCACTTTCAATTCAAAAGACAATAGCAAATATAAACTGTAAACAGACTATGCAGCATTCAAAACGAACCTCGCAAGCGTACTCGAAAATGATGCTTGAGAAATCAGTAGGCATGACAAGTAACTGACCGTCGTGAGTAAACGACGCCAACAATTTCCCGTTACATGAAACGACCATCTTCTGCAAAGGTCCCAACCCTTCACCAACACTCTGAACACCATCTTCTTCCACTAGCAACACATGATCACCAACACCTAACAACACCTCAACGTTTCCAGACATCGTATACTTCGGTTCAATAACCGTCATACACAACGGAAACTCATCAATTCCGGTATCCGCTAACTTACACGCCTTAGGGTTTTTCATATCAGGAATACAAAACAATTCAAACACTTCATTCATACACACAACACCATTCCCCCAAAACACACATTCAACAACACTATGTTCAAAACACTCATGACCTAAGCTAATATTAGGTTCAATTAACTTACAGTGTATATCGTATCGATATACAGTGCCGTCTTGTGTGATGCAAACGAGGATTTGTTCATCGGTCCATGATAATCCGATCAATCGGCCGCCGGAGTTGCGCCAGATGGTTTCGGAGAGTTGACGGCCGGCTGAATTGAAGATGCGAAGTTTACGGAGGGCGGATTCGGCGTACAGTTGAACAATTTTGGAATCGTCACGGATAATGGCGATTGGACCGGAGAATGGGGCGCAGGCGATTTTGTTGCGTGAAAGATCAATGTTTTTCCATTGTAATTGGTAGATTTCAGGTTTACGGTAGTATTTGTCGCCGAGAAGTTGCCATTCGGCGGCAATTGATACGCCGGCCATTTTTATGATTGTGATCGCCGGTGACCTTTATGTATGTATGTACGAGTCGATGTATGTATGATCTATTGGAATTTTTATTTTTAATATAATCTATTAAGACTATTTGCAGCGTTTGGGCGTGAGTTGGGGGCGTGGGTTGCTTTTTGTACATTTTCGATGATTATAACGTGTGGGTTGTTTTTGTGGAGTAGTGGTGTTGTGTGTTTTTGGTATTGGTTGAGAGTATTGTGGTGATGTGTCAAAATATAATTGGGTCAAGTGTTAAAAGAGGATAAAAATATGATTTTTAAAATTAAAAAAAAAACAAAAAGGGGGAAACCACCCCGTTGCTTGATCCGTTGCCTAGCCACGCGCAGACCATCTTCTTGGTCATCCAACGCCACGATATTTAGAAGGGGAGGCGTTGCCCCATGCCACATAGGCGGGGACGCCGTTGCTTGGCAACCGCTACAACAAGTCTAATAGTCCACAGACAAAAAACATATAGTTTAAGGAAATGTCATAAAAGTACTGTACTTTCTGTTTACTTTCCAGTTTTATTCTTACATTTTCTTTCTCCTTTATACATATCCACATACATTAAGGGCATAATAGAACTTAAGTTTCTTATTTTTTTCTATTTATGAAAGTGGACTATTAATTTGGGACATCCCGAAATAGAATACTAGACTATTAATATGAGACGGAGTATGTTATTTCACAAACTTTCTCTCTTTTTTATTGATTTTTTTTTAGTGTTGTAGCCAATGTGAATTAATGAGCTGTGATTTACTTCGACTATTTTAATACGGTTATTTTTGTACTTGAGCAACAACTATAATAAAATTGTTATAATTTAGCAGTATAACTACCTTTAGTGGTCTGGTTCTTGACTGTAGGCTATTGATTATTAGAAGATAAAAGAGAGGGAGAGAGTATATTATAATTTCTGGTACATTTGATTTACATTCATCGATCCTTATTTATACTACTCAAATTCCACTGTACAATTCATTCATGAGATATCAAATAGGATTTGCTTTTTGACTTTATGTACAAATTTGTCGGCCACTTTTTTATGTCTTATAACACTTCCCCTTGGACGATAATTTTATTTTGTTGGAGATCAACTATAAGTTACTGCCTCGTTAAAAACCTTGCTAAAGAAAACCTAGTGGGAAAAAACTTTAGCTAAGGGAAAAAGAATGCAGCATGGAGTTGACTCCCCCTCAAGTAGACATTGCTTCAGTTGTTACATCTTTTGAATATGTCTCATGCCAATGTAATGAACGTGTATTCTGAAAATAGCAGTTGGAAGTGCTTTCGTGAAAAGATCAGCAGAGTTTTTGCTGGACTGCACATATCTCATTTCAATCTGGTTGTCCTTAATGAGATTTTGAGTGTATGAGAAGAATCTAGGAGGTATGTGTTTTGTTCGGTCACTTTTGATATACCCTTCTTTCATCTGTGCTATGCAAGCTGCATTATCTTCATAGATAGTTGTTGGACTTTTAACGCGTTCCAGTCCACAAGAATCAGTAATGAATTGTGTTATTGATCTCAACCAAAAACATTCCCGAGTAGCTTCATGTAATGCAATCACTTCGGCATGATTTGATGATGTTGCAACAAGTGTTTGTTTTTGAGAACGCCATGATATTGCGGTACCTCCATTTAGGAATACATATCCATTTTGAGGTTTAGCTTTATGTGGATCAGATAAATAACCTGCATCTGCATAACCAACCAAATCTTGTTTTGATTCGTTAGAATAAAATAATCCTAAATCAGTAGTTCCTCGAATGTATCGAAATACGTGTTTGATCCCATTCCAGTGTCTTTTGGTAGGAGTTGAGCTGAACCTTGCCAACAAATTAACTGCAAAAGAAATGTCAGGTCTTGTACAATTTGTAAGATACATAAGAGCTCCAATTGCACTAAGATATGGTACTTCTGGTCCCAGGATATCTTCATGGTCTTCACAGGGACGAAATGGATCAGTGTCAACATTAAGTGATCTAACAACCATAGGAGTACTTAATGGTTTTGCCTTGTCCATATTAAAACGTTTTAAAATCTTTTCAGTATATGTTGTTTGATGTACAAGTAAACCATTAGGCATATGTTCAATTTGTAAACCAAGGCAATACTTGGTTTTTTCGAGATCTTTCATTTCAAATTCTTTCTTTAGAAGTTGAATGGCTTCATGGATCTCTTTATTTGTACCTATGATATTAAGATCATCAACATAAACAGCTATGATCACATATCCGGATGTTGTTTTCTTAATGAAAACACATGGGCAAATAAGATTATTAGTATACCCTTTGCTTATCAAGTAATCACTTAATCGTTTATACCACATGCGACCCGATTGTTTCAACCCATATAAAAACCTTTGTAACTTGATTGAGTACATTTTTTTAGGTTTTGCATTGGTTGCTTCTGATACCTTAAATCCTTCAGGTATCTTCATATATATATCACTATCAAGTGATCCATAAAGATAAGCAGTCACAACATCCATAAGATGCATTTCTAAATTTTTAGAAACTGCCAGGCTGATTAAGTATCTAAAAGTAATTGCATCCATAACAGGAGAATAAGTTTCCTCATAATCAATTCCTGGTCTTTGAGAAAAACCTTGAGCTACAAGTCTAGCTTTATACCTTGTAACTTCATTTTTCTCATTTCTTTTTCGCACAAGAACCCATCTATATCCCACAGGTTTCACATCTTTAGGTGTGAGAATGATAGATCCGAAAACTTTTCTTTTATTGAGCGATTCAAATTCGGCTCGTATTGCTCCTTTCCAATGATCCCAATCATGTCTATTTTGACATTCCATGACAGATTTTGGTTCTGGATCATCATCATCATTCATGATGTCATATGCAACATTATATGAAAATATCTCATCAAGATTTTTCATTTCATTTCGGTTCCATAATATTTTTGAATGTGCATAATTGATTGAAAATTCCGTATTGACATCATCAATCTCCTCTGTAGAAGGAGTATTGATTTGTAGTTCTTCTTGAACACTTTCTTTTACCTTATTATCAGCTGATTTTCTTTTTCGAGGATTTTTATCTTTTGAACCAATTGGTCTCCCACATTTTTGGCGTGGCAAAGACTCAAGAATGACATTATTGTCAGTTTTTGGAATTTCAATTCGAGCTGAAGCATTTGCTGCTGGTATATATGATTTAGTCACTCTTTTTGTATCTGTAAATGCATCCGGCAATTTATTCGCAAGTTCTTGCATATGCATTATTTTTTGAACTTCGGTCTCGCATTCTTTTGTGCGAGGATCAAGATACATTAATTGAGGTTCACACCATGAAACATCATTTTCTTTATTTTTTATTTCTCCCCCTATTCTAGGGAATAATGTTTCATTAAAGTGACAATAAGCAAAACGTGCTATAAAAACATCACCCGTCATGGGTTCAATATATCTTATTATTGAAGATGTTTCACATCCAACATATATTCCCATCCTTCTTTGAGGACCCATTTTAGTGCGTTGTGGTGGTGCGATAGGGACATAAACCGCACAACCAAATGTTCTAAGGTGGGAAATATTTGGCTGATGGCCAAAAGCAAGTTGCAAGGGAGAATATGTATGACTTGCACTTGGTCTAATGCGAATCAATGATGCAGCATGCAAAATTGCATGGCCCCATACAGATACTGGGAGTTTTGTCCGCATTATCAATGGTCTAGCTATTAGCTGCAATCGTTTAATTAATGATTCAGCTAAACCATTTTGTGTATGCACATGGGCAACGGGATGTTCAACAATAATCCCAATAGACATGCAAAAGTTATTAAATGCTAGAGACGTAAACTCACCGGCATTATCTAGTCTCACCCTTTTAATAGTATAATCAGGGAAATGTGCTCTCAATTTAATAATTTGAGCAAGAAATTTTGCAAATGCCATATTTCGACTTGATAATAGACAAACATGAGACCATCTACTAGATGCGTCTATTAGAACCATAAAATATCTAAATGGTCCACATGGTGGATGAATTGGTCCACATATATCACCTTGAATTCTTTCAAGAAACATTGGTGATTCTTTTTCAACCTTAAGAGGTGATGGTCTTATTATCAACTTTCCAAGTGAGCATGATGTACATGGGATAAGTGCATCATGAGGGATCCTTTGATCCGCCAATGGATGTCCATGTGTATTTTGTATTATTCGTTTCATCATTGTTGATCCTGGGTGGCCTAATCTCTCATGCCACAAACTGATCATTACAGGATCACATGATTTTTCTTTAACTACCCCATTTACTTCAGGTACATTTATATGTGTATAATGTAAACCAGAATGAAGTCTTGGTAGTTTTTCAATTACACGATTCTTATCAGTGATACTTAAATATTTTTCATTTTCTGTTATCACTGACTAATAATCATATCCATTTTGGTATATGTCAGAGAAACTTAACAAATTTCTCTTTGACATGGGAGAAAATAAGGCATTATTTATCATAAAATTTGTACCATTTGGTAACACAAATTTTGCCTTTCCCATTCCTTTTATTAAGTCCACAGGATCTGATATAGTATGTATAGTTCCTTCCGTTGCTTTCAAGTCTGTGAAATATTTTTTAAATTTGAGTATGGTGTGAGTAGTACCACTGTCTGCAATACAAATATCTCCACCATTTGACTGATTTCTTACTCCGACAGTATACATCGTGAACTTCAAAAAAAAAAATGAGAAACAAATAATGAGTACATAATTCATCAATATATTACATTCAAAACATGTTACAAACGATAGCACATAATAAGGAAATATGTAGTAAACTAGATATGGTGTAGATTGAAAATCTACAACCATTTATTTAACGAGAACATATAATAGGATATCTATATATATAGATATTAGAAATTTATTCATTAAAGTAGTCACAAGTTGGTTCAGTGATTTTTGTATCAAGCTCATCCACAAGATTTGCTTCTTTTCCTTTTCCCTTTAGGGATTCTTGATACCGATTAACAGAATGTTGATTTGTTCGGCAGTTTTTAGACCAGTGGCCAATTTTACCACATCGGTAACAAAAATCTTCAACATTCTTTGAAGAGCCTTCTTCAACATTGTGATTTGTGGGATTGTATGGTGTTTGGATTTTATAATTTTGTGGATTATTATTTCTTTGTCCACGACCACCACGACCACCACCACGACCATTACCATAAGGGTGATTTCGAACATAATTATGATTTTTATTATTGTTATGGTAATTTCCATGATGATGGTTTTGGCCAATATGGCTACGACCTTGTCCACGCCCTCGTCCGTGTGCATTTCTTCTTTTATTATTATTATTGTTAATAACATTAGCTTCAGGAAATGCTAGCGCACCGGTAGGACGAGATTCTTGATTTTTCATCAGTAATTCTTTATTAACTTCTGCAACTAAGAGATAAGTTTGAAGTTTGGAAAAAGTTTTATAATTCTGCAATCTTAAATTTTCTTGCACAGTTATATTTGCAGAATGCATTGTGGAGAAAGTTTTCTCCATCATATCAGCATCACTTATTTCTTGACCACAGAATTGAAGCTTTGAACGGATCTTGAACATGGCCGAGCTGTATTCACTTACCCTTTTGAAATCTTGGAACCTTAGATTTCTCCATTCTTCCCTCGCAGCTGGGAGTAATATTTCCTTTTGATTATCGAATCTACTCTTGATACTTTCCCATAAAACATGTGGATCTTTGATAGTGAGAAACATATGTTTTAAGGTGGTATCAATATGTTTGCGAATAAAAGCAATTGATTTTAATTTATCTTGATCGGAACAAGTATTGTTTTCTTTTAAAGTTTCTAGAATACCCAATGATCCAAGATTTATTTCTACGTCCATAACCCATGATGTGTAGTTTGTTCCCGATACGTCTAAGGCATCAAACTCAAGCTTTGATAAGTTTGACATTTTCTATTTTCAGAAAGATGAACAACATAAATCATAATCATAATCAATTTTTTTCATAGACAAATAACAACATGAAATTAGAATTAGTTTAGATTCATAAGTAGCAAACAAAGGAATAATGGTATGATTACAAATAATAAAATCATAAGGGAAGGATAAAATATAGGTTCATCTAGTGGTGTACAAGCAACAAGGATGATAGCTATTATGACCAATACAGTAGGAAAAATCATCCTTGAGTTAATCATCTTTTTTTAAAAAAAAATTGAGAGTAGTAATTTGAGAAAATGAAGATTGATTTGTGAAAATGTGAAAACGGTGATGTTTAATTTATATTTGAAAAATATAGTTGTTGTAACGTCGTCAGTTGACGTTAACAATCGTTATGTATATATGACCGTTGTAACGTCGTTAGTTGACGTTAACGAATAAAGTCACTATATCAAAACGCGTATGAGTAATATAAAGGACAAGATTTTTTTTTATATCATACGTAAAGAAAAAAAAAACAAAAGACAAAATCTTTCAAAAAGATACGGAGTATATATATGAGATCAATTTATCAACTTGTTGATTTTGAAAATCTTATGTATTTAAAAAGTCGTATTTTTTAAATACTTTAGGGGTATGTTATGTAACTTATAATTAATAATTTTTATCATGTCACTTTCATGCGAATAGTAAATTAATTAATTTCGTTTCATTTACTATTCATATGAATAGTAAATGAATTAATTTCGATTTACTATTTTGTTACTTGAGTAATATATATACATCATATATATATTTTATTTGACGTCTCGGTGTATATGTGTGTGACCCCGAAGGCTCAAATAAAAATAAACATTAGTATGCATGAAATAAATAATGATTAATTGCATAAGTAATCATAAATGTTAGATAACATAAATATAAATGTTAGTGAAGTTAATAAGAGTTAGATTACAGAAATATAATTCAGGCGGTATAACCGACCATATATAACATAAATATAAATGTTAGTGAACATAACTGTAAATGTTAGTATACATAAATAAATGTTAGATAACATAAATGTAAATGTTAGTATACATAAATAAATGTTAGATAACATAAATGTAAATTAGGCGACAGTGTCGACCATATATCATTTAGGTGGTATAACCGACCATATATTAGTTAGGTGGCAGGGCCAACCATATTTAGTATAAATGTTGAGATAATCGTGCTGATAACGTGTTATAATTTAGCAGTATAACTACCTTTAGTGGTCTGGTTCTTGACTGTAGGCTATTGATTATTAGAAGATAAAAGAGAGGGAGAGAGTATATTATAATTTCTGGTACATTTGATTTACATTCATCGATCCTTATTTATACTACTCAAATTCTACTGTACAATGCCAATGAGGCCTTGCTTCATTGGTATCCATGTTTCATGGATTCGAGAGTGACCCAGGTTCGAGTCTAACAACTAACAACTAACCTTGCCTTTCAAAAAAAAAAAAAAAAAAAAAAAAAAAAAAAAATTCTACTGTACAATTCATTCATGAGATATCAAATAGGATTTGCTTTTTGACTTTATGTACAAATTTGTCGGCCACTTTTTTATGTCTTATAACAAAAATCATTTTTTTATATATTATTTGCTAGCTTTCTACTTTATATGTTTGATGTAATACTTTAACAAACATTAATAACACTATAATTTTGATATGAATAATAAATCTGAGGCTTTTACATATTCGACTTATTGTAAATGCATTTTAATTTTGTAAAGTTGTTCGATTAGTGAATGTAAGTTCACAACTAGACCATTTTTCATGTGCAACTAATATGAGATCTCATATTTGTTTTTTTTTTTTTTTTTTCCCTGTTTATGATTTATAGTAAGGTAAAGCTTTTCATGATTGTAAATTTGTAATGATATTGTATATGCTTAAGTTCACCAGGGCTACTCGAATATGTGAACTAAAAGTTATATTAAAGTTTGATAGTACATCAAATTTGGTTTCCACATAAATGTTTGCACCAAACATTTACACCTAATCTATTTCTACTACAATATTATTCGTAAACAAATACAGTAGTTTTTATTACCACTAGCCACTAGGTAAAAAGTATATGATTGCATAAATAGATCGTGTATGTACTTATTTGTGTAATATGTTGATGCGACTCGACTACTAGTGACGCTTTTGTAAGATGGGCTGGTTGACCCAGAAAATGCTTAAGGCTTTTTTATTGGCCCATCACAGAAAAAGAAAAGAAAGAAAGAAAAAACTACGAGTACTACAATGGTTGAACTAACTAACAATTACATATCATGTTACGTCGGAGCATATCAATACAAAGTAACAAACTTTTGAAGAAAAATCATTTTTTCAAAACTGGAAGAGGTTTTATTAATAAGGCAAAAGCATAAGTCCACTAGAACGGAACTAGAAATTTATACACAAAAGATAGTTCCAACCGTATAAACAAGAATAACACCTCAACTTAAACACTCCCTACTCAAGTTATGAATTTTGCAGGGTCTTCTTTGCATTCATCAAAGCCAATGTGCATATTTTTTGAACGATGAGTGAGCTAAAAGTTAAATAAAACTCGAACCCGATCCAAGATATCTTCCTTTAGAATTGACTCTCTTTTATCCATCGGGCTATGCGCCTATGCGTTAACTTATTCCACCAATATCAAATCCTCCAAAGAAGAACGTATCTCACAGCAAGGCATATTTCATTACTCCTCGATGATCCAGTTTGGAAATTCGATGTGCTAATAGCGTTTGAAATCCTTACAGAAATTGAGCACGATATCTTCCGCCATGATAAGAGCAAGTTTTGTGATTAGCCACACTTCGCTGCGGCCGAAGCGCGGTTAAACAATTAAGAGTTGTTTTTTAGTTTTGTTAGTGATGTGTTTCATAAGCTACATAATTTAGATAGTTTTGTTAATTGATAATAAAATAAAATTTGGGTATACATAAAAAACAAAAACATTTGTAAAGAAATGGAGAAAATAAAAAACTATACAAATTTTTTTTAAAAAGGAGGCCAAATTCATAAAGAAAGAATATTGAGAGGACGAAACTGAAATATTTTTATAAAAGAGGGGACATAGCTGAAAAAAATAGTATTCTCGGAGATAGAACCTTCAATCTTTTTTTTTTTTTTTTTTTTTTTTTTGTGTCAAAAAAGCTTATATTATATAAAGAGAATCCATTCATCAAAAAGATGAAGTAAACAAGAGTTCGGAGCCAAAAGGCTCAATACAAAATAAAACTTGTGCAAGATGAATTTGACCTTGTCTGTCTAACTGAACCAAAAACAAACAAGCAAACATCATTATAACTTAACTGCTTCTAAACCTTCAACCATCTAGTTACCGGTGAAGACACCAAATTAATGCTCCAACATTAATTTTTATTTTATGTAAGCTATTATTAATTTAACAACCTAAAACCTCTATATCTAAAAAAAAAAAAAAAAAAAAAAAGTCGTGACTAGCAATCGAGCTAAGCCACGTAGGAAAGATAACTGCTAACCTACCACTTGAGCAACATAACCTTTAGGCAATTATATGTCATTTTTTCTTTTAATCACTAAATAAATCGGTTTTTTTCTTTTAAAAATCAAAAGCCGTTGCCAAGAATCAAACATGGACCACGTGAGGAAGAACATCGCTAACCTACCGTCGGAGCAACATTACCCTTTGTCTAATTACATGCCATTTTTTCTTTTAAGCATTAAATAGATCAATTTTTAGATTAAAAAAAAAAAAAAAAACTTTAAGTGATGATGCTACAGTAATCAATTTCACTTCTCTAATTGAATATATATAGTAATTGTCTCCAAATTGGTATCATGATCCTCCAAGTTGTAAAGATATGATCAGGGCTTCATATGTCACTTGGCAAAAAGGAAACAACTTCGATTCAATAGCTATACCCCCGATTCGCCAAATTTTGTAATGTTGGACTACCGTTATGGAGTAATCGTCGCCGATCATATTAACATCAAGACTTTTAAGGTAAATTATTACTAGTAAAGTTGTATAAACGTATGCTTTAACTATTCATGTATGTAATTGTATAAAAAATGATTAACGCATAAGAACTTGAGAACTTTTTTAGGGCAAATGTCCTGAAAGGTAACATAAGTTACACAATTTAACAATATACTAGTTAAAGACCCGCGAATTCGCGAGTTTTAATTAAAAAGTCGTTAATATATAACAACAAACAAAAAACTGTTTGTAGATTCAAATGTTGCATATGAAATAAAGTGAAAGGACATAAAAACAAAATTTTCAAGTAACAAAAAGTAATTGTTCGGTCTTGAATAAAATTGTCTGAAAGTATGAATATTAAACAATTGGTGGAAAAGAATGTAATTAAACACAATCTTAGATGTAAATCAAGATTATTATAAACTTAATAACGATCGACGGCTTAAATAAAAAATACTCACCCGCGAATCAAGATTATGCATGAATCATCTGTTCTTAAAACCCGCGAATTCGCGAGATTTTTTAATGGTCAAAACAAATTTTGTTTGTCCTACAATAGTATTTTATACCGTATTTGTTAAGTTGAATTGAGTTTGCAATAATGTGTTGATGGAAAATCGTGTGTACTTTTACCAAAACAGATTAACTGTAACGACCCGGAAATTTCCGACCAAATTTAAACTCTAATCTCTATATGGTTCCGACACGATAAGCAAAAACCCTAAAGTTGACCCGCATTTTTTTTCGATCGTTCTATACTTATAAGATTAATATTTACATAAATTAAAACTTACCAACATGATAAGTAATCCAAATTGTCGAGATTTATATTTCCGAAAAGAGTTTTACACAACGTTTGACCGTCTAGTTTGACCGACGATATCACGAACTATACAATATATGATAATTATACGTTTGCTTATATATATGTATATATACATATTTAACATGATTAATGAATGTTTTAATATCTCATTTTGTATTAATAACAATAAGTTACAAGTATATTTTGAAACTACTAACTTAAGTTTTCAAAACGATAACTATACGTAACGTTATTTGACATAAATACTTAAGACTTATAATGTTATACATATATTGTATAAGTAATGTATTTAATCACTTTTAAAGACTTAAATACATAAAACCATATAAGTGTATTCACAAAAGATAGCTATATTTGAATCCTCATTCCATTTTTCACAAAATTTCTATACGTATATTTAGAGTATTTGTACTCGTATCATACCTAGCTCCTATACGTATTTACTAATAGTAAATACACATCAAAATCACCACCTAACCAGCCATTATTCATGCCCTTAGAGCTAGGTAATTACTTTTGAATCATTGCAAGACTAATTACAAAAATACAAACTAGAATTTTGTCATGTTATCCTTAAAGATCACATTTTTAGGAGTATATATGTATCATCATTTTTGATTCATTTTTACTTCAATCTCTTAACTAAAAACACACACTCTTTCTTACTCTCTAAACTCCATAACAACCCAGCAAAATTCCATAAAGATCTAGCTTCAAAAACCTTACTTAAACACCATAAGAAAACCATACAAAAATACTTCAAGAAAACCCTCCAAGAACACCAACTTACTTCCAATCTTTCATCCACTTCCATCACCCTTTTGATTCTAGCTTCTTACTCCTCTTTTACAGCAAACTTATCCAAGGAACTTGAGGTAGAATCTATGTTCATAACCTTGTTCGATTCATATATATATAGCTATCTTATTTTGTGGTACAAAAGTTTAACAACAAGAACATAGTTTGAATGTTTTCAAACTTGTTTGCAAACTAAATAGATCCTTCTAACTTAACTTTTAAAATACTTCAAGACCTGTAATATAACTTATGTATATGCTAATTTAACAAGGTAAAACTTGGTCTTTCAAAGTATATGTATTTTTAGAAAAATGGTCATTAAATGATTTTGTTGTAGCAAAAATGTTTAACTTCATATGTTTCACTAAAGTCTCACCTATGCCGTATGATTTTGAATACAAACCAAGGTATTTACAGTTCATAGTCTTAAAGAAGAACTCGATCCAAGAAGATGGCAATTTGAATCAACGAAAACGGATTTGTAACGAAGAAACTATGACCGAAACAAAATTGGTTATCCTAGATCATTTCAACTACGGGATCAATTGGAAAAAAATGATATAAATCACATATTTCTAAGATAACATGATATTTTATATATATGTACTTATAATTCAATTTCATATGGTTCAGGATCACCCGTAAACAATACGAGAAGATTAATCATAAGATCCCGTGTTTGTACGCAACACGTCATTTGACAACACCGGTACTTTATGTACGCAACACGTCATTTGACAACACCGGTACCATGGGTCAAGATTAATCTCGACCAATACATATACGATGGGGTTTTTTTTATTTCGTTGGGGGTTTTGTTTATTGCGGGTATATTAAACATCTAAAAATGAACCATTAAAATTGAATTACTAACAACGAGCTGCTAACTACAGACTAAGGAATTATTCAAAGTATTAAAAGTATAACAAGTATATATATGTGACGTTTGTTTAAAAAGAAAAGGTATTGATATATTATATATGGATAGGTTCGTGATATCAACCGGAGACCAAGTCAAATTATATATATCTTCAAGACGAAAGTGAGTATATAGTCCCACTTTTAAACTCTAAGTATTTCGGGATGAGAATACATGTATTTTATGTTTTACGTTATGGACACAAGTAACTGAAAAATATATTCTACGTTGAGTTGTACCACTGGCATACTTCCCTATAGCTTGGTAACTATTATTTACAGCGGTATTGTAAACGCGAATCCTGTTGATAGATCTATCGGGCCTGACAACCCCAACCGGACTG
This sequence comes from Rutidosis leptorrhynchoides, assembly GCF_046630445.1. Taxonomy (NCBI): domain Eukaryota; kingdom Viridiplantae; phylum Streptophyta; class Magnoliopsida; order Asterales; family Asteraceae; genus Rutidosis; species Rutidosis leptorrhynchoides. Next base: position 42,497,735 of record NC_092336.1, read on the forward strand.
GACGACCAGTATTCAACGGTTGCACAGTACTTCGTTTCGTGACTACACTTGGTACAGTGTAGTAAGATTTCATATTAAAGGGAATATGCGACGTGATTAATTGTTAAGTATGGTTACCAAGTGCTCAACCACTTAGAATATTTTTATTAAAATGTTTATATATGAAATCTTGTGGTCTATATTTATATCGCTGTCGACATTAAACCTATATCTCACCAACTTTATGTTGACATTTTAAAGCATGTTATTCTCAGGTATGAATTAAGTCTTCCGCTGTGCATTATCTCGTACTAAGGATACTACTTGAGGCCATTAAGGACTTATATCATAAGGCGTTGCATTCGAGTCATTGAAGTTCATAGAGACTATTATTAAGTAAATGGCGGTTTAGGTCATTTGAATATTATGAAATGTCAGGCGAATATGTCAATTATGGATGTAACTATAGATTGTCTTTTAAGAATAAATGCAACGTTTGTAAGATGTATCATATAGAGGGCAAGTACCTCGCAATGTTATCAACTATTGTAATTCGTTTGTAATCAATATGGACAACGTCCGGATGATTAGTTTCGGATCCTTTCAGTTGGTATCAGAGCGTTGGTCTTAGCGAACCAGGCCTTGCATTAGTGTGTCTAACTAGTAGTTGTTAGGATACATTAAGTGAGTCTGGACTTTGACCGTGTCTGCCTGTCAAAAGTTTTGCTTATCAATCCTAGTCGGAAATCATCTGCTTATCATTCTTAGGGAACTGCCTGCTTATCATTCTTAAGTCTAGACACGTCTTACTGCATTTAGTGCATCGATAGTGTATAGACAAAATTCATATCCTAGCGTATCTGTTACGATAGACATTGCCTGACGTATTTCAAAGATTCTCCGTAATTCATGGGATTTTGATATTATATATACATATGTAAATTATGTATTGAAGAGTACCAAACCCAACTCCTATAATCTATTCCAAACCAAAAATTCATTTCTCCGACCATACAAGATGGATTCTTCATCCAGCTCAAATTCCTCCGACTTCGATAGCTTCGCCGATATGGATTTCCATTCGAGCTCCGAGAACAGCGTTACCGGAATGGATCAACCAATTTCCCATCATCTATTCTGGATAAATTGGGGATGGGTTCGTAATATACTAAATTTCTGGAGGCAAGAAGAAGGTGATCCATTCCATCCACCAAATTGTCCTCTTAACGATGAACCTGAAGCACTTACCGGCGAACCTATTCGAAACACCATTTTCTCGCTCATTTCTAGAGTATCTCGTCATGATTACATACTATCCCATATTTCAAATCTTGTTCATTCGCTCGTTCCAACCGTCAATCATCCCGGTATAATAGAAGAAGTCAACGAACTCCGTGCTTGGGTAGTGGTTTTGGAGAATATGGTGCGAAGGTTACAAACACCAACAGCAGCACCAGCAGCATAATCCGTACTACCATCGTCAACGCCGACAGTACCTTTATCACCCCAATCACAACCGCGCCTTAAATCTCAACATCACAATCTGTATCTCGAATATCAACATCACACGACTCAATATCTGTACTTCGAGTATGATCTTCGTTCTATATATCGTTCTACATCGATTATCTTCGCTTTACGTATCGTATGACGATTATGTAATTTCTAAAGTCTTAGAGATTATGTAATCTAGAATTAACGATAAATCAAATGAGTTTAATATCTTATTGACTCATTAAATCTATGATTATCTCTGAAGAAAATATATATGCAAGTATATTTTCATAAAGACAGTAATTAAAAATTCCTTCGTACAAACTATTAATGATGAAAATATTTTAACGGGTGGGTAGTACCCGAGGAATATTTAGAATTCACATTAATAAGTTATATTGTACATTCTTGAATCTGATTCAACGGTTATCTATTATCTTACTTACAACCACCGATATTCGTATCCGCTTACCTCAGAATAACCATTTTCAATCAAATTTCATATTCGGATTTTGACCTACCAGAATCCAACAAGTGGCATAAAGAAGAAAACATTGGACAAAATAAAAAAAAATTGTTAGAAACACACGATTTAACCAATTAAAAATCTATTAAGAATTCCACGCTAACTGTTCCGGCTAACTCTGGACAATTAAAATGAATTAAAATATTGATTGTAACATATGAAGCTAAACAATTCTTCAAGCTCGCCACTTGATTTTATCTTAAACCTCATTCGTAATTTGACGATTACAATTCGCATTCAAATCCTTTCATGATTCCTGAAAACACCTCGACCGAGAAGTTGAACCCGCCGCACCTCGCCTACGGAATGAAGATTTATACATACAGTTATACACCTGAAGAACTCTCGAACCCAAATTCATAATTTAACACATAACGTATTGAATCCTTTGCCATTTATTAGCAAGAACAACCCTACAATTCCTTTTCAAGAAGCTAATTTTGTCACAGCTCCACTTCGACTTTTCAGTGAGATTATTTCTATTATAATCATGATATTTATACCTTGTCCTTTCGCCGTCATTACCGGAAAACCTTTTATATCCCTCGACAACATCAACAGGTGCACCAGCAGATCGTTATCCTTTTGGCAAAATCAACAATCAGTATTTTGAAAATCTCGCGGAACTTCTTCCATCATATCTATAATGTCTATCCCTAAGAATTTCATAATCTGAACGTGAAGTTTCTGAAAAACACCCGGGACTATGAAATAGTTCTTGAAATGCTAACGAAGCAGCAAAAACTGTAAACGACTTTAACGGTCAAAAGTTTGATGACAAAGAATAGTAAGGTGGTAAAGCTGAAAAAAAAAAAGTTTGGAACTAGAAAACGGATGAAGCAAAGTATGAAAGAGGCTGTGGATAAATCACAGGGACTGAACCTGCTCTCAAAGAATACAAACGATTCCGTACCTGCTGAAACCGTCAGTAAGAACCCTACTCTTTATTCAAAACCTTGCCCGGATGATATTTTTCATCATCATCTTATCTTAGATATTATAAGATATCTTCATATCATTCGTTATACATATTTTTCATATTTCTGGAGATATTTTTACAACTATTCCTATCTGCGATCATTTATCTCTCCGTAACATCTGCGTTACAATATAAAAGAAACTGTGTTAATTTCTAAATTCGGAAACCTCCGGGATTAAAATATAAATGATTTGAAGTAGTGTTGTGTAACAACCCGCACTTTTTCGATCGTACTATACTTATAAGATTAATATTTACATAAATTAAACCTTGCCAACATGATAAGCAATCCAAATTGTCGAGACTTATATTTCCGAAAAGAGTTTTACACAACGTTTGACCGTCTAGTTTGACCGATGATATCACGAACTATACAATATATGATAATTATACGTTTGTGTATATAAATGTATATATACATATTTAACATGATTAATAAATGTTTTAATATCTCATTTTGTATTAATAACAACAAGTTATATGTGTATTTTGAAACTACTAACTTAAGTTTTCAAAACGATAACTATACGTAACGTTATTTGACATAAATACTTAAGACATATAATGTTTATACATATATTGTATAAGTAATGTATTTAATCACTTTTAAAGACTTAAATACATAAAACCATATAAGTATATTCACAAAAGATAGCTATATTTGAATCCTCATTCCATTTTTCACAAAATTTCTATACGTATATTTAGAGTATTTGTACTCGTATCATACCTAGCTCCTATACGTATTTACTAATAGTAAATACACATCAAAATCACCACCTAACCAGCCATTATTCATGCCCTTAGAGCTAGGTAATTACTTTTGAATCATTGCAAGACTAATTACAAAAATACAAACTAGAATTTTGTCATGTTATCCTTAAAGATCACATTTTTAGGAGTATATATGTATCATCATTTTTGATTCATTTTTACTTCAATCTCTTAACTAAAAACACACACTCTTTCTTACTCTCTAAACTCCATAACAATCCAGCAAAGTTCCATAAAGATCTAGCTTCAAAAACCATACTAAAACACCATAAGAAAACCATACAAAAACACTTCAAGAAAACCTTCCAAGAACACCAACTTACTACCAATCTTTCATCCACTTCTATCACCCTTTTGATTCTAGCTTCTTACTCCTCTTTTACAGCAAACTTATCCAAGGAACTTGAGGTAGAATCTATGTTCATAACCTTATTCGATTCATATATATATATAGCTATCTTATTTTGTGGTACAAAAGTTTAACAACAAGAACATAGTTTGAATGTTTTCAAACTTGTTTGCAAACTAAATAGATCCTTCTAACTTAACTTTTAAAATACTTCAAGACATGTAATATAACTTATTTATATGTTAATTTAACAAGGTAAAACTTGGTTTTTCAAAGTATAAGTATTTTTGGAAAAATGGTCATTAAATGATTTTGTTGTAACAAAAATGTTTAACTTCATATGTTTCACCAAACTTTCACCTATGCCGTATGATTTTGAATACAAACCAAGGTATTTACAGTTCATAGTCTTAAAGAAGAACTCGATCCAAGAAGATGGCAATTTGAATCAACGAAAACGGACTTGTAACGAAGAAACTATGACCGAAACAAAATTGGCTATCCTAGACATTTTCAACTTCGGGATTCATTGGAAAAATTTACATAAAATCACATACTTCCAAGATAACATGATATTTTATATATATGTACTCATAATTCAATTTCATATGGTTCAGGATCACCCGTAAGCAACACGAGAAGATTAATCATAAGATCCCATGTTTGTACGCAACACGTCATTTGACAACACCGGTACTTTATGTACGCAACACGTCATTTGACAACACCGGTACCATGGGTCAAGATTAATCTCGACCAATACATATACGATGGGGTTTTATTTATTTCGTTGGGGGTTTTATTTATTTCATTGCGGGTATATTAAACATCTAAAAATGAACCATTAAAATTGAATTACTAACAACGAACTGCTAACTACGGACTAAGGAAATATTCAAAATATTAAAAAGTATAACAAGTATATATATATATAACGTTTGTTTTAAAATGAAAACATATTGATATATTATATATGGATAGGTTCGTGATATCAACCGGAAGACCGAGTCAAAATATATATATCATCAAGACAAGAGTGAGTATATAGTCCCACTTTTAAACTCTAAATATTTCGGGATGAGAATACATGTATTTTATGTTTTACGATATGGACACAAGTAACTGAAAAATATGTTCTACGTTGAGTTGTACCACTGGCATACTTCCCTGTAGCTTGGTAACTAATATTTACAGCGGTATTGTAAACGCGAATCCTGTTGATAGATCTATCGGGCCTGACAACCCCAACCGGACTGGACGACCAGTATTCAACGGTTGCACAGTACTTCGTTTTGTGACTACACTTGGTACGGTGTAGTAAGATTTCATATTAAAGGGAATATGCGACGTGAAAATGTTAAGTATGGTTATCAAGTGCTCAACCACTTAGAATATTTTTATTGAAATATTTATATACGAAATCTTGTGGTCTATATATATATATTGCTGCGCACTAAACCTATATCTCACCAACTTTATGTTGACGTTTTTAAACATGTTTATTCTCAGGTGATAATTAAAGCTTCCGCTGCATTATGTTGAATCTAAGCAGGATCATGCGTACTCATATTTGTGTCAAAAATAAAACTGCATATCCGAGGACGTGTGTTGTAAAATATGCTAGAAATCGTGTTGTTATCATTATGTGTAAAGTTTGTAAGTCGAAGATTATCGCTAAACGATAATCATCTTTTTATTGTCTAAAGTTTGTAACAAAAATAATGGTTATGGTTTGTAATGTATAATATATACAGTTTCTCTTTTAAAAATGTCGCATATAGAGGTCAATACCTCGCAATGAAATCATACGTTATCTAACACGTTCTTATGGTTAAGGACGGGTTATGACATGTGGTATCAGAGCGTTGGTCTTAGCGAACCAGGTCTGCATTAGTGTGTCTAACCGAGAAGCCGTTAGGATACATTAGTAAGTCTGGACTTTGACCGGGTCTGATTTAAAAAAAAAAAAACCATTGCTTATCACTGTTGGTTAAAATTTATATGTAAATATTATATAAGTACTAATGGGTTAGTTGTTGTGTGATAGATGTCGAGCTCAAAAATTGTTATCACAATCAACGACTCCGAATCAGAATCTTCAGATGGCGTTCCAGTCATTAACCTGTCCGATGACGAAAATGATATCCTTGGGGAAGACTCACAATTTCCGGATGAACCAACTATAGAAATATCGGAAAGTGAACCCGAGGAGGAAAGTGAACCCGAGGAGGAAAGTGAACCCGAGGAGGAAAGTGAACCCGAGGAGGAAAATGAACCCGAGGAGGAAAGTGAACCCGAGGAAGAAATACAGGAAATTACAAAAGACGAGTTCGAACTAGGAAAGAAACGAAAGGCTAATGAATTAGAAAATCCAAATCCCGAGTTTAATAAGAATGATGTGGCACCAATTCCACTCAACACTACCACCCCTATCCCCGCTATTCCTATTCGTTCTGTCCCGGCATCCAGTTCTTCAGTCCCACAGCCAAAATATAGGCAGACAGTTAGGATAAGTGTTAAGCAAATCTTTGTGTCTAAACGTCCTAGAAAATAGATCAAACGATGCGCTGCTGTGTCAAACCATGGAACCGAATAATGTTTTGTATAATATTAATAGTGTGGTTTGCTTAATGTTCGATGTAAGATAAGCATATGTAAAATATTGAAGTATGAAATGCAATAATTTTCCATGGTTAAGTATTATTTAGATTGTAGTAATTGATTCTGTACTAAGCTATTAAGTATGAACATTAACGGGTAGGTACTACCCAAGATATAATTATAAAACGCTAATAAGAAGAAAAGGCTTTTATAATAATACCTAGTTCATATTATTAATAAGCTATAATGTACTATAAATACACACTACATCTATAATAATCCATGTGAATAATTATTTTCTTTCATTAGGAAATGGCGCGATTGAATCGAATGACGGAACAAGAACTCGAGGAACTCATCAACCAGCGAGTGAACGACAGAATGTTATGGGTTGAGGCTGCAAGAGCTGCTGCAGTTAATCCAAATCCTCGTGTAGGATGCTCCTACAAGACGTTCCAAGCTTGCAAGCCATCATCATTCAGTGGAACGGAAGGACCTATCGGTTTAACCCGATGGATAGAAAAGATGGAGACGGTGTTCAAAATCAGCGGTTGTGATGAAAAAGACATGACCAAGTTTGCATCGTGCACTTTACAAGATAGTGCACTCACATGGTGGAAGAATTATGTGAAGGCGGTAGGAGGAGATGTAGCTTATGATACTCCATGGGAAGAATTCAAAGCAATGATAATCACCGAGTATTGTCCAAGGAATGAGGTTATTAAGTTAGAAGATGAGTTACGAAGTTTGAAGGTGGTTGGTACTGAAATCACCAACTACAACCAGCGATTCATGGAATTAGTTTTGCTATGTCCTGAATTGGTTCCAACCGAAGAACGGAAGATTGAAATGTACAAAGCTGGTTTGCCCAAAAAGGTCAAGGCAAATGTTACAGCATCGAAACCTAAGACAATTCATGAAGCTATAACCATGGCAAACGAGCTAATGGATCAGGTCATCATGGATAAGAAAGTATCCAATACTGATGTGAAGGTATCAGGTAACAAAAGAAAGTGGAATGGAAATTATGATCGAGGTAACCAACAACAATCTTTTAAGAAACAAGAAAACACGCAAGGTGCGGGTAGTGGTTTAAGCTTTGGTTATAAAGGACAAAATCCTTTATGCAACCGTTGCCACAAACATCACTTTGGTTACTGTAGTGTGTTATGCACCAAGTGTAATCGACAAGGTCATCTTGCGGAAGATTGTAAGGCTCTCGTTACAAATGGCAACAAGACTCCTGCCACCAACGCAAATAGAACTGCTTTGGCTAACATTACTTGTTTTGGTTGTGGAAAACAAGGTCATTATAAGAGCCAGTGCCCGAATCAGAATGGCGGACCTGCACGTGGAAGAGCGTTTGTTATTAATGCTAGAGAGGCACGAGAAGACCCGGAACTTGTTACGGGTACGTTTACCATTAATAACTTATCAGCATCTATTTTATTTGATACTGGCGCCGATAGAAGTTACGTGTGTATAAATTTTTACACTAAATTGAATTGTTCATCATTACCTCTAGATGCTAAGTACATGATTGAGTTAGCTAATGGTAAACTAATTAAAGCCGATAAAATTTGTCGTGATTGTAAGATAAATCTAGCTGGAGAAACGTTTAAAATCGACTTAATACCCGTAGAATTAGGAGGTTTTGATGTAATAGTCGGCATGGACTGGATGTCCAAAATAGGAGCGGAAGTTGTTTGTGCTAAGAAGGCAATTCGTATTCCTGGTAAGGATAAAATACCGGTGATGATTTATGGAGAGAAGGGTAATTCAAAGCTAAAACTCATTAGCTGTTTGAAAGCCAAGAAGTGTTTAGAAAAGGGATGTTACGCTATTTTAGCACATGTTAATAAAGTCGAAAAGAAAGAAAAGTGCATCAACAACGTGCCGGTGGCAAGAGATTTTCCTGAAGTTTTTCCGGAAGAATTGCCGGGATTACCTCCATTTAGATCGGTAGAATTTCAAATAGATTTAGTACCAGGAGCTGCACCAGTGGCTCGTGCTCCATATAGACTTGCACCGTCCGAGTTAAAAGAACTTCAAAGTCAGTTAAAAGAATTACTGGACCGTGGATTCATACGACCGAGTACTTCACCGTGGGGAGCTCCAATTTTGTTTGTTAAGAAGAAAGATGGATCTTTTAGGATGTGTATAGACTATCGTGAATTAAATAAGTTAACTATCAAGAATCGGTATCCACTACCGAGAATTGATGACTTATTTGATCAATTGCAAGGATCATGTGTTTATTCAAAAATCGACTTAAGATCGGGCTATCATCAACTACGCGTCAAAGAAGAGGATATTCCGAAAACTGCTTTTCGGACACGTTATGGTCATTACGAATTTTTGGTTATGCCGTTTGGATTGACGAATGCGCCAGCTGTATTCATGGACCTCATGAATCGAGTTTGTAGTCCGTATTTAGATAAGTTTGTTATCGTTTTCATTGATGATATTCTTATCTATTCCAAGAGTGAGCAAGAGCATGAAGAGCATTTAAGGTTGATACTGGAGTTGTTAAGAAAAGAACAACTTTATGCTAAATTTTCTAAGTGTGCTTTCTGGTTGAAAGAAGTGCAATTTCTTGGCCACGTTGTTAATAGCGAAGGAATTCAGGTTGATCCAGCAAAAATTGAAGCCATTGAAAAATGGGAGACTCCTAAGACACCAATGCAGATACGCCAATTTTTGGGTTTAGCCGGTTATTATAGAAGGTTTATTCAAGATTTTTCTCGAATAGCTAAGCCGTTGACAGCATTAACGCAAAAAGGGAAGAAATACGAATGGACCTCGGAGCAGGAGAACGCATTTCAAATACTGAAGAAGAAGTTAACTACGGCACCTATATTATCGTTACCAGAAGGGAACGATGATTTCGAAATATATTGTGACGCTTCGCGACAAGGTTTTGGTTGTGTTCTTATGCAACGGAAGAAGGTTATTGCATTCGCATCCCGACAATTGAAGATTCACGAGCGAAATTATACGACGCATGATCTAGAATTAGGAGCAGTCGTGTTTGCATTGAAGATGTGGAGACACTACTTGTATGGGGTTAAATTCACTGTGTTTACTGATCATAAAAGCCTTCAACATATTTTCGATCAAAAACAGCTGAACATGAGGCAACGTAGGTGGGTCGAGCTGATAAACGACTATGATTGTGAAATTCGTTATCATCCCGGGAAGGCGAACGTGGTGGCCGATGCTCTAAGCAGAAAGGAACGAGAACCAATTCGAGTACGAGCGATGAACATAAAAATTCGCATGAATCTCAACTCACAAATCAAAGAAGTTCAACGAGAAGCACTTACTAAAGAAAATATAGGAAATGAAATAATGAAGAAGTATGAGAAGCAACTCGTTATGCGGGAAGATGGAATTCGATATTTTGCAAATCGTATTTGGGTACCGAAGTTGGGTGGATTAAGGAAGTTGATATTGAACGAGGCACATAAGACAAGATACTCGATACATCCTGGAGTTGGAAAGATGTATCAAGATCTTAAGACACGTTATTGGTGGCCTAACTTAAAGACCGACGTTGCAACATATGTTGGGGAGTGTTTGACTTGTTCCAAAGTTAAAGCAGAACACCAAAAGCCGTCAGGGTTACTTCAACAACCAGAAATCCCAGAATGGAAATGGGATGGTATTACCATGGATTTCATCACGAAGTTACCAAAGACTGCCTGGGGATACGACACCATTTGGGTGATTGTTGATCGTCTCACCAAGTCTGCACATTTCTTGCCTATAAAGGAAACGGATAGAATGGAGAAACTATTACGATTGTATATAAAGGAAGTTGTTTCAAGGCATGGAATACCTATTTCCATTATATCCGATCGTGATAGTAGATTTACTTCAAAATTTTGGCAATCACTACAGGAGGCACTAGGAACTCGTTTGGATATGAGTACCGCATATCATCCGCAGACCGACGGGCAGAGTGAAAGAACAATTCAGACTCTTGAAGACATGCTCAGGGCATGTGTGATTGATTTTGGAAACGGATGGGATAAATATCTACCGTTAGCAGAATTCTCGTATAATAATAGTTATCATGCGAGCATTGGAGCTGCGCCATTCGAAGCATTGTATGGAAGGAAGTGTAGATCTCCTATCTGTTGGAATGAAGTAGGAGATCGACAATTAACTGGTCCCGAGATCATACATGAAACGACTGAGAAGATAGTGCAAATCAAGGAGAGATTAAAAACAGCCCGCAGTCGCCAAAAGAGCTACGCCGATGTCCGAAGGAAACCATTAGAGTTTCAGATCGGTGACATGGTTATGCTAAAGGTGTCACCATGGAAAGGTGTAATACGTTTCGGTAAAAGAGGTAAACTGAACCCAAGGTACGTAGGCCCGTTCAAGATCATCGAACGCATTGGACCGGTAGCTTATCGACTCGAGTTACCGCAACAACTCGCCGGAGTACATAATACCTTTCACGTCTCAAACCTTAAGAAGTGTCTTGCAAAGGAAGACCTTACCATTCCTCTTGAAGAAATCCATGTCGACAAGAAACTACAATTCGTCGAAGAACCAATCGAAATCATGGACCGTGAAGTTAAAAAGCTCAAACAGAGCAATATACCGATTGTTAAGGTTCGTTGGAATACTAGAAGAGGTCCCGAGTTTACTTGGGAACGAGAGGATCAGATGAAACGAAAGTATCCGCACTTGTTTCTCGATAACGCAAAATAGGTACAATTTTAAAATTTCGGGACGAAATTTATTTAACGGGGAGGTAATGTAACAACCCGCACTTTTTCGATCGTACTATACTTATAAGATTAATATTTACATAAATTAAACCTTGCCAACATGATAAGCAATCCAAATTGTCGAGACTTATATTTCCGAAAAGAGTTTTACACAACGTTTGACCGTCTAGTTTGACCGATGATATCACGAACTATACAATATATGATAATTATACGTTTGTGTATATAAATGTATATATACATATTTAACATGATTAATAAATGTTTTAATATCTCATTTTGTATTAATAACAACAAGTTATATGTGTATTTTGAAACTACTAACTTAAGTTTTCAAAACGATAACTATACGTAACGTTATTTGACATAAATACTTAAGACATATAATGTTTATACATATATTGTATAAGTAATGTATTTAATCACTTTTAAAGACTTAAATACATAAAACCATATAAGTATATTCACAAAAGATAGCTATATTTGAATCCTCATTCCATTTTTCACAAAATTTCTATACGTATATTTAGAGTATTTGTACTCGTATCATACCTAGCTCCTATACGTATTTACTAATAGTAAATACACATCAAAATCACCACCTAACCAGCCATTATTCATGCCCTTAGAGCTAGGTAATTACTTTTGAATCATTGCAAGACTAATTACAAAAATACAAACTAGAATTTTGTCATGTTATCCTTAAAGATCACATTTTTAGGAGTATATATGTATCATCATTTTTGATTCATTTTTACTTCAATCTCTTAACTAAAAACACACACTCTTTCTTACTCTCTAAACTCCATAACAATCCAGCAAAGTTCCATAAAGATCTAGCTTCAAAAACCATACTAAAACACCATAAGAAAACCATACAAAAACACTTCAAGAAAACCTTCCAAGAACACCAACTTACTACCAATCTTTCATCCACTTCTATCACCCTTTTGATTCTAGCTTCTTACTCCTCTTTTACAGCAAACTTATCCAAGGAACTTGAGGTAGAATCTATGTTCATAACCTTATTCGATTCATATATATATAGCTATCTTATTTTGTGGTACAAAAGTTTAACAACAAGAACATAGTTTGAATGTTTTCAAACTTGTTTGCAAACTAAATAGATCCTTCTAACTTAACTTTTAAAATACTTCAAGACATGTAATATAACTTATTTATATGTTAATTTAACAAGGTAAAACTTGGTTTTTCAAAGTATAAGTATTTTTGGAAAAATGGTCATTAAATGATTTTGTTGTAACAAAAATGTTTAACTTCATATGTTTCACCAAACTTTCACCTATGCCGTATGATTTTGAATACAAACCAAGGTATTTACAGTTCATAGTCTTAAAGAAGAACTCGATCCAAGAAGATGGCAATTTGAATCAACGAAAACGGACTTGTAACGAAGAAACTATGACCGAAACAAAATTGGCTATCCTAGACATTTTCAACTTCGGGATTCATTGGAAAAATTTACATAAAATCACATACTTCCAAGATAACATGATATTTTATATATATGTACTCATAATTCAATTTCATATGGTTCAGGATCACCCGTAAGCAACACGAGAAGATTAATCATAAGATCCCATGTTTGTACGCAACACGTCATTTGACAACACCGGTACTTTATGTACGCAACACGTCATTTGACAACACCGGTACCATGGGTCAAGATTAATCTCGACCAATACATATACGATGGGGTTTTATTTATTTCGTTGGGGGTTTTATTTATTTCATTGCGGGTATATTAAACATCTAAAAATGAACCATTAAAATTGAATTACTAACAACGAACTGCTAACTACGGACTAAGGAAATATTCAAAATATTAAAAAGTATAACAAGTATATATATATATAACGTTTGTTTTAAAATGAAAACATATTGATATATTATATATGGATAGGTTCGTGATATCAACCGGAAGACCGAGTCAAAATATATATATCATCAAGACAAGAGTGAGTATATAGTCCCACTTTTAAACTCTAAATATTTCGGGATGAGAATACATGTATTTTATGTTTTACGATATGGACACAAGTAACTGAAAAATATGTTCTACGTTGAGTTGTACCACTGGCATACTTCCCTGTAGCTTGGTAACTAATATTTACAGCGGTATTGTAAACGCGAATCCTGTTGATAGATCTATCGGGCCTGACAACCCCAACCGGACTGGACGACCAGTATTCAACGGTTGCACAGTACTTCGTTTTGTGACTACACTTGGTACGGTGTAGTAAGATTTCATATTAAAGGGAATATGCGACGTGAAAATGTTAAGTATGGTTATCAAGTGCTCAACCACTTAGAATATTTTTATTGAAATATTTATATACGAAATCTTGTGGTCTATATATATATATTGCTGCGCACTAAACCTATATCTCACCAACTTTATGTTGACGTTTTTAAACATGTTTATTCTCAGGTGATAATTAAAGCTTCCGCTGCATTATGTTGAATCTAAGCAGGATCATGCGTACTCATATTTGTGTCAAAAATAAAACTGCATATCCGAGGACGTGTGTTGTAAAATATGCTAGAAATCGTGTTGTTATCATTATGTGTAAAGTTTGTAAGTCGAAGATTATCGCTAAACGATAATCATCTTTTTATTGTCTAAAGTTTGTAACAAAAATAATGGTTATGGTTTGTAATGTATAATATATACAGTTTCTCTTTTAAAAATGTCGCATATAGAGGTCAATACCTCGCAATGAAATCATACGTTATCTAACACGTTCTTATGGTTAAGGACGGGTTATGACATGTTGGGAACTGATGCATGAATTAGTATAATATAATGAAACTTGATCAACTTCATTATATTACAGTAAGTCATGTTAAGTTTCTAATGGAATGTGATGATTCACAGTACCGTCATCATGTGCCATGTTACACGGCTCCTACATTCTATCAAGTCTCCAAACATATTAGAACGTATCACCTTGATAGTTCTATTTTTCCGGAATATTCGAGTAATTTAACGAATCAAGATCGTGCCATTACAATTTTATTCTAAAACCAATAGCTAGGTTCATTCCAAATTTTATACCTACGAATTCCGAACTATTGATCGCTTGACTCAAGGACGGGAAGAAGAAACGAAGGGACAAAGTCCCAAAATAGAAATTGGGGTATAGATCATAGCAAATAGGAGAGAATATTAACTATGGATGACAATGATTATGGAAAACAGAAGCAGGAGCATCGAAGTATAAGGAAAGATATCAAACCCAACAACCACCCAGAAACTACAAACCGTGTATATCAATACGTATGGCGACGTAAAGACACGGGAGAATTAGAAACATTATAATTCCAAGAAAATCATAAAAGTGAATAGATTCTTCTGGCGGTAGATGGAAGAGAAGAATGAAAGATATAAAAGTTAGAAGTATAACAAAAATCAGAACGGGATGAAGCATTTCAAAGGATACCTTAAAGTAGGAATTAAGGAGAAAGAGTAGAAGATGCGAGTTGTGAAAAATAAGGAAACGAAGGGGTGGATTTATAGTGAAATATCCGACAGAGAAATCGAAACAGATTACCGCATTAAATCAAAGAAGATTCTGATCGCCGAATAACCAAATCTTATTACGTAAGATTTTTCCTAAATCCCTTAAATCCCGGAAATCAATTCTAAACCACGTCATCGATTAAAAACGATTCCATATTTACTCATTTCATTTTTTTTTTTTTTGTGATAGCTTCGCTCGTGCGTCTCACATAACCAAATCGTTTTATCTAAATCTTTCAATAATGATAAAATTTCATTATTACCTCATATTCGTCATGAAAACATTCCTATGGTTATTTATGACAACCTCTACCAAATTTCGAGGACGAAATTTCTTTAACGGATGGGTACTGTAACGACCCGGAAATTTCCGACCAAATTTAAACTCTAATCTCTATATGGTTCCGACACGATAAGCAAAAACCCTAAAGTTGACCCGCATTTTTTTTCGATCGTTCTATACTTATAAGATTAATATTTACATAAATTAAAACTTACCAACATGATAAGTAATCCAAATTGTCGAGATTTATATTTCCGAAAAGAGTTTTACACAACGTTTGACCGTCTAGTTTGACCGACGATATCACGAACTATACAATATATGATAATTATACGTTTGCGTATATATATGTATATATACATATTTAACATGATTAATGAATGTTTTAATATCTCATTTTGTATTAATAACAATAAGTTACAAGTATATTTTGAAACTACTAACTTAAGTTTTCAAAACGATAACTATACGTAACGTTATTTGACATAAATACTTAAGACTTATAATGTTATACATATATTGTATAAGTAATGTATTTAATCACTTTTAAAGACTTAAATACATAAAACCATATAAGTGTATTCACAAAAGATAGCTATATTTGAATCCTCATTCCATTTTTCACAAAATTTCTATACGTATATTTAGAGTATTTGTACTCGTATCATACCTAGCTCCTATACGTATTTACTAATAGTAAATACACATCAAAATCACCACCTAACCAGCCATTATTCATGCCCTTAGAGCTAGGTAATTACTTTTGAATCATTGCAAGACTAATTACAAAAATACAAACTAGAATTTTGTCATGTTATCCTTAAAGATCACATTTTTAGGAGTATATATGTATCATCATTTTTGATTCATTTTTACTTCAATCTCTTAACTAAAAACACACACTCTTTCTTACTCTCTAAACTCCATAACAACCCAGCAAAATTCCATAAAGATCTAGCTTCAAAAACCTTACTTAAACACCATAAGAAAACCATACAAAAATACTTCAAGAAAACCCTCCAAGAACACCAACTTACTTCCAATCTTTCATCCACTTCCATCACCCTTTTGATTCTAGCTTCTTACTCCTCTTTTACAGCAAACTTATCCAAGGAACTTGAGGTAGAATCTATGTTCATAACCTTGTTCGATTCATATATATATAGCTATCTTATTTTGTGGTACAAAAGTTTAACAACAAGAACATAGTTTGAATGTTTTCAAACTTGTTTGCAAACTAAATAGATCCTTCTAACTTAACTTTTAAAATACTTCAAGACCTGTAATATAACTTATGTATATGCTAATTTAACAAGGTAAAACTTGGTCTTTCAAAGTATATGTATTTTTAGAAAAATGGTCATTAAATGATTTTGTTGTAGCAAAAATGTTTAACTTCATATGTTTCACTAAAGTCTCACCTATGCCGTATGATTTTGAATACAAACCAAGGTATTTACAGTTCATAGTCTTAAAGAAGAACTCGATCCAAGAAGATGGCAATTTGAATCAACGAAAACGGATTTGTAACGAAGAAACTATGACCGAAACAAAATTGGTTATCCTAGATCATTTCAACTACGGGATCAATTGGAAAAAAATGATATAAATCACATATTTCTAAGATAACATGATATTTTATATATATGTACTTATAATTCAATTTCATATGGTTCAGGATCACCCGTAAACAATACGAGAAGATTAATCATAAGATCCCGTGTTTGTACGCAACACGTCATTTGACAACACCGGTACTTTATGTACGCAACACGTCATTTGACAACACCGGTACCATGGGTCAAGATTAATCTCGACCAATACATATACGATGGGGTTTTTTTTATTTCGTTGGGGGTTTTGTTTATTGCGGGTATATTAAACATCTAAAAATGAACCATTAAAATTGAATTACTAACAACGAGCTGCTAACTACAGACTAAGGAATTATTCAAAGTATTAAAAGTATAACAAGTATATATATGTGACGTTTGTTTAAAAAGAAAAGGTATTGATATATTATATATGGATAGGTTCGTGATATCAACCGGAGACCAAGTCAAATTATATATATCTTCAAGACGAAAGTGAGTATATAGTCCCACTTTTAAACTCTAAGTATTTCGGGATGAGAATACATGTATTTTATGTTTTACGTTATGGACACAAGTAACTGAAAAATATATTCTACGTTGAGTTGTACCACTGGCATACTTCCCTATAGCTTGGTAACTATTATTTACAGCGGTATTGTAAACGCGAATCCTGTTGATAGATCTATCGGGCCTGACAACCCCAACCGGACTGGACGACCAGTATTCAACGGTTGCACAGTACTTCGTTTCGTGACTACACTTGGTACAGTGTAGTAAGATTTCATATTAAAGGGAATATGCGACGTGATTAATTGTTAAGTATGGTTACCAAGTGCTCAACCACTTAGAATATTTTTATTAAAATGTTTATATATGAAATCTTGTGGTCTATATTTATATCGCTGTCGACATTAAACCTATATCTCACCAACTTTATGTTGACATTTTAAAGCATGTTATTCTCAGGTATGAATTAAGTCTTCCGCTGTGCATTATCTCGTACTAAGGATACTACTTGAGGCCATTAAGGACTTATATCATAAGGCGTTGCATTCGAGTCATTGAAGTTCATAGAGACTATTATTAAGTAAATGGCGGTTTAGGTCATTTGAATATTATGAAATGTCAGGCGAATATGTCAATTATGGATGTAACTATAGATTGTCTTTTAAGAATAAATGCAACGTTTGTAAGATGTATCATATAGAGGGCAAGTACCTCGCAATGTTATCAACTATTGTAATTCGTTTGTAATCAATATGGACAACGTCCGGATGATTAGTTTCGGATCCTTTCATTAACGCAGCGGATAGTTAAAATAATAATCTTTTATTATTTTATGAACTAAATTTAACAAGATTAAATTTTCACTTATTTAATAAAAAATGCACACGATTAATCGGTTCCAAAGATCCAGTTACACCATAATAATTGTCAAAATATGTAATTCATAAAGTGAGTAAACGATATACCTTTCTTGAAGAAACTGATGAATGGAGAGAAACCTACGATCAAAAAGTATGACCGTCTCTTTGGATAGACCACACTACACTTCAAACGACCGTCAATGGATGCTAGTCCAAACCCAAGTAACAAATTAATCAACCCTTGATTAATTAAAATGATAATACTCTGTATTCAAGATTTGGTAAAGAGAAAACAAAAGGATGTTTTTCTCTCGGTTTATGTGTGATAATAGAATGATATATATATTTACAATTGTTTTTCTTTCATTGTAATATATAGCCAAAGTAAACCGCGTTTTTAAAGATACGGACAAGTTGATTTTGAAATCTTATATATTTAAAAAGTCGTATTTCTTAAATACTTTAGAGGTATGTTATGTAACTTATAATTAATAATTTCTATCATGTCGCTTTCATGTGAATAGTAAATTAATTAATTTCGATTCATTTACTATTCATATGAATAGTAAATGAATTAATTTCGATTTACTATTTTGTTACTTGAGTAATATATATACATCATATATATATTTTATTTGACGTCTCGGTGTATATATGTGTGACTCCGAAGGCTCAAATGATGTTGGCCATATAGTTATATGTTGTACCTTGCACATTAATCCTACAGACTCCCACTTGTGCATGGCACAACATCAAGTAACTATACAAACAATGGTAAGCGTCTAGCAACACGTCATTGTCCCCAAATTCATGTGAGGGTAGTTTCTCGAAACTGTTTATGGTAAGTGTTAAATGTCATTCGTCCTTTTGTTTCAGATAACTTTAGTTAAACTTGAGATATGGATCATCGGTCATTCTCATTTGTTTAACAATTTTGTTTCTCGATCTTAGAACTGAATTAGATCACCAAATTAATTAAGTATCATCTTAATTACATCTGGGTGCGGCCACACAAATATCTTATTCATTCATCGAGGAGCTCAAAAGTATCTAACTCTAAACATTTCGGAGGAACAAATCCTATATTGCATACACGTGTCTATCACGAGCTTTACATTATACCCAATAATGGCCTTTATAACAGCCTTATTCAGGACAGCGTTTAACCATATCAAAGTACAATGCTACACTCATCAAGATGGGCGTGCATCTCAAGTCTAAGGACACAAAGACATAATTACTAAAAGATTCACTACTGACTACGATCCATGTAGTGACATCTCATGGTTGGGTCATTCCAATATTCATCATCAATGAATACATATGAAATTTGGTCTAAACAAGTTAACTATTTATCATTAATAAATATAACCAAAACTTCATATTAATCTTAATTCATGTTATTCCCATAACATGATTGATTATGGAGATTTTGAATAATCAACAATTACTCATGGATTAAACATGCTAATATAGAACACAATGATATATATGAAAACGATCATACCATCAATATATCAATTCATTATGATAAAACTGTTTAATGTTCCAAAAATATCCAAATACTAAATTACAAATTAAAAATATCAGCAGCATAACGAAGTCCAATACTACTAGCATGATCATCATGCTTGTTGTGTGTCATGGGCTTCGTGAACGGGTCAGCCACATTATCATCTGTATGAACCTTAAGAATACTAATATCATTCCTCTCAACGACTTCTTGAATGTAGTCAAACTTTCGAAGAATGTGTCTGCTACCTTTACGTACACGTGATTCTTTCGCAAGTATAATAGCACTTGAATTATCACAGTACATTTCCATAGGGGATTCAATGCTTGGAACTACTCCGAGTTCAGTAATAAACTTCCTTATCCAGACAGCTTCTTGAGCAGCTTCTGAGGCAGCAATGTATTCTGCTTCCGTTGTAGACTGTGCAACTGTGCTCTGCTTTGAGCTTCTCCAATCAACTGCCCCGCCATTCATGACAAAGACATACCCTGACTGGGATCGAGAATCATCTCGATCAGTTTGAAAACTAGCATCTGTATAACATCTAATACTCAGCTCTTCTTCCAAACCACCGTAAACCAAGAACATATCTTTAGTTCTCCGCAAATATTTAAGAATGCTCTTAACAGCAATCCAATGTTCTTCACCTGGATTCTGTTGATAACGACTCGTCAAACTCAAAGCTAACGAGACATCAGGTCTAGTACATAACATGGCATACATAATGGATCCTATAGCCGAAGCATACGGAACACATTTCATTCGTCTTATCTCATCAGGTGTGATAGGACTTTGAGACTTGCTCAAGGTTATGCCCTTTTGCATGGGCAATGCTCCGCGCTTGGAGTTTTGCATGTTAAATCTTCTCAAGATTTTGTCAATGTATGTACTTTGACTCAAACCAATAAGCCTTTTGGATCTATTTCTATAGATCCCGATTCCAAGAATATACTTAGCTTCTCCAAGATCTTTCATGGCAAAACATTTTCCAAGCCAAGATTTGACATCTTGCAAAGTTGGAATGTCATTTCCAATAAGTAGTATGTCATCAACATACAAGATCAAGAAGACAAATTTGCTCCCACTAGCTCTAATGTAAACACAGGGCTCATCTTGGTTTTGAGAAAAACCAAACTCTTTGATTTTCTGATCAAACTTAAGATTCCAGCTCCTGGATGCTTGCTTTAATCCATAAATAGATTTTAGAAGCTTGCATACTTTAGTAGGATACTTAGGATTCACAAACCCTTCCGGCTGAACCATATATACGTCCTCGCTTAGGTCGCCATTTAGGAAAGCAGTTTTGACATCCATTTGCCATATTTCATAATCATGAAAAGCAGCTATGGCAATAAGTATCCTAATTGATTTAATGCTCGCGACTGGTGAATAAGTTTCCTCATAATCAATTCCTTGAGTTTGAGTATAACCTTTTGCCACCAATCGAGCCTTAAAAGTGTTTACATTACCGTCCATGTCAGCCTTCTTCTTAAAGACCCATTTACTGCCCACTGTCTTGCAATTGGGTGGAAGATCAATCAAGTCCCATACTTGATTATCTTTCATGGACTGCATCTCTGCCTTCATAGCATCTCCCCATTTGTCAGATTGTGGATCTGACATGGCTTCATCATAGCTAGAGGGTTCATCATAATCCCCTAGATGAGGTACATCTGAATTAATCAGAAGATTTAACCTCTCAGGTTGATGAAGATTTCTACTAGATCTATGAAGTATAGGTACAACACGTTCTGGCTCACCAACAGTGTGTCCAGCTTCAACGTGCGGTTGGCTAGTGCCTTCAGAAGGTATGTTACTTTGTGATTCTTGAATTTCCTCAAGATCTACTTTACTCCCACTGACTTCTTGTAAGAGAAGATCTCTTTCAAAGAATTCAGCAAACCGAGCAGTAAACACTTTGTTTTCAGCTTGGTAGTAAAAGTATTAACCCATTGTTTCATTTGGGTATCCCACAAAGTGACATTTGATACCTGATAATGCTAAAAACGAACATATATTTCATAGCATTATTCCTCAAGAAAGACAAGCTTTTAGTTGCAATTGTTCTATTTACAAGTGATATTCGTTTAAATAATAAAAGGTGAAGACAAAAGACATATTCGACGAATTGAAGACGCAAACGACCAAAAAGCTCAAAAGTACAAAAGACAATCAAAGAGGTTCCAATTATTGATAAGAAACGTCTCAAAATTACAAGAGTACAAGATTCAAAACGCAAAGTACAAGATATTAAATTGTACGCAAGGACATTCGAAAATCCAGAACCGGGACCAGAGTCAACTCTCAACGCTCGACGCAACGGACTAAAAATTACAAGTTAACTATGTATATAAATATAATATAATATATAATTAATTATATAAATTATATATATATAAATTATATTTATATAATAAACCGTCGGTAAACAAAGAGCCAAAATGGAGTGAGCTGTATTTACAAACTCCGCGACTCGCGAAGTTTGAAGGCAAAAAGGGCCGCGAGTCGCGGAGCCCCAAATTCTGAAACTCCCTATAAAAGCAAACGAATTCTGATCGCAAAAACTAACATATATCCATCCTCTCTATATCTATACGTAAATATTTATATTTATATTTTAATTTTAATTTTAATTTTAATTTTAATCCTAATAATAAGGGTATGTTAGCGAATGTTGTAAGGGTGTAAGTCGAAATTCTGTCCGTGTAACGCTACGCTATTTTTAATCATTGTAAGTTATGTTCAACCTTTTTAATTTAATGTCTCGTAGCTAAGTTATTATTATGCTTATTTAAAACGAAGTAATCATGATGTTGGGCTAATTATTAAAATTGGGTAATTGGGCTTTGTACCATAATTGGGGTTTGGACAAAAGAACGACACTTGTGGAAATTAGACTATGGGCTATTAATGGGCTTTATATTTGTTTAACTAAATGATAGTTTGTTAATGTTAATATAAAGATTTACATTTGGGCGTCCCTATAAATTACCATATACACTCGATCGGACACGATGGGCGGGGTATTTATATGTACGAATAATCGTTCATTTAACAGGATACGGGAATGGATTAATAGCCACTAGAATAATTAAAACAGGGGTGAAATTATATAAAAGGACACTTGGCATAATTGATAACAAAATATTAAAACCTTGGGTTACACTTAGTCGACATCCTGGTGTAATTATTAAACAAAGTATTAAAATCTTGTTATAGTTTAAGTCCCCAATTAGTTGGAATATTTAACTTCGGGTATAAGGATAATTTGACGAGGATACTCGTACTTTATATTTATGACTGATGGACTGTTATGGACAAAAACCAGACGGACATATTAAATAATCCAGGACAAAGGACAATTAACCCATGGGCATAAAACTAAAATCAACACGTCAAACATCATGATTACGGAAGTTTAAATAAGCATAATTCTTTTATTTCATATTTAATTTCCTTTATTTTATATTTAATTGCACTTCTAATTATCGCATTTTTATTGATATTGTATTTAATTGCACTTTTAATTATCGTACTTTTTAATTATCGCAAGTTTATTTTATCGCATTTTTATTAATCGCAATTTCATTATCGTTATTTACTTTACGCTTTAAATTAAGTCTTGTATTTATTATTTTACATTTGGTTTTAACTGCGACTAAAGTTTTAAAATCGACAAACCGGTCATTAAACGGTAAAAACCCCCCTTTATAATAATAATAATATTACTTATATATATATATATATATTTGTATTTTTATAAAAGTAAACTAATATAGCGTTAAGCTTTGTTTAAAGATTTTCACTGTGGAACGAACCGGACTTACTAAAAACTACACTACTGTACGATTAGGTACACTGCCTATAAGTGTTGTAGCAAGGTTTAAGTATATTCATTCTATAAATAAATAAATATCTTGTGTAAAATTGTATCGTATTTAATAGTATTTTCTTGTAAAATTTAATAGTATTTTATACACCTTTGCTAAAACATCAATACCTCTGGGTTCTAACTTGTTTGAAGTGTCACGTTTCACATACGCTTCACATACGCTCTTTTTCTTTCTTATTTCTCGCTATTCTAGTTTTAGGACATAGATTTTTATTCTACTTCTTATCTAAATTTCTTAAAATTATGAAAATTTATTTTAAGTGGTTAAATTGATAGACATCAAAATTTTCTGGTTCGTAGTAATAGTTAGATTTGTACGTGGACCGGGTTATTGGAGCCAAACAGTCCTCAATTATATTGAGACCAAACGAATCCTGCCCCTCTGCTGCATCTTTTGGCTATTCTAAACGTGGGCAAAATCAGTAAAGTCTATTGATTGGATAACTTATTATAATTTTTCTTTCCTTTTAAAAACTAATAGGATATTCAGTGAATGCACCGAGCAAGACGTTCACCACCTTTTGTACGTTCACCACCTGTAACTAGATCAAGACATTTAGCAAATATTACCACCGTTGATTTTTCTTTAGAATCGTCATCCAGTCGACCAAGTACTCCAGTTCAAATTTCCGATAATCCATTTTTTGAACCCGACCTCACAATTGAGAATCCGGAGAATATTCAGGGACGATTCATAGATCCTGAACCATTAAATTTTCTTCCGGAACCACCAATCATTCAAACAGAGATTTTTGAGGAACGAACCATTAAATCAGAATCCTCTAGTGATTCCGATTCAACAAATTCAATTATGGAGAATTTGGAACCTTTAAGTATGGAAGACCGAATGAGAGCTAAATGCACTGGCCAAGGTCACGCAATTACTCATCCAGACATTAATGCGCCAGATTATGAAATCAAAGGACAAATTCTACACATGGTGACTAATCAATGCCAATTTAGTGGTGCACCGAAGGAAGATCCAAATGAACATCTACGTACCTTTAATAGGATTTGCACACTATTTAAAATCTGAGAAGTGGAGGATGAACAGATATATCTCATGTTATTTCCCTGGACTTTAAAGGGAGAAGCCAAAGATTGGTTGGAATCGTTACCTGAAGGGGCGATTGATACATGGGATGTTTTAGTTGAAAAATTTCTTAAACAATTCTTTCCTGCATCTAAAGCCGTAAGACTTCAAGCAGAAATTGTTACGTTCACACAGAAGCCAAATGAAACTCTATATGATGCGTGGACAAGATTTGGAAAGTTATTAAGAGGATGTCCGCAACATGGTTTAGATACCTGTCAAATAGTACAAATATTCTACCAAGGATGCGACATCACTACAAGGAAAGACATAGATATAGCAGCTGGTGGTTCTATTATGAAGAAAACCGAAACTGATGCTTACAAAATTATTGATAACACTGCTTCCCACTCACATGAGTGGCACCAAGAAAAAGATATCGTTAGATCATCTAAAGCAGCTAGAGCCGATTCTAGCCATGACTTAGATTCCATTTCTGCAAAGATAGATGCTGTCGAGAGACGAATGGAAAAGATGACTAAAGATATTCACTCAATACGAATTAGTTGTGAGCAGTGTGGAGGACCACATTTGACAAAAGATTGTCTCAGTATTGAATTAACAATGGAACAAAGAGAGAATATTTCATACATAAACCAAAGGCCTGGAAATAATTATCAGAATAATTATCAACCGCCAAGACCTATTTACAATCAAAACCAGAATTATAACCGAAATATTCCATACAACAACCAACAAGGTCCTAGCAATCAACAAGTATCCAATAATACTTACAATCAGCAAAGACCTAATTTTCAAAACAAACCACCACAACAAACCGATGATAAAAAGCAGAATTTAGAAGATATGATGACGAAGCTAGTTGAAACTCAAACGCAGTTTTTCACATCTCAGAAACAAACTAATGAACAAAATGCTCAAGCATTTAGAAATCAACAAGCTTCTATTCAAAATCTGGAACAAGAAGTAAGTAACCTAGCAAGGTTAATAGGTGAAAGAAAACCGGGAAGTCTACCTAGTGATACAAATGCTAACCCCCGGAATGAAACAGCTAAAGCCATTACCACAAGAAGTGGTACAACGATTAAACCACCTGAAATACCTGTAACTTCTGATGAAGCTATTCCTACTCCACAAGAACCACAACCTTATCAAGATAAGGAAAAAGAACTGGTAGTTGAAAAGGTTAATGAAGATAACACAGTTAAGGCTAAACCTTATGTTAAACCATACCAACCACCACTTCCTTACCCGAGTAAAATGAAGAAAGAGAAACTTGAAGCCGAGCAATCCAAATTCTTGGATATGTTTAAACAGATAAATGTAAATCTTCCTTTCATTGATGTGATTTCAGGAATGCCTAGATATGCTAAATTTTTGAAAGATCTAATCTCAAATAGAAAGAAAATGGAAGAACTCTCGGCTGTTACCATGAATGCTAATTGTTCAGCAGTGCTGTTGAATAAGATACCAGAAAAACTATCTGATCCAGGAAGTTTCACAATTCCATGTTTTCTGGGTAGTCTTAGTTCAATAGAAGCATTGGCAGACTTAGGTGCTAGTATAAATCTAATGCCGTATTCACTATACGCTAAACTAGACCTTGGAGAATTGAAACCAACCAGAATAAGCATACAACTAGCCGATAGATCAATAAAATATCCTAGAGGGATAATGGAGAACATGCTAGTTAAAGTTGGTACTTTAGTATTTCCAGTAGATTTTGTTGTTTTGCACATGGAAGAAGATTCTCAAGTTCCTCTCATATTAGGAAGACCATTCTTAAACACGGCTAAAGCAATGATAGACGTGTTCGGTAAGAAATTGACCCTAAGTATAGAGGATGAGAGTGTTACCTTTTCAGTTGATAGAGCAATGCAACAACCACAATCTGCAGATGATACATGTTATTATATTCAAACTATAGATGCACATGCAGAATTATTAGAAGAATTTCCAGAATTACAAGGAACAGGAGAATGTTCTTTAGGAGAAGGTAATGAACCAATTGATGAAGCTGAAATGTTAGCTACACTTATAGCTAATGGATATGAACCAACAACAGAAGAAATTCAAATGCTAAAAGAAGAAGACAGATATCGATACAAATCATCGATAGAAGAACCTCCGAAATTAGAGTTAAAGCCACTTCCAAACCATTTGAAATACGCTTA
The DNA here is from genome assembly GCF_046630445.1 of Rutidosis leptorrhynchoides. NCBI lineage: Eukaryota > Viridiplantae > Streptophyta > Magnoliopsida > Asterales > Asteraceae > Rutidosis > Rutidosis leptorrhynchoides. The sequence continues at coordinate 42,524,604 of NC_092336.1, forward strand.
TTTACATGGTGAATCTAAATTACCTGTAATAATATCGTCTTCTCTTACTGAAAATGAGAAATCACAACTCATTTCTGTGTTGAAAGCCCATAAACCAGCCATTGCATGGAAGATTCAGGATATTAAAGGAATAAGTCCTTCGTATTGCACACATAAAATCCTTATGGAAGAAGGTCATAAAATGTATGTGCAACACCAACGAAGACTAAATACTAATATGCAAGATGTAGTTAAGAAAGAGATTATTAAACTGCTAGATGCAGGTTTAATTTATCCAATTTCTGATAGTCCATGGGTAAGCCCAGTTCAATGCGTGCCTAAGAAGGGTGGCATGACTGTCATTACAAATGAGAAAAATGAGCTTATTCCTACTAGGACTGTAACAGGATGGCGTGTGTGTATTGATTATAGAAAATTAAATGACGCCACCAGAAAAGATCACTTTCCCTTACCTTTCATAGATCAAATGTTGGAAAGATTAGCCGGAAATAGTTACTATTGTTTTCTAGATGGATTTTCCGGATATTTTCAAATTCCAATAGCACCCGAAGATCAAGAGAAAACCACATTCACGTGCCCTTATGGTACTTTTGCTTACAAACGCATGCCATTTGGACTTTGTAATGCCCCTGTAACCTTTCAAAGGTGTATGATGGCGATTTTTCACGACATGATAGAAGAATGCATGGAAGTTTTCATGGATGACTTTTCAGTCTTCGGTGATACATTTGAATCATGTCTAGTTAATCTGGAACGAATGCTTATTAGATGCGAACAATCAAATCTAGTTCTTAATTGGGAGAAATGCCATTTTATGGTTAAAGAGGGCATCGTTCTTGGACATAAAATTTCAAAAGAAGGAATTGAAGTGGATAGAGCTAAAGTAGATGTAATCGCTAAACTTCCACATCCCACCAATGTTAGAGGAGTTAGGAGTTTTCTAGGGCATGTCGGTTTTTACCGACGTTTCATAAAAGATTTTTCTAAAATTGTCACTCCTATGAATAAACTCCTAGAAAAAGATGCTCCATTCATCTTTTCAGATGAGTGTATCAAATCTTTTAATATTCTTAAAGAGAAACTCACTAATGCGCCGATCATGATAACACCAAATTGGAATCTACCATTTGAATTAATGTGCGATGCAAGTGATTTTGCAATGGGAGCCGTTTTAGGACAAAAGATTGAAAAACGATTTCAACCTATATATTATGCTAGTAAGACGTTACAAGGAGCACAAACGAACTATACAACTACTGAAAAAGAACTCCTTGCTATTGTCTTTGCTTTTGACAAATTTCGATCATATCTCGTTCTAGCAAAAACGGTGGTCTATACCGACCATTCTGCTCTTAGATACCTATTTTCGAAACAAGATGCTAAACCAAGATTAATCCGTTGGATCTTACTCTTACAAGAGTTTGATATTGAAATCCGAGATAAAAGAGGAGCAGAAAATCTCGCCGCAGATCATCTTTCTCATCTTGAAAATCCTGAGTTAGAAGTTCTAAATGAATCGGCCATACAAGACAACTTTCCTGATGAATATCTATTGAAGATAGATTATAAAGAAATTCCATGGTTTGCAGACTATGCAAACTACTTAGTTTGTGGATTCCTTGAAAAAGGATTATCGTACCAAAAACGAAAGAAATTCTTCAGTGATATAAAACACTATTTTTGGGAAGATCCACATCTGTTTAAAAGTTGTCCCGATGGAATAATACGCCGATGTGTATTTGGAGATGAAGCTAGTAAAATTTTAAACCATTGTCACACAGGACCAACAGGAGGGCATTATGGGCCTCAACTAACAGCAAGAAAAGTTTATGATGCTGGATTCTATTGGCCTACAATTTACAAAGACGCACACCTTCTTTGCAAATCCTGTGATGCTTGTCAAAGGGCCGGAAAAATAAGTCAACGTGATGAAATGCCACAAAATGTCATCCAAGTATGTGAAGTATTTGACATTTGGGGTATTGACTTTATGGGTCCATTTCCAAAATCTCATAATAATCTATACATACTCGTAGCCATTGATTATGTATCTAAATGGGCGGAAGCACAAGCTCTCCCAACTAACGATGCACGAGTTGTAGTCAACTTTTTAAAACGTCTTTTTGCAAGGTTTGGAACACCGAAAGCTTTAATAAGTGATCGGGGTACTCATTTCTGTAATAATCAACTTGAGAAAGTTCTTAAAAGATATGGAGTAACTCATAAAATCTCCACCGCATATCATCCACAAACAAGTGGACAAGTTGAAAATACCAACCGAGCTTTAAAACGTATTCTAGAGAAAACCGTAGGATCAAATCCGAAGGAATGGTCCATTAAATTGGAGGATGCACTCTGGGCTTTTAGAACAGCCTACAAAACTCCAATTGGAACCACACCTTTTAGACTTGTTTATGGAAAAGCATGTCATCTTCCAGTAGAAATTGAACACAAAGCATTTTGGGCTTTGAAGACATGTAATCTTAATTTACATGAAGCTGGACGTCTACGATTAAGTCAATTAAACGAATTAGAAGAATTAAGACATGAAGCATACGATAATTCGTTAATCTATAAGGAAAGAATGAAGAAATGGCATGATAAAAGAATCAGAAGTTCAAAAGAATTTAAAGAAGGAGACAGAGTTCTTCTTTTCAATTCACGATTCAAGCTATTTCCTGAAAAATTGAAATCAAGATGGTCTGGACCATTCATAGTCAAAATAGTTTTCCCATACGGAACGATAGAATTAATAAATTCAAATGGGATTGAATTTAAAGTTAATGGTCACAGAGTTAAACATTACATACATGGTCCGATGGAAGAAGACAATGAAGTTAATCACAATTTCGATACCACAGCTAACTAAGTATAGGGGGTTTATGTATTTCTGTTAGAGTTAGATTGTCTGTTTTCGTGTAGTTTTCGAAAATGGAACCCGAATGGTCTTTCCCTAGCAGACCCTAAAGAACTAGTCTTCTTCCCTCATTCTGAATTTTTATTTTTTTAGGTTTTTACAAAATGAAGACTGCCTGTGAACTAAACCATGGTCTAATGCTACACGCTTTGATCACTAAACGTAATAATGACACACTACCGAGTGAAATAGTATCAGTAATCAGAGAAAGATTGGACGGAGTTAGAAAAGAATCCAGATGCGAAGATAATAAGTTACAATTTGGTAAAGGAAAATCAAAATCCGCAGCGAAAAGAAGAGCACGACACCTAGAAAGATGTCACAAATGCGGAAAATGGTCACATGGAGGTAAATGTTCAAATAATCAAACCTATTCAAATACCAAATTTGTTACTTTATGCAGAGACGGACCATTCATATGTTTAGAAGAAAAGACACTGAATGCTCGAGGTTACGCCTATGTAGCTATGGAAAACCAATTAAACCGACTATCTTATGAATGAGATAGATCATATAACTAAGAAATCTATTTCACAGGTATGTTTGTACAGTTTTTATTTTATTTTTTTTATTTTTAACCTTTTGATAATAAACGCTAATTTGTTCGCTATAAAGTATTAAATTGGTATTGAATAAAATTAGGTTTGGCGACCGAAATTATTGATATCATTCAAAAATTTATTACATCACTGCGAAATTTAACGTTTATTTTTAAGGTATAAATATCTTTAATCAATCAACCCAAAATATTTCAAAAATTCGTCATGAGTTAAATTAGGTCTTGGAACCGAAATTACTTTACCGAAAAGAGGGGCGCATATTTTTGATAATATTTGATTGATTAAAGTGGGATAAAAAGCCAAAAAGATTTTTAATTTTATTTTTACCATGTTTTTAAAATTAATATTTAAATCTTAAATTAATATTGTAAACTTTGTAAAAACAATATTTTTAAAATTGTAAATATTTGAAAAATTAATATAAGTTTGGTGTGAATTTATAATATGAATTTTTAAATTAAGTTTGGTGTGAATTTTTAATATTAATTTTGAATTTTATATTTAAGTTGTGTGAATTTAAAAACAGAAATTTACTTTATCTCATTAAGTTAAAAATATGATTTTTAAATTTCGTCGTAAGTTGAAGACTAGGTCTTTAAACCGAAATTGCTTTACCCAAGGGAGGGACGAGAACTTTTATTATCATTATTTTTAATCTTATTGAATTAAAGTATGCCAAAAACATTAAAAAACCCAAAAATCTTAGCTTTTAAAACAATCGCTACAAAAAGACAAATTTTAAAATTTTGTCGAAAGACGGATTAGGACATCGATCCGAAACGACCTCGTCCTAAATAACAAGGGAAACAAAATTTTAAGGGTAATATAAGATGTTAAAAAAAAAAAAAAAAAAAAAAAAACAAACTCCGCGAGTCGCGGAGTTTGAAGGGTAATATACCGCGACTCGCGGAGTTCCTAAAATCCAGAAAAAAAATATAAACGCAGAACTGATCAGTCCCCAACCCACAACACAGAAAAAACTGCGAAAATACTGCCGAAAAAACTCGCAAAAACACCCCCAAAATCACAATTTTTAACCGTTAATCATCAAATCTTTTACTAAAATCATGTTGAGAAGGATGCTATCAAGGAATTACTCAAGAAAAACGGTAAATTTCTACACCTAAACACCATTTAATCCGAAAATTAGTGTTCTTGAGCAATTTTTTCCCCAAATTGATTTTGATGCGTTTTAGTGTAATTATGCTTAAATTGTTTATGTATTATGCTTGTATAACCTAGATTGATGCTATTTAACATGATTAGAAACCTTAAACTTCAAATTTTGAGTAATCTAGGGTTTGTGTTCTTGAGAAATTTAGGGCTTTTTGATATAAACAGGTTATGGCCGATTTTTGTCAAGAATTGTTGCTAAATTAAGTAGTGTAACATGTTTAGGTAGTTAAATGATCCAAACTTTGAGCCTAAACATGATTTTGAGAATTAAAGTGGACTTTTTCAAGTCTAAAAATTCATGAACTTGATTTTTGAGAGATAATGCCATTTGAAACTTGTTTAATTGCTAGTAATGATTATTTTGACATGTTATTTGAGTTGAATGCTTATGAACTTGGCGAACATTTTTGTATATGCTTATTTGAAAAAGTGTAGATTTGATGAAAATATGAAAATGAGCTTAAGTTTGATATAAATTGATCATGTCATTGTAATTATTTTGATTGATGATTTTGCTGACACTAATGCATATTTGGATGCACAAAAATTGTGTTTGATGTGTTTTGCAGACTGAAAGGGGTGAATCTTCATCCCAAGCTCGCAATGCTCCTGCTGAGAATGCGGAACAACAGGAGGTGGATAACTACTACAAGCAAGATATACCTCATTCAGTCATGACATTTTCTGATATGCACTTGGAAGATTTGCACCTGAACCTGAGATTTGACAGACTTTGGATAGATTATTCAAAATACCAAAGGGGTTTGCATACTCTTCATTCTAAAGTTGTTGAGGTACCGAGGGTCATAGAATGGGGACCATTAGAAGCTGTAGAATTGGCCGGGCCAATTAGGGAATTACTTGCACAGAGGTATGGTAATTCTACTTTTAACGACTGGGTACGTTTATTCACCATGCGTAGACCTGTATATAAAGTATGGTGTGAAGAATTGTTGTGTAGTATAGAATTAAATGATCGGGTTGCTAGTTTAACCGATCGATCTTTTATTAGATTTTTGTTAGGAGGTTCGATGCGCCACATGTCTTTACTAGACATGGCTCAGGCTTTACGTATATATACGCCTGAGGAGTTAGCATCTGCCGATTGTAGAGGGTTGATACTAAATGGTAGAAAGATAGATGAAAATTTTGATACACACGGTGTATGGAGTCAAATGACAAGCCATCACCGATTCAAAGGGGGAAATTACTCTTATTTGGATATAGATAGAGCTGAATTAAGAGTAATTCATAGGTTTTTAGCTAATTCGATTACACAAAGAGGTAAGAACAAGGAAATGGTAAATGAACAGGATTTGTTTTACCATATGTGTATTCGAGACCTACAAAGCGCTGTAAGTATACCTTATTGTGTGGGTTATTATTTATCAGCTATGGTTAGGGGGATGAGACCGCATAGCATAATAGGAGGTGGTATTTTTATTACTTTGATTGCTGAATATCTCGGTGTAGATATAAGTCAGGGGGGATTATTAGTCGAAGAACCAGAACCCCGCGATACAATAGGTTTAAATGTATACCATGGTGCGAAAGTCTTGAAGAGGCGAAATAACGCCGCAGTACAATACCATGGTAGACATCCACAGGTTGAGAGAAACCAACAGCAAGGTAATGTAGGAGGGGGAAATGAAATGCAAGAAATGCAAAGGTTTATAGCTGCACAGGAGTACGAAAATGCTAGACAGAGAGCATTTGAAGATTGGCAAGTTCATCAAAACCAAATCATAGATTATTGCCAACATATAGGTAGAAACTATATTCCTACTCCAAAGCCCATATTCTCTCCCTGGTCTATAGAGATTCAACCACCGTATCCTACGTATAACCCAGCCGAAGCATTTTATAGCACCTATGGTTATGCGTGGAACCCCTATTGGTATCAGTATCATCCCTAATCTGCTTAGTTTTTTATTTTATTTTATTATTTGTAATGTTGATACATTTAATACTTATGTTGGATTTGTAATAGTTTTATTATTTTCTAACTTTTATTCTTAGATTTTCATAATTTTTGAATGTGGGGTAATATACCAAACTTCAAAAATATGTATATATGTTTGCAGTTTATCTTATGTACACAACAGGGTAAAACAACGCATTTTCAAAGACTGGCATTAAGTTCAGCAAAAGCAACTAATTTTGACGACAAGATGCAAAATATATGTGAAATAACAACAAGACGGAATGAACAAATGATGTGCACCATTTATCATTCAGCAAACAAACGCCAATATATTTGGAAACTTTGGTAAAATTTAATCATTTTCACACAAATCACCCTCAATAATTTAAATTGTTACTGATTTCTTGCAAATGAGGGCATTGCAAGATCTTAAGCGTGGGAAGGGGTTAAATTCTTTCGGATTTTAAAATTTTTATCTTAAACACTGGGTTACCATTAAAAATACTAGTAAAGCAGTAGTTGTATTAGAATCTAGTGCTCTCTGATAATAAAGAACAGCCCTAGTCTTATATACTTACTACCCAATTCTAGTAAAATTTTTCAAAATTTTCAATTAAATGAACTCAAAATCATGTTTATACATATTTATGAACAATAAAACTAGGTTTTAACACCGAAATTATTGTAACCTCGGAAAGGACATAAATTGAGAAACAAACCAAAATGTTAAAATTCATTTAAAATGAAATAGAGGACAATAAAAAGGAAAATAAAAGCCAAGTGTGGGAAAATTCTCCAAGTTATTCAAAACATATATCACATATTTTTGTACAAATAACTGAAAATACTTTTGCTTTGGACTAAACTAAAAAGTTTTACCTGATTTACTGTAAGAAAGATGGATCTACACGATGAATCAATTCCATCATTAAAAGGAAGTAAAGTCTTCCAAAAAAGACACGCGCTTCTTGATTTAAGTCAAGAAGTTGTCGTCCAGACCAGCTGTAGGTTGACGAAAAATCTAGAAAAGTCATCACTAAAATCAGCAGGAAATCCACGGACCTCAGCATTAAACAGGGTCGCCAAGTGGTCAGATTTATCCTAACTATGAGAAGGATTTATCTCATAAAATGGGGGGCACCATGCAAATTAGCTGGATAAGACTAATGAATCAGATCCCCAGAAAGGATAATCTCCTTAAAAGATCAAAAATCAGCTTTTAAGCCTGATATTACTCAATCCTTGAGATTGACCTTAAAGATTGAGAATTACAAACTCATGGAATTCAATGATATCTAAACTCGAGCTTGAACGAGAAAATATTTTGATCAAAATTACAAACCGATTTATTTTCTGAAAACCCTATTTTCAATGCGTTCATTACCATTGAACGTAAAATCCTAGGAATTCACCTGGAATTCATTAGGTCACCTGAACTAAATCGGGTGTCAACCGTAAGAACGGTGGTTGCATAGTGGTCAAAGACAGGACCTTGTGCCAGACCGAAAAATCATAAGGGTGAGCTTTACTATTGCTCCTACCAAGGATAGTAATTGCGTCCGACACGTTATAGACCATAATTAAAAGCATGTCAGGGGACATTGCCTTAACAGTTGCTTGTTCAACGCTTTCCTTTACAACCGGACGGTAGTTTACCGAAAGGTAATATACGGGACAAGTAAACTGGACGTGTTGCTTTCCAAATACAAGGTTAGCAAGTGGGTGACACAAAACCGCAAGTTTTGAGCTAAAATTTTCAAATCTGAAACCCACCAAACCCACAAAAATATTTTGCAAACACCGGTAAAGGGTTATTCCGGAAAACTTATCTAGGGTAAAAACTAGATTTAATTTTCAAAAGATCAAATGTTTTCATAAAGATTCAATTTCCTTAATGGATCTAAATTTTTATAGTCATGTGAGATTGTAAACCATATCGTTACTACCATTGTTTATACCGCCGTATAGAAATCACTGATGTACAAAGTGTGAAAAATAAAGAAGTGATTCTAGTATTTCAAGACGATATTGCTTGAGGACAAGCAACGCTTAAGTGTGGGAATATTTGATAATGCTAAAAACGAACATATATTTCATAGCATTATTCCTCAAGAAAGACAAGCTTTTAGTTGCAATTGTTCTATTTACAAGTGATATTCGTTTAAATAATAAAAGGTGAAGACAAAAGACAGATTCGACGAATTGAAGACGCAAACGACCAAAAAGCTCAAAAGTATAAAAGACAATCAAAGAGGTTCCAATTATTGATAAGAAACGTCTCGAAATTACAAGAGTACAAGATTCAAAACGCAAAGTACAAGATATTAAATTGTACGCAAGGACATTGGAAAATCTGGAACCGGGACCAGAGTCAACTCTCAACGCTCGACGCAACGGACTAAAAACTACAAGTTAACTATGTATATAAATATAATATAATATATAATTAATTATATATATTATATATATATTATATTTATATAATAAACCGTCGGTAAACAAAGAGCCAAAATGGAGTGAGCTGTATTTACAAACTCCGCGACTCGCGGAGTTTGAAGGCAAAAAGGGCCGCGAGTCGCGGAGCCCCAAATTCTGAAACTCCCTATAAAAGCAAACGAATTCTGATCGCAAAAACCAACATATATCCATCCTCTCTATATCTATACGTAAATATTTATATTTATATTTATATTTTAATTTTAATTTTAATTTTAATCCTAATAATAAGGGTATGTTAGCGAATGTTGTAAGGGTGTAAGTCGAAATTCTGTCCGTGTAACGCTACGCTATTTTTAATCATTGTAAGTTATGTTCAACCTTTTTAATTTAATGTCTCGTAGCTAAGTTATTATTATGCTTATTTAAAACGAAGTAATCATGATGTTGGACTAATTATTAAAATTGGGTAATTGGGCTTTGTACCATAATTGAGGTTTGGACAAAAGAACGACACTTGTGGAAATTAGACTATGGGCTATTAATGGGCTTTATATTTGTTTAACTAAATGATAGTTTGTTAATGTTAATATAAAGATTTACAATTGGGCGTCCCTATAAATTACCATATACACTCGATCGGACACGATGGGCGGGGTATTTATATGTACGAATAATCGTTCATTTAACCGGATACGGGAATGGATTAATAGCCACTAGAATAATTAAAACAGGGGTGAAATTATGTAAAAGGACACTTGGCATAATTGATAACAAAATATTAAAACCTTGGGTTACACTTAGTCGACATCCTGGTGTAATTATTAAACAAAGTATTAAAATCTTGTTATAGTTTAAGTCCCCAATTAGTTGGAATATTTAACTTCGGGTATAAGGATAATTTGACGAGGATACTCGCACTTTATATTTATGACTGATGGACTGTTATGGACAAAAACCAGACGGACATATTAAATAATCCAGGATAAAGGACAATTAACCCATGGGCATAAAACTAAAATCAACACGTCAAACATCATGATTACGGAAGTTTAAATAAGCATAATTCTTTTATTTCATATTTAATTTCCTTTATTTTATATTTAATTGCACTTCTAATTATCGCATTTTTATTGATATTGTATTTAATTTCACTTTTAATTATCGTACTTTTTAATTATCGCAAGTTTATTTTATCGCATTTTTATTAATCGCAATTTCATTATCGTTATTTACTTTACGCTTTAAATTAAGTCTCGTATTTATTATTTTACATTTGGTTTTAACTGCGACTAAAGTTTTAAAATCGACAAACCGGTCATTAAACGGTAAAAACCCCCCTTTATAATAATAATATTACTTATATATATAATATATAATATATATATATATATATATATATATATATATATATATATATATATATTTGTATTTTTATAAAAGTAAACTAATATAGCGTTAAGCTTTGTTTAAAGATTTTCCCTGTGGAACGAACCGGACTTACTAAAAACTACACTACTGTACGATTAGGTACACTGCCTATAAGTGTTGTAGCAAGGTTTAAGTATATCCATTCTATAAATAAATAAATATCTTGTGTAAAATTGTATCGTATTTAATAGTATTTTCTTGTAAAATTTAATAGTATTTTATACACCTTTGCTAAAACATCAATACCTCTGGGTTCTAACTTGTTTGAAGTGTCACGTTTCACATACGCTTCACAACCCCAGACTTTTAAATAAGACAACTTAGGACTCTTTCCATGCCATAACTCATATGGTGTCTTATCTACCTTCTTGGTTGGAACCATATTGAGTATGCGTGCAGCAGACTCTAATGCATAACCCCAAAAAGACATCGGTAGAGTAGTTAGACTCATCATAGATCGAACCATATCAAGTAAAGTTCGATTCCTCCGCTCCGACACACTATTGTGCTGTGGTGTATAAGGTGGAGTGAATTGTGAGACAATCCCACAATTCTTCAGGTGGTCCAAAAACTCTTGACTCATATATTCCCCTCCCCGATCAGAACGAAGGGCTTTAATGGTCTTTCCAAGTTGATTCTCTACTTCATTTTGGAAGATTTTGAACGTTTTAAAAACTTCATGTTTATGTTTCAGCAAGTAAACATAACCATATCTACTATAATCATCAGTAAATGTAACGAAGTATGTTTCATCATTTCTAGACATAGTTCTAAAAGGGCCACATACATCAGTATGTATTAGTCCTAAAAGATCTTTAGCTCTTTCACCTAAACCGGAGAAAGGAGCCTTTGTCATCTTTCCACATAAACATGACTCGCATACATCAAATGACTCAGAGCCAGTTGATTCCAAAATCCCATCAGATTGGAGTTTTGAAATGCGTTGTTTGTTTATATGACCAAGACGACAATGCCATAGATAGGTATTATTCAAGTCTTTCTTGACTCGTTTGGCAGTACATGTATATACAGAATTATTATTTGAAATTACACCATGCATATCAATTTCAAAAATACCATCACGTGGAATAGCATTAAAATAAAATACATTATTCTTAGAAACTGAAATACCAAAGTGCGTAAATGTAAGTTCAAAACCAACATTTTTCAAAAGAGAAACTGAAATTACATTGCTCGTAATACTAGGAGCATAATGACATTGTTCCAACAAAACAATAAGACCACTAGGTAAAGTAATCTCATAGGTGCCAATAGCTTCAACAGCAGCTCGAGCCCCATTGCCCACTCTTAAGTCTAGTGTGTCTTTCTTCAGTCTCTTACTTCTTCTCATTCACTGCATATTGTTACAGATGTGAGTACCACAACCAGTATCAAAAATCCAGGAATCACTAGAAAAAGTATATAACTGTATATGAAATATACCTGATTTGCTGGTCTGGCCAGCTTTGCCTTTTCTCAACTCAGATAGGTAGGAAGGACAGTTCCTCCTCCAGTGGCCAACCTTTCCACAGTGGAAACATTCGGCGTCTTTCGCTGGGTTTTCTTTCTTGGGAGGTGGTGGAATCTTTTTCTTAGTAATTGACTTGCCTTTTCCTTTTCCCCAAGTTTTCGGCTTATTCTTTTTCACTATACCTTCCCTAATCATAAGGACACCTGGATTGGAAACCTTATATGGAATATCCTGTTCAGCAGTTTTGAGCATCGAGTGCACCTCTGCCAGAGATTTCTCCCAACCTTGCATATTGTAATTCATCACAAATTGGTGATACGATTTTGGTAGTGAAACCAAAACCGTGTTCACGACCAAGTTAGGCGGCAAGGTAGTTCCAAGTTTTTCCAATCGGTCAATGTAGCTTTTCATTTTTAAGACATGAGAGCTCACTGATTGACCCTCCTCCATTTTGCATGTTTGAAGAAGCTTATAAGTTTCATATAACTCTTGACTAGCCTGTTTCTGAAACATATTTTTCAGCTCAGTCATCATATCATATGCTGTACGATCTTCCATTTCCTTTTGGAGGTCAGAAGTCATACTAGCAAGCATGATTAAAGCTATCTTCTCTTGCTCATCAAACAACTTCCGATAAGCATTCTTTTGAGTAGCAGTAGCTGTCTCAGGAGGAGCTTCGGGTAAGGGTTCTTCAATTTTGTTCAACTTCCCTTCAAATTTGAGAACAATTCTCAGGTTGCGGTGCCAATCGAGGAAGTTTGAACCATTGAGTTTTTCCTTCTCCAACAAAGAACGGAGGTTGATTTGGTTTACGTTTTGATTGTTTGACATCTACAAGAGAACAAGATTCAATTTTAGTATTTTCGATATTGTACTTTAATAAATTAATTACCCAAGTTTTAATATATTTAAAAACAATTAATTTACGAAAGCCTAAGATCCACATAGAGGTTCCATAACTACATCTGTTGATCAGCTAGCAGTTATAGAGTCTACTGGTAGGTAGCGAGTACCAAATGCATCACAGATGCAACTCTTAGATCTTTATGGGACCTTGAGATATGTGTAGTCTAACAAAACACTATTATCTATTGGCATGTTTGTCCCATCCTTGCCTCAAACTCAGGTCTCACCGTGAATACGATTAAGTCGTCCAATTTGGAAACAGTGGAAATTCAGCCTAGTCTCACTCGTAACCGAAAATCCACCTCGTGGCTATAATTCGATTAGGTCTCACCGTAATCAAAAAATAACGAGGAGTGTTTGCAAGCTCATTGGATGGCATGACTTAAATTTGACGGGTATTTTAAAAATGTTTGTGTTAACGAATAATGCATGCACACAAGATTCGCTACAATTTGTTAAAAAAAACATTTTAACCAATTTTATATATGTCGATCGTGTTTATGCGTCAAGTTTGTTATTTTATTTTATATAAAAAAATAACAAATACACACTGTGTATCATTTTAAAACATTTTTAAAAGATGTCGCTCATATATATTATTTGAGTTTTAAAAAAATATATTTAACTTTAAACTCGTTAGAGTTTAATTTTTTAAAATCATCAATTTTAACCTTTGAAACGCGTTACTAGTTTTATTTGATGTTTTCATCAAAAACATTTAGCATATATTATAATCAACAATTAAATATAAATGCGTAAAAATAAAACACAACCATACCATGCATCACACACACATAGCCTAGCCCAAAAATCCTATGCTTGATCCCATGAGCCGACATGGGATCAAGAGGTCAAACTAAAGGTAATATCATAGCTCCCACTTGATTCAAGAATCAAGTGAAAACTTGACAAACGCCATTGTTGTCAACTTGACCTGTTCGCCATCTTCTAAGCCAAAAGCATGTTGTATTTTATCTTCAATCTTCATCTTGTTACATTTATTTAAATTTGAAAATACAACTAAACTAGTACTTTTACAAATTGAAATAAACTTAAATACAATACTATGAAAATGAAAAATAAATATAATACAACTTTGGCTTCAAAATGGCCTTCCTAATAAATAATCAACATGACATAATATTGCCATAATCAACAATCACAACAATCATACATAGGTCGGGGCAATATGGGCTATGTGTGCAATCACAATTTTAATAACTACATTATTAAAACTTAAATATGGCTTGTCCATGGTTACAATGCATGTGTATAACCATGGAATAAAACAATCAACAATTATAATAAATATTCAAGCCATAACAATTAAATCTACAATTTAAAATAGTGATATTCTTTCAATCATATTTGTGCGTCATGAGGTTAAGTCTAGATCAACCGAGTTGACTTTAAAAACCAAAAAGGTTTCGACTTTCACCAATATACCACAAAGCTAAATCTAAAGAACAGTCACACGACAATTAAGATGGTGTAAAAGCGACTCTGATACCACTGATGGAAAATCGTGTGTACTTTTACCAAAACAGATTAATGCAGCGGATAGTTAAAATAATAATCTTTTATTATTTTATGAACTAAATTTAACAAGATTAAATTTTCACTTATTTAATGAAACATGCACACGATTAATCGGTTCCAAAGATCCAGTTACACCATAATAATTGTCAAAATATGTAATTCATAAAGTGAGTAAACGATATACCTTTCTTGAAGAAACTGATGAATGGAGAGAAACCTACGATCAAAAAGTATGACCGTCTCTTTGGATAGTCCACACTACACTTCAAACGACCGTCAATGGATGCTAGTCCAAACCCAAGTAATAAATTAATCAACCCTTGATTAATTAAAATGATAATACTCTGTATTCAAGATTTGGTAAAGAGAAAACAAAAGGATGTTTTTCTCTCGGTTTATGTGTGATAATAGAATGATATATATATATATATACATATATATATATATATATACATATATATATATATATACATATATATATATATACATATATATATATATATATATATATATATATATATATATATATATATATATATATATATATATATATATATATATATATATATTTACAATTGTGTTTCTTTCATTGTAATATATAGCCAAAGTAAACCGCGTTTTTAAAGATACGGACAAGTTGATTTTGAAATCTTATATATTTAAAAAGTCGTATTTCTCAAATACTTTAGGGGTATGTTATGTAACTTATAATTAATAATTTCTATCATGTCGCTTTCATGTGAATAGTAAATTAATTAATTTCGATTCATTTACTATTCATATGAATAGTAAATGAATTAATTTCGATTTACTATTTTGTTACTTGAGTAATATATATACATCATATATATATTTTATTTGACATCTCGGTGTATATGTGTGTGACCCCGAAGGCTCAAATGATGTTGGCCATATAGTTATATGTTGTACCTTGCACATTAATCCTACATGTGTAACCCCTTTTGTCCACGAAATCAAGACCAAAAAAATATGAGAGCTTGATTGAGACACACACCATCTCCTTTCAGCTAGTATCCTTTAAATCCAGCAACATTGGCACCTGAAGATTTTAAAAGTAGATAATGATTTAGCCATAAATTTAGTTGAGCGTTGATGACACTTGGTTACATGAACATAGAAAACTTCATTAAAATTGCTAAACAATGAAGTTTCGTAACCATGTCACACCTGCCTTAATCTTACATGGACATCTCATTAAATGAGGGTGACATATAGAACTATCAATTGGGGGTGTTCATCGGTTCGATTTAGTTTTCTTTTCTTCGGTTTCAATGGACCTTAAATTTTAAGAGAAAATCGAAACCGAATTCAAATTACAAAACCTAAACCGAACCAAAAACCGAACTTGAATTTGGTTTGGGTTAAAACCAGAAGACAAAAGAAATCATAACTAACCAAAATAATCATAGAAAATTAAATTTAAGCTCATATAACATCATAACTTAGCAACACAATACCTTTGTTGTGATCAACAATTCCAAGAGGTTCCACAAGCTCGACACGATTTCGTAATCTTGTTTGATCTCATCGCTTCCCAAGTCCGAACAACAACATTGTTTGACTAATGTTAACATTGATAACGTGCAAGGGCTAGAAGATAATCATTTAACCAACATGTACGTACTGCTCAATGAAAAGATGATCACTTTATCAGGTTATGATCTAAATACATATTTGAAAGTATCAAAAAACACACCATGTCCCACCTCATCATTACTTATAGGAAGTGAGTAACACACGAGATTCACAATGCAAATATACATGAATCCTTGTCGAAACATATACAAATCACAAATTTGGCATTCGAAAATGCGGGTACATTATGAGGAGTTACCTGAAAATGTTTCGATGTTGCATCTCTTTATTTTACAAGTGTTTTTTCTGGTAGCATATTGCTCCTATATTGATAGAAAAAATAATTATAATCTTAAAAGGACATTATGTAGTTCACAACATACCACAAAAACAATTGTATTATTCTTCAGATATTGTTCAAAACGACCTGCGAATTTTACCACATACATGCCCATTTTCTTAAAAAGCACAATACTATTGAGCTTACATTATAATCTTATTGAAAATACTATTTAACCAGAGACGTGTTTCTTATCAAATAATGGAGCATATTAAATGCGGTGATAAATGTTGTAATAAGTAAATACGATAATGTGGACACTTTTGCAAAAGAATGACTTGAAAACGGGTTAAAACGAACATGTGTTTTATAATGACTTGAAAGACTAAAGCTTGCTAAAGGTATCTCGACCTACTTAAACAGGAAAAATTGGGAAACCAGAATGAAGTAAAATAAAAGCTTCCAACTGGGTCGATAAACTTTAAAAGGAATTCAAGTCACACTGTGTACCCATTTAGTTAGGTATTAGTAGCTAATGGCTTAAATTAAAAAATTTGAAATACTCAATTTGATACAAATGAAGAGAAACTGGTTATCAAAGGTTGAATACCTACACACAGTTACATCTCCCATAAACTATTTAAAGCCTTAATGGGAACATAGCAAAAGTGTAAGAAAAATACCTCCAGAGCCAAAAAGTGAAAAGTTTGCAAAGGTGCTTCACTAACTGTGTATATCTACATCTCCAGCTGAGAGCATGTTATAAGAAAGACACTACTTATTTGCTTTAAAACACGAAAATTGATTCTCATCAAACAAAATAGATAAACGTGTGACAACCAAAATGTTATTCCCTGCATTGCATTGCCCATATTCCTCTTGACCCATTTGGTTCACCTAACAACATTAACATACAAAGCAATAAGCTTTATAATTAGTGAGTAACCCCATACACCACTCTTGTGGTATTGGGTTTTGTTGTTGTTGTAATTAGTGAGTAAAACGAAAATGCTTAACCATATAAAATGTGACACATATGCCGGATTTATAAATACCAATTACTTGTAAGGTATAAATATCCTCTTTGACAATACGTCTTTGGTTATACTATAACAAAACAATTTTTGAAATTTTGGTAGTAAGGACCAGTCACCAAGCTTCCAATTTGAATAAGTCATAATCTAAAGTATGGTCAAATCAAATGCCATCTCCTTAAGTGACGTACACCTAAAAATAGAAGACAAAATGTAAGTTACGGTTGACTTGCAAATAGCAAAATCGCCAACTATAAATAATGCAACTATAATCAGCACACATGTATGACCACAACATTACCGTGATCCCATTATGTATATATATTCATTAAAAGTTTAGCCTTCAATCCTCAATCATGAGTAAATCACTATTCACTATAAATTTAATAATAGCAAGAATATTTTCATGTTAAATATATTTCGAATGCATATTTATATTTATACGTGGATAGTAATGATAGAATAAATAAACTATGATACCTTGGTTAAAAAAACTGCGTTTTCTTTCCCGCGTTATACGTTTGTACTGTATCGATCAATAGGCATACAGAAGAAGTTGTTCATTGTTTACCCTACAAAATAAATGACATAGTTACTTCATATAAACATTAATAATTGAACCCTAGAAATTATAAAAATCAAACCTATTATTTGATTAGTTGGTTGACATCTTAAATTCGATGCTCTCAATCGTCGATTTAGTAGTTTTCCTGGTTGCGAAACATGAAATACCATATTCTTCTCACTTCATATGGCCTAGGACTGTAATGAACATCCCGTCAATTACAACGAACTATTGAATGGGAGGACGCAATAACAGTATGTTGACATAATTTTTCCATTTAAAGCCAATATTTCAATTTAATTTCAAGGAAAGCATATAATTCAGTTCTTTGATACTTGCTATAATACATCCAGAAACGCAAGTACATCTGAACTCACTAAAATTCATCATTATTTACGATTAATATTCAGAAAAATCATATCAAAACAGACTATCTACAAATGACAGTTACCCATGGTTTGCAAACTTATTAACGACGGCATGAACAATGCGTTTACATCTGATTTGTTGTGTGCCAGATTCAAGACCTAAACCAATATAAAAGATAAAAAAGGAATTGAAAATTTAAGTTTTTATGCAATATTGTTTTGTTAGTCATTAAATTGCCACATACCTGCATCACTGCATTTTATCTTGATTGTCCAAATAAGTTGGTGTTGTTAATGTAGCGACAATCCAAAAGAAACCTACAAAAAAATTTTAAACAAATATGTATATAGATCAATCATCAAACAACTTAATACATAACCGAATTAATCAACAAAGCATAAGTTCTGAAATCAAATCACAACATCAAATTTATAAATTTATGATTAAAGAAAATCAACTAAGCAGATACACCTAAAATGAAAGGACCCGTTCATATGCATTATAAACGATTCACAATAGTTGATTACATTGCGAGGTATTTGACCTCTATATGATACATTTTACAAACATTACATTCGTTTTTAAAAGACAATCTTTCTTTACATCGAAAATTGACAGGCATGCATACCATTTCATAATATCCACTATCCAACTATAAATTGATTTAATAATAATCTTTGATGAACTCAATGACTCGAATGCAACGTTCTTCGAAATATGCTATGAAAGACTCCAAGTAATATCTTTAAAATGAGCAAATGCACAACGGAAGATTTCTTTAACACCTGAGAATAAACATGCTTTAAAGTGTCAACCAAAAGGTTGGTGAGTTCATTAGTTTATCATAATCATTTATTTCCATCATTTTAATAGACCACAAGAATTTCATTTCCAGTTCTCATAAATATACGTCCCATGCATAGAGACAAAAATAATCATTCATATGGTGAACACCTGGTAACCGACATTAACTAGATACATATAAGAATATCCCCTATCATTCCGGGATTCTCCTTCGGACATGATATAAATTTCGAAGTACTAAAGCATCCGGTACTTTGGATGGGGTTTGTTAGGCCCAATAGATTTATCTTTAGGATTCGCGTCAATTAGGGTGTCTGTTCCCTAATTCTTAGATTACCAGACTTTAATAAAAAGGGGCATATTCGATTTCGATAATTCAACCATAGAATGTAGTTTCAATTACTTGTGTCTATTTCGTCAAACATTTATAAAAGCGCATGTATTCTCAGTCCCAAAAATATAAAGGGTAAAAAGGCAAATGAAACTCACCATACTGTATTTCGTAGTAAAAATACATATAACGTCATTGAACAAGTGCAAGGTTGGCCTCGGATTCACGAACCTAAATTAATTATATATATTTATGTGTTGGTCAATATTTATCTAACAAATTAGGTCAAGTCATAGTGTACCACAATCCTAATGCTCGAGACTAATATGCAAAAGTCAACAAAAGTAAATTTGACTCAAAATAATTTCCAAAAATCTATACATGATTAATATATAGTTTAAATATCGTCGTTTTATATTTTTAAATATTTTTAAAAGATTTATTAGAGTAAATAATATAATTTATTTATTAATAAATAAAATTTTATATTAAATTTATATAATAAAATATACTTTTATATATATATTTAAGTAATAAAATTTATAGGGTTCATTTAATATCATAAAGATAATATGATAGGTATTATTAAAGTAAGTTATTACACGTAGTAAAATATGTTTGTATCACATATTTATTTGATAAAATAATATCTATAATGATAGTAAGTAAAAGTTGTATTATTTTGTAATAATAATTATTATTATAAAAATATCAATATTTATAATTACTAAGATGATATTATGATAAAACGATAATTCTAATTATGATAACTTTAATATTTACGATAATTTTTAATATTATCTTTAAAATAATAATTCTATTTAAAATAATAATAATAATGATATTTTATAGTAACAATGACATTTCTATTAAAATGATAATTTTTGTTAAAATGATAGTTTTAATACTAACGATACTTTTAATAATAATAGTAATGATAAAAATAATAAGAACGATAATTTTATCTAAATCAATATCTTATAATATTTTAATTTCATCATGAAACTCTTACCCATTATTTCCTAATCGTTTCATTTAATAGCTTTTAATCATCTTTTATATCCTGTTCATAATAATGATAATAATAGTAATCAAAATAATTAGGTGTTACAAATATTTGTTTTAATTACACTAATATTAATAATGATAGTTACTATAACATTATTAACGATAATACTAATAATTATCTTAATGATAATATAGTAATAATAATAATAACAATAACAATAACTATTTTTAAATAATGATATATATATTAATAATGATAATAATAATAATAATACCAATAATAATAATAATAATTGGATAATAATAATAATAATAATAATAATAATAATAATAATTATAACTTTAACGATAATAACGATAGTAATAAAAAAAATAACATTTTTTAATGATAAATCTCTTTTATTGATAAAGATAATAATAAGATAAAACTAGAACGACGATAAAAACGACGATAATAATAATCATTTTTAATAAAAATATCGAAAATTCAATTGATTATAACTTCTAATCCGTTCATCGAAACCATTCGATATCTAAAGGAAAGTTCTTAATTTTTCGCTAGCTTTCTAAGGACATGCATATCTTATACCTTATCTCAACCGCAAGTGTAACTAATTCAAGATTCAACCTAACCTGTCTAAGGGCAATATCAAAAGTACAAGCATGCATAATCCTAAATACTCGAGCACTAGTCAGGGATACACTATTAGTATGTAAAAGTTAAATTATGAGTACTCACGTATCAATATTGAGATTCAATATTGCAGGAAAGGTACGTAGACGCAACGGAAATGATAAACACTATATTGACCTCACGAGCATATCCATGAACCATACTCAATCACCTCCATAGCTATAACCCATAATTTCCTTAATCCTATCCCACTCGAAATTTTTTTTTTTGAAATCACTCGGACAGCACTCCGTCGTAATATTTTATGTATACTAATAATATCTTGAAATAATACGGAGTAAATATATATATATATGTAAATCGATTGAGAGAGTTTAGAGAAAAATATTTTCAAGTTTCTATGAAATAATGAAACCTATTGAATTCTATTTATAATAGATTTTTGAATTATTAAAGTGAATTATTAAAGTATGAATTATTAAAGTGAATTATTAAAGTATGAATTATTAAAGTGAATTATTAAAGTATGAATTATTAAAGTGAATTATTAAAGTATGAATTATTAAAGTGAATTATTAAAGTATGAATTATTAAAGTGAATTATTAAAGTTAAAGTAAAGTAAAAATAAAGTAAAGGTAAAGTTTAAGTATAGTAAAAGTATAAAACTACATAATACGTATAATACGCGTATAAATATATATAATATTAATTTAAATCATTATATATATTTAATAAAATAAAATATAAATATCGTTATCTTTATCATACTAGTTAAGTAATGAGTTGTCAAAAGTGGTTCTAGATATTTATAAAAGTTATATACGTTTTAATAATAAAGTTCTTTTTAAACTGAAAACGTTTTTGTACGCTTGAAACTAAATAGATCAATCGAGTCTTTATGAGATTCAATCTTCCACTATCCTTTGTCTAGTTCTCAATGATTAACAATTTGTTCTTATTTATAAATCACTTTACCATTTTCCGAATATTGTTAAAATAGAAAGATTTCTCAAATCAACGTGGGCCTTTCAACAGAGACTTGTAATCATAATTCAATATATCTGATAATTCAATCATTTGATCTTATCTTCTAATTCCATTGATAAACATTTTGAAACTGATACAATCATATAAAGTATTTAATCTAATATTTTGTTTACGTTTCAAGTTATAATATATATACACATATACATATATAATCATATTCGTTTAATGGTTCGTGAATCGTTGGAACTTGGTCGAGGTTGAATGAATGTATGAACATAGTTTAAAATTCTTGAAATTTAACTTAACAAATATTGCTTATCGTGTCGGAAACATATAAAGATTAAAGTTTAAATTCGGTTGGAAATTTCCGGGTTGTCACAGTACCTACCCGTTAAAGAAATTTCGTCCCGAAATTTGAGTGGAAAGGTCGTGAATGATAATAAGTATGTTTTCATGATGCATACGGGCTGAAAATTAGAGTTTTATTATCAGCGAATAATTTGGATAAATAATCCATTTATATGAAGAGTACGAATGAAGCTAACATAGAAGAGTGAAATGAGTAAGTGTAGATTCATCTTATCATTTGACGTATATATGATTGATTCCCAGATTTCAAGGGATTTGAAGAAAATCTTCTTAATAAGATTTGACTCTCCGGTAATAAAGGGAATTAGGATCCGCTTTAAATGCGATCGTCCATTTTAATTGTTCTGTCGGAGATTTTCTTATAAATTCACCTCCTTCATTTTCTTACAACTCACACCTTCTGTTGATGCATTTTATGCAAGTCCCGAGACATCTACCCACGTCCATTGCAGGTACAACAGTTTACAGGCCACCATGATTGTTCGTTATTATACTATCCGTGTTTGTATGTGGTTACAGGAACTGCAGGAACGAGATTTAGATGTTTGACTATGTTAGACTTAATCAGACATACGAGTGAAGCCTCACTAGTACAGCTGACAGGCTCATACGCATGGTTGATGCTGAGCTAAGTCACAATTACGACCTAAATAAGAAGACACGAGTGAGTGATCACCCGTACGGCTGATGAAGCCAACTCGTACGTGTGATGAATGAATCGTATGGGTGAGTCAACAGCAGGGGTATATAAAGTCTTATGTTCTTCATTTTAGATTAAGCCTCTCATTTGTTACACACACTCAGATCTAGTGAGCTCCTCCGATTCTCTCTCAGTCCAAATAACCCAGGTGGTGAATAATAGCTCTAGGTATTGATCTAATCACACTTGATTTAGCTGTGATTTGACTAAATTAATCAAAAAAAACTTAACCTATTCACTAGAGGATTTGATTCACTTATTTCGCCATTGTGTGAGTTAAATCTGTTGATTTCTAAGTTCCTAGTCATGTTTCATCACCTTCTATTCTTTCCCCCTCAACTCATATTTTAAAGTATTCATCAATATGCTCCATCCAGTTCTGATTCTCGATATACTTTTAACTTTCATATCGGTCATTCTTCTTTTTCATCTACCGCCGGAAGAATCTATTTACTTCTACTATACTCTTGGGTTTATAGTGTTTCTAGTTCTCCCGTGTCTTTATATTGCTATATGCATCGATATATATGGTTTATAATTTATGGTTTATCATTGGGCTTTATATGTTCCCTTATATTTCAAAGTCTCTGCTTCTGTCTTCTATAATCATTATCATTCACAATTAATGCTCTCTTTTATTTGCTGCAATTTATACCCCAATTTCTATTTCGGAGTTTTGTCCTTTCGTTTCTTCTTCTTGCGATTAAGCACCGCTTGTAATGGTCCAGAATTCACAGATATGAATTTCGAAATGAACATTGTTAATGTTCTAGGAAGGAAATTGTGATGGCACGATCTTGACTTGCCAAATTACTAGAATACCTTGGAAAAGGCCGAATCATCAAGAAATATTTTCTTGATATTTTAGAGGTTAAATAGAATACAAGAGTCGTATAACATGGCACATGATGATGTTATGATCTGTGAATCATCACGTTCCATTTAGAAACTCAGCATGACTTACTGTAATATAATCACGTTGATCAAGTGTCATTATATTATACTAATTCATGCTTCAGTTCCCAACACTACTTCAAATTATTTCTATTTTAAACTTGAATGTTTCAGAATTTAGAAACTAAAATAGTTTCTTTTATGATGTAATACAGATAGCGCGAAGAGGTAAATGATTTCAAATAAGAAAAATTAAGAAAATATCTTCAGAAATATGGAGGATATTTATAATGAAAGATATGATGATATTTTAGAATATCTAAGATCAAAGGATGATGAAGAATATTATTCACAAGGGTTTAGAGTCAGGAGATATGTATTTGATAATAATTTCAGCAGACACTGAATCATTTGGATTCTTTGAAGGCAGGTTTAGTCTTTGTGATTTGTCCATAGCCTCCTTCATGGTTTGCTTAATCCGTTTTCCAGTTTCAAACCTTCTCTTTTTCTAAGCTTTTCCAACATACTATCCTTTATTATCAAACTTTTGACTGTTAAGGTCGTTTACAGTTTTTGCTGCTTCATCAGCATTTTCCAAACTTCGGAGAACTAGTTCGCAGTTTAGGGTGTTTTTCAGAAACTTCACATTCAAAGTATATAAGTCTAGGAGATAGACGTTATATATACACCTATAACTGTTGGCAGAGACATGCTGCAAGATTTCAAAATACTAATTGCTGATTCCCAGTAATTGGCATGACAATTCTTGTTACAAGATGCGGATGAGTAAATGATGGGGTTTCGATAAATATAATGACTTTTCGGAAAGTCAAAGATCAGTGAAGTTGTTGGTAAGTTTATTTTTAATGTGGTGAGACATAAAAGGTTCTCCGGTAACGATGACGAAAGGGCAACGTCTATATTAAGGTTATAATAAGACTGTTTCAACTAAAAAGTCGAAGTTGACTTGCTAAAGCTGTGACAAAACTGACTAATTTGAAAAGGAATCGCAAAGTTATTTTTGCTAATAAATACCAAAGGGTCTGACACGGATACGTGTTAAATTATGACTCTGGTTTTGAGAGCTTTTCAGATGCAAGACTGTAGTTAATATGTGGTTGGATCATCATCTCGATTGTTTATTATTTGAAGTGTCTTCAGGAATTTTGAAGGGTTTTGAACACAGATTGTAATCGTTAATATACATATGATGTTCTAACACAGTTTTGAAGTCAAAGTATAGCTTGTGAAAGATGTAAGAATCTAAGAGTGATGATTTCGGTCATATCTCGAGTTGAATTATGAGATTTCAAAATCAGAATATGCAATTAAATTTTGAATGAGTATGGTTGTTTTGATTTCTATAAAAGAATATATATTATTTGAGAAAATAGTGAGTATAGTTGATGATTGTTGAATCAGATTCGAAGAATGTAACATATTAATTGTGAATTTATATATCTCTCGGGTATTACCTACCCGTTAAAAAAATATTTCACAATTAATATTTTGTACAAAAGAATTTTTATTACAGTCTTTTTGAAAAAATATATATATATATATATATATATATATTTTCTTCAGATGTAATATCGATTTAATGAGTTAATATTAAATTAAACTCATTTAATTTACGGTTGAAACTAGAATTGAATAATCCCTTAAAGGCTTTAGAGATTACATAAGTATTACTTCAATAATATTGAAATTATGAATCAATACTTCGTTATTTGTTGGGGCATGATGTTGGTTTTCATTAAATTCTTGTGAACTTCGCAAAGTACGAATGATGTTATCTGAAAAGTTTCGAGTACATTGATGACGAAAGTGTAAAATCAACATATATTTGAATAATACACTTGATTTATTATGAATTGGAATTTATTGAATTGAGACAGAGGTTGTAGTTAACGATAGTTAAGTTGCGGACGAAGGACGTACATTATTGCATATTAGTAATATGAATTAACCGAGTAGTTAAGATTCACACATAATGGCTTAGTACGGAAAGATTTATTATGGTTTAAAGATTTATATATAAGATATACATATAAATCCTTCAGTGGAAATGAGTTAATTCTTCATAACTCGTTGATACAATATACTCGTTGTTGATTCATAATGATGTCCGCGGTGATTCTTAAACTGACGGAGCTTGTGAGGTTATAGGTGCTGCTAATGCTGATGCTGACAACACTGACGATGCTGGTGATGCTGGCGGTACTGTTGATGCTATTGGTAAAACAAGTCTAGTTTGTAAATCGTGCACCATTCTGGTCAGGATTTCTTTTATCATTTCGGTCCACTCATATGATTTATGGTTAGATCTAGAATAAGTAATCTCTAAAATTTTAGAGATTACATAATCACCGTAAAATATTTCTCCGATGAAGTCATGAATTAATACTTCATCGTTTGTTGTTGTTGGTCTTCCATGTTATTTATAGGACGTATGACCTTGATACTCGTGGGACAGATTGTGGAGTTGAGGTTTACGACGCAGTTGTGGTTGGGGGCGGTAATGGTACTGTTGACGTTGATGTTGGTGGTACTGATTATGCTGCTGGTGCTGCTGCTGGTGTTTGTAACCTTTGCACCATATTCTCCAAAGCCACTACCCGAGCGCGAAGCTCGTTGACTTCTTCTATTACACCGGGATGATTGTCGGTTCGGACAAGCGGATAAATAAAATCTAGAATTTGATGTAGTATATAATCGTGACGAGATACTCTGGAAATGAGAGAGAAAATAGTGTTTCGGACAGGTTCGTCGGTAAGTGCTTCAGGTTCTTCGTCAAGAGGACAATGTGGTGGATGGAAGGGATCACCTTCTTCTTGTCTCCAATGATTGAGGAGGCTACGAACCCATCCCCAATTCATCCAGAATAGATGATGGCTAATTGGTTGATCCATTCCGGTCACACTGCTTTCGGAGCTTGAGTGGGATTCCATTTCATAATCTGAGGAACTTGAACTAATGACGAATTCCATTTCGTACGATTGAATAAAGGGTTTTTCGATATGAAATGATTTTCCGGCTATCGAATGGTATTCTAATTACATAGAATATATATATATATATATATATATATATATATATATATATATATATATATATATATATATATATATATATATATATATATAGATCAAAAGATTTCGTAGATTACAGAGGACTTTGAGGGATATGTCAGGCAAAGTTTAAAGTAACAGATACGATAAGATATGATTTAGAAGATATGCTAAGATATGAATTTTTGTCTATACACTATTCATGCAATCAATGCAGCAAGACGTGTCTTAGACTAAAAATGATAAGCAGGTAATTTCCTGAGGATGATAAGTAGTTAATTTTAGACACAAAATGATAAGCAAAACATTTGACATGCAGACACGGTCGAAGTCCAGACTCACTAATGCATCCTATCGACTTATCAGTTAGACACACTAATGCAGACCTGGTTCGCTAAGACCACCGCTCTGATACCAACTGAAAGGACCCGTTCATATGCATTATAAACGATTCACAATAGTTGATTACATTGCGAGGTATTTGACCTCTATATGATACATTTTACAAACATTGCATTCGTTTTTAAAAGACAATCTTTCTTTACATCGAAAATTGACAGGCATGCATACCATTTCATAATATCCACTATCCAACTATAAATTGATTTAATAATAATCTTTGATGAACTCAATGACTCGAATGCAACGTTCTTCAAAATATGCTATGAAAGACTCCAAGTAATATCTTTAAAATGAGCAAATGCACAGCGGAAGATTTCTTTAACACCTGAGAATAAACATGCTTTAAAGTGTCAACCAAAAGGTTGGTGAGTTCATTAGTTTATCATAATCATTTATTTCCATCATTTTAATAGACCACAAGAATTTCATTTCCAGTTCTCATAAATATACGTCCCATGCATAGAGACAAAAATAATCATTCATATGGTGAACACCTGGTAACCGACATTAACTAGATACATATAAGAATATCCCCTATCATTCCGGGATCCTCCTTCGGACATGATATAAATTTTGAAGTACTAAAGCATCCGGTACTTTGGATGGGGTTTGTTAGGCCCAATAGATCTATCTTTAGGATTCGCGTCAATTAGGGTGTCTGTTCCCTAATTCTTAGATTACCAGACTTTAATAAAAAGGGGCATATTCGATTTCGATAATTCAACCATAGAATGTAGTTTCAATTACTTGTGTCTATTTCGTCAAACATTTATAAAAGCGCATGTATTCTCAGTCCCAAAAATATAAAGGGTAAAAAGGCAAATGAAACTCACCATACTGTATTTCGTAGTAAAAATACATATAACGTCATTGAACAAGTGCAAGGTTGGCCTCGGATTCACGAACCTAAATTAATTATATATATTTATGTGTTGGTCAATATTTATCTAACAAATTAGGTCAAGTCATAGTGTACCACAATCCTAATGCTCGAGACTAATATGCAAAAGTCAACAAAAGTAAATTTGACTCAAAATAATTTCCAAAAATCTATACATGATTAATATATAGTTTAAATATCGTCGTTTTATATTTTTAAATATTTTTAAAAGATTTATTAGAGTAAATAATATAATTTATTTATTAATAAATAAAATTTTATATTAAATTTATATAATAAAATATACTTTTATATATATATTTAAGTAATAAAATTTATAGGGTTCATTTAATATCATAAAGATAATATGATAGGTATTATTAAAGTAAGTTATTACACGTAGTAAAATATGTTTGTATCACATATTTATTTGATAAAATAATATCTATAATGATAGTAAGTAAAAGTTGTATTATTTTGTAATAATAATTATTATTATAAAAATATCAATATTTATAATTACTAAGATGATATTATGATAAAACGATAATTCTAATTATGATAACTTTAATATTTACGATAATTTTTAATATTATCTTTAAAATAATAATTCTATTTAAAATAATAATAATAATGATATTTTATAGTAACAATGACATTTCTATTAAAATGATAATTTTTGTTAAAATGATAGTTTTAATACTAACGATACTTTTAATAATAATAGTAATGATAAAAATAATAAGAACGATAATTTTATCTAAATCAATATCTTATAATATTTTAATTTCATCATGAAACTCTTACCCATTATTTCCTAATCGTTTCATTTAATAGCTTTTAATCATCTTTTATATCGTGTTCATAATAATGATAATAATAGTAATCAAAATAATTAGGTGTTACAAATATTTGTTTTAATTACACTAATATTAATAATGATAGTTACTATAACATTATTAACGATAATACTAATAATTATCTTAATGATAATATAGTAATAATAATAATAACAATAACAATAACTATTTTTAAATAATGATATATATATTAATAATGATAATAATAATAATAATACCAATAATAATAATAATAATAATTGGATAATAATAATAATAATAATAATAATAATAATAATAATAATAATAATAATAATTATTATAACTTTAACGATAATAACGATAGTAATAAAAAAAATAACATTTTTTTAATGATAAATCTCTTTTATTGATAAAGATAATAATAATGATAATAATAAGATAAAACTAGAACGACGATAAAAACGACGATAATAATAATCATTTTTAATAAAAATATCGAAAATTCAATTGATTATAACTTCTAATCCGTTCATCGAAACCATTCGATATCTAAAGGAAAGTTCTTAATTTTTCGCTAGCTTTCTAAGGACATGCATATCTTATACCTTATCTCAACCGCAAGTGTAACTAATTCAAGATTCAACCTAACCTGTCTAAGGGCAATATCAAAAGTACAAGCATGCATAATCCTAAATACTCGAGCACTAGTCAGGGATACACTATTAGTATGTAAAAGTTAAATTATGAGTACTCACGTATCAATATTGAGATTCAATATTGCAGGAAAGGTACGTAGACGCAACGGGAATGATAAACACTATATTGACCTCACGAGCATATCCATGAACCATACTCAATCACCTCCATAGCTATAACCCATAATTTCCTTAATCCTATCCCACTCGAAAAACAATTTTTGAAATCACTCGGACAGCACTCCGTCGTAATATTTTATGTATACTAATAATATCTTGAAATAATACGGAGTAAATATATATATATATATATATGTAAATCGATTGAGAGAGTTTAGAGAAAAATATTTTCAAGTTTCTATGAAATAATGAAACCTATTGAATTCTATTTATAATAGATTTTTGAATTATTAAAGTGAATTATTAAAGTATGAATTATTAAAGTGAATTATTAAAGTATGAATTATTAAAGTATGAATTATTAAAGTGAATTATTAAAGTATGAATTATTAAAATGAATTATTAAAGTATGAATTATTAAAGTGAATTATTAAAGTTAAAGTAAAGTAAAAATAAAGTAAAGGTAAAGTTTAAGTATAGTAAAAGTTTAAAACTACATAATACGTATAATATGCGTATAAATATATATAATATTAATTTAAATCATTATATATATTTAATAAAATAAAATATAAATATCGTTATCTTTATCATACTAGTTAAGTAATGAGTTGTCAAAAGTGGTTCTAGATATTTATAAAAGTTATATACGTTTTAATAATAAAGTTCTTTTTAAACTGAAAACGTTTTTGTACGCTTGAAACTAAATAGATCAATCGAGTCTTTATGAGATTCAATCTTCCACTATCCTTTGTCTAGTTCTCAATGATTAACAATTTGTTCTTATTTATAAATCACTTTACCATTTTCCGAATATTGTTAAAATAGAAAGATTTCTCAAATCAACGTGGGCCTTTCAACAGAGACTTGTAATCATAATTCAATATATCTGATAATTCAATCATTTGATCTTATCTTCTAATT
The DNA here is from genome assembly GCF_046630445.1 of Rutidosis leptorrhynchoides. Taxonomy (NCBI): domain Eukaryota; kingdom Viridiplantae; phylum Streptophyta; class Magnoliopsida; order Asterales; family Asteraceae; genus Rutidosis; species Rutidosis leptorrhynchoides. Next base: position 42,555,449 of record NC_092336.1, read on the forward strand.
CCATTGATAAACATTTTGAAACAGATACAATCATATAAAGTATTTAATATAATATTTTGTTTACGTTTCAAGTTATAATATATATACACATATACATATATAATCATATTCGTTTAATGGTTCGTGAATCGTTGGAACTTGGTCGAGGTTGAATGAATGTATGAACATAGTTTAAAATTCTTGAAATTTAACTTAACAAATATTGCTTATAGTGTCGGAAACATATAAAGATTAAAGTTTAAATTTGGTTGGAAATTTCCGGGTTGTCACATAAAAATAATCATCATATCAGTGAAATTCTAATTATATAATGAAAGTAATGAAATTTGAGACCAACCAAAAACGTAAAACCAAACCAACGATGAAAATGTAAATACGAAAGATTTTGGCAACACGGCAGACGTAACTGTCATCAATAGTCGTTGTCTACAAAAGAGTTAAAAAATCGCGATTAACATCCATGGCACTTGTGTAAATCAAATCAAGAAAATATAACGACTATAAACAATTGAGTTTGCAAACTTACAATCTGATTACAGAACGTTGTTAGAAAAGATCAACAGCCTTATTAATCGGTTGAACGAATTCGGAGCCTTCCATGATAACTTTGAAAATCAACAGTTAAATCACTCATCGATGATGATGATTTCATTTATTTAGATGATTGTTTGTTTCATATTTGACTGGGATTTGAGAAGATTTGGAAAAATCAGAGCTGATTAGAAATTGTGAAAAAATTGATTATATACAAACCGTTTGATTGATTTTATTATTTGAAATAATAATTATCTTTTGACTTAATTAACTTAATTTACGGATCACGAATATTGATTGGTTCCTAATTTCTTGCTAATTTTCAATTAATTACGTATTTTAGGAACTAACAGTTAGCAAATGAATTTAAAACAAAAGGTGTATTGAAGTAATCTGCTTTTTAAATGAATTTTGTATTATGTAATAATCATTTGATATAATGATCCAATGGTTGTAATTAATTGATTTGAAAAAATCAATGATCAAGATCTTTTTATTGAAATAAATATTACTTACTTTAGCTTTTCTTTTAATAAGAAAAGTGATGTAAAATCAATTTTGTTGATGCCCGAAAGGACTTTACATTTATCAGAGAAAAGACTATGATTTCTTAAAGTGTGAATTGAGGGAAAATTGTTCAACTTATTAACGACTGTTAGTCAAATTTAATTAAGTACTAAAATTTTATAAGGTTGGTCCTCAAAATAAAAAAATATATAATAAATAAAATATAATAGAAATAAATGAATATAAAATAAAATAGAAAAATAAAAAGTGACAACTAGAACCAATCCATATAAAATGTTAAAGTTTCAAAGATGGACCCTACAAAACAGTTTTTTGTTAAGTATTAGACAATCAGATATTCAATCCCCGAAAGCCGACAAACTTGCTGGTCCTTACTACATACTTGTGCGTAGCTCAAAAAAATAATTTAAAAACTATTTTTCAATAGAAAAAGAATTGGCGTTTTAACAATAGATCTAAAAATCAATATGTTGAGTTTTCATTTACAGATATTGTTTTTGTGATTTTGACTTCCAATTCGCCACAAAGTTATTAACGGGAGCAGTAACTAAAATTTTACTACGTATCATTATAATTAGAAATTGTAAACTTCTAGATTATAATGTCTTATTGGGAAACAATCAAAGTAGCTTTGGTAATAATGGACCGAATCTGAACTAATATTTAGATTGATTAGATATTTAAGTTGAGATCCCTTCCTTTAAGAGAAATATTCATTTGAGTCCATAAATTAAGTTGAGATTCAAGGGATCAATGAGAGCGCGACACGTGTCGCGAAAATCACATGTGATTGAAAAAAAGTTCAAAAATTTTTTTTTTGAAAAAAAAATTGTTAAATTTTTTTTTCGAAATTTAAAAAAAAAATTTTTTTTTAAAATTTTTTTTTTTTACAATCACATGTGATTGGATTTGCCATGCATAATCACATGTGATTGGGTTTACAATCACATGTGATTAACATGCATAATCACATATGATTTTTTTTTTAAAAAATTTCGAAAAAAAAAATTTCGGAAAAAAAATTTGAAAAAAAAATTTTCGAAAAAAAAATTAAAAAAAAAATTTTTCGAATTTTTTTTTCCAATCACATGTGATTTTCGCGCCACATGTCGCCATCTCATTGGTCCCTTTGTTTTCAAGCAAATTTATGGATCCAAGTGATTACAACTCCTTCCTTTAAATATAATAAATCTATATGGAGTAAATTTTATTTAAAAAGTTGATGTGCACGATTTATAAGCAGTCGTGGGGGGACTTCACATAATGGAATATGCTACTCTGAAATGAAACCGGTGTAGATTTTACTGAGGAGATATGTTTGAAACCAACTAGTTGTAGAGCCCTCGCTTCGCGCCAGGGGCTCCGTTTTGAATGCGAGTTAAAAAAAAAGTCTTGATCTATTTTGTAAAAAAGAATTTTTTTCGACATCTAACATTGAAGGGTTGTTCCTTTTGTGAAAGTTGCTTCTTTTAGCGTTCGGGTTTTATTAAAAAAAAAGCTAGTAAAGTGGGGGTTCGATTTGTATTTTAATATAAGTTAGGGGGTTAAGTTTGTGAAATTTGAAAAAAAATATACGTATAAAGTGGGAGTTTGATTTGTATTTTAATAAAAGTTAGGGGGTTAAGTTTGTGAAAATTGAATATTAGTAAAAAAAAGTTAGTAAAGTGGGGGTTCGATTTGTATTTTAATAAAAGTTGGGGGGTTAAGTTCTGTATTATAATAAGAGCATAAAGTGGGGGTCGATTTGTATTTTAATAGAAGTTGGGGGGTTAAGTCTGCGAAAAGTGAAAAAGGAATAGTAATATTCATGGGGGTTAAGTTTTGTATTATAATAAGAGTATAAAGTGGGGTTCGATTTGTAGTTTAATAGAAGTTTGGGGATTAAGGTTGCGAAAAGTGAATAAAAGAATAGTACTATTCATTTAACTGTGTCTTTTAGATATGGGTGTTAATATTAATATTAATATTAATAATATTAATATTAATATTAATAAAAGTTGGGGGTTAAGTTTTGTATTATAATAAGAGTATAAAGTGGGGGTCGATTTGTATTTTAATAGAAGTTGGGGGGTTAAGTTTGTGAAAAGTAAAAAAAGGAATAGTACTATTCATTTCACTTAAAATGGGGGTCGATTTGTATTTTAATAGAAGTTGGAGGGTTAAGTTTGCGAAAAGTGAAAAAAGGAATAGGACAATTCATTTCACTTTGACTTTTAGATATAGGTATTAATTGCCCGATGCCATTAACTAATACTTAAAATAGATACAAAATAAATAAACAAATAAGTAACCTACCCTTTTTGGTCCATGTTTATTCAAAATTATTATGTTAATCATTTTTTTTTGAAATTACACGGGTAGTCCCTAATTAACACCAGTTTAATAGTTTCGTTAAAAAATTACATGTGTTAGACCACAGATATTGGTGATTGTGACGTGGAGTGGGTGAGGTGCACTTTTTGGAGAAAAACTGTGACTGGGCCATGACATTTTGAGGGGGAGTTGTAATGGGGGGCTTTTGTAGGGGCGTTTGTGGGTGATGTGGTAAAATTTTATTGGTATTTGAATGATAAAATATTAAAAAGGTGGAGAGAGAAATAACATTAACCAATCAGTAATTGACACCTCGTGGTCGTTCTCTCTCTCTTAGGGCTTGACAAACGTCCAACTACAAACGCCCCATTACAGGTGTTTGTGGGGCGTTTCTCGTGACATGTATGCGGCATAGGGGGCCACAAACGCCCCATTATCTGTGGTCTTAGGCACATGATGGACAATGGTTTTAGGTGTTAAATGTAATCTCTTAATTAATTTAATTATTAATAGAGTTAATTATACCGTTAGTCCATGTGGCTAACTTAACTGACGTTAGAATATGGACCACTGTCGTTCATTTTTAAAACCACAGAGACTACCAATATAATTTTTAAAAGTTAGGGACTACCGATATAATTTTGAATAAACTACAGGGACTAACGGTATAATTAACTCTTATTAATATTAACTGTTGTATGAATCCTCCGGTGATGATGAACAAAGGTAGTTTTAGGTCAGGCTCATAGTTATGTAATATGGCTGATATATGACGAGTTCTGAATAATTTAGCCGCCGACAATAGTGAAAGTGTTGCGACATCGTTTAGTATGACGTAGTTTGGTGATAACTAGATAAATACCGGCCGCATGTTGTTGCGGCTAAATCCTGATCGTAAATAGGGTTTTATATATTTACTTACAATTGTAATTAATTAATTTTTCTTAATTGACAACAACGATTACACGTTGTTGTGTTTAATTTTTATTATATTACGTTATATTTATATTGTTAGAAATACATTAATAATTTCATTTTGTAAATAGAAATATTTTTAGAAAAACATTCAACGTATATCCGTTAATCTGATTAATCCAACATATATGTATACGAGCCGATGAATAAAATGGATATGGATCGATGAATTATATTTAAATAGATATTAATATATGTGATTGTGATGACCCGGGAATTTCCGACCAAATTTAAACTTAATCTTTAAATGATTCTGACACGATAAGCAAATTCTGTAATATTACATCTCAAAATTTCTGAAGTATTTTCATTTATGCAATTAACCTTTGACTATACTCGACGATTCAAGAACCTTTAATGTATATATGAATGATTATATATGTAAATAATTATATTTAAAATAAATTAAATATGTTACTGAGCTATTATAAGATAACATAAAATAATCAGAACTTGTTATTTAAATATGTTACGAATTCGAGTTAACGGTTATGATTCAAGTTCAATTGTTGTTTTCAAAAGTTTCTATGAGTCATTTGCAACACAATTTGTGTTATAATCATTGTCTAAAACTGCCTTAAACTCAAAACCACGGTTTATGTTTTTTTTTTTCGAACGCTGCAGTTCAGGTATATTTTTTTTATCTTCTAATCTTCCTTTATCTGTTAGTTACGACCATCATTATGGTTGTTTAGTTCCAAATCCATGTTTAATTCAAATCTGTAAAGTGATAATTGTTGCTCTGGTCGATTTGTTTCGGGGAAGAAGAGGATACAACACAAAAGTCGGGTTATATTCAAACTAAGGGAAGGTAAAACAGAAAAATAGAATTGGTTCAGTGGTCGTGTGGGTGTTTATCAGATCGAGGGGTCTCGGGTTCGAGCCCTGCTAGTGGAAACTAATTTTTTTAAGCTTAATTGAGGTAGTTTTTCAATACTAATTTTTTTATTATTATTATTGTTATTATTACTTGAATATAAATTATTATCATGACTAGTATTATAGTTTTGAGATTATTATAGATTTTAGTATTAGTATTAGTATAATTACAAGTATCATAACATTTGTTAGTATTAAGATTATTATTATAAGTATCATAATTGTTATTATTATTATTATCATAATTATACGTATTACAATTTATAATTATAAGTATTACTTTATTATCATAATTGTTATAAAACGAAATTATCATCATTATCATTGTTAGTATTAAAGTTATTTATTATTAATTTTATAACTTTAATATTATCATCATTATGATGAATAGGTTTATTATTATTATTATGAACATAATTCAAATTATTATTATTTTTGTAAATATTAGTATTAGTATCTTTTTTATAAATAATAAAATTGTTAATAATAACATAAGTATTATTATTGTATTATCACAAATATTATCATTATGTAATTATCAAAGTCAGTATTATAACTATTATTAACACTAAAATTAATATTTTTACAAAGTATCATTATTAATAATATCGTTATTATTATTATTATTATTATTAGTATTATCATTATTAATAAAGTTATTATCATTAGTAAATTATTATTATCAAAACTATCATTTTTAACAAATAAGTATTTTTTACAAAAATTATACTTGCTATATATACTATAATTATATTTCATATAATAATATATCAAACATACCAATATTTTTATATAAATACTTACATATAACTAAATGTATAGATAACAAAAATTAATTTTAAATATATATACAAAATATACAAATATAACATAAGATATATTATACCTAAATAAAGTATATATATTTAAATAGATTTTTGTATGAATTCTATATAACTACACATATCTAAAAATCTATACAACTAATTAATGAAATTATGAGATTTCTATTAAATGTTTTAATAGATATATAATTGATATAGGTTCGTGAATCCGAGGTCAACCCTGCACTGTTCAGTGTCGTCATATGTATTTTTACTACAAAATACAATATTGTGAGTTTAATTTGCCTTTTTACCCTTATATTTTTGGGCTGAGAATACATGCGAAATTTTTATAAATGTTTTACGAAATAGACACAAGTAATCGAAACTACATTATATGGTTGAATGATCGAAGCCGAATATGCCCCTTTTTACTTGGTAACCTAAGAATTAGTAAACCAGTCTACTAATTGACGCGAATCCTAAAGATAGATCTATTGGGCCTAACGAACCACATCCAAAGTACCGGATGCTTTAGTACTTCAATGTTGTTTTTATCATGTCCGAAGGATTTCCCGGAATGATAGGGGATATTCTTATATGCATCTTGTTAATGTCGGTTACCAGGTGTTCAATCCATATGAATGATATTTTTGTCTCTATGCATGGGACGTTTATTTATGAGAACTGAAAATGAAAATCTTGTGGTCTATTAAAATGATGGAAATGATTATTTATGTTAAACTAATGAACTCACCAACCTTTTGGTTGACACTTTAAAGCATGTTTATTCTCAGGTATGAAAGAAATCTTCCGTTGTGCATTTGCTCATTTTAGAGATATTACTTGGAGTCATTCATGACATATTTCAAAAGATGTTGCATTCGAGTCGTTGAGTTCATCAAGATTATTATTAAGTCAATTATAGTTGGATATAGTATGAAATAGTATGCATGTCATCAACTTTCGATAAAATGAAAGTTTGTCTTTTAAAAACGAATGTAATGTTTGTAAAATGTATCATATAGAGGTCAAGTACCTCGCAATGTAATCAACTATTGTGAATCGTTTATAATCGATGTGTACTTTGTCCGGATGGATTAGGACGGGTCATTTTAGTGATCACCCGATCCATTACCATCCCTAATTGTGATATTCAAAATCATTTATCTATTTTAGAATTGACGGTAAAAGAGGTCACTACGCGTTGCTGTAGAAAATCGTTTGCAAGAGTAGAATTTAGTGTATACTTTAAACATTAATTTTTAATTTTAATAGTTAACAATTATAACAATTATATCAACGTCACAAAGATTTATGTTTTCTATTAGGCTATTTTATTCGTATTGAATCTAAATTTAGAACAATATAATAAAACTGTTTATATATAGAAAATGAGATATATTATTTGAAAAATATATAAAAAATACTTTAATCCTATTAATTTTTTAAGATGTATTAAATTAATTGTAATAAATAGTTAGCACATAACTCATAGCTAAAAATGCTAAAGAATTAAAAATACTCCTATTTATTACTGTATTTATTAATCAAATATAAGAAATAAATATTTAATAAAAGATTAAAACATGAAAGATATACATAGATAATTAGGAATCCGTATCTAAATTTTGCTACACATATATTATTCCGTACTTAACAGTTAACATGTTTAAACATTGTACTCCATGTCTTTATTTTTACGGAGTATATAATTGCAGTAAAAAGTAGCTAGCTACCACTTAATATTATACATTTAGCAACCATCTTGACTTTAACCACCTTGTTGAACCACCTTTGAAGCTATAGTGGTTACTTTAGCATATGCAGGTTGACCATTTTTTATCCAGATCACCCCATTTTATTCCCTCTTTATCTTTCTTTGAGTGTCATCTTCTTCACTTTATATAGATTTATCTCTTCATCAGATAAAAAAAATTAATAAATAAACTACAGTTATTAAGAAAGGCTAGACACACCTAAACGTTCACCTTGAAACACCACTTTCGACCACCACTCGACCACCATCTCCGACAACCAATTCTGGTAACTACCTCTGGCAACCACCTATAGTTTCTTCTTTTTGGCTTTCAATTTCAGTCACCGCCTTCAACCCCTTCGTCTCCGGCCACCACGTATCCTACACCGCTGCAAATAATCACCACCATCAATTTGTGGGTTTGAGATCCGACGGCGCGTCAGATGCCGTACGGGTGTGAGGTTAGTTTTGTTGGGTTCGTAAAACGATTTTACGTTTAATGGTGGTGGCGGTGTAGTCTACATCGTCGTGAATCGAAGAGGGATTGGAGAATCAAAGTTTTGGGTGTTTTTGTAGTTTAGAGAGAGAGGGGAGGTTGGATTAATTGAGGTAGTACAAATTGGCAGATTTGTAATTTGTTTAATTATAAAAAGCCAAGCGCTAACTTAAATAATGGGTAAAGTTTGATGTCGTTTTCAGTTACTCAAATGACCAAAAACGGGAGCTGGTTTAGTATATAAGAATAATAATGATGATAGTATTGACGCGTCAGATGCCTTACGGGTGTGAGGTTAGTTTTGTTGGGTTCGTAAATGTAACATCCCGCGTTTTTCCGTTAAATTATTTTAACACCGTCTTTTTTTTTTAAATAACATCCCTCGTCACCTATACTCGTGCACTTCGTTAACTAGTGTTCATGATAATCCCGTTACTCGATTATAACATCTCTCGTTAACTTGCGTTTTAAAAATATTCGTTTGGTTATTTCCCGCACCCGACAACAAACTTGAGGGACTAATCTCGCCACTCGGGTAAACTTGGCTAACTAGTGACTCCTCACCACCACACACTTCATTTCACCATCTTCTTCCTCTTTTTCTTTCTTCCTTTTCTCTCAAGAACACAAACACAAAATTCATCATCTAATTTTGATCTTGGAAGCTCACAACAAATCCGACTACATATTCTTAATCCTCTCGTCATCCTCTACGATTTGATACTAACTACACTGATTTTGGGTAACATCTCTAAAACTCTAGATTTCTCAAATTCATGTTTTTGACTTGATATGTTGTTAGTTAGTGTCTATGGCTCGTGTATAACATGAATATATGATTTGTATGCTCGATCTTGATGTTTTGGTGTAACTAGCTTGAAAATGAAAAGTGTATGCTTAATCTTTGATTTTGGATGATGAAATGTGTTTAGATGTTAATGTTTGTGTGTTCAAAGTGTTAGTTACTTCAATAGCTTCGTTTTGGTGTGTTGATTGACATGAAAACCTTACATTAACATGATTAGTGATTTTGAGGTTTTGGTTAGGGTTTGACAACTCTTAAAACGAACTTTTGATGCGTTGAATGCTTGTTAATGTTATTGGTAAGTGTTTAGTTGGATTGTATGCTTGATTACCTTCGAAACGGCATATCATTCATGTAAATTGGTTGCCCGAATCATTGAATTGCATTTATGAACTTGTATGCGGTTAATGTTAAGCATTAGATGCGGTTTTGGTTGTTGTAATAGGTAGATTGATTGATGAAATGTGTTTAGTTGTTTTCCTCGTCAAATTACCTTCCCAACGGTATAAGATACTTGTCTTGATTGTTTGCGGATCATAAATGGTGATTGTTTGAAGTTAGGTTCGTGCATAAAACTTAAAAACTGCCAGAACTCTCTGCACAGGTAATGGCGCGGCGCGCCATATACCCGCGCGGCGCGCCATTATGGTCTGTCCAACTTTGTCAATTTTCGAATAATGTTTGCTATGCTACGCACCTCCGATTCACATGTAACTTGTCCCAACATGCTCATACATGATTAAAAACCTCAGAAAAATAGTTCGGGACCCGACCCGAACGTGTTGACTTTTTCGTTGACTTTGACCGACCAAAGTTTGACTTTTTGTCAAACTTAACCAAATGATTATGCAACCTTCCTAATTTGTTTATATACTTGTACCTTGCATGAAACTTGACAATTTGATTTCACATGCTACATAATCGAGTCGTAACGAGCCATAGGACTAATTGAACATCTTTGACCTATCGTGTTTACCGTTATTGATACGACCTATTTGTTTAGGTCAAGACTAGCACTATCCTTCGCACACGTTATTTTGTGAAGTACTTTTCGTACGTGCACTCAAGGTGAGATCATACTCCCACTTTTACTCTTTTTGAACTTATATTTGGGATGAGAAAACATAAACGATTCTTTTGAATTAAGTGAACACAAGAACGGGAAAACAAACATTCTACATACGAGTTTAGAACAAAAATCCTCAATTCGATTATCATTAGTTACACTTGACGGGTGTAAGCGAGAACTTATGTTATATGGCCATATGGGTTGACAACCCTCATCTTTGACGGTTCGCTACCGTCTACGGATGAAATATATTTTCGAGAATCAGTGTTTGTTCTAGCACTATGGATGGGGTATACAATGGATGGAATGTTAAGCTTTGATAATTGGGTGCTCGTGAATATTAACTTTTAGAATGTATTACTATTATTTCAACTTTGCAAACCTTGTGGTTCGACTTACTTACTTTTACTCACTTACTTACTTAAACATATGATTTCACCAACGTTTTCGTTGACAGATTTCTATGTTTTTCTCAGGTCTTGCACGATATGTGATACATGCTTCCGCTCATTATTTGATACTTGCATTGGATGTCGAGTATACATGCATTTCATGGAGCGTCTTATGACTTTACTTTAAACCGTGTCGCCTAGATTTCATTTGTACTTATAACCTTGTAACTTAACTTTTGGTTGAACAATTCTTTTAAACTTTGGAAACAATCTTTATGTTGAAATGAAGGCGACATATTTTGGTCAAACGTTGTCATAAAGACTTATGACCAGGTAATGGGACCCATGTAGACGACGCCGTCACTTGACGATTTGTCGGGGTCGCTACAAGTGGTATCAGAGCTTTGGTTGTAGGGATTTAGAGTTCATTTGTGTCCACCCCGAGTCATAGGGTACATAGGTGAATCTAGACTACAACCGGCATATAGACTGAAGTAGGAATTACTTGACTATTTGTGCATTTATACTCGAACTCTTCTATCATATCTAACTCGTATTCGATCTTGATCTTACGTTGATAAATTTTGTTGACGCGCCACCTTGACTTTATGAAGTAATGTTAAATGCACATGAGAATCAGGGTAATATAATTTCCGGGATTATATTACGGTGATTCACATGGACGTTCCGACATTATGACATAAAGAATTTAAGGCGAGTCAAGGAAAAATTTTCTCTCTATCCTTATTCCATATCACGGTTAGTATTGTTAAGAATACTAATCAACGATATTCTTGTGTCATGAAGGAACAATGGCTCACCAAGGTCAACACAATACCCCTCTCGAAACTCTAGAACAAGCTCTTCAACGAATGATAACCACCGCCGTGGGTACGGCCGTGGCCGATCACTTTTCCAACAACACCAATCGTGGAGCCGGTAATTCAAGCGAAGGTTGCTCCTACAAGAAGTTCATGAAGTACAACCCTCCCACTTTCGATGGAACCGGAGGACCGGTTGTTTTCACCCGATGGTTTGAACAAATGGAGACCGTTTTTAACACAAGCGGTTGTCGAGACCAAGATAAGGTCAAGTTTTCCACCCTCACTTTCACCGGCATTGCTCTTTCGTGGTGGAACAAGTACGTACAATCGGTGGGTATCGATGAAGCCCACACACTCTCATGGACCGAATTAAGAGAAAGAATGATCACCGAATATTTTCTGCGCGACGAGACTCGAAGGCTCGAACAGGGTCTAAGGAATTTAAAAACGGTCGGGAATGACCTCGGAACTTATAATCAACGGTTCACCGAACTAGTCTCAATGTGTCCAAATCTCATGACTCCCGAATCCCTAAGAGTCGAACTTTACATGGATGGCCTCCCTAAGAGCATTCAACACGGGGTAATGGCATCCCAACCCACTAACCTACAAGAGGCTTTAACCAAGGCCCGCCAAACTTTAGAAACGGCGAATGAAATGGAAGCACCGGCACCAATGGTCGAGAACCACCCGAGTAACAACAAAAGAAAATGGGAAGCCTCCCAATCAAGCAACCGCAACAATAACAACTTCACCAAAGAGCCCTTTTTCCCCGGCGACAAGAAAGGGTATGCCGGAAAACTACCTTTTTGTAACGAATGCCACAAGCATCACTTTGAAGGATGTGGCAGGTTTCGCCACCGGCGCCAAGGAAGTGGTCACATCGACAAACATTGTGGAAGTGCCACCCCCGTCCCTCGAAAGGGACCCAACACACAAAAGTCAGTCACTTGCTACGCATGTGGCCAAACGGGTCATTTTAGGAATGAATGCCCAAATAAGAAAATCAACCCCAACGCACGCCGTTAAACTTTCAACATCAACGCCTAAGATGCCCGAGACGACGATGGACTAGTCACGGGTATGTTTCTTCTCGAAATTCTCACGTTTCATGTTTATTCGATTCGGTTACCGTTAGACGTTTTATAATCAAGGCTCTGACTCATACTCTTTGCACTTCACCTTTTTCCCCTAGACACTACTTAGGCAATTTAAGTGACCAACGAAAAATATTGTGTGCCTATAAATTTTATTGGAGGATATACGTTAAGACTTTTGACTTGACACCTATAGAACTAGGGAGCTCGGAACCTATTCGTTAAAAAGAAAATGTTTCCCCATCATCTTGTATAGATTATTGTGAACTGAGTAATTTTCGGTTGGAAACCGATACCCTCTCCCTCGCATCCATGACCTCATGATTACTTGCATGAATCCCGTGTGTATTCCAAAACGACCTCCGTTCCGGTTATCATCAATTGGGGGTTAAGGGAGACGATGTCTCCTAAGCCATCTTTCGAACTCGCAACGTTAGTTGTAAATCTCTCTTAGTACCGTCGATTTATTTAGGACTCCGTCCGTATTCATGAACCTCCTAAACCACGTATGCAAACTTATCTAGACAAATCTGTTATCGTATTTATAGATGACATCTTAACTTATTCAATTAAGTCCAATTTTCTAGACTATGATGATTAATGGTCAAGGCATTACAATCAATCTCGAAATCAAGCCACATGTAATCAGGGAACTCTCCCAACTCAGACTTGTATTCGTAAAAATCTTAGATCTCACCGGTTCTTACCGAAAATTCATTTCTGACTTTTCTCGTGTTACACGACTTTAATCTCTCCGCGATCGAACCTTGAGCGTGATTCTTCACACCAACATTTCTAGCTAAATTCGTACAACACCAGATGGGACTCAACTATGGAAATATTTCTACTTAGACGCCGAAAGGCATACTCCCTCGACTCGAAATCAATGGAACGGAAATTCGTTATTTTGCACGAAGAATTCAAATACTAAATTGTGGATCCGATCAATATTCTCGTCATCACGTACCACACTACATACCTCTGTTATTTCACCGTTACCGTCTGATATTACTGGAAATTAAGATAAGACACAATCCAACGATACTTCACTCTTCTTTGACTTAACGCCCTTGTGTTTCTGATAATCGGCCAACTATTATTCAACCCCGAACTATACAACTACGTGTACTATCTCGTTTCTCTTTAAGACTTCAACTTTTGACAACTAGAGGCACGTTATGGCAACCTCGAGATGCAAGCTCATCCTATTTTAAGTCCTCATTTCACTCCTATCTTTATCGCTCGCATTTCTGTTTAAAGAAACTCCTTGTAACATTTCTCCATGGATAGAGAAATTCCTCATATTACATTAGTATTCGCCACGAGGGTGAATAGTCCTAACGAACATTTTTCGAACCCTAACTGACTTGTTCAAACATATCCTAAGAGATTCTATTCCAACACGGAGTATCTTTGTCAATTATCCTGTATCGAAATACTCGTTTCGCCTCTATTTTTACAAGAAACCTTGGAGACCCGCTTAGACATGAGTACCGCGTACCACCCACAAACAGACGAACCGAACAAACGAATGATTTACGTCTTCGAAAGACATGTTTCAAACTTGCATGGTCGCTTTTAGTAGATCCCTCTTACAACAGTAGTTACCACTCGTGTGTTCACACGCACTTTCCGAAACCCTATATGACCGCTAATGTCATACCCCTATTCGTTGGACCAAAGCATGTGGCAAACAAAACACCGAATCTTAACTCATCCAAGAAACAACAATTGAGATAATCCAAGTCCGAGAAGGGCTCGAGACGACCCGTAGTCGCCCAAAAGAGTCATACCAAACTTAGATGAAAACCTCACAAATCCCAGTGTGTAACCGCGTAATATTGAGAAACCGCACCTTGGAAAGGTGTAATCCATTTTGGGAAATCGAGAAAGGCTATATCCGCAATATCGAACCTTTTGAAACCTTGGGGCGTATTGGAACCGCTTCCTATCGTTTAGAACTTCCGACTCAATTAAGTTTCCGTTTACCCTACATTTTGTATAACAAACTTAGAAACGTGTCCTGCGGAACAGGAACGTGCAATCCTTCTAGATGCACCAACTATTGATGACAAACTCCTCCTCATAGGAAAAACCGGCTGAACTTGTGGATCGTAAAACCAAGCCCTAATACAACGTAACACCCCGACTATCCGGATTCGTGGAATGTCCAAGAAAGTACCTTCAATCATTCGTAGAGTTACTACACTAGGTCTCGAGTAAGAGACATCGACTATTACTTCCAACTAAATTTCGGGACGAAATTTCTTTTAAGGTGTGGATAATGTAACATCCCGCGTTTTTCCGTTAAATTATTTTAACACCGTCTTTTTTTTTAAAATAACATCCCTCGTCACCTATACTCGTGCACTTCGTTAACTAGTGTTCATGATAATCCCGTTACTCGATTATAACATCTCTCGTTAACTTGCGTTTTAAAAATATTCGTTTGGTTATTTCCCGCACCCGACAACAAACTTGAGGGACTAATCTCGCCACTCGGGTAAACTTGGCTAACTAGTGACTCCTCACCACCACACACTTCATTTCACCATCTTCTTCCTCTTTTTCTTTCTTCCTTTTCTCTCAAGAACACAAACACAAAATTCATCATCTAATTTTGATCTTGGAAGCTCACAACAAATCCGACTACATATTCTTAATCCTCTCGTCATCCTCTACGATTTGATACTAACTACACCGATTTTGGGTAACATCTCTAAAACTCTAGATTTCTCAAATTCATGTTTTTGACTTGATATGTTGTTAGTTAGTGTCTATGGCTCGTGTATAACATGAATATATGATTTGTATGCTCGATCTTGATGTTTTGGTGTAACTAGCTTGAAAATGAAAAGTGTATGCTTAATCTTTGATTTTGGATGATGAAATGTGTTTAGATGTTAATGTTTGTGTGTTCAAAGTGTTAGTTACTTCAATAGCTTCGTTTTGGTGTGTTGATTGACATGAAAACCTTACATTAACATGATTAGTGATTTTGAGGTTTTGGTTAGGGTTTGACAACTCTTAAAACGAACTTTTGATGCGTTGAATGCTTGTTAATGTTATTGGTAAGTGTTTAGTTGGATTGTATGCTTGATTACCTTCGAAACGACATATCATTCATGTAAATTGGTTGCCCGAATCATTGAATTGCATTTATGAACTTGTATGCGGTTAATGTTAAGCATTAGATGCGGTTTTGGTTGTTGTAATAGGTAGATTGATTGATGAAATGTGTTTAGTTGTTTTCCTCGTCAAATTACCTTCCCAACGGTATAAGATACTTGTCTTGATTGTTTGCGGATCATAAATGGTGATTGTTTGAAGTTAGGTTCGTGCATAAAACTTAAAAACTGCCAGAACTCTCTGCACAGGTAATGGCGCGGCGCGCCATATACCCGCGCGGCGCGCCATTATGGTCTGTCCAACTTTGTCAATTTTCGAATAATGTTTGCTATGCTACGCACCTCCGATTCACATGTAACTTGTCCCAACATGCTCATACATGATTAAAAACCTCAGAAAAATAGTTCGGGACCCGACCCGAACGTGTTGACTTTTTCGTTGACTTTGACCGACCAAAGTTTGACTTTTTGTCAAACTTAACCAAATGATTATGCAACCTTCCTAATTTGTTTATATACTTGTACCTTGCATGAAACTTGACAATTTGATTTCACATGCTACATAATCGAGTCATAACGATCCATAGGACTAATTGAACATCTTTGACCTATCGTGTTTACCGTTATTGATACGACCTATTTGTTTAGGTCAAGACTAGCACTATCCTTCGCACACGTTATTTTGTGAAGTACTTTTCGTACGTGCACTCAAGGTGAGATCATAGTCCCACTTTTACTCTTTTTGAACTTATATTTGGGATGAGAAAACATAAACGATTCTTTTGAATTAAGTGAACACAAGAACGGGAAAACAAACATTCTACATACGAGTTTAGAACAAAAATCCTCAATTCGATTATCATTAGTTACACTTGACGGGTGTAAGCGAGAACTTATGTTATATGGCCATATGGGTTGACAACCCTCATCTTTGACGGTTCGCTACCGTCTACGGATGAAATATATTTTCGAGAATCAGTGTTTGTTCTAGCACTATGGATGGGGTATACAATGGATGGAATGTTAAGCTTTGATAATTGGGTGCTCGTGAATATTAACTTTTAGAATGTATTACTATTATTTCAACTTTGCAAACCTTGTGGTTCGACTTACTTACTTTTACTCACTTACTTACTTAAACATATGATTTCACCAACGTTTTCGTTGACAGATTTCTATGTTTTTCTCAGGTCTTGCACGATATGTGATACATGCTTCCGCTCATTATTTGATACTTGCATTGGATGTCGAGTATACATGCATTTCATGGAGCGTCTTATGACTTTACTTTAAACCGTGTCGCCTAGATTTCATTTGTACTTATAACCTTGTAACTTAACTTTTGGTTGAACAATTCTTTTAAACTTTGGAAACAATCTTTATGTTGAAATGAAGGCGACATATTTTGGTCAAACGTTGTCATAAAGACTTATGACCAGGTAATGGGACCCATGTAGACGACGCCGTCACTTGACGATTTGTCGGGGTCGCTACAGTAAACTATTTTACGTTTAATGGTGGTGGTGGTGTAGTCTACCTCGTCGTGAATCGAAGAGGGATTGGAGCATCAAAGTTTTAGGTGTTTTTGTAGTTTAGAGAGAGAGGGGAGGTTGGATTAATTGAGGGAGTAGAAATTGGCAGATTTGTAATTTTTTTTAATTATAAAAAGCCATGCGCTAACTTAAATAATAGGTAAAGTTTGATGTCATTTTCAGTTACTCAAACGACCAAAAACGGGAGCTGGTTTAGTATATAAGAAGAATGATGATAGTATTGATGTATTTGTTGATAAAAATAATAGAGATCATCATGTGACTGTTGACGATCATGATCAAATGGATGTCGATCAAAGACCTAATAATATTACAAACGAGGTGATGAATATGGCAATAGACGGCAATCATTTCATTAATTTCTTTTAGTATTTTTAATTATAATTAACTACGTAGTATTAATTATGTGATGTGATGCGATTTTGTTTATATTAAATGTAGTACATGGTATGCTTAGACCACTCCCTATGGTTAGTTACCCGCTCATTACCCGTAGTTACCCGTAATGAACCATATGCACGGCTGAGTTACCCGCATTAGTTACCCGCACTCACCATGGATTTGATGGAAGAGTTTTGATTAGTTATAGGAATTGTGGGTCCCAGTAGCTTTTTATTGTTGGATTTGATGCTTTATTGCTTGTACGTTGTATATTAAGAGGAGTATTGTTTTAGCAATGATAGAGAGTGTTTAGTTATGAGTTAGTTATAGGATATTGGTGTTGATGTGGCACTGATGTGGAAGGTTAAGAGGATGAATAGTTTAGTTACGATAGGGAGTGACCTTAGACCACTCCCTATAGTTAGTTATCCGCTAGTTACCCGCTAGTTACGCGTAACTAACCATAGGCACTGTTTAGTTATCCGCATTAGTTATACGCATTCACCATGGATTTGGCGAGAGTGTTATATGCATGTGGGACCCTCAATGCTTTAAATTGTTTATACTTTGTGCTATATTTTTTGTACATTGTTAGTTATTGGTAATTATTATAGGGAGTGTTTAGTTATAGGATTTTATAGGTTAGTTATATGATATTGGTGTTGATGTGGCGCTGATGTGGAAAGTTAAGAGGATGAATAGTTTAGTTACGATAGGGAGTGACCTTACAAAGTTAGCATAATGCTCATCATATGTATAGTGCGTGTAATTATTTAATGGAATAATTAAACTGACGTTAGGTATAAGATCAGCGGTGTGCATTTTTTTTTTTTTTTTTGAAAAGTGAAGAATATATTGAAATAAATAATATGTACATAGCTGAATTGGACTGTAAACAGGCTTACAAGCACCAATACAGAGAAAGTAAGCCCACCACAATATACAAGTATGCTACACTAAAAATGCTTATACATGAAGCAATATGCTCGAGGATAAAACAAGCTCAGTAACGAAAAAACTACAAATTATCCAGGATCAAAACACATGTTACTCTGCACTATCGAAGATTGCGGATTCAAAAGCCATTCGTGCCAGCTGAGATTGATTTTCTTCGAACGGTTATTAATTCACTCGTAAGATTTAACTTGAATTTCATTTATTATCTTTGAGACGCCCCACGAATCATTAGCAAAGACCTTTTGATTCCTGTTCTTCCAGATAAAATAGCTTGAGACCCAAATAACTGATTTCCATAATTCCTTTTGGGTATCCAAAAAACCCGAGATAAAATCGCCAGTGAAAAAAGAATCAAAATCCAGATTCGGTGGAAAGTTACAACTCCACCAACTAGCAATCCCATTCCAAATTTCTTTAGACTTTGCACAAGAAAACATAATATGTTCCACGGATTCTGGAACATTAGAACATAAAGGACATATCAACGAGTCGATGTCCACACCACGTTTGTCGAGTTCAACTCTCACAGGGATTCGTTTCAGCCGAGTACGCCAAATAAAAAGACTGACCTTTTGTGGTATTAGTTTGTTACGCAATGTGGCAATAAGAAAAGGACTGATATAATTTTGGGTAAATTACATGGACTAACGGTATAATTTAATTTCAATAAAAAGATAATTGTTATTTGATCACTATGAATAACTTTTGAAATGTATTAAATCATAAACAATTACAAACATGTAGAATGTTAACATATTATATTATATATATACACTATAGAATTATAGACTATCGGTGTGTTTGGGTGACGAGCTTGTTGGAGCTTATGAGAGCTTATAGGAGCTTGAGCTTATGATTTTAATAAGCTCCAAGTCATAAGATTCGTTTGGTAGAGAAAAAAAGTAGAGCTTATGAAAATCATAAGGTCTAAAAAAATAAGCTACTTTTAGTAGCTTATGAAAAAAGTAGAGCTTATGAACTGGAAAATAAGCTCCAGTTAGTTTACCAAACACTTGTAAAAAATAATCAGCTCCAGCTACCAGCTCTATCTCATAAGCTCCAGCTCCAGCTCTATCTCATAAGCTCCAGCTACAAGCTCCAGCTCCAGCTACTTTCATCCAAACACACCCTATGGGTGTGTTTGGGTGACGAGCTTGTTGGAGCATATGGAAGCTTATAGGAGCTTGAGCTTATGATTTTAATAAGCTCCAAGTCATAAGCTTCGTTTGGTAGGAAAAAAAAGTAGAGCTTATGAAAATCATAAGCTCTGAAAAATAAGCTACTTTTAGGGTGTGTTTGGATGAAAGTAGCTGGAGCTGGAGCTTGTAGCTGGAGCTGGAGCTTATGAGATAGAGCTGGAGCTGGAGCTTATTTTTTAAGCTGGTAGCTGGAGCTTATTATTTTTTATAAATGTTTGGTAAACTAGCTGGAGCTTATTTTCCAGTTCATAAGCTCTACTTTTATGAACTGGAAAATAAAGTAGAGCTTATGAACTGGAAAATAAGCTCCAGCTAGTTTACCAAACACTTATAAAAAATAATAAGCTCCAGCTACCAGCTTAAAAAATAAGCTCCAGCTCCAGCTCTATCTCATAAGCTCCAGCTCCAGCTACAAGCTCCAGCTCCAGCTACTTTCATCTAAACACACCCTCTACATAAACATTTTTATTCTATTTTTTTGAAAAGTTGAGAATTTTATAAAAGACTCGAAAGATGCGAGCTATAAACAAATTACATAATCCTTATACAATCAAGAGCGGGCAAACAAACCCAAAACACTAACACTAACTAATTTAACAGACTAAATCCAAAAGGAACAATATCAAACGATAATGCAATTCGGGTTAGAACTCCAATCTTCGAACACTCCTTGCACCAATTTAGTGTTGAGAAAAGCGACACCAAATTATAGCAAACCGCTAGTAATAATTGAAATAGCGACAATAAAGAGACACCGAGATTTAACGTGGAAAACCCCAATAGGGTAAAAACCACGGGCAAGGAAAGAAACGTTTCACTAATAAGAATAATAGGAATTACACTTCTCTCTAATTACAAGGATAAATACTAATCTTTATATCTCTTGTAATTAGGAGACTACACTCACAAACTCTCTATTAAACTTTTAGTACATGAATGGAGAATGTGTTGTGGGATGAGAAATGAGCATGGTTAAGGCTCATATTTATACTACTAGAAATGTGGTAGGTGAATGTGTAAGGAAGTTTACTAGTCAAATTTGTCTACACAAATTGTAGGCACCAACTTATTACCACAATATACATATGGTGTTTGACCAAATGTATCAACCACCCACCTTTCACCATTAATATTTCAACAATCTCCCACTTGAAGATTTGATTGAAGCCCAATAAATCTTCACACGATAATCCTTCCTTGCCAATGATGTTGCTTACGTCTCTGCTAGGCCGCATGAGGAACGACACCAAATAAACTTGTCACGGTTGATTGACTTTGTTAGAAAATCAGCCACATTATTATCAGTATGAATTTTCTGCACATCCACGGTTCCTTCTTCCACTTTCTCACGAATGAAGTGATACTGAACTCGTATATGCTTTGTCTTTGAATGAAATACTGGATTCCTTGCAAGATGCAAGACACTCTGGTTGTCACAAAATAGAGTGATATTCTCTTGTTTGTGCCCGAGTTCCTCCAACAACATCTTCAACCATACTGTCTCTCTAGTATCTTGAGTAGCTGCTACATATTCTGCTTCTGTTGTTGACGTCGCCACAACTGACTGCAGTTTTGAAACCCAGCTTATGATTCCACCACAAAGTGTGAAAACATATGCTGTTGTAGATTTACTTTTATCGATATTACCTGCATAATCTGAATCAACATACCCTTTGACTATAAATTTTGGTTCCCCATAACATAATGCAACATCTAAGGTTCCCTTGATGTATTTAAGGATCCTCTTTACCGCATTCCAATGCTCTTTACCAAGATTCGCCATATACCGACTAACTACTCCCACTGCATGTGCAATGTCTGGTCTTGTACATATCATTGCGAACATTAAACTTCCCACTGCTGATGCATACGGTACGCAAGACATCTCCTTCTTCTCGTAGTTACTGCTAGGACACATAACGGAGGATAACTTGAGATTAGTAGGAAGTGGGGTCGAGATTGGCTTACTATCTTGCATATTGAAACGCTCCTAGATTTTCCTCAAATAATTCTTTTGAGAAAGCCAAATCTTCCTTTTATCTCTGTCTCGGTGAATTTGTATCCCTAGAATCTTGTTTGCGACACCCAAGTCTTTCATTTCAAACTCCCTAGCCAATTGAGCCTTCAGCTTATTAATACGTTCTTTGTTGGGGCCTGCAACCAATATGTCGTCTACATATAACAGCAAAATGACAAAATCATTATCCCCAAACCTCTTGAAATATGCACAAGGGTCTGCATAAAGTCTGTTATATTCAAGGCTCATTATGAAAGAATCAAATCTCTTGTACCAACATCTCGGCGCCTGTTTGAGACCATACAGAGATTTCTTTAACCTGCAAACCAAGTTCTTTTTTCCTTGTAGTTCAAAACCTTCTGGTTGAAGCATATAAATTTCTTCTTCAAGATTTCCATGAAGAAATACAGTTTTCACATCTAGCTGCTCTAGATGCAAATCAAATGTAGCACACATCGCTAGAACTACTCGAATTATTGTAAGTCGAACCACAGGATAAAATATTTCATTAAAGTCTGTTCCTTCTTTCTGAGCATATCCTTTAACCACCAGTCTTGCACGATACCGCTCCACTTGATCATCGCCATTTCGCTTGATCTTATACACCAATTTATTTCCAATAGATTTTCTACCTTTCGGCAATGGCACAAGTTCCCATGTTTTATTTTTATGAAGAGCTTCAATTTCTTCCTGCATAGCCGTCATCCACTGAGATGCATCTGAATGATTCAGTGCCTCGCGAAGAGTTGTTGGCTCTCCTTCCTCTGTTAGAAGACAATATGCAACATTGCTTTCCATAATGTAAACTGAGTGCCCCCTGGACATTTTCGTTCCCGATTAGAAATACGAGTCGCTGGAGCTTCATCAACGACTACTTGATTTTCATCGTGCTCTGGTACTGCTTCAGAAGAATCTTTATGAAATTCATTTCTAACCTGTATCGGTGTAGTTTCTTTTGAAGTGCTAACATCTTCAAGATCTTTGTCTTCTGTAAAGACAACATCTCTGCTGATGACTACTTTGTGGGCAGTGGGGTCCCACAAGCAATACCCCTTAACTCCATCAGCATACCCAAGAACAAACACTTTATGGACTTCGGATCCAACTTTTTCGTTTCTTGAGAACTGTACATTGCGTACACAGGACTTCCAAATACATGAAAGTCAGAATAATTAACTGGTTTTCCAGTCCACATTTCCATCGGCGATTTCAACTCAATTGCAGTTGATGGTGACCGATTTATCACATAACAGGCAGTACTTACTGCTTCTGCCCAGAATGATGTAAGATCCTATTTTCTTTTTGGGTTTGGACGCCGTCCAAACATTTGGGACGCCGTCCCAGTCTGAAGACCTGGACGCCGTCCAACATTTTGGGACGCCGTCCAGAATGGCTGGCAGGCATGTCTTTTTGCTTTTAATTATTTTAGATGGGTATTTTGGTAATTTCAATTCTTGGATGAATTTTAAAGCCCTAGATCAGTTTTGGAAGCCTCATTACTCCCTTCACAACCACCAAACATCATCTACTTTAATTCTAGAGAGAGAGTGCTCTTAAGTGTGAGAAAGCTCAAATAGGAGAGGAAGAAGATTGTTTCGGGTTCTAGCTCGAGCATTGAAGTTGTTCATCTCCTCGTTAGCTTCGGTTTGATTGTGGTGGTAAGCCCTAAAATTGATTTCTCTAGTAAATATGTTTAAGGGTTAGGGTTAGGGTTTGGGTTAATGTTGTACATAAAACCCATGTATGAGTGATTTGGGGGTTTTGGGTAAGTTTGGGTCATGGAGACCCAAATGGTGACTAACTTAGGGTTTTGAAAGGGTAAATGGTGTAAATGGGTCTTAAAGACCTAAGTATATACTAATACACTTATAGTTAATGTAGTGGGTGTGATTTGGGTTGTGGGTGACCCAAATGGGTGTGTTGACCTAGAAATGGGTCAAATGGGTCTTTGATGACCTAGGTTGTCTTGCATGTATGAAAACGAGTTAACTTTGTGGTTAAAAGTGTGTTAATACCTTAATTGGCTAAAGTTAGGGTTTTTGGTGAAGTTAACCCATTATTAGGGTTAAAGGTGCAAAATGGGTCGGGATTGCACTTAGGGTCAAAAGACTCTAGATTGTTAAGTGAGTTGCTTGACCGACTTGAGTTGTGAATTGATTATGTGCTAAAATGTAATAGGTACGTTACGTTGACGTTGCAAGTTCGGTTATCTTACACGAAGACTTTGAGGTGAGTTGAATAATTATATGTGTAGGTATATAATGTATCTATTTGTTGTAGCGTGAAATGTGTAGTGTCGAGGTGTTAAGACACCATGTTTCACGTGAAGAGTGTAGCATCGAGGTGTTAAGATGCCACTCGGGTGTAGCATCGAGGTGTTAAGATGCCACCTAGGAGTGTAGTGTCGAGGTGTTAAGACACCACTCCGTAAAATAATGAGTGTTGCATCGAGGTGTTAAGATGCCACTCGGGGTGATGTGCCGAGGTGTTAAGGTGCCACCCTAGGGGTTAGTGGTGCGAGGTGTTAAGTGCCCTAACAGATGTTATGAACACCGATGGCGTTTTCGCGAGCGCCGTTCCCTTGTACTATTGGTTAACCATGGTTATTTGTGTTGTAAGCATATTATATTATTCGAGTTATATTTATATGCGGATGTTATGCTAGCTTGGGGGATGATGTTTTAGCAGAGTGGTATAAAATACTATTAAATTTTACAAGGAAATACTATTAAATACGATACAATTTTACACAAGATATTTATTTATTTATAGAATGGATATACTTAAACCTTGCTACAACACTTATAGGCAGTGTACCTAATCGTACAGTAGTGTAGTATTTAGTAAGTCCGGTTCGTTCCACAGGGAAATCTTTAAACAAAGCTTAACGCTATATTAGTTTACTTTTATAAAAATACAAATATATATATAAGTAATATTATTATTATAAAGGGGGGTTTTACCGTTTAATGACCGGTTTGTCGATTTTAAAACTTTAGTCGCAGTTAAAACCAAATGTAAAATAATAAATATAAATACAAGACTTAAATTAAAGCCTAAAGTAAATAACGGTAATGAAATTGCGAATAATAAAAGTGCGATAAAATAATCTTGCGATAATTAAAAAGTACTATAATTAAAAGTGCAATTAAATAAAATAACAATAAAAATGCGATAATTAGAAGTGCAATTAAATATAAAATAAAGGAAATTAAATATGAAATAAAAGAATTATGCTTATTTAAACTTCCGTAATCATGATGTTTGACGTGTTGATTTTAGTTTTATGCCCATGGGTTAATTGTCCTTTGTCCTGGATTATTTAATATGTCCATACGGATTTGTCCATAATAGTCCATCAGTCATAAATATAAAGAGCGAAAGCCTTCGTCAAATTATTCTTATTCCCGAAGTCAAATATTCCAACTAATTGGGGATTCGAATTGTAACAAGGTTTTAATACTTTGTTTAATGAATACACCAGGTTATCGACTGCGTGTAAACCAACGTTTTACTACTTTGTTAACAATTTCACCAATTACCCTTGAATGTAATTCACCCCTGTTTCAACAAGTCTATTAACTATTAATCCAGTTCCGTGTCCGGTAAAATGAATAATTATTGGTATTTATAGATATCCCGCCCACCGTACCCAGTCAAGCGTATGTGGTTATATATAAATATGTCGAATTATAAGTTTGTATATTAAATTAACAAGGTATTGTTTAATTAATATAAAACCCATTGATAGCCCATAGTCTAATTTTCACAAGTGTCGTTCTTTTATCCAAACCCCAATTATGGTACAAAGCTCAATTACCCAATTTTAGTAATTAGCCCAACATCATGATTACTTCGGATTAAATAAGCATAATAATAACTTAGCTACGAGACATTAAATTAAAAAGGTTGAACATAACTTACAATGATTAAAAATAGCGTAGCGTTACACGGACAGAATTTCGATTTACACCCTTACAACATTCGCTAACATACCCTTATTATTAGGATTAAAATTAAAATTAAAATTAAAATATAAATTATAAATATATATTACGTATATATTGAGAGAAGAAGGAAAAAAAGATGATTAAAAATGCTCAGAATTCGGTTGGCTTTATAGGGAGTTTCAAAACTTGGGGCTCCGCGACTCGCGGCATTTTTGGCCTTCAAACTCCGCGAGTCGCGGAGATTGAAATTACAGCTCAGTCCCTTTTGGAGTCTTTCTTGCCGACGGTTTTAAATATTAATATAATATATTAAATAATTATAAGAATTATTTAAATATTATATTATATTTATGTGCATAGTTGACTTGTAATTTTTAATCCGTTGCGCCGAGCGTTGAGAGTTGACTCTGGTCCCGGTTCTGGATTTTCGAACGTCCTTGCGTACAATTTAATATCTTGTACTTTGTGTTTTGAATCTTGTACTCTTGTAATTTCGAGACGTTTCTTATCAATAATTGAAACCTCTTTGATTGTATTTTATACTTTTGAGCTTTTTGGTCGTTTGCGTCTTCAATTCGTCGAATCTGTCTTTTGTCTTCACCTTTTATTATTTAAACGAATATCACTTGTAAATAGAACAATTGCAACTAAAAGCTTGTCTTTCTTGAGGAATAATGCTATGAAATATATGTTCGTTTTTAGCATTATCAAATATTCCCACACTTGAGCGTTGCTTGTCCTCAAGCAATATCGTCTTGAAATACTAGAATCACTTCTTTATTCTTCACACTTTGTACATCAGTGATTTCTATATGGCGGTATAAACAATGGTAGTAACGATATGGTTTACAGTCCCACATGACTATAAAAATTTAGATCCATTAAGGAAATTGGATCTTTATGAAAACATTTGATCTTTTGAAAATTAAATCTAGTTTTTTACCCTAGATAAGTTTTCCGGAATAACCCTTTACCGGTGTTTGCAAAATATTTTTGTGGGTTTGGTGGGTTTCAGATTTGAAAATTTTAGCTCAAAACTTATGGTTTTGTGTCACCCACTTGCTAACCTTGTATTTGGAAAGCAACACGTCCAGTTTACTTGTCCCGTATATTGCCTTTCGGTAAACTACCGTCCGGTTGTAAAGGAAAGCGTTGAACAAGCAACTGTTAAGGCAATGTCCCCTGACATGCTTTTAATTATGGTCTATAATGTGTTGGACGCAATTACTATCCTTGGTAGGAGCAATAGTAAAGCTCACCCTTATGATTTTTCGGTCTGGCACAAGGTTCTGTCTTTGACCATGCTATGCAACCACCGTTCTTACGGTTGACACCCGATTTAGTTCAGGTGACCTAATGAATTCCAGGTGAATTCCTAGGATTTTACGTTCAATGGTAATGAACGCATTGAAAATGGGTTTTCAGAAAACAAATCGGTTTGTAATTTTGATCAAAATATTTTCTCATTCACGCTCGAGTTTAGATATCATTGAATTCCATGAGTTTGAATTCTCAATCTTTAAGGTCAATCTCTAGGATTGAGTAATATCAGGCTTAAAAGCTGATTTTTGATCTTTTAAGGAGATTATCCTTTCTGGGGATCTGATTCATTAGTCTTATCAAGCTAATTTGCATGGTGCCCCCCCATTTTACGAGATAAATCCTTCTCATGGTTAGGATAAATCTGACCACTTGGCGACCCTGTTTAATGCTGAGGTCCGTGGATTTCCTGCTGATTTTAGTGATGACTTTTCTAGGTTTTTCGTCAACCTACAGCTGGTCTGGACGACAACTTCTTGACCTAAATCAAGAAGCGCGTTTCTTTTTCGGAAGACTTTACTTCCTTTTAATGATGGAATTGATTCATCGTGTAGATCCATCTCTTCTTTTCTTTCATCGGGTAAAACAGTTTAGTTTAGTCCAAAGCAAAAGTATTTTCAGTTATTTGTTACAGATATATGTGACATATGTTTAAGATAACTTGGTAAATATTCCCACACTTGGCTTTTATTTTCCTTTTTATCGTCCTCTATTCCATTTTAAATGAATTTTAACATTTTGGTTTGTTTCTCAATTTATGTCCTTTTTGAGGTAACAATAATTTCGGTGTTAAAACCTAGTTTTATCGTTCATAAATATGTATAAACATGATTTTGAGTTCATTTAATTGAAAATTTTTAAAAATTTTACTAGAATTGGGTAGTCAGTATATAAGACTATGGCTGTTCTTTATTATCAGAGAGCACTAGATTCTAATACAACTACTGCTTTACTAGTATTTTTAATGGTAACCAAGTGTATAAAGTAAAAAATTTTAAAATCCGAAAGAATTTAACCCCTTCCCACACTTAAGATCTTGCAATGCCCTCATTTGCAAGAAATCAGTAACAATTTAAATTATTGAGGGTGATTTGTGTGAAATTGATTAAATTTTACCAAAGTTTCCAAACATATTGGCGTTTGTTTGCTGAATGATAAATGGTGCACATCATTTGTTCATTCCGTCTTGTTGTTATTTCACATATATTTTGCATCTTGTCGTCAAAATTAGTTGCTTTTGCTGAACTTAATGCCAGTCTTTGAAAATGCGTTGTTTTACCCTGTTGTGTACATAAGATAAACTCCAAACATATATACATATTTTTGAAGTTTGGTATATTACCCCACATTCAAAAATTATTAAAATCTAAGAATAAAAGTTAGAAAATTATAACAACTATTACAATATTAACATAAGTATTAAACGTATCAACATTACAAATTACAAAATAAAAAAAAAACTAAGTAGACTAGGGATGATACTGGTACCAATAGGGGTTCCAGGCATAACCATAGGTGCTATAGAATGCTTCGGCAGGGTTATACGTAGGATACGGTGGCTGCATCTCTATAGACCAGGGAGGAAAGATGGGTTTCGGTGTAGGAATATAGTTTCTACCTATATGTTGGCAATGAGCTATGATTTGGTTCTGATGAACTTGCCAATCTTCAAATGCTCTCTGTCTAGCATTTTCGTACTCCTGTGAAGCTATAAACCTTTGCATTTCTTGCATCTCATTTCCCCCTCCTACATTACTTTGCTGTTGGTTTCTCTCAACCTGTGGATGTCTACCATGGTATTGTACTGCGGCGTTATTTCGCCTCTTCAAAACTTTCGCACCATGGTATACATTTAAACCTATAGTATCGCGGGGTTCTGGTTCTTCTAATAATAATCCCCCCCGACTTATATCCACACCGAGATATTCACCAATCAAAGTAATAAAAATACCACCTCCTATTATGCTATGTGGTCTCATCCCCCTAACCATAGCTGATAAATAATAACCCACACAATATGGTATACTTACAGCGCTTTCTGGGTCTCGAATACACATATGGTAAAACAAATCCTGTTCATTTACCTTTTCCTTGTTCTTACCCCTTTGTGTAATCGAATTAGCTAAAAACCTATGAATTACTCTTAATTCAGCTCTATCTATATCCAAATAAGAGTAATTTCCCCCTTTGAAATGGTGATGGCTTGTCATTTGACTCCACACACCGTGTGTATCAAAATTTTCATCTATCTTTCAACCATTTAGTATCAACCCTCTACAATCGGCAGATGCTAACTCCTCAGGCGTATATATACGTAAAGCCTGAGCCATGTCTAGTAAAGACATGTGGCGCATCGAACCGCCTAACAAAAATTTAATAAAAGAACGATCGGTTAAACTAGCTACCTGATCATTCAACTCTATACTACACAACAATTCTTCACACCATACTTTATATACAGGTCTACGCATGGTGAATAAACGTACCCAGTCATTAAAAGTAGAATTACCATACCTCTGTACAAGTAATTCCCTAATTGGCCCGGCCAATTCTACAGCTTCTAAGGGTCCCCATTCTATGACCCTCGGTACCTCAACAACCTTAGAATGGAGAGTATGCAAACCCCTTTGATATTTTGGATAATCTATCCAAAGTCTGTCAAATCTCAGGTTCGGGTGCAACTCTTCCAAGTGCATATCAGAAAAGGTCATGACTGGATGAGGTATATCCTGCTTGTAGTAGTTATCCACCTCCCGTTGTTCCGCATTCTCAGCAGGAGCATTGCGGGCTTGGGATGAAGATTCACCCCTTTCAGTCTGCAAAACACATCAAACACAATTTTTGTGCATCCAAATATGCATTAGTGTCAGCAAAATCATCAATCAAAATAATTACAATGACATGATCAATTTATATCAAACTTAAACTCATTTTCATATTTTCATCAAATCTACACTTTTTCAAAATAGCATATACGAAAATGTTCGCCGAGTTCATAAGCATTCAACTCAAATAACATGTCAAAATAATCATTACTAGCAATTAAACAAGTTTCAAATGACATTATCTCTCAAAAATCAAGTTCATGAATTTTAGACTTGAAAAAGTCCACTTTAATTCTCAAAATCATGTTTAGACTCAAAGTTTGGATCATTTAACTACCTAGACATGTTACACTACTTAATTTAGCAACAATTCATGACAAAAATCGGCAATAACCTGTTTATATCAAAAAGCCCCAAATTGCTCAAGAACACAAACCCTAGATTACTCAAAATTTGAAGTTTAAGGCTTCTAATCATGTTAAATAGCATCAATCTAGGTTATACAAGCATAATACATAAACAATTTAAGCCTAATTACACTAAAAAGCATCAAAATCAAATTGGGGAAAAAAATTGCTCAAGAACACTAATTTTCGAATTAAATGGTGTTTAGGTGTAGAAATTTACCGTTTTTCTTGAGTAATTCCTAGATAGCATCCTTCTCAACATGATTTTAGTAAAAAATTTGGTGATTAACGGTTAAAAATTGTGATTTTGGGGTGTATTTTCCGGGTTTTTCGTGCAGTATGTTCGCAGTTTTTTTTTTGGTTTGAGGTGTGGACTGATCAGTTGCAGCTCTTTTTATTTTTTCTGTATTCAGTCCTCCCGCGACTCGCGGTGTTTGGACCCTTCAAACTCCGCGAGTCGCGGAGTTTGTTTTTTTTTTTTTTTATTATCATTAACTTATAAAACAATTAAGTAAATAATTTTTAAAATTTTGTTTCCCTTATTATTGAGGACGAGGTCGTTTCGGATCGATGTCCTAGTTCGTCCCTCGACAAAATTTTAAAATTTGTCTTTTTGTAGCGATTGTTTTAAAAGCTAAGATTTTTGGGTTTTTTTTTTTATGTTTTTGGCATACTTTAATTCAATAAGATTAAAAATAATGATAATAAAAATTCTCGTCCCTCCCTTGGGTAAAGCAATTTCGGTTCAAAGACCTAGTCTTCAACTTACGACGAATTTTTTAAAAAAATCATATTTTTAACTTAATGAGATAAAGTAAATTTTTGTTTTTAAATTCACACAATTTAATTATAAAATTCAAAATTAATATTAAAAATTCACACCAAACTTACAATTTAAAATGCATAAAATTAAAAATTCATATTTTAAAAATTAAAAATTCATATTATAAATTCACACCAAACTTATTTTAATTTTTCAAATATTTACAATTTTAAAAATATTGTTTTTACAAAGTTTACAATATTATTTTAAGATTTATATATTAATTTTAAAAACATGGTAAAAATAAAATTAAAAATCTTTTTGGCTTTTTATCCCACTTTAATCAATCAAATATTATCAGAAATATGCGCCCCTCTTTTCGGTAAAGTAATTTCGGTTCCAAGACCTAATTTAACTCATGACGAATTTTTGAAATATTTTTGGTTGATTAATTAAAGATATTTATACCTTAAGAATAAACGTTAAATTTCGCAGTGATGTAATAAATTTTTGAATGATATCAATAATTTCGGTCGCCAAACCTAATTTTATTCAATAACAATTTAAAACTTTTTAGCAAACAAATTAGCGTTTATTATCAAAAGGTTAAAAAAAAAAAAAAAAAAAAAACTGTACAAACATACCTGTGAAATAGATTTCTTAGTTATATGATCTATCCCATTCATAAGATAGTCGGTTTAATTGGTTTTCCATGGCTACATAGGCGTAACCTCGAGCATTCAGTGTCTTTTCTTCTAAACATATGAACGGTCCGTCTCTGCATAAAGTAACAAATTCGGTGTTTGAATAGGTTTGATTATTTGAACATTTACCTCCATGTGACCATTTTTCGCATTTGTGACATCTTTCTAGGTGTCGTGCTCTTCTTTTCGCTGCGGATTTTGATTTTCCTTTACCAAATTGTAACTTATTATCTTCGCATCTGAATTTTTTTCTAACTCCGTCCATTCTTTCTCTGATTACTGATACTATTTCACTCGGAAGTGTGTCATTATTACGTTTAGTGATCAAAGCGTGTAGCATTAGACCATGGTTTAGTTCACAGGCAGTCTTCATTTTGTAAAAACCTAAAAAAAATAAAAATTCAGAATGGGGGGAGAAGACTAGTTCTTTAGGGTCTGCTAGGGAAAGACCATTCGGGTTCCATTTTCGAGAACTACACGAAAACAGAAAATCTAACTCTAACAGAAATACATAAACCCCCTATACTTAGTTGAAAATGTGATTAACGTTATTTTCAATTGAATCATCAACAACTTGTATATCTTTGACTTTTACTTCAATCCATTTGTTGATTTCCTCCGTAACTTTCACAAATTCAACTAACACTGCCTTTTCTTTTGACGATAAATTGGATATTAATCGGTTATATAGCTTAAAGTTTTCTTTAATCTTAGCATCGTGAATCCGTTTATAAAGTTTCTTCGTTGAACTGTTAAAAATGGGTTCATCTAATTTCGTATTATCAGCGGCATTCTTTGTGATTGGATCATCATTTAGTGTTTCTTCATCTTCCCCACACTTATGCGTTTTTATTGGTCTAACAGTTTTGGTTTGTGGAGATCTAAACTTTCGGTTCACAAAGGTGATCGATGTATCACCATCCCTAAGTGTCATTCTACCTTCTCTTACATCAATGAATGCCTCGGTGGTTGCTAAAAATGGGCGACCTAGAATTAGAGGAACATCAAGGTTTTCCTCCATATTAATCACTATGAAGTTTGCAACAAAGGTCAAACTTCCCACGTTAACAAGTAAATTATTTGCTATTCCAACCGGGTGTTTAATGGTTTGGTCAAATGATTGAACACCTATTTTGGTTGGTTTTAATTTACCCATGCCTAATCTTTTGTATAAGGAAAGAGGCATAATATTTGCACTTGCTCCTAAATCTGCGAGTCCATTATATACAGCACCATCATTAAGTAAGCAAGAAATGATAAATTCACCAGGGTCTCCTGCTTTAGTAAGTCGAGTTGGTTTGTAAACTTTTTTCGGGTGTTCTTTCCTTGATTCATTCATTTCTATTTGGATTTCTTGTACACATTTTTCTTCGTTTCTTGGAATGGAAGGTTTGTATAGGAATTCTTCTTCATCACTCAAATTTAAATCCTCCCTATATTCCAATTTTGATTTTTCATATGTTGTTGATAACATATTTATGTTTTCATTTTGAAGGTTTTCTTGGGTGTTGAAATTATGATTAACTTCATTGTCAACTTCCATCGGACCATGTATGTAGTGTTTAACTCTGTGACCATTAACTTTAAATTCAATCCCATTTGAATTTATTAATTCTATCGTCCCGTATGGGAAAACTCTTTTGACTATGAATGGTCCAGACCATCTTGATTTCAATTTTCCAGGAAATATCTTGAATCATGAATTGAAAAGAAGAACTCTGTCTCCTTCTTTAAATTCTTTTGAACTTCTGATTCTTTTATCATGCCATTTCTTCGTTCTTTCTTTATAGATTAACGAATTTTCGTATGCTTCATGTCTTAATTCTTCTAATTCATTTAGTTGACTTAATCGTAGACGTCCAGCTTCATGTAAATCAAGATTACATGTCTTCAAAGCCCAAAATGCTTTGTGTTCAATTTCTACTGGAAGATGACATGCTTTTCCATAAACAAGTCTAAAAGGTGTGGTTCCAATTGGAGTTTTGTAGGCTGTTCTAAAAGCCCAGAGTGCATCCTCCAATTTAATGGACCATTCCTTCGAATTTGATCCTACGGTTTTCTCTAGAATACGTTTTAAAGCTCGGTTGGTATTTTCAACTTGTCCACTTGTTTGTGGATGATATGCGGTTGAGATTTTATGAGTTACTCCATATCTTTTAAGAACTTTCTCAAGTTGATTATTGCAGAAATGAGTACCCCGATCACTTATTAAAGCTTTCGGTGTTCCAAACCTTGCAAAAAGACATTTTAAAAAGTTGACTACAACTTGTGCATCGTTAGTTGGGAGAGCTTGTGCTTCCGCCCATTTAGATACATAATCAATGGCTACGAGTATATATAGATTACTATGAGATTTTGGAAATGGACCCATAAAGTCAATACCCCAAATGTCAAATACTTCACATACTTGGATGACATTTTGTGGCATTTCATCACGTTGACTTATTTTTCAGGCCCTTTGACAAGCATCACAGGATTTGCAAAGAAGGTGTGCGTCTTTGTAAATTGTAGGCCAATAGAATCCAGCATCATAAACTTTTCTTGCTGTTAGTTGAGGCCCATAATGCCCTCCTGTTGGTCCTGTGTGACAATGGTTTAATATTTTACTAGCTTCATCTCCAAATACACATCGGCGTATTATTCCATCGGGACAACTTTTAAACAGATGTGGATCTTCCCAGAAATAGTGTTTTATATCACTGAAGAATTTCTTTCGTCTTTGGTACGATAATCCTTTTTCAAGGAATCCACAAACTAAGTAGTTTGCATAGTCTGCAAACCATGGAATTTCATTATAATCTATCTTCAATAGATATTCATCAGGAAAGTTGTCTTGTATGGCCGATTCATTTAGAACTTCTAATTCGGGATTTTCAAGACGAGAAAGAGATCAGCGGCGAGATTTTCTGCTCCTCTTTTATCTCGGATTTCAATATCAAACTCTTGTAAGAGTAAGATCCAACGGATTAATCTTGGTTTAGCATCTTGTTTTGAAAATAGGTATCTAAGAGCAGAATGGTCGGTATAGACCACTGTTTTTGCTAGAACGAGATATGATCGAAATTTGTCAAAAGCAAAGACAATAGCAAGGAGTTCTTTTTCAGTAGTTGTATAGTTCGTTTGTGCTCCTTGTAACGTCTTACTAGCATAATATATAGGTTGAAATCGTTTTTCAATCCTTTGTCCTAAAACGGCTCCCATTGCAAAATCACTTGCATCGCACATTAGTTCAAATGGTAGATTCTAATTTGATGTTATCATGATCGGCGCATTAGTGAGTTTCTCTTTAAGATATTAAAAGATTTGATACACTCATCTGAAAAGATGAATGGAGCATCCTTTTCTAGGAGTTTATTCATAGGAGTGGCAATTTTAGAAAAATCTTTTATGAAACGTCGGTAAAAACCGGCATGCCCTAGAAAACTCCTAACTCCTCTAACATTGGTGGGATGTGGAAGTTTAGCAATTACATCTACTTTAGCTCTATCCACTTCAATTCCTTCTTTTGAAATTTTATGTCCAAGAACGATGCCTTCTTTAACCATGAAATGACATTTCTCCCAATTAAGAACTAGATTTGATTGTTCGCATCTAATTAGCATTCGTTCCAGATTAACTAGACATGATTCAAATGTGTCACCGAAGACTGAAAAGTCATCCATGAAAACTTCCATGCATTCTTCTATCATGTCGTGAAAAATCGCCATCATGCACCTTTGGAAGGTTGCTGGGGCGTTGCAAAGTCCAAATGGCATGCGTTTGTAAGCAAAAGTACCATAAGGGCACGTGAATGTGGTTTTCTCTTGGTCCTCGGGTGCTATTGGAATTTGAAAATATCAGGAAAATCCATCTAGAAAACAATAGTAACTATTTCCGGCTAATCTTTCCAACATTTGATCTATGAAAGGTAAGGGAAAGTGATCTTTTCTGGTGGCGTCATTTAATTTTCTATAATCAATACATACACGCCATCCTGTTACAGTCCTAGTAGGAATAAGCTCATTTTTCTCATTTGTAATGACAGTCATGCCACCCTTCTTAGGCACGCATTGTACTGGGCTTACCCATGGACTATCAGAAATTGGATAAATTAAACCTGCATCTAGCAGTTTAATAATCTCTTTTTTAACTACATCTTGCATATTAGGATTTAGTCTTCGTTGGCGTTGCACATACGTTTTATGACCTTCTTCCATAAGGATTTTATGTGTGCAATACGAAGGACTTATTCCTTTAATATCATAAATCTTCCATGCAATGGCTGGTTTATGAGCTTTCAACACAGAAATGAGTTGTGATTTCTCATTTTCAGTAAGAGAAGACGATATTATTACAGGTAATTCAGATTCACCATGTAAATAAGCGTATTCCAAATGGTTTGGAAGTGGCTTTAACTCTAATTTCGGTGGTTCTTCTATCGATGATTTGTATCGATATCTGTCTTCTTCTTTTAGCATTTGAATTTCTTCTGTTGTTGGTTCATATCCATTAGCTATAAGTGTAGCTAACATTTCAGCTTCATCAATTGGTTCATTACCTTCTCCTAAAGAACATTCTCATGTTCCTTGTAATTCTGGAAATTCTTCTAATAATTCTGCATGTGCATCTATAGTTTGAATATAATAACATGTATCATCTGCAGATTGCGGTTGTTGCATTGCTCTATCAACTGAAAAGGTAACACTCTCATCCTCTATACTTAGGGTCAATTTCTTACCGAACACGTCTATCATTGCTTTAGCCATGTTTAAGAATGGTCTTCCTAATATGAGAGGAACTTGAGAATCTTCTTCCATGTTCAAAACAACAAAATCTACTGGAAATACTAAAGTACCAACTTTAACTAGCATGTTCTCCATTATCCCTCTAGGATATTTTATTGATATATCGGCTAGTTGTATGCTTATTCTGGTTGGTTTCAATTCTCCAAGGTCTAGTTTAGCGTATAGTGAATATGGCATTAGATTTATACTAGCACCTAAGTCTGCCAATGCTTCTATTGAACTAAGACTACCCAGAAAACATGGAATTGTGAAACTTCCTGGATCAGATAGTTTTTCTGGTATCTTATTCAACAGCACTGCTGAACAATTAGCATTTATAGTAACAGCCGAGAGTTCTTCCATTTTCTTTCTATTTGAGATTAGATCTTTCAAGAATTTAGCATATCTAGGCATTCCTGAAATCACATCAATGAAAGGAAGATTTACATTTATCTGTTTAAACATATCCAAGAATTTGGATTGCTCGGCTTCAAGTTTCTCTTTCTTCATTTTACTCGGGTAAGGAAGTGGTGGTTGGTATGGTTTAACATAAGGTTTAGCCTTAACTGTGTTATCTTCATTAACCTTTTCAACTACCAGTTCTTTTTCCTTATCTTGATCAGGTTGTGGTTCTTGTGGAGTAGGAATAGCTTCATCAGAAGTTACAGGTATTTCAGGTGGTTTAAGTGTTGTACCACTTCTTGTGGTAATGGCTTTAGCTGTTTCATTCCGGGGGTTAGCATTTGTATCACTAGGTAGACTTCCCGGTTTTCTTTCACCTATTAACCTTGCTAGGTTACTTACTTCTTGTTCCAGATTTTGAATAGAAGCTTGTTGATTTCTAAATGCTTGAGCATTTTGTTCATTGGTTTGTTTTTGAGATGTGAAAAACCGCGTTTGAGTTTCAACTAGCTTCGTCATCATATCTTCTAAATTCGGCTTTTTATCATCGGTTTGTTGTGGTGGTTTATTTTGAAAATTAGGTCTTTGCTGATTGTAATTATTATTGGATACTTGTTGATTGCTAGGACCTTGTTGGTTGTTGTATGGAATATTTCTGTTATAGTTCTGGTTTTGATTGTAAATCGGTCTTGGCGGTTGATAGTTATTCTGATAATTATTTCCAGGCCTTTGGTTTATGTATGAAATATTCTCTCTTTGTTCCATTGTTAATTCAATACTGAGACAATCTTTTGTCAAATGCGGTCCTCCACACTGCTCACAACTAATTCGTATTGAGTGAATATCTTTAGTCATCTTTTCCATTCGTCTCTCCACAGCATCTATCTTTGCGGAAATGGAATCTAAGTCATGGCTAGAATCGGCTCTAGCTGCTTTAGATGATCTAACGATATCTTTTTCTTGGTGCCACTCATGTGAGTGGGAAGCAGTGTTATCAATAATTTTGTAAGCATCAGTTTCGGTTTTCTTCATAATAGAACCACCAGCTGCTATATCTATGTCTTTCCTTGTAGTGATGTCGCATCCTTGGTAGAATATTTATACTATTTGACAGGTGTCTAAACCATGTTGCGGACATCCTCTTAATAACTTTCCATATCTAGTCCACGCCTCATATAGAGTTTCATTTGGCTTCTGTGTAAACGTAACAATTTCTGCTTGAAGTCTTACGGCTTTAGATGCAGGAAAGAATTGTTTAAGAAATTTGTCAACTAAAACGTCCCATGTATCAATCGCCCCTTCAGGTAACGATTCCAACCAATCTTTGGCTTCTCCCTTTAAGTCCAGGGAAATAACATGAGATAAATCTGTTCATCCTCCACTTCTCGGATTTTAAATAGTGTGCAGATCCTATTAAAGGTACGTAGATGTTCATTTGGATCTTCCTTCGGCGCACCACTAAATTGGCATTGATTAGTCACCATGTGTAGAATTTGTCCTTTGATTTCATAATCTGGCGCATTAATGTCTGGATGAGTAATTGCGTGACCTTGGCCAGTGCGTTTAGCTCTCATTCGGTCTTCCATACTTAAAGGTTCCAGATTCTCCATAATTGAATTTGTTGAATCGGAATCACTAGAGGATTCTGATTTAATGGTTCGTTCCTCAACAATCTCTGTTTGTATGATTGGTGGTTCCGGAGGAAAGTTTAGTGGTTCAGGATCTACGAATCTTTCCTGAATATTCTCCGGATTCTCAATTGTGAGGTCGGGTTCAAAAAATGGATTATCGGAAATTTGAACTGAAGTACTTGGCCGACTGGATGACGATTCTAAAGAAAAATCAACGGCGGTAATATTTGCTAAATGTCTTGATCTAGTTACAGGTGGTGAACGTACAAAAGGTGGTGAACGTCTTGCTCGGTGCATTCACTGAATATCCTATTAGTTTTTAAAAGGAAAGAAAAATTATAATAAGTTATCCAATTAATAGACTTTTCTGATTTTGCCCACGTTTCGAATAGCCAAAAGATGCAGCAGAGGGGCAGGATTCGTTTGGTCTCAATATAATTGAGGACTGTTTGGCTCCAATAACCCGGTCCACGTACAAATCCAACTATTACTACGAACCAGAAAATTTTGATGTCTATCAATTTAACCACTTAAAATAAATTTTCGTAATTTTAAGAAATTTAGATAAGAAGTAGAATAAAAATCTATGTCCTAAAACTAGAATAGCGAGAAATAAGAAAGAAAAAGAGTTCGTCGAAAAAGGTCGAAAAAGAAAAATGGTTGAAAAATAAAAGGTGACGGAAAAATAAAAGAAACTTATAAAATTTAAAAATACTTGACTAACCTAATCTTATTACTACAACTAACTTAAAATTATAATCGTAAATTGAGAATACTAATTGGAATGATAATTGATACATAGGTAAAAGTCGTGTAAAAATATTAAAGCTTACAGGAAAAACTATATCCCAAATGGAAATAACTTAAAAAGAAACTAAAACTTAAAAAGGCGTCGCAAAATTCTAAAGCATCTAAATCTTAGTCTAAAGAAAAAGCACTTAAGGGATTTTACGGCAAAGCCTAAAAATCTAGAAGTAAAAATAACTTATGGCAAAAACTAAGTTTAAAACTAAATATGAGCTAAAAATACAAATATTACGTTAAAACGATTGAAAAGGGATAAAATATAAAAATATACAAAAAGTTGTAAAAAGTACAATTTTTATAAAAATATTATTTTTATATTATTTATTTATTAAAACTACTAATTTTACAAATTAATTAAACTAATTAAACAAAATATTAATAAAAACTAAAATAATTATTTAATTAAAACCTAATTAGGATTTTATATTAATAATTATAATAATTATTCGTAATTAATGCCTGATTAGGGTTCTGTCGGCGTGTCAGGTTATCTCCGCGACTTGCGGTATTCAAAGCTTCAAACCCCGCGACTCGCGGGGTTTAAAAATTCAACTGACAGGTTTAAAATTCGATGCGTTTTTCTTTTTTTTATTTTTTTTTATTTTCTGTTTTTATATTTTCTGTTTATATAATCTAAATTTTTTTTTATATAATTTAGATAAAACTTATCTTTAATAACTAAGATAAAAATAAAATACTTTATAACAATCTAAAAAAAATAGATTTATATATATTTATATTATTTTTTTTTTTGGCTTTTTATATTTATAAAATATATTTATAAAATAAATTAAATAAAACTTATATTTTTACAAACTAAAGATACTTTATAAAACTTAAATATTTAAAAAAAATCTTAAAAATATTTATATTTTTGTTTTTATTTTTTATATTTTCGAATATTTAAAACGTATTTTTATAAAAACGAATTTTAATAAAAGTAAACTAAAAATCATTTTTTTTTATATATTAGCGTTGCGCTTCCGGCGTTTAAGAGTTCCCCGGCAGCGGCGCCAAAAATACTTGATGTTTTAGCAGAGTGGTATAAAATACTATTAAATTTTACAAGGTAATACTATTAAATACGATACAATTTTACACAAGATATTTATTTATTTATAGAATGGATATACTTAAACTTTGCTACAACACTTATAGGCAGTGTACCTAATCGTACAGTAGTGTAGTTTTTAGTAAGTCCGGTTCGTTCCACAGGGAAATCTTTAAACAAAGCTTAACGCTATATTAGTTTACTTTTATAAAAATACAAATATATATATAAGTAATATTATTATTATAAAGGGGGTTTTTTACCGTTTAATGACCGGTTTGTCGATTTTAAAACTTTAGTCACAGTTAAAACCAAATGTAAAATAACAAATATAAATACAAGACTTAAATTAAAGCGTAAAGTAAATAACGGTAATGAAATTGCGAATAATAAAAGTGCGATAAAATAAACTTGCGATAATTAAAAAGTACGATAATTAAAAGTGCAATTAAATAAAATAACAATAAAAATGCGATAATTAGAAGTGCAATTAAATATAAAATAAAGGAAATTAAATATGAAATAAAAGAATTATGCTTATTTAAACTTCTGTAATCATGATGTTTGACGTGTTGATTTTAGTTTTATGCCCATGGGTTAATTGTCCTTTGTCCTGGATTATTTAATATGTCCATACGGATTTGTCCATAATAGTCCATCAGTCATAAATATAAAGAGCGAAAGCCTTCGTCAAATTATTCTTATTCCCGAAGTCAAATATTCCAACTAATTGGGGATTCGAATTGTAACAAGGTTTTAATACTTTGTTTAATGAATACACCAGGTTATCGACTGCGTGTAAACCAAGGTTTTACTACTTTGTTAACAATTACACCAATTACCCTTGAATGTAATTCACCCCTGTTTCAACAAGTCTATTAACTATTAATCCAGTTCCGTGTCCGGTAAAATGAATAATTATTGGTATTTATAGATATCCCGCCCACCGTACCCAGTCAAGCGTATGTGGTTATATATAAATACGTCGAATTATAAGTTTGTATATTAAATTAACAAGGTATTGTTTAATTAATATAAAACCCATTGATAGCCCATAGTCTAATTTTCACAAGTGTCGTTCTTTTATCCAAACCCCAATTATGGTACAAAGCTCAATTACCCAATTTTAGTAATTAGCCCAACATCATGATTACTTCGGATTAAATAAGCATAATAATAACTTAGCTACGAGACATTAAATTAAAAAGGTTGAACATAACTTACAATGATTAAAAATAGCGTAGCGTTACACGGACAGAATTTCGACTTACACCCTTACAACATTCGCTAACATACCCTTATTATTAGGATTAAAATTAAAATTAAAATTAAAATATAAATTATAAATATATATTACGTATATATTGAGAGAAGAAGGAAAAAAAGATGATTAAAAATGCTCAGAATTCGGTTGGCTTTATAGGGAGTTTCAAAACTTGGGGCTCCGCGACTCGCGGCATTTTTGGCCTTCAAACTCTGCGAGTCGCGGAGATTGAAATTACAGCTCAGTCCCTTTTGGAGTCTTTCTTGCCGATGGTTTTAAATATTAATATAATATATTAAATAATTATAAGAATTATTTAAATATTATATTATATTTATGTGCATAGTTGACTTGTAATTT
The DNA here is from genome assembly GCF_046630445.1 of Rutidosis leptorrhynchoides. NCBI lineage: Eukaryota > Viridiplantae > Streptophyta > Magnoliopsida > Asterales > Asteraceae > Rutidosis > Rutidosis leptorrhynchoides. Next base: position 42,597,405 of record NC_092336.1, read on the forward strand.
TTAGTCCGTTGCGTCGAGCGTTGAGAGTTGACTCTGGTCCCGGTTCCGGATTTTCGAACGTCCTTGCGTACAATTTAATATCTTGTACTTTGCGTTTTGAATCTTGTACTCTTGTAATTTCGAGACGTTTCTTATCAATAATTGGAACCTCTTTGATTGTATTTTGTACTTTTGAGCTTTTTGGTCGTTTGCGTCTTCAATTCGTCGAATCTGTCTTTTGTCTTCACCTTTTATTATTTAAACGAATATCACTTGTAAATAGAACAATTGCAACTAAAAGCTTGTCTTTCTTGAGGAATAATGCTATGAAATATATGTTCATTTTTAGCATTATCAGGGGTATTGGTGAATTATAGCTTGTTATTGCGACGATAAGCTAATGTTGTTTGCTAGCATGTTTGCGGTTGTGTAAGTGTATGCAAGTAGGTATAATTATATATGTATTCGTATAATTATTGCATTCACTAAGCTTTACTTACCCTCTCGTTGTTTACCTTTTTTTTTATAGGCTCGGGCATTGACAAGGGTAAGAGCGTTCAATTGGATTAGTGATCTCCCGCTTGTTTTGTTAGGGGATGCTTTTGGGTGTAGCTTTTGGAGTTCGACCGAGATTGGGTAGTTTAACCCCAAACACCATGCTCTAATGTCGTTTGGAACTTAAACTTATATTTGGTCGAAACTTTTATTTTTGAACGAAACTCGTAAAATGGGTGATGTGGGCCCGATGATGTAAAACTTGATTTGATGATGAAAATCTCTTAGTTTCACTTATATTGACTTATGGTAAAAAGGTTTTCGTTTGAAAGTGTCGGGAAGCGGGTTTTCCGCTCGTGTGAGTTGGACCCGTGATCAGTAGCTGGAAGACCATTGGGACGCCGTCCCAATTGCTTGGACGCCGTCCCAGTTGTTTGAGCTGGACGCCGTCCCAAACGATGGACGCCGTCCCACCTTTCTGAGCTGGACGCCGTCCAGGATTCTGGACGCCGTCCAGATGCACTGACATAAATATTTTTTTTTGGTACGCGTTCTTGGGGTTTATGAAGTCGGGTTGTTACAAGTGGTATCAGAGCATGGTCTAAGGGATTTAGGTGACTTGAGATAGGCGCCTAGACTTAGACTTTTTTGTGTACGCGTTTATACGGGACTTGTAGGACTTTGGGTCGGATCGGGATGGTTAGTGCTTAGGTTTATGTGAACTAATCATGCGCTATTTGTTGTGTGTGTTTAGCAATCATCAAGCGAGATGGACGTTGTACTAGCGAGTTAACGCGACGTGCTCGCGTAGTAATGACTAGCTACCATCACTACGAGTGCAAATCGTGTCAAACAAGTAATGTACGACGATTGTTGAGCGAGATGGAGTAGTGTGGCGTATATGTATGTATATATGTAATCTGTCCTTCCGTTTTGTGGTTTAACCTAATTCGTTTTATAGAATGAAGATGAGAAACGGTCCCGAACATGATAATGGAAGTACAAGCGAGGACGCCGAGTTTTCGGCCAAGGTTGAGGCCTTCTTTAAAAAGTTAAAAGCGGATTTTCTTACGGACGTTCGAAAGGTCTTCCAAGATTCGGTTGATGAGCAAATAACCGATCTAATTAATGAACGAATGAAGGCCACTATCGAAGAGGCCCTTGACACTAGGAATATCTACCCTCGCGGTGAAGGAGGTGAAGGAGGTGAAGGAAGGCGGGACTTCCACTACAAGAACTTCAAGGATGCTCAACCCCCGATGTTTAATGGGGTGCGGGATCCTTTAAAAAGTACATGTTGGATCTCCAATATTGAGGGAGCTTTCTGTACCACGGAATGTCCTCCCTAAAAGAAGGCGAGGTATGGCTCTAGCATGCTACGAGAAGAGGCTAAGTTATGGTGGGATGATAAAATCAACTTGTATGGTGAGGAACAATGTATGGGCTTGACGTGGGAAGAGTTTAAGAAGGAGTTTTTCAAGGAATACCGAACTTCTTCCGATCTCGATAGAATCCGGGACGAGTTGCACCATTTGCAACAAGGCTCAATGGACTTAGTTACTCTTAAGTCTACATTCTTGGCAAAGACTCGTTTTTGCCCGGAATATGTTGGTGATGATCATAAGCTCATGAAGGATTTCTACCGTACTTTGAATGATGAGTACAAGGGGAAGATTAGTCGGGGTATGGCTAAGTCTTTTGATGAACTGTTCGAGTTGGCTCGGGGTTTTGAGCTGGAGGTTCCAAGAAAGAGTGATTTCATGTTTTCCAAAAGAAAATTTGAAGGTTTTAGTTACTCTAACGCCTCAAGCAAGAAGAGCAAGAGCAAGAGGGGGCCGAAAGTGTCAATAGTGCAAAGAAGGGCACTACCGGCGGGTTTTCTTATACGTGCTACAATTGTGGGCAACCGGGTCATATGGCTCGCGAGTGTCCGAAACCACGTTTCGGAAACAAAGTCACTTGTTTTAATTGCGGCAAAGAAGGGCATAAGAAGCCGGAGTGTCCCGACTTGCGAAACGACAATGTGAAACGGTTAGAGAAGGCGACGAGTACGGCTAGGGGTCGCAACTATTTGATGACCAATGATGAAGCCAAACAATCGCACGAAGTTGTCTCAGGTACTTACATGGTTAATTCTAATCCGGCAAGGATTCTTTTCGATAGCGGTGCAAATTTGTCGTTTGTGTCTCCTAAATTTGTGCCTAAACTTAAAAGACCGTTAGCTAAGTTAAGTCGTCCGATAGAAGTTGAAATAGCGGACGGCAAGACGGTGCTAGTGGTTGATGTGTGTGAAAATTGTGATGTTGTTTTTGGTGCCGAAACCTTTAAAATTGATCTTATTCCAATGACCTTGGGCGACTTTGATATTGTCGTTGGTATGGATTGGCTCGATCGTTATAGAGCCGATATTACATGCCATGATAAGTTTATTCGTGTGAAGACCCTAAGTGGGGGAGAGTTAATTATTCATGGTGATAAGCGAAGGAGACCGGTGCCGATATGCACTTTTGCACGGGCACGTCGTTTTGTTGTTACCGGTGGCATGGCTTTCCTTGCTCATGTTATTGATACTCGCAATAAGCCACCACCTATTCGTGAAATTCCGGTTGTTAGTGAATTCGAAGACGTTTTTCCGGACGAATTACCGGGTGTTCCGGCGGAAAGACAAGTTGAATTTCGCATCGAGTTGGTTCCGGGGGCTACCCCCATTGCTAAAACTCCTTATCGTTTAGCGCCAACGGAGATGCAAGAGTTGTTAAATCAAATTCAAGAATTGCTTGAGAAGGGTTTTATTCGACCGAGTGCTTCACCGTGGGGCGCTCCGGTGTTATTTGTGAAGAAGAAAGATGGTAGTATGCGTATGTGTATTGATTACCGTGAGTTGAATAAAGTGACGATCAAGAATTGTTATCCATTACCTAGGATTGACGATTTATTTGATCAACTTCAAGGTGCAACGTATTTCTCTAAGATCGACCTACGGTCCGCCTATCACCAAATGCGGGTCCGTGAGGAAGATATTGAGAAACCGGCTTTTAGAACGCGGTATGGGCATTTTGAGTTTGTGGTGATGCCTTTTGGCCTTACGAATGCACCGGCGGCATTCATGGATCTTATGAACCGAGTGTGCCAACCTATGTTGGACAAGTCGGTAATAGTGTTCATTGACGACATACTAGTCTACTCGAAAAGTATGAACGAGCATGAACGTCATTTGCGTGAAGTATTGAAGACGCTACGAAAGGAGAAGTTGTATGCAAAGTTCTCCAAATGTGAATTTTGGCTAAGGGAAGTTCAATTCCTTGGTCATATTGTGAATGAAAACGGTATTCAAGTAGATCCGGGGAAGATCGAGACGGTGAAGAGTTGGGGACGACCGACTACGCCTACGAAAATCCGAAGTTTTCTCGGATTGGCTGGTTATTATCGTCGGTTTATCCAAGACTTTTCTAAGATTGCTTCTCCATTGACGAAGTTGACGAGAAAGAATGCTAGGTTTAATTGGGAGAACGAGCAAGAGATTGCTTTTCAATTGCTAAAAGAGAAGTTGTGTCAAGCTCCGGTGTTAGTGTTGCCGGAAGGGGTAGAAGATATGGTGGTTTATTGTGATGCTTCCTTAAATGGTCTCGGGTGTGTTCTAATGCAAAGAGGTAAAGTCATCGTTTATGCCTCTCGACAATTAAAGGAACATGAAACGAGATATCCGACTCATGATCTTGAGTTGGCGGCGGTAGTGCATGCGTTGAAAATTTGGCGCCATTACTTGTATGGTGTCAAGTGTACGATTTATTCGGATCATAAGAGTTTGAAACATCTCTTTAATCAACGAGATTTGAATTATCGCCAACGTAGGTGGATGGATGTGGTGAAAGATTATGATTGTGAGATACTTTATCATCCGGGTAAGGCGAATGTTGTCGCGGATGCGTTGAGTCGAAAGAGTCAACATCCGGCGATAAAAGTGGGATCGTTACGTTTGATTATTTCCAACGATTTTCTTGAAAGGCTTGGCGAGATTCAAATAGAGGCTTACTTTCACAACAAGCATGCGGAACGAATCGTGGGCCAACCGGAGTTCATTACTATAGGCTCGCGTGGTTTGTTGTCCTTTCAAGGAAGGGTGTGGGTGCCTAATATGGGAGATTACCGACAGGTGCTACTTGATGAAGCACATAAGTCAAAATATTCCATTTATCCGGGCGCGACAAAAATGTATCATGACTTGAAGAAAGATTATTGGTGGCCGGGCATGAAACGTGATGTTGTGAAGTATGTTGAGCAATGTTTCACGTGTTTACAAGTAAAAGCCGAACACCAAAAGCCGTATGGTAAGTTGCAACCGTTAGAAATCCCAAAATGGAAATGGGAGCACATTACCATGGATTTCATTACAAAGTTACCTAAAACGGCGAGAACCCAATTCGATTCGATTTGGGTTATAGTTGACCGATTGACAAAAAGCGCTTTGTTTCATCCCATTAAAGAAGCGATATCGTCAGAGACCTTGGCTAAGTTGTTTATCAAGGAAGTGGTCTCGCGACATGGGGTTCCTATATCTATTATTTCGGATCGAGATACCCGTTTTACATCTCGGTTTTGGGAAAAGTTTCATGAAGATATGGGTACGCAATTGAAGTTGAGCACGGCGTATCATCCTCAAATGGACGGTCAAACCGAACGTACGAATCAAACTTTGGAGGATATGTTACGGGCGTGTATTATTGATTTTGGTGTTAGTTGGGATGAGCACTTACCTTTGGTGGAATTCTCGTACAATAATAGTTATCATACTAGTATCGGGATGCCGCCATATGAGATGCTTTATGGGCGTAGGTGTCGAACCTCAATTTGTTGGGGTGAAGTGGGACAAAAGGAAATCGGGAGTACCGATTTGGTTTTGGAGATGAACAACAAGATTGATAATATTCGGGATCACTTGAAGAAGGCTCAAGATAGACAAAAGTCGTATGCCGATAAACATAGACGAACGATCGAATTTCAAGAAGGTGACATGGTGATGCTTAAGGTTTCGCCATGGAAAGGCATTATTCGATTTCGAAAACGGGGAAAGTTAGCTCCTCGGTTTATTGGGCCATTCAAAGTTTTAGCTCGTGTTGGCGAAGTTGCTTATCGTTTGGAATTACCCGAAGAACTTGCGGGGATCCATAATACATTTCATGTTTCCCATCTCCGTAAGTGTCTTGCGGATGATTCTTCGTGGGTGTCGTTAGACGAGATTGAGCTAAATAATAAGTTAGAGTATGTTGAGGAGCCGGTTGCTATACTTGATGAAAAGGTTAAGAAATTGAGAAATAAGGAGGTGAGGACTTTTAAAGTCTAATGGCGTCGAAGTATAGGCTCCGAGTTTACTTGGGAGCCCGAAGAGTTTGTCTTGGTTTATCTTCCTGCTTGTCATGCGGCGTGGATTGCGAGGTCGCAATCCGGTTCAAGTGGGGGAGAGTTGTAAGATCCTGTTTTCTTTTTGGGTTTGGACGCCGTCCAAACATTTGGGACGCCGTCCCAGTCTGAAGACCTGGACGCCGTCCAACATTTTGGGACGCCGTCCAGAATGGCTGGCAGTCATGTCTTTTTGCTTTTAATTATTTTAGATGGGTATTTTGGTAATTTCACTTCTTGGACGAATTTTAAAGCCCTAGATCAGTTTTGGGAGCCTCATTACTCCCTTCACAACCACCAAACATCATCTACTTTAATTCTAGAGAGAGAGTGCTCTTAAGTGTGAGAAAGCTCAAATAGGAGAGGAAGAAGCTTGTTTCGGGTTCTAGCTCGAGCATTGAAGTTGTTCATCTCCTCGTTAGCTTCGTTTTGATTGTGGTGGTAAGCCCTAAAATTGATTTCTCTAGTAAATATGTTTAAGGGTTAGGGTTTGGGTTAATGTTGTACATAAAACCCATGTATGAGTGATTTGGGGGTTTTGGATAAGTTTGGGTCATGAAGACCCAAATGGTGACTAACTTAGGGTTTTGAAAGGGTAAATGGTGTAAATGGGTCTTAAAGACCTAAGTATATACTAATACACTTATAGTTAATGTAGTGGGTGTGATTTGGGTTGTGGGTGACCCAAATGGGTGTGTTGACCTAGAAATGGGTCAAATGGGTCTTTGATGACCTAGGTTATCTTGCATGTATGAAAACGAGTTAACTTTGTGGTTAAAAGTGTGTTAATACCTTAATTGGCTAAAGTTAGGGTTTTTGGTGAAGTTAACCCATTATTAGGGTTAAAGGTGCAAAATGGGCCGGGATTGCACTTAGGGTCAAAAGACTCTAGATTGTTAAGTGAGTTGCTTGACCGACTTGAGTTATGAATTGATTATGTGCTAAAATGTAATAGGTACGTTACATTGACGTTGCAAGTTCGGTTATCTTACACGAAGACTTTGAGGTGAGTGGAATAATTATATGTGTAGGTATATAATGTATCTATTTGTTGTAGCGTGAAATGTGTAGTGTCGAGGTGTTAAGACACCATGTTTCACGTGAAGAGTGTAGCATCGAGGTGTTAAGATGCCACTCGGGTGTAGCATCGAGGTGTTAAGATGCCACCTAGGAGTGTAGTGTCGAGGTGTTAAGACACCACTCCGTAAAATAATGAGTGTTGCATCGAGGTGTTAAGATGCCACTCGGGGTGATGTGCCGAGGTGTTAAGGTGCCACCCTAGGGGTTAGTGGTGCGAGGTGTTAAGTGCCCTAACGGATGTTATGAACACCGATGGCGTTTTCGCGAGCGCCGTTCCCTTGTACTATTGGTTAACCATGGTTATTTGTGTTGTAAGCATATTATATTATTCGAGTTATATTTATATGCGGATGTTATGCTAGCTTGGGGGTATTGGTGAATTATAGCTTGTTATTGCGACGATAAGCTAATGTTGTTTGCTAGCATGTTTGCGGTTGTGTAAGTGTATGCAAGTAGGTATAATTATATATGTATTCATATAATTATTGCATTCACTAAGCTTTGCTTACCCTCTCGTTGTTTACCTCTTTTTTTTATAGGCTCGGGCATTGACAAGGGTAAGAGCGTTCAATTGGATTAGTGATCTCCCGCTTGTTTTGTTAGGGGATGCTTTTGGGTGTAGCTTTTGGAGTTCGACCGAGATTGGGTAGTTTAACCCCAAACACCATGCTCTAATGTTGTTTGGAACTTAAACTTATATTTGGTCGAAACTTTTATTTTTGAACGAAACTCGTAAAATGGGCGATGTGGGCCCGATGATGTAAAACTTGATTTGATGATGAAAATCTCTTAGTTTCACTTATATTGACTTGTGGTAAAAAGGTTTTCGTTTAAAAGTGTCGGGAAGCGGGTTTTCCGCTCATGTGAGTTGGACCCGTGATCAGTAGCTGGAAGACCATTGGGACGCCGTCCCAATTGCTTGGACGCCGTCCCAGTTGTTTGAGCTGGACGCCGTCCCAAACGATGGACGCCGTCCCACCTTTCTGAGCTGGACGCCGTCCAGGATTCTGGACGCCGTCCAGATGCACTGACATAATTTTTTTTTTGGTACGCGTTCTTGGGGTTTATGAAGTCGGGTTGTTACAAATGATTTCCCCAAGCTTGCAGTTGCCAACATCGCCCTTGTTCTATCTAACAAGGTTCTGTTCATCCGCTCTGCCACTCCTTTTTGTTGAGGAGTGTATGCCGTCGTGAACTGCCTTTTGATACCTTCTTGTTTGCAAAACTTATCAAATTCATCACCAGTGTATTCTCCTCCATTATCTGTCCTCAAACACTTGATCTTTTTACCAGATTCAAGTTCAACCCGCGTTTTGTAAACTTTGAAAACTTCAAACACATCCGCCTTCCTCTTGATTGGGTACACCCAACATCTCCTAGTGTAATCATCAATAAATGATACAAAATGCTTTGCTCCTCCTAGAGATTAAACTAGTGCTTGCCACACATCAGAGTGAACCAATTCTAGAACCAATTTACTTCTAGAATTTGATGTGTTAAACTTCAGACGATGCTGCTTGCTGATTACACAATGCTCACAGAAAGGTAGCGATACCTTTGTAAGACCAGGAATAAGATTTCTTTCAACAAGAATCTTCATACCTTGTTCAGACATGTGTCCAAGCTTTTGATGCCATGTCATAGTAACTTTATCACTTGAACTATTCGAAGCAACAGATGCTTCCGATTCCTGTACCGTCTCGCCTTTCAGAATGTATAAATTAGCACCCACCTTTTCTCCTTTCATAAGTACAACAGCGCCTTTCTTGATTATCATGATCTTCTCATGTATCACCATCTTACAACCAAGATCATCCAATTGTCCTAAAGACAATAAGTTCTTTTACAAACCCTCCACGTGTCGCACACCTTGAATAGTACGAACTGTACCATCATGCATCTTCAAAACGATATCTCCAATTCCAATGATCTTTAGTTCATGATCATTGCAACTGTATACAGATCCTCCTGAGATACGTTCATATTGTTTGAACCATTCTCTTCTAGGGGTCATGTGAAAAGTAGCTCCCGAGTCAAATAACCAGACATCAACAAATGTCTTTCTGTCTTCATTTGCTACCACTGCCTCACTAACCAAAGCAGTCCCATCATCTGAAGTGCTTGCAATATTTCCTTGAGGATTTGAGTTATTTAAACTCCGACAATCCTTCTTCAGGTGACCTTCCTTGCCACAATTATAGCATGTATAGGTCTTATTCTTTTTAGACTTCTTTTTACCATGATTGTGACTCCCACTTGGGCCACGTTCCGTTGATCTCCCTCCTGACACCAATAAGGCCTCCACTTGTCGTGAACTGGCCTGTTTGTCCTCCTTGTTATTGCACCGATTTTCTTCTTCTAGAATAGCAGCCGCAACTTCATCATAGACTAGATACTCCGAGAGAACATTATTGGTTAAGTTAATAATGAGTTGATCATACGAATCAGGAAGACTCTGAAGTAAAAGTTCAGCACGTTCTTTTGGCTCTATATTGCAGCTTAATGAAGCGAGTTGAGAAAATAGAGTATTCAAAGAATTAATGTGCTCATTAACTGAAGTAGATTCATTCATGCGTAGCGCATAAAGTTTCCTCTTAAGGAATATCTTGTTGTGGAGTGATTTGGTCTCGTACAATTTTACGAGGTGATCCCAAATCTCTTTCGCCGTCTTCTTTTCTTCAATGCTAGACAAAACACCATCTGCTAGTGCCAGATGAAGATTTGTGATAGCCTGGCTGTCCATCTCTTCCCATTTTTCATCAGTGACTTCAGCGGAACGTCCACTGATGGCCACCAAACACTTATCCTTTCTCAGGATTGCTTTCATCTTTAGTTTCCATAACGAGCAGTTACTCCCGTTGAACTTTTCAATTTCGAATTTCGTAGACATTGCTATAATCACAATCTTCTTTTCGAAAATATTATTTTTCTTGAAATAACACCCAAGGACTTTTACCGAGTGACAATAATCTTACTTATTTTCTGATGTGGACGATCCACTCCCGTGGAAACCACAGAGCATACAATAAGTAGATTAATGAAAGTTTCCAGCCTACAATCTAGAAGCTCACCTTCTAGATGTTCAAAGTAGCCTTCTTTGAACACCATGTAGAAGAAGCAAAGATGAACACGATGACGGCCGCCCACCATCTCCGTTCACACCCTTCCACCGCCATAGAATTTTTACTATAAATAGAGGTGCAAACCTCAATTGTAAATCATCCTAAATCACTCAGAGAAGTGTAATCACAACCTAGAGAGTGTGTGTGAGTTTGAGAGTTTTTTTTTTTGTAAGAGTTTTGTAATACTCTGTAAATCTATTCTTGTGAGTAATAGAGTTGTTTTTCTCTCAAATTTATATCTCCCAACGTCCAGTGATCCCCTCTTCCTAACAAGTGGTATCAGAGCTTGGTTAGAGACGTTGGTTGAGATTTTGGGTCTTCTACAGTTTTCTCAAAATTCAATTGGATTCGTATCGTCGAACCGAGTCCAACGCAAAAAACGGCGACTTAAACGGAGTTATAACGAGCCCAGAAAACGCGGTCAAAGTTTGGTCAACTCGCCGGAATCTCGCCGGAGAAGACGACCGGTGCCGGAATTTTTGCCGGAGAAGATGATCACTGTAGCAATTCACTGTAGCAGCTGGCGGCAATGTAGCAAGTCACTGTAGCAGTACTGTAGCGGTACTGTAGCAATTCTGAAATTTTACAATTTGGTCCCTGAAATTTTCAGAATTTCATTCTTGGTCCCTGAAGTTTATAAAAATTATAATTTTGCCCCGTAAGTGGAATTTAAGCTGCGAAGTGTCTATTCTAACATTTTCAACCGTTCCGGACGTAATGGTGATCTCTGTTTTCTACAATTCAACCCCGTTTGTGTTGAAAAATTATTTGTAAGGTGATAATGTCCACAGAAGAGTCAACATCATCTTTCGGAGCTATGATTATGCTCATAGCCACAAACTACACGCTGTGGAAACCTCGAATGGAAGATCTCCTCAGCTGTAAGGATTTGTTCGATCCTATTGAATTGAAGGGTATAAACCCTGATTCTGCCAAAGAGAAAGAGTGGAAGAAATCAAACTGAAAAACTATTGGTCAGATCTGTCAATGGATTTATCATAGTGTCTTCCACCATGTTGCACAAGAGACAGACGCATATGTCCTCTGGAAAAAGTTGGAGGACATGTACCAGGCCAAGACTGCTCGAAATAAAGCCCTGCTGATGAGGCGTTTAGTCAACATGAAGCTCAAAAGTGGAACTTCAGTTGCCGAGCATACCGGTGAGTTCCAGAGCTTGGTCAACCAGTTATCGTCTGTAGAGATGCCGCTTGGCGATGAAGTTCAGGCGCTACTGCTACTTAGTTCCCTTCCCGATAGTTGGGAAACGCTGGTAGTAACACTCAGCAACTCAGCCCCGAATGGCAAACTTACCATGTCAATGGTCAAGGATGCCCTATTCAGTGAAGAGGCAAGGAGAAAAGACATGGGCACAGATCAGACCCATGCCTTTGTCACAGAAAATCGGGGGAGACAGCGAATGAGTAGCAAAAATAAATGGAGAGGCAGAAGCAAGAGCAGGGGCAGGTCAGCTGATGGCAGAAAACTAACATATAAATGCCATCATTGTGGATTAGAGGGACATATGAAGAAGAACTGCTATAGATTAAAAGAGGAACAAGGTCAAAGCAGTTCACAGCCGAAGAATAAGGGTGGAGAAACATTAGTGACTATCTCTGGTGATGTAGCTTATTGTTCAACCCATGATGAGACATGCCTTCACGTCTCACGAGAAGAAACAGAATGGGTGGTAGATACTGCAGCTTCCTACCACGTGACTCCATACAAGGAATACTTCACAACATACAAAGCTGGTGACTTTGGAGTTGTGAAGATGGGAAATTCCAGTTCCGCTGAGATTGTCGGAATTGGAGATGTCAGGATAAAGACAAGTTCTGGGAGCACAATCACTCTGAAGGATGTCCGCCATATGCCAGATCTTCGGCTGAATTTACTTTCTGGGATAGCTCTCGACAAACAGGGCTATGATAGTCATTTCAGTAAAGGCACATGGAAATTGTCAAGAGGCGCTATGATAGTCGCTCGATGACACATTTGTGGCACACTTTACAAGACTCATGTGAAGATCTGCACAGACAGTATTAATGTTGCAGAAAAGGAGGCTTCACAAAATTTATGGCACCAGAGACTCGGTCACATGAGTGAGAAAGGGTTGTCTACCCTAATAAAGAAGGAGCTTATCAATGTAGACTAGGATGCTGCACTAGATTCTTGCAATCATTGTCTGTTTGGTAAGCAGCATAGAGTCTCGTTTAATTCCTTTTCAACAAAAAAATCAGAGTTACTCAGTCTGGTACACTCTGATGTTTGCGGTCCCTTGGAGGTTGAATCAATTGGCGGCAATCGATACTTTCTGACGTTTATCGATGATACTTCTCGAAAGGTGTGGGTATATTTCTTACGGATGAAGGACCAGGTGTTCGATTACTTCAAACAGTTCCATGTCATGGTAGAACGTGAGACAGGAAAGAAGTTAAAGTGTCTTCGATCCGACAACGGCGGTGAATACTCTTCCAGGCAGTTCGATGCCTATTGCAGATCATATGGCATCCGACATGAGAAGACGGTCCCACGTACCCCTCAACGTAATGGTATAGCAGAAATAATGAACCGAACAATCATGGAACGTGTTCGGAGCATGCTCAGTATGGCTAAGCTGCCAAAGCCATTCTGGGGAGAAGCAGTCAGAGCCGCTTGTTATTTGATCAACCGATCTCCATCAGTACCACTGAATTTTGAAGTTCCGGAGAAACTTTGGTCTGGAAAGGATCCATCATACTCTCACTTAAGAGTATTTGGATGTTTGGCGTACGCACATGTATCCAAGGAGCTCAGGCAGAAGCTGGATGCAACGACCACTCCATGCATATTTATAGGCTATGGAGATGAAGAATTTGGATACAAATTATGGGATCCAAAGGAGAAAAAGGTGATCAGAAGTAGGGACGTGGTGTTCCATGAAAGCCAGACAATAGAAGATATTGAAAAGCCCACAATATCTCAGAAGTCAAATGTTGCTGCTCAGGTGCCAGAGGCAACAGTGGAATCATTCATGAGAAATGAATTTTCAGTGCAAGAAGAAATGCCAGAAGTAGAAGATAATGAGGAAAATGACGGTGCTGAGCAGGGGGAGCCACAACCCCATCTGCCAGACGTTCCAGCTGTAGTGACCCGAACTTTTCCATGTTTATATATATTAATTAAGATTGATATTTACATGATTAAATGTTTTCAACATGTTAAGCAATCAAACTTGTTAAGACTTGATTAATTGAAATATGTTTCATATAGACAATTGACCACCCAAGTTGACCGGTGATTCACGAACGTTAAAACTTGTAAAAACTATACGATGACATATATATGGTTATATATATAGTTAACATGTTTTTATTATAAGTATGTATCTCATTAGGTATTTTAACAATGAGTTATATACATAAAAATGAGACTATTAATTTAAGAAACTCGAAAACGATATATATAACGATTATCATTATAACAACGTCTTACTAGGTACATATGAATCATATTAAGATATTGATACACTTGTTTAATTATGTTAAATGATAAGTAAATATATTATTAAGTGTATTAACAATGAAATACATATGTAAAAATAAGACTACTAACTTAATGATTTCGAAACGAGACATATATGTAACGATTATCGTTGTAACGACATTTAACTGTATATACATCATACTGAGATATATTATATATCATAATATCATGATAATATAACAATTTAACATCTCATTTGTTATAATAAACAATGGGTTAACAACATTCAACAAGATCGTTAACCTAAAGGTTTCAAAACAACATTTACATGTAACGACTAACGATGACTTAACGACTCAGTTAAAATGTATATACATGTAGTGTTTTAATATGTATTCATACACTTTTTAAAGACTTCAAGACACTTATCAAAATACTTCTACTTAACAAAAATTCTTACAATTACATCCTCGTTCAGTTTCATCAACAATTCTACTCGTATGCACCCGTATTCGTACTCGTACAATACACAGCTTTTAGATGTACATACTATTAGTATATACACTCCAATGATCAGCTATTAGCAGCCCATGTGAGTCACCTAACACATGTGGAAACCATCATTTGGCAACTAGCATGAAATATCTCATAAAATTACAAAAAATATGAGTAATCATTCATGACTTATTTACATGAAAACAAAATTACATATCCTTTATATCTAATCCATACACCAACGACCAAAAACACCTACAAACACTTTCATTCTTCAATTTTCTTCATCTAATTGATCTCTCTCAAGTTCTATCTTCAAGTTCTAAGTGTTCTTCATAAATTCCAAAAGTTCTAGTTTCATAAAATCAAGAATACTTTCAAGTTTGCTAGCTCACTTCCAATCTTGTAAGGTGATCATCCAACCTTAAGAAATCTTTGTTTCTTACAGTAGGTTATCATTCTAATACAAGGTAATAATCATATTCAAACTTTGGTTCAATTTCTATAACTATAACAATCTTATTTCAAGTGATGATCTTACTTGAACTTGTTTTCGTGTCATGATTCTGCTTCAAGAACTTCGAGCCATCCAAGGATCCATTGAAGCTAGATCCATTTTTCTCTTTTCCAGTAAGTTTATCCAAGGAACTTAAGGTAGTAATGATGTTCATAACATCATTCGATTCATACATATAAAGCTATCTTATTCGAAGGTTTAAACTTGTAATCACTAGAACATAGTTTAGTTAATTCTAAACTTGTTCGCAAACAAAAGTTAATCCTTCTAACTTGACTTTTAAAATCAACTAAACACATGTTCTATATCTATATGATATGCTAACTTAATGATTTAAAACCTGGAAACACGAAAAACACCGTAAAACCGGATTTACGCCGTCGTAGTAACACCGCGGGCTGTTTTGGGTTAGTTAATTAAAAACTATGATAAACTTTGATTTTAAAGTTGTTATTATGAGAAAATGATTTTTATTATGAACATGAAACTATATCCAAAAATTATGATTAAACTCAAAGTGGAAGTATGTTTTCTAAAATGGTCATCTAGACGTCGTTCTTTCGACTGAAATGACTACCTTTACAAAAACGACTTGTAACTTATTTTTCCGACTATAAACCTATACTTTTCTGTTTAGATTCATAAAATAGAGTTCAATATGAAACCATAGCAATTTTATTCACTCAAAACGGATTTAAAATGAAGAAGTTATGGGTAAAACAAGATTGGATAATTTTTCTCATTTTAGCTACGTGAAAATTGGTAACAAATCTATTCCAACCATAACTTAATCAACTTGTATTGTATATTATGTAATCTTGAGATACCATAGACACGTATACAATGTTTCGACCTATCATGTCGACACATCTATATATATTTCGGAACAACCATAGACACTCTATATGTGAATGTTGGAGTTAGCTATACAGGGTTGAGGTTGATTCCAAAATATATATAGTTTGAGTTGTGATCAATACTGAGATACGTATACACTGGGTCGTGGATTGATTCAAGATAATATTTATCGATTTATTTCTGTACATCTAACTGTGGAGAACTAGTTGTAGGTTACTAACGAGGACAGCTGACTTAATAAACTTAAAACATCAAAATATATTAAAAGTGTTGTAAATATATTTTGAACATACTTTGATATATATGTATATATTGTTATAGGTTCGTGAATCAACCAGTGGCCAAATCTTACTTCCCGACGAAGTAAAAATCTGTGAAAGTGAGTTATAGTCCCACTTTTAAAATCTAATATTTTTGGGATGAGAATACATGCAGGTTTTATAAATGATTTACAAAATAGACACAAGTACGTGAAACTACATTCTATGGTTGAATTATCGAAATCGAATATGCCCCTTTTTATTAAGTCTGGTAATCTAAGAATTAGGGAACAGACACCCTAATTGACGCGAATCCTAAAGATAGATCTATTGGGCTTAACAAACCCCATCCAAAGTACCGGATGCTTTAGTACTTCGAAATTTATATCATATCCGAAGGGTGTCCCGGAATGATGGGGATATTCTTATATATGCATCTTGTTAATGTCGGTTACCAGGTGTTCACCATATGAATGATTTTTATCTCTATGTATGGGATGTGTATTGAAATATGAAATCTTGTGGTCTATTATTATGATTTGATATATATAGGTTAAACCTATAACTCACCAACATTTTTGTTGACGTTTTAAGCATGTTTATTCTCAGGTGATTATTAAGAGCTTCTGCTGTCGCATACTTAAATAAGGACGAGATTTGGAGTCCATGCTTGTATGATATTGTGTAAAAACTGCATTCAAGAAACTTATTTTGTTGTAACATATTTGTATTGTAAACCATTATGTAATGGTCGTGTGTAAACAGGATATTTTAGATTATCATTATTTGATAATCTACGTAAAGCTTTTTAAACCTTTATTGATGAAATAAAGGTTATGGTTTGTTTTAAAATAAATGCAGTCTTTGAAAAACGTCTCATATAGAGGTCAAAACCTCGCAACGAAATCAATTAATATGGAACGTTTTTAATCAATAAGAACGGGACATTTCAGTTGGTATCCGAGCGTTGGTCTTAGAGAACCAGAATTTTGCATTAGTGTGTCTTATCGAGTTTGTTAAGATGCATTAGTGAGTTTGGACTTCGACCGTGTTTACTTGAAAAATGATTGCTTAACAAATTTTGTTGGAAACTATATATTTTTAACATGTGAATATTATGTGATATATTAATCTCTTAACGCGTTTGATATTATGTGATAGATGTCTACCTCTAGAACAAGTCCCATTGACTCACCTAATAATAATGAAGAGTCAAATGTAAATTGGAATGATTCGTGGACTGATTCACAAGTTCCCGAAGAGGAACCGGAAGAAGAGTCGGAACCGGAAGAAGAATCGGAACCGGAAGAAGAATCGGAACCGGATGAAGAAATAGAACCGGTGGGGGAAATAATAAAACGGTTAAGTAAAAGAAAATCCTCAACCAACCGACCAAGGTTAATTATGGTCAATGGTGTTTCCGCCAAGGAAGCAAAATATTGGGAGGATTACCAATTCTCCGATGAATCGGATTCCGACGAGAATTCCGATGATGTTATAGAAATTACCCCAACTGAATTTAAAAAGGCAACAGAAAATAATAAGGGAAAGGGCATAAAAATAGAGAAATCTAATTCCAACCCCGATGAACTTTATATGTATCGTCAACCCCCGAAGTCCTTAAGTTGTAACAATGACCCGGGAACCTCTAAACCACCAGGTTTTTCTAAACCAATGTGGATCACGACGGCTCGTATTAGGGGAACATCATATATCCCTAGAAACTTGGCAAAACGAACCAAAACCGAAGAAGAAGAAACAAGCGAGTCGGAATAAGATAGTTGTATTCGTGTGGTGTAATATATGTAATATAGTGTGCTTATGCTTTATGATATATGTAAAAATTGCTTGTATTAATAAGTATTTTTTTTTTTATGAATCTAACTCTTATCTATTTTACAGTATAAAAACACAAAATGGATAGACAACCCAATATTTTAAGAGACCTACCCGGAGACATGATTGATGAAATCTTGTCTAGAGTCGGTCAGAATTCTTCGGCACAACTATTTAAGGCGAGATCAGTTTGTAAGACATTCGAAGAACGTTCCAAGAATGTCTTGGTTTATAAGAGACTTTCGTTTGAAAGATGGGGGATATCACATTGGGAAACCAATAAGTTACGATGTGTTTACTTTGACGCATATATTGCGGGAAACCCAAATGCTATTTTACGCAATGGGTTAAGAAATTATTTTGACTCAATATATCCGAATATTGGACTTCGTGATTTAGAAAAAGCGGCTAACATGCAACATAAAGAAGCATGTTATGCTTACGGATTAGTAATGTTCGCTTCTCACCAAAGTGAGAAAAAGAACATCGGGCTACAACTATTAAACAAAACGTTCCCACAAGTGACGGAGTCGGTAATTGGGGTAAGAAATGAGGTTTTTAGATTGTTACGGGACTGTTGGACATTACGTAACCCTCGTCCCTTTGACGACGTTACAATACGCTGTCTTATCAACGGCCATAATGGTTATGTTCCACAAGACCAAGGATGGGAAGTAGTCCTAGTAAAACCAGAATGCATGACTTGTTTCTGGACGTATGAATTACGTGTCTTTATTGCCTTTGCTGAACGACTTGTGTACTAGCTAGAATTATCTTCACAACCATCTTGTATCAAATTTATTGTGTGCTATATTTCATGCTATATGTAAAATAAGCGGTATTGTAAGTTTGTAAAATATTGTGTAAAAGTTTGAACGCGAAATATTATTATAATCAGTTTTTCATATAGAATTGTAGTAGTTGAATTGTATATTAGCTACTAAGTATGAACTTAACGGGTAGGTACTACCAGAAATTTAAACTTATAAAACGCTAATATGAAGAAAAAGCTTTTATAAATGAGTTCATTTTATGCTACGAAATACTATTAACTACTCTTAATATTCTGTATGATTAACTTGTTCCATTTAACTATTTTGAAGGAAATGGCACCGACTACTCGACACACCGTGAATATGAATGAAGAGGAATTCCGTACTTTTCTAGCTTCAAACATAGCCGCAGTACAGGCTGCGCTACATACCAACAATAACCTTGGATCTAGCAGTACAGGAAATCGTGTAGGATGCACCTACAAAGAATTCACTGCCTGCAAACCTTTGGAATTTGATGGAACCGAAGGACCGATCGGATTGAAACGGTGGACTGAGAAGGTCGAATCGGTGTTTGCCATAAGTAAGTGTACTGAAGAGGACAAAGTGAAGTACGCTACGCATACCTTCACAGGTTCTGCGTTAACATGGTGGAATACCTATCTAGAGCAAGTGGGACAAGGTGATGCATACGCACTACCGTGGTCAGCATTCAAGCACTTGATGAACGAGAAGTACCGTCCCAGAACCGAGGTCAATAAGCTCAAGACAGAACTTAGAGGGTTACGAACCCAAGGATTTGATATTACCACGTACGAAAGACGATTCACAGAATTGTGCCTATTGTGTCCGGGAGCATTCGAAGATGAGGAAGAGAAGATCGACGCGTTTGTGAAAGGATTACCGGAAAGAATCCAAGAAGATATAAGTTCACACGAGCCCGCCTCCATACAACAGGCATGTAGAATGGCTCACAAACTAGTGAACCAGATTGAAGAAAGAATTAAAGAACAGACTGCTGAAGAGGCCAATGTGAAGCAAGTCAAAAGAAAGTGGGAGGAAAACGGTGATAAGAATCACCAATACAACAACAACAGCAATTACAACAATAATCACAGCAATTATCCCAACAATCGCAACATCAATCGCAACTACAACAAACGGCCCAACAACAACAACAACAACAACAGCAACTACAACAATCATCCCAACAACAATAATAACCGCAACAACAACAACAATCAGAAGCAGCTATGCCAAAGGTGTGAAAAGAATCACTCGGGGTTCTGCACCAAATTTTGCAACAAGTGTAAAAGAAATGGTCATAGCGCGGTGAAGTGTGAGGTGTACGGACCAGGGGTTAATAGAACGAAAGGAACAAATGGTGTCGGAACGAGTAATGGCGGAGCAAGTAGTGTCGGAGCAAGTTATGCCAATGTAGTTTGTTATAAATGTGGAAAACCGGGCCACATTATTAGAAATTGCCCGAACCAGGAGAACACGAATGGACAAGGCCGCGGAAGAGTTTTCAATATTAATGCGGCAGAGGCACAGGAAGACCCGGAGCTTGTTACGGGTACGTTTCTTATTGACAATAAATCTGCTTACGTTTTATTTGATTCGGGTGCGGATAGAAGCTATATGAGTAGAGATTTTTGTGCTAAATTAAGTTGTCCATTGACGCCTTTGGATAGTAAATTTTTACTCGAATTAGCAAATGGTAAATTAATTTCAGCAGATAATATATGTCGGAATCGAGAAATTAAACTGGTTAGCGAAACATTTAAGATTGATTTGATACCAGTAGAGTTAGGGAGTTTTGATGTGATAATCGGTATGGACTGGTTGAAAGAAGTGAAAGCAGTGATCGTTTGTTACAAAAATGCAATTCGCATTATACGAGAAAAAGGAAAACCCTTAATGGTGTACGGAGAAAAGGGCAACACGAAGCTACATCTTATTAGTAATTTGAAGGCACAAAAACTAATAAGAAAAGGTTGCTATGCTGTTCTAGCACACGTCGAGAAAGTACAAACTGAAGAAAAGAGCATCAATGATGTTCCCATTGCAAAAGAATTTCCCGATGTATTTCCGAAAGAATTATCGGGATTACCCCCACATCGATCCGTTGAATTTCAAATAGATCTTGTACCAGGAGCTGCACCAATAGCTCGTGCTCCTTACAGACTCGCACCCAGCGAGATGAAAGAACTGCAAAGCCAATTACAAGAACTTTTAGAGCGTGGTTTCATTCGACCAAGCACATCACCGTGGGGAGCTCCTGTTTTGTTTGTCAAGAAGAAAGATGGTACATTCAGGTTGTGTATCGACTACCGAGAGTTGAACAAACTTACCATCAAGAACCGCTACCCACTACCGAGAATCGACGACTTATTTGATCAACTACAAGGCTCGTCTGTTTATTCAAAGATTGACTTACGTTCCGGGTATCATCAAATGCGGGTGAAAGAAGATGATATTCCAAAGAATGCTTTCAGAACACGTTACGGTCATTATGAGTTTATGGTCATGCCGTTTGGTTTAACTAATGCACCAGCTGTGTTCATGGACCTTATGAACCGAGTGTGTGGACCATACCTTGACAAGTTTGTCATTGTTTTCATTGATGACATACTTATTTACTCAAAGAATGACCAAGAACACGGTGAACATTTGAGAAAGGTGTTAGAAGTATTGAGGAAGGAAGAATTGTACGCTAAGTTTTCAAAGTGTGCATTTTGGTTGGAAGAAGTTCAATTCCTCGGTCACATAGTGAACAAAGAAGGTATTAAGGTAGATCCGGCAAAGATAGAAACTGTTGAAAAGTGGGAAACTCCGAAAACTCCGAAACACATACGCCAGTTTTTAGGACTAGCTGGTTACTACAGAAGGTTCATCCAAGACTTTTCCAGAATAGCAAAACCCTTGACTGCATTAACGCATAAAGGGAAGAAATTTGAATGGAATGATGAACAAGAGAAAGCGTTTCAGTTATTGAAGAAAAAGCTAACTACGGCACCTATATTGTCATTGCCTGAAGGGAATGATGATTTTGTGATTTATTGTGACGCATCAAAACAAGGTCTCGGTTGTGTATTAATGCAACGAATGAAGGTGATTGCTTATGCGTCTAGACAATTGAAGATTCACGAACAAAATTATACGACGCATGATTTGGAATTAGGCGCGGTTGTTTTTGCATTAAAGACTTGGAGGCACTACTTATATGGGGTCAAAAGTATTATATATACCGACCACAAAAGTCTTCAACACATATTTAATCAGAAACAACTGAATATGAGGCAGCGTAGGTGGATTGAATTATTGAATGATTACGACTTTGAGATTCGTTACCACCCGGGGAAGGCAAATGTGGTAGCCGATGCCTTGAGCAGGAAGGACAGAGAACCCATTCGAGTAAAATCTATGAATATAATGATTCATAATAACCTTACTACTCAAATAAAGGAGGCGCAACAAGGAGTTTTAAAAGAGGGAAATTTAAAGGATGAAATACCCAAAGGATCGGAGAAGCATCTTAATATTCGGGAAGACGGAACCCGGTATAGGGCTGAAAGGATTTGGGTACCAAAATTTAGAGATATGAGAGAAATGGTACTTAGAGAAGCTCATAAAACCAGATACTCAATACATCCTGGAACGGGGAAGATGTACAAGGATCTCAAGAAACATTTTTGGTGGCCGGGTATGAAAGCCGATGTTGCTAAATACGTAGGAGAATGTTTGACGTGTTCTAAGGTCAAAGCTGAGCATCAGAAACCATCTGGTCTACTTCAACAACCCGAAATCCCAGAATGGAAATGGGAAAACATTACCATGGATTTCATCACTAAATTGCCAAGGACTGCAAGTGGTTTTGATACTATTTAGGTAATAGTTGATCGTCTCACCAAATCAGCACACTTCCTGCCAATAAGAGAAGATGACAAGATGGAGAAGTTAGCACGACTGTATTTGAAGGAAGTCGTCTCCAGACATGGAATACCAATCTCTATTATCTCTGATAGGGATGGCAGATTTATTTCAAGATTCTGGCAGACATTACAGCAAGCATTAGGAACTCGTCTAGACATGAGTACTGCCTATCATCCACAAACTGATGGGCAAAGTGAAAGGGCGATACAAACGCTTGAAGACATGCTACGAGCATGTGTTATTGATTTCGGAAACAGTTGGGATCGACATCTACCGTTAGTAGAATTTTTCTACAACAACAGCTACCATTCAAGCATTGAGATGGCGCCGTTTGAAGCACTTTGTGGTAGAAAGTGCAGGTCTCTGATTTGTTGGAGTGAAGTGGGGGATAGACAGATTACGGGTCCGGAGATTATACAAGAAACTACCGAGAAGATCATCCAAATTCAACAACGGTTGAAAACCGCCCAAAGTCGACAAAAGAGCTACACTGACATTAAAAGAAAAGATATAGAATTTGAAATTGGAGAGATGGTCATTCTTAAATTTGCACCTTGGAAAGGCGTTGTTCGATTTGGTAAACGAGGGAAATTAAATCCAAGGTATATTGGACCATTCAAGATTATTGATCGTGTTGGACCAGTAGCTTACCGACTTGAGTTACCTCAACAACTCGCGGCTGTACATAACACTTTCCACGTCTCGAATTTGAAGAAATGTTTTGCTAAAGAAGATCTCACTATTCCGTTAGATGAAATCCAAATCAATGAAAAACTTTAATTCATCGAAGAACCCGTCGAAATAATGGATCGTGAGGTTAAAAGACTTAAGCAAAACAAGATACCAATTGTTAAGGTTCGATGGAATGCTCGTAGAGGACCCGAGTTCACCTGGGAGCGTGAAGATCAGATGAAGAAGAAATACCCGCATCTATTTCCAGAAGATTCGTCAACACCTTCAACAGCTTAAAATTTCGGGACGAAATTTATTTAACGGGAAGGTACTGTAGTGACCCGAACTTTTCCATGTTTATATATATTAATTGAGATTGATATTTACATGATTAAATGTTTCCAACATGTTAAGCAATCAAACTTGTTAAGACTTGATTAATTGAAATATGTTTCATATAGACAATTGACCACCCAAGTTGACCGGTGATTCACGAACGTTAAAACTTGTAAAAACTATACGATGACATATATATGGTTATATATATAGTTAACATGTTTTTATTATAAGTATGTATCTCATTAGGTGTAGTGACCCGAACTTTTCCATGTTTATATATATTAATTGAGATTGATATTTACATGATTAAATGTTTCCAACATGTTAAGCAATCAAACTTGTTAAGACTTGATTAATTGAAATATGTTTCATATAGACAATTGACCACCCAAGTTGACCGGTGATTCACGAACGTTAAAACTTGTAAACACTATATGATGACATATATATGGATATATATATAGTTAACATGATACTATGATAAGTAAACATATCATTAAGTATATTAACAATGAACTACATATGTAAAAACAAGACTACTAACTTAATGATTTTTAAACGAGACATATATGTAACGATTATCGTTGTAAAGACATTTAATGTATATATATCATATTAAGAGATATTCATACATGATAATATCATGATAATATAATAATTTAAAATCTCATTTGATATTATAAACATTGGGTTAACAACATTTAACAAGATCGTTAACCTAAAGGTTTCAAAACAACACTTACATGTAACGACTAACGATGACTTAACGACTCAGTTAAAATGTATATACATGTAGTGTTTTAATATGTATTTATACACTTTTGAAAGACTTCAATACACTTATCAAAATACTTCTACTTAACAAAAATGCTTACAATTACATCCTCGTTCAGTTTCATCAACAATTCTACTCGTATGCACCCGTATTCGTACTCGTACAATACACAGCTTTTAGATGTATGTACTATTGGTATATACACTCCAATGATCAGCTCTTAGCAGCCCATGTGAGTCACCTAACACATGTGGGAACCATCATTTGGCAACTAGCATGAAATATCTCATAAAATTACAAAAATATGAGTAATCATTCATGACTTATTTACATGAAAACAAAATTACATATCCTTTATATCTAATCCATACACCAACGACCAAAAACACCTACAAACACTTTCATTCTTCAATTTTCTTCATCTAATTGATCTCTCTCAAGTTCTATCTTCAAGTTCTAAGTGTTCTTCATAAATTCCAAAAGTTCTAGTTTCATAAAATCAAGAATACTTTCAAGTTTGCTAGCTCACTTCCAATCTTGTAAGGTGATCATCCAACCTTAAGAAATCTTTGTTTCTTACAGTAGGTTATCATTCTAATACAAGGTAATAATCATATTCAAACTTTGGTTCAATTTCTATAACTATAACAATCTTATTTCAAGTGATGATCTTACTTGAACTTATTTTCGTGTCATGATTCTGCTTCAAGAACTTCGAGCCATCCAAGGATCCATTGAAGCTAGATCCATTTTTCTATTTTCCAGTAAGTTTATCCAAGGAACTTAAGGTAGTAATGATGTTCATAACATCATTCGATTCATACATATAAAGCTATCTTATTCGAAGGTTTAAACTTGTAATCACTAGAACATAGTTTAGTTAATTCTAAACTTGTTCGCAAACAAAAGTTAATCCTTCTAACTTGACTTTTAAAATCAACTAAACACATGTTCTATATCTATATGATATGCTAACTTAATGATTTAAAACCTGGAAACACGAAAAACACCGTAAAACCGGATTTACGCCGTCGTAATAACACCGCGGGCTGTTTTGGGTTAGTTAATTAAAAACTATGATATACTTTGATTTTAAAGTT